>NC_064848.1:192666564-193266564 GCF_024139225.1 Suncus etruscus | reverse complement strand
GGGGAACATGTAAGTTGAATCTCTGGCACTGCAGGGAACAGACTTTCCTTAATTTATCTTTATGCTCCTCCAAATCAATAGCAAAAATAAAGAGTGTCATAGGATTAAAGATTTACCACAAATGACCCAGGGGGCCAGAGAGACAGTACAGCAAATAAGGTACTTGCCTTATTTGAAACTAACCCTGGTTTGATCTGTGGCATCCCATATGGTCTCCTGAGCCCCACCAGAGTGATCCATAAGCACAGACCCAAGAGTAAGCCCTCAGCATTACTGGGTGTGGCCATAAAACCAACCCAACCCAACCCAACCCCCAAAACCCCAAACAATACCAAATACAATTCACACCATTGTTCTTATTTCCACAGCCCCAGGCATACGGTTCCTCTCTCAATCCCTTACTAAGATTGCATTTAGAATGTGGTAGATGGAACGGTCCCCCAAAAATGTATGCACCCCAGTCTCAAGATCAGGGGTTAGTTACACGCATGAACCTGTTACCTTTCATGACAAAGGGAGCTTAAATTTGGAGGGACATGCAGATTGCTAACAGCTGAGCTCAAGTCACAGAGCTGAGTCCTGATCATTTGGACCCATGGTCCTAGGGAGCAGAAGACCAGTTGGGGTTGACTTTGAGGATAGAAGGGGCTGCTGAGGGGCCAGAGAGATAGCACAACAGTAGGCCATTTGCTTTGCATGTGGCCAACCCAGGAGGGACTCGGTTTGATTCCTGGCATCTCATATGGTCCCCTAGCATGCCAGGGGCAATTTCTGGGTGCAGAGTCAGGAGTGACCCCTGAGTGCCGCTGGGTGTGGTACCAAAATCAATCAATCAATCAAGTTTTTTTTTTTAAAAAAGGGGGCAGGAGGAAACATCAGTTATGGGGAGAGGAAAGAGAGTTCTGTGGAGTTCCTCAGATGCTCTGGCCTCCACCATGGACTGGAGCTGGGCTTGGGGCTGTCCTACATGAGCTCCAGCAATGACTGACAGCTGTTGGGCTCTGAGGCTAGTATGTATTGCTCGCTGGCCAGTGCTCAAATGTACCATATTAAAGAGGGTCACAGGAGAGGGGGTGCCAGAGAAATCCAGAAAGGAGAAGACGACAGCACTAGGACAGAGTGACCCATGGCCAGCCCTAGCTGGGCATCACAGAAAAGTTGGGAGAGCTTAAAGGATCTGAGGGCCAGTAGACAGAGCAGAGACAGTTTCTGCCCTTGGCTTTACTCCATCTGCTTAGTGGATGCAGATACGGATATGGGGTGACGCAAGAATCCCTTGGGAGTCAAATGCCACAGTCAAATACTGCTGCTCCAAACCGCCTGTCTCAAACAGGCAGGAGAGAGGACAGAGGTATGTACCCCGCTGTCTGAGATATGGGGGTGCAGAGAGAGAAACTGGCCCAAGGCCACAGGTCAGGAAGGAGACTGCAATTGGCCTGTGTCCCAGAACTTGGGCTTCTGGGAGCAGACTGTGGGGCATGCAGAAGTTAAAGGGAGCCCTGGGGCAGTGCAGGTCATTCTTGGGTACAGGGGGAGCCCTGGCAGGGAGCTGTCATGGACCCAAGGGGTCGTGGCAGAGAGCAGCCATGCCCAGGACAGAGACAGTCAGGCTTGCAGCTTTTCTTGTGGGTTGCAACCTGGAGGAGCCTGCACGTCAGCAGTGAAGCTATTAATTCTTGCTGAGTCGGGGTTCCTGCTCTGGCTCTGCATCCAGAAGGGGCAGGATGGTAAGTCCCCCCACCTGGGCCTGCTGCCCACCTTTAACCGCCTTGCCAGGCTGATCCTTGGACCAGAAGCTGTACAGGTTACATAATTCAGTTAGTTGTGAGGCGGCTGTGGCCAGAACTGGCTCTTTAGAAAGCTGCGGCAGCATAAAGTCTGGCAGGAGAGAAGTGAGGGACTGTGGGGAGGAGAGAGGGAAGGAGGTGATGAGGGAGGAGACAAGGGCATCAGGCTCTGGAGGGGTGGCTTATGGGGTGCACCGAGGGACAATCCTTGGCACACCACTAACAAAATCAGCAGATTTCCAGGTTGTGGGGCTGGGCTCTGGGGTGCAGGGGCTTTGCCTGGAAGGATCTGATTATAGGGTATCCACTCCCCTGCAGAGAGGCATGCAGGGTGGAAAACCAGAGTGGCAGTATTCTTTTTGCATCCCTTAATCAGGAACCCCTAGTTGGTATGACCAAGGGCCCTTCTCAGTATCAGGGAACCCCAAGCTTAGGGTATAGCATCTCCCTTCTATCTAGCAAAGACAACATGACTTCACTTTGCAGACAAGGCAATGGAGGCTAAGCAAACTGCCCAGGGCCACCCAGGCTAACTCCATCTACCCCAGGCAGAGGAAGACAACAGCCGAGATTTTTCTCTCAGAGTCATGCGTGGCTGGGGCTGGCTGGTATCCATTCTGAGATGACCCTGCCTGATGCCAGCTTGGCTGTCAGTCCACTGCCATCGAGTGCCCTCAGCCAGCAGAAATGTGGGGCCAAGGGTTCATACCCTCATCTAAATGGTGGAATTTTTTTGTGTGCAAAGCAAGAATGTTTCTTTTTTTTTTTTTTTTTTTTTGGTTTTTAGGCCAAACCCGGCATTGCTCAGGGGTTATTTCTGGCTATCTGCTCAGAAATAGCTCCTGGCAGGCACGGGGGACCATATGGGACACCGGGATTCGAACCAACCACCTTTGGTCCTGGGTCGGCTGCTTGCAAGGCAAACGCCACTGTGCTATCTCTCCGGGCCCACAAGAGTGTTTCTTAAAATTGAATTTAAAACTCACAAGTAGGGGCCCGAGCGACAGCATAGCGGTAGGGCATTAGCCTTGCATGCGGCCAATCAAGGACCCTTGGTTCAATCCCTGGCATCCCATATGGTCCCCTGAGCCAGGAGAGATTTCTGAGTACAGGCTCAGGAGACCATAGGAGGTAACAGAGATCAAATGCAGGCTGGCTGCATGCAAGGCAGTACCTGTTGTACTATCTCGCTGGTTCGCAATACCTCTTATTCTCAAATGGGATACCAGGAATTGAACCCAGGTCCACCATGGGTCAGCCATATGCAAGGCAAAAGCCCTGCTGTTGTGCTATCACTCTGGTGTCCATAAATTTTCTTTTTTTTTTTTTTTTTTTTGTTTTTGGGCCACACCCTGTGACGCTCAGGGGTTACTCCTGGCTATGCGCTCAGAAGTTGCTCCTGGCTTCTTAGGGGACCATATGGGACACCGGGGGATCGAACCGCGGTCCGTCCTAGGTTAGCGCAGGCAAGGCAGGCACCTTACCTCCAGCGCCACCGCCCGGCCCCCATAAATTTTCTTGAGGGAAGTCACATCTGGTGGTGCTCAGGGGTTGCTCCCAGCTTGAGTTTTGGGAATGGTTCCTGTCACTTGGGGATTGTAGGGTGCCAGGGATAGAACCCAGAACTCCTGTAGACAAAGCCTGCATCCAGCCACTAAACCATCTCTCTGCTCCCAGACTGCCATACTTTATTTATTTGTTTGGTTTTTGGGTCACACCTGGTGGTGCTCAGAAGTTATTCCTGGCTCTGTGCTCAGAAGTTGCTCCTGGTAGGCTCGGGGGACCATACAGTATGCCGGGAACTGAACCGGGTCCATCCTGGGTTGGCTGCGTGCAAGGCAAGGTAAATGTCCTATTGCTGTGCTATTGCTCTGGCCCCACTTTATTTTTATTTAAAAACTAGTTTGGCCACACCCAACAGTGCTCAGGGTTTACTTCTGGCGCTGTGCTTAGGTATCACTCCTGGCGAGTACAAGGAACTAAATGGGATGGCAGAGATCAAATCCATATTAGTCACATATAAGGCAAGTGGTGCCCACTGTACTATCACTCCAGAGCCTGACTAATACATTTTATTTAAATGAACCTTTATCATTTTACAGTATGAGTCAAACTGCTTTAAATTAAATTGTGAAGCAAGAAAATAAACTGGCACATCTCTATGGTATAGCTTAGTGGCTGCTAATCATAGATGACATCTATGATGTCCTTTGTTATTAAAATTACTGTCTTAGTAATTGAATGATTTACATTAAATATTATTACATTAGGGGGCCTGGAGAGATAGCACAGCGGCGTTTGCCTTGCAAGCAGCCAATCCAGGACCAAAGGTGGTTGGTTCGAATCCCAGTGACCCATATGGTTCCCCGTGCCTGCCAGGAGCTATTTCTGAGCAGATAGCCAGGAGTAAACCCCTGAGCACAGCTGGGTGTGGCCCAAAAACCAAAAAAAAAATATATATATATATATATATATATTATTACATTAACCTGCAACCAAAGAATGAACACAGGTACTGAAAAAGCTGTTACCGAAGTAGTGCTGTTTCCCATTTCTGCACAGAAATATTTGTTTGCTTTTGTTTGTTTTGAGGTCACACCTGGTGACCCTCAGGGTTTACTCCTGACTATGGCTTGGGAGACCATATGGGACTCTGGGAGACTGAACCACAGATACCTTACCGTTTGCACCACCATCTCCGGCCCCAAGAAATTATTCTCTTTTTTTTTTTTTTTTTTTTTTGGTTTTTGGGCCACACCCAGCTGTGCTCAGGGTTACTCCTGGCTGTTTGCTCAGAAATAGCTCCTGGCAGGTACGGGGGACCATAATGGGACACCGGGATTCGAACCAACCACCTTTGGTCCTGGATCGCCTGCTTGCAAGGCAAACGCCACTGTGCTATCTCTCCAGGCCCGAAATATTTCTTTTTAAAGTCATGAGACAATGACATGAATGGAGTTGAATGAAAGAAGCACTTGAGGCTCCCTCTTCAAGCCCTTGTTTTCCCTTGAATACGTACTTCACTGCTGTCTCTCTGTCTCTTTGCCTGCCCATTTCTATTCTGCACAAACTTGTCTTCTCTTTCAAACATACATTTCTCCCTTTATTTCCCCTCACATCTTTCTAAATAAATTTCAATAAAAACTATCTTGCTGGGCCCGGAGAGATAGCAGAGTGGCGTTTGCCTTGCAAGCAGCCGATCCAGGACCAAAGGTGGTTGGTTCGAATCCCGTATGGTCCCCCGTGCCTGCCAGGAGCTATTTCTGAGCAGACAGCCAGGAGTAACCCCTGAGCACCACTGGGTGTGGCCCCCCAAAAAACAAAAAACAAAACAAAACAAAACAAAAACAACTATCTTGCTGGGGCTGGGTGAGGTGTTTGCCTTGCACAAGCAAACCTGAGTTCAATCCCCAGCATCCCCTGAGCCCTCCAAGAATGATTTCTGAGCACAGAGCTAGGAGTAACCTGAGCACTGCTAAGTGTGGCCCAAAATACAACCAATCAACCAACCAACCAAACAAATAAAAACTATTTTGCTTCACCAAAGCAGAGATGTGAGGATATTAAAATATAAGTATTTTATTCCTAGAGTTTCTATCCTGGCCATTATCCCTATCATTTCAAGGCAATTTCAAGAAAATGATTTTGCCAGAGAAAAGAGAGGCTGACACTGAATGGCTCCACATAGCTGTCCTGTACTGGGCTGTGGTGACCAAGCCTGACCTTCAACAACCTGCAAGCCCCAGTCACCCACAAATCTACAAGACAGGAGCTTCGTCTTCCAGACTGTCTGTCCTTCAACTGCCAGGGAATGAGCTGGGGCAGAGCCGGATGGGGGTGGTGCCCTGCACGGTCCTGAAGCCAGACCATGTGGTCCCTACAGTCATGACCTACTTCCCAGTCTTCCGGCCGGCCAGGGAAGCAGCTAGCCAGCCAGCCAGCCAGCCAGCCACTGTGTGCTGCAGGATGAAACAGATCTGGAGCGAACCCATGCAAGAAAGCCTGCCGTGGCTGCTGCCCTGAGGGTGACAAGCAGTGGTCAGAGACAAGACTGAAAAGCCAACCAGAGGCAAGTGGAAAGCTTGTAGCTTTGCAGCCAAGAGCACCAGATTCCAATTCTACTATGTTTCCCTGAAAATAAGACATTCTCCAAAAATAAGACCTACTTAACAGGTTTCCTTCTGGGTGAAATATAAGGCAATCCCGAAAATAAGGCCCCTCGTAGGCTCTGTCTCAGAATGAAAATTAATTTACTGTAAACTGACTGCCCCACTGGCTACTGTAGGATTCACAGTTTGTCTAGTTTGTGTTGACAACTACTGTACTACAGTACTGTATACAGGTAATAAATTTCCTTTATTTTCATTTAATAATAAATGTGTACCGTATTCTTCTTCATGGAAAAATAAGACATCCCTGAAAATAAGACCTAGCGCATCTTTGGGAGCAAAATTAATAAAAGACACTGTTTTGGGCTGGAGAGATAGCACAGCTGTAAGGTGTTTGCTTACTATGACTCAGGACAGATGGTGGTTCGAATCCCAGCATCCCATATGGTCCCCGAGCCAACCAGGAATGATTTCTGAGCATAGAGCCAGGAAGCCCTGAGTGCTGCCGGGTGTGACCCCCCCCTCAAAAAAAAGACACTGTCTTATTTTTGGGGAAATGGTATTGCACTTCTCCAGCTCTGTGATTCTTGGGCAAGTGAATTCACCATGCTCTAGTTTTCTTTGCTCTCGGGTTTTTTTTTTGGGGGGGGGGGGTCACACGTGGTGCTGTTCAGGAGACAACTTGCTCAGTACTTGGGGATAAGTCCCAGTGATGCTTAGGGGACCATGTGGTTCCATGGGGCCCCAATGCCAGCCTCCAACTTACAGAGCATGTGTTCAGTCCTTTGAGCTGTCACTTCCAGCACCCAGTTTTCCTATTTGTAATGCGGGGTTTTATCTCTCCCCTTTCAAGTCATCTGGGATGAAGCAAGAGGAATGTTTCTGAAAAGCTCAGAGTCTTCTTAACTTCCTCTGCTTTAGCTGTCTACAACGTGGTGTATTCTACATGGACAGAACCCAAGTGCCCAGGGCTTCTGCACACCCAAGCTTGGGGCCTACTGGGTGGTCTGGTCTAGAAAATTCTCTAAGAATGCCTGTCTGCCAAAGTTTATACAGGAATGACTTTAGCTTGCCAGAGGGTTGTACACCACAGGATGGGGGCATCCGTGTCCAATTTCCCCAGAGTCTGTTAACAGCAAGCAACAGCCAAATATTCCTGGCATAAAATGAAATTGATTTGGAGAAGATTTAAGGCCACTCCTGGAGGAACTTAGGAGCTACTCCTTGCTCTGTGCTTGGGAGATGACTCCCAAGTGGTGCTCAGGGAACTATATGGTACCAGGGACCAAACCTAAGTCTCCTATATGCAACACATAAGCTAAGTCCTTGAGTCATGTCTCTGGCCCCTAAGCCTGGTCTTTTTTTCTTTTAAGGCCACACCTGGCAATTCTCACAGGTTACTCCTGGCTCTAAACTCAGGTATCACACCTGGCCATGCTCAGGGGACCATATAGGGTGAAAGAAGTTAAACCACGGTTGGCTGCGTACAAGGCAAGCACCGTACCCTCTATACTATGACTTCAGCCCCCATTTCTTGTCTTTTCCTTTTTGTCTTTTCCTTCCTTCCTCCCTCCCTCCCTCCCTTCCTCCTTCTTTCCTTCTTCTTCCCTCCCTCCCTCCTTCCTTTCTTCTTCCTCCCTCCCTCCCTTCCTCATTCCTTCCTTCCTTTTTAAAAACTTTATTTATTTATTTATTTATGCATTTATTTGTTTCTGGGCCACACCCAGCAGTGCTCAGGGGTCACTCCTGGCTCTGCACTAAGAAATTGCCCCTGGAAGGCTGGGAGAACATATGGAATACCGGGAGTGAATGGACTGGATCCCTCCTGGGTTGGCTGGATGCAAGGCAAACACCCTACTGCTGTGCTATCTCTCTGGCCCCTGTCTTTTTTTTTTTTTTTTTGAGGGTGGCACACCCAGTTGTGCTGAGGGGTTACTCCAGGCTCTGTGCTCAGGGAACCATAGGGGTGCCAGGAATCAAACTCAGGTCAGCTCTGTGCAAGGCCAAGAACTTTACCCACAACATTCTCTCAGGCTTCTTCTTTTTTTTTTTTTTTGGTTTTTGGGTCACACCCAGCACTGATTAAGGGTTACTCCTGGCTCTATGCTCAGAAATCGCTCCTGGCAGGCTCAGAGGACCATATGCCAGGATTTGAACCACCATCTTACTGCATGCAAGGCAAACGCCTTACCTCCATGCTATCTCTCCAGCCCCCCCAATATTTTTTTGTTTGTTTTGGGCCATACCCAGTGGCACTCTGGGGTTATTCCTGACTCTTTGCTCAGAAATCATTCCTGGCAGACTCAGGGGACCATATGGGATGCCGGGTATCAAACCCTGGAGCATGCAAAGCAAAATACCCTGCTGCTGTGCTATAGCTCCAGACCCCTTCAGGCTTCTTTTTTTTTTTTTCTTTTGGTTTTTGGGTCACTTCCGGCAGCATTCAGGGGTTACTCCTGGCTCTATGCTCAGAAATCGCTCCTGGCAGGCTCAGGGGACCAAATGGTATGCTGGAATTTGAACCACCAACATTCTGCATGAAAGGCAAACGCCTGGGGCCGGGTAGGTGGCGCTGGAGGTAAGGTGTCTGCCTTGCAAGCGCTAGCCAAGGAAGGACCGCGGTTCGATCCCCCGGCGTCCCATATGGTCCCCCCAAGCCAGGGGCGATTTCTGAGCACATAGCCAGGAGTAACCCCTGAGCATCAAACGGTGTGGCCCAAAAACCAAAAAAAAAAAAAAGAAAGGCAAACGCCTTACCTCCATGCTATCTCTCCGGACCCCCCTTCAGGCTTCTTTTTTTTTTTTTTGTGGTTTTTGGGTCACACCCGGCAGTGCTCAGGGGTTATTCCTGGCTCCAGGCTCAGAAATTGTTCCTGGCAGGCACGGGGGACCATATGGGGCGCCGGGATTCGAACCGATGACCTCCTGCATGAAAGGCAAACACCTTACCTCCATGCTATCTCTCTGGCCCCCTCTTCAGGCTTCTTAATGTCTATTTATATCCTCCTCTCCTAAAAGTAACTTTTCTTTGTCTTTATATTGGGTTCATTCACACCCCTTCCCAGCATGACAAGCACATAATAAAGTCTTATTTAAATTTATGAAATTTCACAAGTAGAAAAACAACATACTGTTACCTGAAAAATTATCCTTACTATTCTGTCTTTGGGGAGAATAATTTTTTTTTGGCGGCACACCAGCAGTGCTCAAGGGTTACTCCTGGCTTTGCACTCCGAATTTGCTCCTGGAAGGTTTGGGAAACATATGGGATGCCAGAGATCGAATCCAGCTCCAACCTGGGTCAGCTGTGTGCAAGGTAAATGCCCTACTGCTGTGCTATCACTTTGATCCAAAGGGAGGATAAATTTTTAGAGATTTAGTTACTCATTCAAAAGTTATTAAGTGTTGTGAACAATATAGGTCAGTGACTCTGAAGCTTATGCATTAGAATTCTCCAGAGTGCTTTTAAAAATATACCTACTGATGTATGGGTTTCCCTAGGAAATAGGATTCAATTGACCTGGAGCAGGGCCTGGGCACCCTGGGCTGGGACTCTGATGTGGATTTAAAAGGTTCTGGGAGCAACAAAGACATAGTTCTTAAATTGTGAGGTTGCAGAGTTGGGGAGAAAAACAAAAATTTACAAGTCAAGCATCACAGGAAAGGATGAAGGCCATGGAGAGTAAGGCAGTCACTTCAGAATCTGGGGCATTGGGGAAAGGGTCCCAAAGAAGTGATGATTATACTGACACATGATGAAAGAGCACAGTTGTGAAAAGTGGGAGTGGGGCAGGAAAGAACATGCCAGTGAGGAGAGCAAGAAGAGCTTCTAAGAGGAAACTGCAGAAAGTTTTTAAAGATTTGGGAAGACATCTAGACTTTTTGAAAAGACAGAGGCAATGGTTCTGATGCCAGAAGTCATTGGCACTTGGGGATTGTTTGTTACACAGCATAAGCCTATGCTTGCTGACTAATACAAGCACTATAGTTGGAAAGGGAGCAGGCTGCATCTAGATTCAGTTAGGGGACATATTAGAAGGAAATGGAGCTTGAAAAGAGTCAATGATGTGTTCAAAGGATCTGGCTGGGAAGAAGAGGAGAAGGGGAGAATGGCTGAGCAAAGGGGATACTTTTAATACACTAATATATTTAATACACCGGTGTGTACCACCGGTGGCTCACACTTGGATGTGGCGTCATTCACACAAATGGCAGTGCTGTCTTCAACATGTTAAAGGGCATCAATTAAATGTATCAAATGTTGGCAGGAAGAAGTCAAAGAGAGGAAGGTAGACCTAGCAGGGGGAGGGGGAATACTAACACAGCTTCCTGAAAAAGAGGGAAATGGATGATGGGACCTGACATGGGAAAGGATGGCCAGGGGCACTGGTGAACTCTGACCTGGAACTGAACATGCTGTAATAACACGAGACATAGAGCCACATACTTGGGGCTCAGGTGAGCACCTTGACAATCTCGGGGTCTGGGCACTCGCTACCTTTGGCATATGCAAACCAAACCTGCCACATCCCATTCCAACCTCAACCCCAACATTAAGGAACAACACCAGCCTAAAACAGAAATCTTGGCTCTATTTTTTGGGGGGAAGGGAGAGTGGCACCTCTGGTGGTGCTGGGGAATCATGTGGTACTCGGGATAGAACCCACAACCCCCACATACAAAGTCTGTGCTCAGCCCTTTGTGCTCTCTCCATGCTTCATACTGGCTCTAGTTCAATATTCCTAGGGGAATCTTATGGGAGATTTGGAAAACCCTCCCCTCAACTTTATTTATTTATTTATTTTTTGGCCACACTGGTAGCATACAGGGGTTATTCCTGGTTCTACACTCAGAAATGATTCCTGGCAGGCTCAGGAGACCATATGGGATGCCAGGGATCAAAGCTGGGTCTGCCCTATGCAAGGCAAGTAACCTACCAGTGCTCCTTGCTTCTGCCCCTCCCTCAACTTTTTACTTTGAAAGTCTTCCAGTCAATAGAAAAGTTACATGATACTATGACCAGCACATATATCTTCTTAGATTCACTAATTGTTTATTTTTTTTATTAGTTGTTCAGGTAACAAGGTTACAGCAGTGTTACCTTTTGTGGTTTGATATACAAAGCTACTATCCCTTAATCCTACTCGGTAAATATTCCCAACATTTGCTTTCTCTCCTTCACTCGCAGGGGTCCTCAAACTTTTTAAACAGGGGGCCAGTTCACTGTCCTTCAGACTGTTGGAGGGCCAGATTATAGTAAAAACAAAAATTATGAACAAATTTCTATGCACACTGCATATATCTTATTTAGAAGTGAAGAAACAAAATGGGAATAAATAAAATATGTGGCCCGCGGGCCGTAGTTTGAAGACCCCTGTTACGGTATAGCATGATTATATTCAGAAAAGTAGGAGAAGCAGACACATTGGTATTAATATTTCCATATTTCCATCTTGGTTTTTTCCTATGCTTTGTCATTTATTGGTTTTGGGGTTTGAGATCACAAACAGCAATTCCAGGGGTTATTCCCAGCTCTATGTGCGGGGGTCACAATGTGTCACAGTGACAGTACTGGGGGACTATGTGGTACTAGGGATCAAAAGCAGCGTACACAAGGCACAAACACTGTGATTCCTCTATCTCTTCTCTGTATCTTGTTTTATTTTATTTTGGTTTTCTGCCATACCTGGCTTCAGGGCTTACTCCTGACTGTGCTCAGGAACTGCTCCTGGCAGTGCTCAGGGAACCATATGGTGGCTCCAAAATTAAACCTGGATCAGCTGTGTGCCTAGCAAGTGTCCTGCCCACCGCTGTGGCCACTCTGACCCCTCTGCTATGCATTTTGTATTTTTTTGGTTTTTGGGCACACTGCCAGTGCTTAGGAGTTATTCCTGGTTCTGCACTCAGAAATTACAGTCTCAGGGGACCATATGGGATGCTGGGGATGGAACCTGGGTCAGCCGCGTGCAAAGCAAATAAAATGCCCTATCTGTTCTGCTATCGATGTGGCCTTCCTATGCAATTTAAACATCTTCTATATTGGGGATGGAGTAATAACACAGTGGCAGAGCATTTGCCCTGCATGCTGCCAACCCGGGACGAACCTGGGTTTGATCCTCGGCATCCCATATGGTTCCCCAAGCCTGCCAGGGGTGATTTCTAAGTGCAGCGCCAGGAGTAAGCCCTGAGCACCCCTGGGTGTGACCCAAAACCACCACCACCACCACCACCACCACCACCAACAACAAAATCTTCTATATCTTCTCGGTTTTGATGCTGGGAACTGACCCTGGAACCTCAAACAATCCAAGTGAATATTCTATTGTTGAGCAACATCTTTGCCTTTTTCTAGACTTTACTTGTTTTGGGATCACACCCAACAGTGCTCAGGGGTGGCTCCTAGCTCTGGGCCAGGCATTGAACCCAGCCTCCCACAGACAAAAATATTTAGCCCAAGCACTCTCTCCTCTTACCTTCCTCTGCACTGAAAAACACAGTCAAGATGGTGTTGAATCTACAACTTCCACCGCGCTCTTCTCCATCAGAAGCGTATTCTCAAGTTGTGAGGAACCCTAGATCCATCTACTTGATATAAGCATTTCCCATAGCTGGGACTTGCACACAGTACTACGAGGGACATCTGTGTACACAGCCTCTTCATCTCCCTAATTAGTTTCTTGGAACAGTGTCCAAGACGCGACTCTGGGTCAGAGTGTCAGAGTGTCGGGGCCCTTGAAGCCTCTTAAGCACATCCGGCCCAAATACTTCCTATTCATTTGTCCAAACTTGTCTTCCCATTAGCGTGGAATGGAAGCAACTATGGAAAAAAAACTGCTTTCATTGCACTGGAGCCTGAAGTTAGGAACCTTCTACGGAGGGGCCCACATTCCCAATCACTTTCTATTGGAACTCTCGGGAGGGGCTCCAGGGAGGGGTTGTGGGAGGGGTCCCCACAACTCCAGAATCTCTGCTATCTAGTCCCTGTAGCATGTCCTTGGAACAGAGAATGCCAGAGAGGAGTCCATGGGCTCACGCTTCTGTCTTTTCATCCAGGTCCCAGAAATAGAGAAGTGACAGGCATGGCAATGAACTGTGGGATGGAATGTACCAGGTGGAGGGTGGAGGAAACCAGGGGTCAAACCAAATTCCCCATGTTCTTTTATGGGGTCACACCCAGTGTAGGGTACCTATCTGAGACCCACCCATTTCTGGGAGGGGTCTTGGGAACCGGATAATAGGTGTGACCTTACCTGCAAGACCCGGCCCATTCCTGGGAGGGGTCTTGAAATAGGTAGATAAACCCGGAAGCCAGGGGATTAAGGGTCTTTGCCTTTTGGCCCTGCTGGGCTCTCAGAGGAAGATGACTGAATTATAAGATGCAGGGCTAAGAATGGCCGAATGCTTGAAAGGTTATGAGATAGGCCACACACCTGTGGTGGTTAGGGCATGAATAAAGATGATGCTTCCTGATGTCTGTCTCTGGATGAGTTTGATTTCACCGTTTGCCTAGCCTGGAACCTGCCGGCTGAATGGGGTTGCAGAGCCACATGGCCTGAAATGCCATCCACCACCATCCAGCCCCATCCTTAATTATTTGATTCAACAACCCAGCAGCACTCAGGGATCGTTCCTGTCAGGATTTGGGGGACCATATGGAAACCGAGGATCAAACTTGAATCAGCCAAGTGTAAGGCAAATATCCTACCCGATGTACTCTCTGGGCCTCATCACCCCATATTTTGCAGCGTATTCTGAGATCTCCCTTCCCAAAGATGAGGCCCAGTTGTGCTCTGCTCCAGAGATGCAGCCCCGGCACCTACCAACTCTTTGAAGCAACTCTTGCTGCAGCTGCAGCGACAGTGCAGAAGGGCTGGGCTGCTCCCTTGTACCGTCACTCCCGTGGATGCTTTTTCATAAGCTACTCCCCACGGTCCCCAGAGTCCAAGCCGTACTGGAGGTGGACAGTGGAGGGTTGGAGGAGGTGGCACCCACAGGTGTGCATGAGTGATGGAACGCCCAGTGGCGCAGCCGGACTGTGGCCGGGAGGCCGTGACATCACAGTCATGTGGGCAAAGGCAGGTCTGTGAGGTCATGGTTTCTGGGACTTCCTCTCCTGCTTTGGGGGCTTTGTCGCAGCCTCTCTGGAGGGGACAGGGGAGCAGACACTGGAGGGAGGGTCAGGGCATGAGATCGCCCCTCTATGGCTCCTTATTCCCACTTCCCAGACTCTGCTGCTGATGGAGCTAATGGCAACTTCCCCTCACCTCACTTCATCCCATCAACAAGCTCTGGGGAGCATTGCCCTGGACCCCTTGGGCAGGATGGCACTGGGGCTGCTTTTTCCTTCCTGCTGTGATTCGCTTGGAATCATGAAGCATCGTGGAGTGAGGGCAGGATCCCAAGGAAGATAAATGTAGTGCGGAAATTTAGTTTAGTAGACAAATGTAGTGGCTGATGAAATTTAGCAGGTGAATACATGCCAACTTTACCCCAGTTCCTTGTGATAAAAGGCTCTTTCCTGAGCATTTTCAGGGTTCTGAATCAATGCTTTTGCTTGACTGACCCTGTGAAGTAGGTGACAGGGCAGGGGGACCATATGGGACAGGGCAGGGTGGTAGTGTTGTGCCCACGTTCCCATGGGCAGGACGGGGCTGAGCTGGGGTTTGGAGCCACCAAGCATGCAGGAGAGCTCACTGCCTCTCTGTGAGACTGCAGGGCTCCTAGGTGCAAGGCAGGGGATGAGCCTGCCTGTGCCTCATTCAAGAGGGGGACATTCCCGGACAGCATGGGCAAGGCCCAGTAAGGTAAATAGACACTGGCGGAGGGAACCACAGTGTGACCTCAGCAGCAGTGAACACAGAGGGAGGCCAGCTTGAAGGGACCTGGCATGAAGTACATTTGCCTGGAGGAATTCAGACATGCACCAAAGAGCTGCCTGGCCCCAGGGTGTTTCCAGTGCCCCAAAGTAACCCCATGTGGTCAGATCACATCCAAACTGGCCTTACACCACCATCCCAGGGTACCTCTGTGGTCCTGAAATAGGGAGCAAATTCCATGTGAGGAGACATGCTTTTCTGATGGTGCTGGGGACCTGCCTTTCTGAGCCTGATTCTAGTGGACCTTAATCCTGTTCGGTCCCCCGCCCCCTTAATTTTTTTGTTTTTTATTTTTGGGCCACACCTGGTGATACTCAGGGGTTACTGCTGGCTATGCACTCAGAATCACTCCTGGCTTGGTGGACCATATAAGACACCAGGGGATTGAACCACAGTTCGTCCTGGGTCAGCTGCATGGAAGGCAAATGCCCTACCATTGCGCCATCACTCCAGCCCACCCACCCTTAATTTGGACCATATTTTCATTTCTGTTATCGGTGAAAAACCCTAGGTCAAGGCAAGATAACGGTAGAGAGACAGCTTTATTTAATACTCTAGGTGTTCTCTCTCTCTGTCTCTCTCTGTCTGTCTCTCTGTCTGTCTGTCTGTCTGTCTCTCTCTCTCTCTGTCTCTCTCTCTCTCCTCTCTCTCCTGCCAAGAATCAAAACCAGGACCTCAAACATGCAAGAAAATCACTCTACTATGAGCTACCTCCAGCCCTGCATAATCTCTCTTTTGAGAGAATCTTTGTATAGAAACTTGTCACCTGCTGACACAGCCATCACCGTGTCTACACAACTAATTTCTGATACTCTTGGTACTTCTTTTCCAGTGAGCCAGAGTTTCTCAAGGACAAGAGCTAAGAGCACCTGCAGCCAGGGCCTGGCACATACCAGGCATTCTCAGGACTCGCTGGACTACCCAAAAGTGAAGGCAGTGCTTGTCTGGACACATGGGCTGGGGATTTTGACATAAAATCCCCAGTAGGAAGATGGCAATGTGCGGCTGCAGAGACAGGACAGGAAGGTTCTGCCCTTGCATGCAGCCAGCTAACTAAAGTTCCATCCCCAGCACTGAATGCCTCTTCCCAAATTTTTCTGGGTTGGGTCTGGGGGCTCCGACTCTGGGGATCCCCAGCACCGCAAGCCCTGAGACACACCCCATCCTCAGGCCTCAGGGTGTACCACCAGCCTGCATGGCTAAGATTTGCTGGGAATGGTCCCAGAGCCCTGAGCATCATTTGGGATCTATGCACAAAAGATGGCAGCCCTTGAGCATTGGATGAAGGAAGCGAAGCTGATGGTGGGAGTCTGGGAGTCATTCATGCTGAGTCTACTCATGCTGAGTAGAATGAGTGATGGTAATAGGAGTGTCGTTCAGACCAGCTTGCTCAGGTCATGGCCCCTGGGCCTTCTTGTGGGAATCTTCTAGTCTCTGTTTTCCTTCTTTACAGAAGACAGTACAGTGATACCCCAAAGACACCGCACACACCTCTCCCCAGAGTTTTCATTGCCCTGGCTGGGATACTACTGCTCCTTGCTGTGGACTCCAATGCCTCCAGACAGTTGTTGGCAGACAGCTAAGCACTGCATGGGGCTCAGTCATGTCTAACTCAGATGCCCAGGGGCAAAAGCAATAGCACAACTATAAGGAGGGAGTTTGCCTTGCATGTGGCTGACCCAAGACAGACTTGAGTTTGATCCTTGGTTTCCCATATGGTCCCCTGAGCCAGGAGCGATTTCTGAGTGCATAGCCAGGAGAAACCGCTGAGGTTCACTGGGTGTGACCCAACAAACAAACAAACAAACAAACAAACAAACCAGCTGCCGAGGCTGGGAAGGAGACACGAACCCAAGGGCAATGCCTGACCAGGAGTGTTGGGGTGCTGTGACCACATGGTCCACGTTTCCAGGAGAGACTGTCACTAGAAGGGCCCCCCACTTTTCAGTGTGGGCTCTCGGTGACACGCTACTCTGCAACCGTGTTTCTGGAGTGACGAAGCGTGTGCTGTCACCCTCTGTTGCACCGAGCTTCCCACCAGGCCTGCTGAGCCCAGGGCTGGCTCTGAGCTGCCTCCGGGGCAAGTTGGCCCATATACATGTGTATGTGTGTTCATGTGCCTATGCATGCTGGTTTCTGTGTGTGCTTATATGTGTCTCTGTGTATGCATGTGCCTTGTGCATGCTTGTGTGTGGACATGACTGGGTGTGCTGATATGTGCCTATATGTTCATGTGTGTACACACGTGTGTGCTGGTATTGGGGGTCATGTCACCGAGGAGGGAGGGCCACACTGCACTCTGGGAGATGGTCAGGATACTGATGGAATGCTAAGCGGGCCACATGCTCTGGAACACAAACCCCACATGCAGCCAGCATTGGAGAGCTGGTCTAGCAGAGTCTATGGCAGCGATGAGTAGAAAACTTCTCCTGGTCTCCCTACCCAGCCTCTCATTGCACACGCAGGATGCCCAGATCCACATGGAGGAACAGAGATGGGCTTAGCCCCAGCCATTTCCGTTACAAATCCTAGTGCTAGGATTGCAGGAAGGGGCATCTGCCCAAGACTTAATCTCCAGTCTCTGCACTCAGCTTCTCTTCCACTCACATTTACTCCATGAGCTGTAGGTGGGGGCAGCAGTGAAACCCTGTGAAGAGCCTTGTTTACCACCTGCTGGCCCCCCAATCTCCATGAGTCATGTGATCAAGTATGGCGGTGGGCAGGAAGTGCTGGGCACATGTGGGCCGGGGCTCCGCTCTCTGCACCCCAGGATCTGCTGTCAGGTTCCAACACAATGGAGTATCCCTGTGGTCTTGGGGACCCTGATTCTGCCTCCTAATGGTTGGGGCTCACCAACCTTGGTGGTCCTATAGTCTCCTGGATTGTGAAAGCCAGTCAGGGGGATAGTGTCTACCTTGCCACAGCACTCATCTGGGGGCCTTGAGCACAGCACAGTGAGAAGACCCTCAAGGGAGCTTGGCCCGTAAGACAGTCACTTCTGGCTCTGTGCTGCCCTCTGTGCCCCTCTCAGTCAGTCTCGTGTACTAGGAATACAATTTCTTTTTTTTTTTAGGGGGGGGACAGTACAGCCCAGAGTTACTCCCTGTATTTTACAAACCACCACGTAGCCCTCTGCCACCTGAAAGGTGCCACCTTATTTTGGGAGAAGGGCTGGTGCTCAGAAGGCCCAGGGACCTTTTGGGCTGCAATTCAATAGCTAGACCCCCAGGATGGGGAGCTGCTTAGGTCCCGCCATGCTCAGGAGATTCCAGGTTATACCTGGAAAGGTTTAGGAAACCACATGGTCCTGGGATGTTGAAGGCAGACCACATGCCAGGTGTGTGCCTTAAGCCCTGACAATCTCTAACCCTGCCTTATCTCTAAGGGCACCAACTACTCACACTTTATGGTACCAGCAATGCATGGGACTTCTCCTACCCCCAAGGTTCTGGGGGTCATGGTCCTATGGGTTAAGCTGATGGACCCCAACTCTAACCTTGGGTGTCAGGAATCAAATATCCCTCAGCCATTAGGGAGAACAAAGGTTCACCTGAACAGGGACTCCAGAAGGTGGGTGGGGAGGTAAGGGTCCCCACTGTTGAGCCCCTCCCCCGTCTACACAGCAAACGCCATCTGGCCTGCAGTGACCAATGAGACGGGATGAAATGCGGCCATGGTGATCAGGCCCAGGAGTGACCACAGAGGTCACTGGGATTCTGCTATAATGGCACTGGGTGTTGAAAAGGTGAAGTGACCATCACCCATCTGAGCTTGAGATCTCAGTTGTTTGAGGGACCAGACTGCTGGACACTCCTTGGGTCATGTTAGTACAGGAGCATGAAGGCCAGGCCACATTCTCCTACCCTAACCACCTATGCTTCCAAGGAGAATCCAGAAAGTTCGCTGGGCTCAGTGATATCCGCATATCATATGTACATGTGCACATTACACACACACACACTTAGGTTGAGAACTGGGCCCTCTGCCATTGGCAGCGGCATAACAGTTTCTCACTGTGGGGTGGTTGGCTGGGTGGTTGGCTGGTTTGGAAGCCACACCCAGTGGTATTCAGGGCTTACTCCTGGCTCTGTGTTCAGGGTTGTTCGAGGGATAGAACAGGGGTGGTCACATGCAAGGCAAATACCTGACCTGCTAAACCTTCTCTCTATCCCTTTTGTTGTGGCTTTTTCTTAGTAGAACTTAGAAATCGGGTCCAGCTATTATTTTGGTGTTTAGTCCATTCTTCTTTTTTTTTTTTTTTTTTTTCAGAAAAAATATGGAACGCTTCACGAATTTGCGTGTCATCCTTGCGCAGGGGCCATGCTAATCTTCTCTGTATCGTTCCAATTTTAGTATATGTGCTGCCGAAGCGAGCACCATTCTTCTACTGCTATCCCTCCCACGCTTTCCCTCTCCCTTAAAAACTACCTGTTTTTCTCTTTTCTGAGGCATGGCTATATTGGGAAAGATTTGGGTGATTGATTCTGGGGTTCCTGATGTCCCCATATTGTTCTGGATGGAAGCCTCAAAAGCTCTAACAGTATGAATTCTGCAGCATCATAAGTTTGGGATTAGCTAGTTTCCCAGCATGAAGGAGAGAAATCACAGGATATCCAGGACAGCTGAGAACACTTTCTGGGGCCCTGTACAGCCTTCCTGCAACCACCCCACTTCTGCACTACAGCCTCCAAAGGCCTCTCATCAGTCACCAGACCCACTCACTCAGCAATGCTGTGTAGGGCTCCTCCCTCCCAAAAAGGAGCAAGAGTTCTGGCAAGCTCAGGTATCCAGTTGTTGCAAGTCAGCCCCTGAAGAGGTTGACTGATGGAGGGATGGAGGATGAGGTCTTTCCCCTCCAGCTCCGAGCACGCGTCTGCCACCCCGTCCAGCCGACAGTTCTGATGTGAAATGGCGGGTAAACAGCTCGCAGACAGTCAGATTTGTGGTGGACAAGACTGAAGTCCAAAGTCTCAGCCTTAGTTCCAGCAAAAAGCCTCTCGCCTTCCACAGACCCTTGTTTTTATCCCCCAGAATCAGGTACCACCCTAGGGTGGGAGCAGAATGCCAGGTCTCACCCTAGGGTAGGGCACAATCACCATCAGGGTAGGGTCAGCAACATAATAATCCCATAAAATATTTACATACACAACATCCAGTCACTGCGAATTCTTCACTTTTTTAATTTTTTTTTTTTTGATTTGGGTGACACCTGGCAGTGCTCAGGGGTTCCTCCTGGCTCTGCGCTCAGAATTGCTCTTGGCAGGTTCAGGGGATTGTATGGGATGCCAGGATTTGAATCACCATCCACCCTGGATCAGCTGCATGCAAGACAAATCCCTACCGCTGTACTATCTCTCCGGCCCCACTGCAGACTCTTCAGAGCTGGGCTAGAGGCACCGAATCACATGACTTTTCTGTCCTGGGTTGTAATTTAGCCCGGATGGACGGATTAATGGCTAACTCGCCACCTGTACCCAGAGCTTCTGTTTTATGGGAAGTGCTCAAATGACTGCTGCAAGAATAAATCATTAACACCTGGCCAAGTGCCCCCTTCTTTTGTCCAAAGAATTCACATGGTAAGGTTCAAATTGGTTCAGCTAAAGTGCCTTCGAAGCCTCTGAGCATGAGGAAATCCACTTCCTGAAAGGCCAAACCAGCTTTCTTTTAGATTTTAAAAATTTCTTTCTCTGGCCTGACCTTAGGGAGGCTGGCTGAAATAGAGCAGAATCCTCAGTTATACCAAAATTTCAGGTAAGCAAGAAATAATTTATGGAGTGTATGCATGTCCCTAAGATTGCACACAACTGACTACTTATTAGTGGCCTTTACAAATGATCACAGACATGAACTATTTATCACATCCAAGATGAGAATTTTTGGGGCCAAAATGTAGTTGCAGCTGAGCCCTGCTGTCCCTTCATCCCTCTGGACCCCACAAAGTTCTAAAAGAGAATTTTGAGCTTGCCCCTTCCAGATCTAGCTGGCATTTGCTTCCCTTCAATCCCGTTCTTAATCTCGCTCTGCCTTTTTGTGTGAGGACCCAGGGGAGGGCAGTTAGAACCCGCCCAGGCATGCAGGCTGTCTTGGGATCCCCAACTTAATCTCATCTGCCAAGACTCGCTTTTCTCCCAAGGTTCCATTCACAGGTGCCAGGATTAGGACCTGAGATCTTTGGCAGATATTATGTGTCCTCTCACTGTACTTGAACTAGGAAAAAAAAATGTTGTTGTGTGTCTAAAATGCAAATGACACGAAGTTTCCTTCCGCTGCTGATTCCTTCAGCCCTGCCTGCCTGATCTGGTCTCTGGGTTGGTGTGTTCAGATTTCAGAAGGACCTAAAGATGGGACTTTGTCACTGAGGCTTGTAGCTCTGAGTATTTCACGCTCAGCACTTACAAGGTCAAATGCATGCCCTGTGGCCCCTCTTGAAGGGAGAAGATGGAGAAACACAGGTTAGGAACTTGGGTGCCCTTTTCCTTATCAAGTCTACAAAATAAGTCCTTCCGGGGCTGAAACAATATAGCACAGCGGCAGGACATTTGCCTTACATGTGGCTGGGACAGACCTGGGTTTGATCCTTATCATCCTATATGGTCCTCTGAGTTTACCAGGGGCGATTTCTGAGTGGAGAGCCAGGAGTAACCCCTAAGTGCAATCAGGTATGGCTCAACCTCCCCCCCCCCCAAAAAAAAAGACCTCCTTATTCGTGAGATTCTTCCACTTACCAGTTATTTTTCAGTCACTGAAAAATTAGCGAGCACTTACTTCCTCTGGGTGCCTTAGGGAGCCTGGCGTCCCAGAGGAAGTGCAAACAGAAAGAGAGCAAGCGACGGAAATGGAACACAGCCTAATGGACACTAGTTCTGTCCAAATAGAAAAGGCTCATCGTTTCGCTCTGAAACTGGCAGCACGGAAGAAACACAATTAATCGACTCATTAGTGCCAGTGTAAAGTGGCCCTTTTTGGCCCTTAGGGGTGGAAGGAATCACATTTCTCCGGGGTGCACCATCCAGCCAGGCTTCTTGCCTTCCCTTGTTTTCTGAATCCCTGTCAAGGTGGGGGTGGTGAACCCCCTGCTCCAGCCCCTACCTCTGAGGACAAGCTCAGGACTTGGTGGGCTCCCCATGGCTCCTCCTGTTCCCCACTGCCAGGATGCCAGGTGGCACATAAGATGCCCACACTCTGCCACACATACTAATCCTTTTTTGTTTATTTGTTTGTTTTGGGGCCACACCTGGTGGCACTCAGGGGTTACTCATGGCTCTGTGCTCAGAAATCACTCTTGGCAGACTCAGGGGACCATATGGGATGCTGGGATTCAGCCCAGGTTTGTCACAGGTCAGCCCATGCAAGGCAATTGCCTTGACCTCTGTGTGATGGCTCTGGCCCCATACATGCTGATTTTTTTTTTTTTGGATCATACCCAGCAACGCTCAGGGGTTACTCCTGGCTCTACGCTCAGAAATTGCTCCTTGGAGGATCGGGGGACTATATGGGATGCCGGGATTCGAACCACCATCCTTCTGCATGCAAGGCAAATGCCCTACCTTCATGCTATCTCTCCAGCCCCACTTGCTGATTCTTATGGAAAAAATAATCTGCATTGACTGATCCTAAAGTTGGAATCCTCAGGCTAAAGGTCTAGGTCTTTGTATCTGGAGCTGCAAATATCTTCAGGTGAGTGAGTGTGAGTTTGATCCCTGGT
Source organism: Suncus etruscus (assembly GCF_024139225.1). Classification (NCBI taxonomy): domain Eukaryota; kingdom Metazoa; phylum Chordata; class Mammalia; order Eulipotyphla; family Soricidae; genus Suncus; species Suncus etruscus. Next base: position 193,244,087 of record NC_064848.1, on the reverse strand, counting down.
ACCATCACTCACATGTACCCAGGAAGTCCCAGTGGTCCTGCTATCTGAGATGTAGTGGTCTCTGGTGTAGAGTCACGCTCCATCTCTCACCACCCTCTCCCTGTGCATGCTTACAGTAAAAGGAAAGAAAGGTTTTAAAAGAATGGAAAGTGGGGCCAGAGAAATAGCACAGTATAGGGTGTTTGCCTTGCATGTGGCCAACCCAGGGCGGATCCCTGGCATCCCATGTGGTTCCTAGAGCCTGCCAGGAGCAAATTCTGAGCGCAGAGCCAGGAGTAACCCCTGAACACCGCCGGGTATGACCCAAAAATAAAACAAAAAAAAACAAAAAAAGAATGCAAACTTATTTTCTTTTGGTGCTTGGATTAGAGTAGGGAGATACAGTGCTGACTGCTCAGTTGTCTCTCATTGGTAGTTTAATAAGTTCCAGGTCACAGGGAAGTGGGAGAGAGTTGGGTTTGGGGTGCAGGCTGGAGAAGTAGAAGTCCCATGTTCGAGTGGCCCTGTCTCTTCCTGAGGGCCACTCATCCTCCCTAGCAAGCTCTCGCATGGACTGACAGTACAAGTGGACATGGGGAAGGAGGCGGCAGGACCACCCCTGCCCACTCACAAAGGAAAATGGCCTAGTGGGAGAGGAAAGGAAGAGTGAAGTGAAGGACAGGCACTGTTGGGGTGGGGTTACCTCATGAGAGTTCACAAAGGTGCAGCCTCCTCCCCATACCCCAGGCTTTGAGCCTTCCCATGCTGTGTCCCCCCCCCCCCCCCGTGTTTCGCTGAGATCGATTCACCCCTGGTCAGGGTGGCTCTGTGGGACAGACTCGCCCACTAGCAGCTGGCAGCCCTGGGAGTCCAGTGGTGGAGCCTGTCACGAAGGGGCTGTGCCCACTCAGTGGTTCCTACACTGGTATGATGGGCCCCTCAGATAGGTCACGGGCATCAAGCTTTAGGCTGTCCACTGGGAGACCCAGGTCAATGCCGACACCTCCTATCACACAATTCCAATTCCCCAGGTGGGTCCACCTTTTGTTTATTGTTCTTTGCAGAATTTTCTTTTCTTTTTTTTTTTTTTTTGGATTTTGGGCCACACCCGGCGGTGCTCAGGGGTTACTCCTGGCTGTCTGCTCAGAAATAGCTCCTGGCAGGCATGGGGGACCATATGGGCCGCCGGGATTCGAACCAACCACCTTTGGTCCTGGATCGGCTGCTTGCAAGGCAAACGCCGCTGTGCTATCTCTCCGGACCCAAATTTTCTTTTCTTATTGTGAGGTTATCCCCGGCAATGCTTGGGGGCTACACCCTGTGGCACTCAGGGGACCGCGTGGTGCCAGGGCTTGGTGCCAGGGCTTAACCCCTGAACTCCATCATGTAAAACAAATGCTCCAGCCCTTTGAGCATCTCTCTGGCTCCACAGGATTTTTTTTTTTAAGATCTCTCAGTATACTCTGAGTCCAATTTATAGACTAACTTGATCCCTGCTTTTCTGTTCCCTCCAGAAAAAATTCCACAAAAACAGAAGCTAGGGTGGCCTCTCATATGTGGTGCTCAGCTTTCAAGCTGGCTGTTAAAAAAAAAAAAGACAGGAGAGAAGGTGGGAGGCATAAAGGCAGTCGAGACAGACTAGTTGGGGCTGAGGGAGGCACAGCTGTGGCAAAGACATTTATTTTTAATTTTCTGTTCACACCCAGCAGTGCTCAGGGCTTACTTCTGGCTCTGTGCTCATGGATCACTCATGGTAGGGCTCGGGAGACCATCTGGGGTGCTGCCTAGAAACCCAGGTCAACTTGTAGACAAATGTCTTTCCTGCTATACTATTGCTCTGACCTTAAGAAATATATTTAAGGGCCCGGAGAGATAGCACAGCGGCGTTTGCCTTGCAAGCAGCCAATCCAGGACCAAAGGTGGCTGGTTCAAATCCCGGTGTCCCATATGGTTCCCCGTGCCTGCCAGGAGCTATTTCTGAGCAGACAGCCAGGAGTAACCCCTGAGCAACACCAGGTGTGGCCCAAAAAACAAAACAAAACAAATATATATATATATATTTAATACCATCAAAGTACCCATTACAGTTATTAATTCATAGTCATTAATCCACACATAATTTTAAATAGGCAGAACCCAGGGGTCTGAGAGATAGCACAGTGATAGGGCATTTGCCTTGCATGCAGCCAATCCAGGACAGATGGTGGTTCGAATTCCGGCATCCCATATGGTCCCCTGTGCCTTCCAGGAGCGATTTTTTAGCATAGAGCCAGAAGTAACCCTTGAGTGCTGCTGGGTGTGATCCAAAAACCAAAACCTGGCAAAACCCAAATATTATCTACATGACCCTTCCTCTCTGCTCCCACGTTCCCCCCTTTTCTGGTTCTGCAGGGTGTACCCCATTCCCATAAATGGGGAAAATCAAGTGAGAGAGAAGCTCAGACTGTACACTGAGGGGGCTGCCCCTGCTGCCCCCCAACCCTCTCCCCTAATAGCTGCCTGTTAGCTTGGAACCCACCTATCCCAGACTTCCCCTCTCCTAGGGCACACAGTCTGGGATCCCAGGGGTCTCTTCCCCCAATGGTACCCAAGTGCTTCTAGGCCTCTGGTCCAGCTTCTGGCTACAGGTTCTGCCCCCAAAGGGTGGTGGTTTCCGTGAGCACTAACCAGGAGCAGATCCTGAGGGAGCCTCTGTTGGAGAAGTGGAGGACTGCCCACTGCTCAGCACTAAATTTGGTTCTGCCGTCACCGTCACCATGAGAAACTGCAGCCCAGTTTAGCGGGAGGTTGGCTCTGGGATTAAAATACCTCCCCGGCTCAGGTGACAGCTGACCCCTGTGTGAGGCTGGACAGCGCAGAGTCTGGGAGGGGGTGGGAGGAAGGGGATGCTCTGAGTGTCCGGGCTCAGGGCTGGGCCTGCTTCTCCCCAGGGGCCTCTGCCTGAGATGAAATCACAGCCTTAAGGGGCAGGGCAGGCTGCAGGAGGTGATGGTGGAGCCAACCAGATGCAGCCTGGATGTCACCATCATTGCATCCTCCACAGCACAGCGAATCTGGGTGATGGTCAGTGTCAGGTTTTCTCAGCAGAGCAGCAAGTAGAGAATATTTGAAAGGAGCTAACTTCTTCCTTCCTTCCTTCCTTCCTTCCTTCCTTCCTTCCTTCCTTCCTTCCTTCCTTCCTTCCTTCCTTCCTTCCTTCCTTCCTTCCTCCTTCCTTCCTTCCTTCCTCCTCCTCCTCCCCTCCCCCTCCCTCCCCCCTCCCTCCCTCCCCTCCCTCCCTCCCCCCCTCCCTCCCTCCCTCCCTCCCCCTCCCCCTCCCTCCCCCCTCCCCCTCCCCTCCCCCCCCCTCCCCCCTCCCTCCCCCTCCCCTCCCCCTCCCTCCCTCCCCCTCCCCCTCCCTCCCTCCCCCCTCCCCCCCCCCCTCCTCCCCCCTCCCTCCCTCCTCCCTCCTCCCTCCTCCCTCCCTCCCTCCCTCCTCCCTCCCTCCCTCCCTCCCTCCCTCCCTCCCTCCCTCCCTCCTTCCCTTCCTTCCTTCCTTCCTTCCTTCCTTCCTTCCTTCCTTCCTTCCTTCCTTCCTTCCTTCCTTCCTTCCTTCCTTCCTTCCTTCCTTCCTTCCTTCTCAAATGGTACAGGGGGATTGGGAGCTATTTCTGGCCCAGTGTTTGTAGCTAGAGTCAGTTCAGGAAGCACTGAAGATTGAACCCAGGACTCCCACTTGGAAAGCATGAGCTCCAGTCCTTAGAGCCATTTCTGGCCTCAGAACCTTGTATTTTCAAGTCCGGAGGTAAAGGGCAGCTCTAACAGGTAAAACCCATCTGAAACCAGTCGGTGGCACTTGTCACCATACTCAGTTCTGGGACAGGCAGGACGAGTTGTGTGTGTCATGTAAGACACAATCTGGATCTTGGGGACTCGGGGGCATCCAGCACTTGGGTGAGGGAAAGTGCTGGAGGAGGTGGGGAGTGAAACGGAGAGGCCTTTGGGTCTGCAGAAGCTGGAAATGCTTGGAGTAGAGAAATGGGCTGGTCAGAGTAGTTTAAAAGAGAGGGGAGAGGGGCAGGAGAGAGAGCACAGTGGTAGAGTGTTTGCCTTGCATGCGGCCAACCTGGGACTGACTCCAGTTTTATTTCCAACATTCCATATGGTTCCCCAAGCCTGCCAGGAACAATTTCTGAGTGTAGAGCCAGGAGTAACCCCTGAGCACTGCCGGTTACCCCCCACCCCCCAAAAAAAGTAAGGGAGAGTTGGGAGAGTTTTCCCCCATACCCAACAATGAATGCGCTAGGACAATCAGGGCCACCCCTGGCAGTTCTGGGGAACCATGATGTGTTGGAAATCCAACCCAGAGCCTTACAGATACAGCACTCCACCTTGAGCACTGGCAGGGTCTGCATAAAGAGTGCCAAAGGGCCCAACGCAGAGAAGCAGGAAAGCACTCGACCCTATGAATTCTGTGCAGTGCAGGCCAGGAGAGTCAGTGCCACAGGTCCGCCCCTTCCACAGATGTTAGGGAGCCAGTGGGTACGATGGGACAGTGATGGGGCTGCTCTGAGGGGATGTGGCAAATGGGATGTGAAGCTGGGCATTGCTTCCAGAATGCACTGAGGGTAGAGGATGAGGTTTGGCTCCTCAGGGCTGGAGAGAGAAGGCAAGGGAGGGGCATTCCAGGCAGTGCGTGGGAGGGGGGGATAGAAATGTGAGAGGGGAGGAAGGCATTCAGGACTCAAGGTGTGCCACAGGGGAACTGGGAGATGACAAGTTTCAATGACCATAGTAGGGTTGGGGGTGTGCAGGGTGGAGGGCATGGGGCAGCCTGAACACACCTGGCAATTGCACAGTGACTTGAGCTGTTGTCAGCATGGGGGGCACACACACACACACACACACACACACACACACACACACACACGCCCCACATTACTTCCCACCCCCATGCAACGAAATCCTCTATTACCAAAGCAAATTCAGCACAATTCCGGCGCAATTCCAACTCCAAGAGCAAGTGTCTCCACCCCAGGCCTTCCCACATTTGCTACCTCCAAACAGCCATGGAGCATGAGCTCCTCCAAGCCCAGGCCTCCTTGCCCCATCCCCCAATCACTCCCACTTCCAGAGCACCATCAGATTCTACCACAGCAACAGCTACCTGAGTCCACCAAGAAATTCAGCTACAGTAAAAAAAGAAAAGGAATTCAGCTGATGGTGGGCCAGAATAATAGTACAGTGGGAGGGCATTTACCTAGCATGCTGCTGACCCAGGACAGACCTGGGTTTGATCCCTGGCATCTCATATGGTCCCATGAGCCTGCCAGGAGCCAGGAGTAACCCCTGAGGGCCACTGATGTGGCTCAAAAGCAATAACAAAAAAAAAAAAAAAGAAAAGAAATTTGGGGTCGGAGAGAGAGCACAGTGGTAGAGTGTTTGCCAATCCAGGATGGACAGTGGTTCGAATCCTGGCATCCCATATCATCCCTGGAGCCTGCCCGGAGAGATTTCTGAGCACAGAGCCAGGAATAACCCCTGAGTGTTGCTGGGTGTGATTCAAAAACCAAAAGCAAACAAACAAACAAACAAAAAATTCAGCTGAGTCCCTGATTAGAAGGAAGATAAAAGCTCCCCCCACCTGGGAAGTCCACAAGGACCTCAGAAACTCCCCATAAGGACTAAGCCAAAGGACTCTGGGCTCTTCTGCAGAGAAGCTGTCACTGGCAGGGTATAAAGAACACCCAGAGTAATATTGGAGCACCCCAGAGCTCTGTCCTGGCGCTGAGCCCACACTTTCCCCAGAAGGATCAGAGCAGATCAGGACAGCCGGGACTCAGCTCCCCGATCTTTCCTGGGTGTGGGCCTTGCTCGCTTTCACCCCTCCCCCTGCTCCTCTGGGACCTGTGTGTGCGTCGGGTTGGGGCCAAGGGCCATGCAGAAGCAGCGGTGCTATTTCAAGCATCTGATTCTGCTCAGCCCACAAGAGACTTCAGATGTGGTTCCAGACTGGGGTCCCTGGAGAACCCCACCTCTCCTGGGCACTTGTCTTCGGAGAGGCTCGAAGGAATTTGCACAGATTGTTTTAGTACAGTTCTCTGACTTCCAAAGGAGAAGAGACAGCACCTTCGGATCTGTGCTAATGGGGAGGGCGTATAACCCCACGAATCCGAGAAAAATGGAAGAACAGAGGATCTTTGTCTTTGGGACAAGGCTCTTAATTGGTAAATAGGTTGCAATTAAATCCAGGGCTTGGCAAGCCTTCAGACTCGAAAAGTGAAAGGACAGTTAACTTCTGGAATTCTTCTTGCCATCAAGCAACAGATCATTGATTTGATTTCTTTTTCTTTTGCTACACCCAATGGTGCTCATTAATTATTCCTGGAGGTGCTCAGGGATGCCAGGGATTAAATGTGGACCAGCTGTGTGCAAGGCAAACATTGTACCACTGTACCATTGCTCTTGCTTCTAATTGGTTTAGTTTGGTGCCACTGACCCTGGCAGTGCTCCAGGGCCTACTCCCAGCTCAGTGCTCCGGGGTCATATCAGGTGGTGCTTGGGGGAGCATAGAAGGTGTTAGGGATCAAACCTGGGTCTCCTACTTGCAAAACACACTTTTAGCCTACTGTTATTTTTTTTTCGGGGGGGGGTGCTTTTGGTTTATACCAGGCAGCACTCAGGGGTTATTCCTGGCTCTGCACTCAGGAATCACTCCCGGCAGGCTCCGGGGATTAAATGGGATGCTGAGGATCTAACCTGGGTCGGTTGCATGCAAGACAAAAATACCCTACCCATTGTACTATCACTCTGGCCACAGAAAAAATAATTATTTTTAGGAAATATCTTATATTTTTTTTCACTTGGGCCAAATGATCAATTTAGAACATAGATCCTGCCATTTGGAAAGGTTTTTTCTCTACTTCCCATTAAGATACCAAACACTAGCTCGTAATGGTTGCTGCACTTGAGTAAAATTGAGGGGGCCTGACTTTAATCGTCTGAGCTTACTAACACTACGGGAGGCGTTTGCCTTGCAAGCAGCCGATCCAGGACCAAAGGTGGTTGGTTCGAATCCCGGTGTCCCATATGGTCCCCTGTGCCTGCCAGGAGCTATTTCTGAGCAGACAGCCAGGAGTAACTCCTGAGCACTGCCGGGTGTGGCCCCCCCAAAAAAAACCCCCCAAAACACAAAAACACTACGGGACACAGCGATGCACCACCTCACAGAGCTGAGAGGCGGTGGGTGTGGCGGAGCAATAGTGGGAAGAGCTGAGCCCTGAAAAAAAGCAGCACCGCCAGATTAACTGGGGGGAAAATGCTAAATAGATGTAAAGCAGGTTCAAGCAAATTTGTGAGTGAGGGCTCTTGTATTCCAGTGAATTTACGGAGGTTCTGAGAACCTGGGTTTCTAGGCTGCTTGGGGAACCGGAAGCACAAATTGGGGCAATGTTCAAGGAGGGCTGGGCCAGTGGGAAAGGCAAGTCAGAAAAATGAGTGGCACATGGGTACAATCTCTCCCGAGTATCTATCCTCAGGATTCTCACTGTGCTCCGAAGCAGCCAGATTAGTTCAATTATTGGATGGCTGTATGTTCCACTGTGATTGGCCTAAATTCTGATGTGTGGCAAGAGCTGAGAGCTGCTCAGACTTTCAGCAGACCCAATAGAAAAATGGACACATAGAATAAAGATCGGATCTTCACTTGTAAATGTGTATATGTACTTACATGCAAAATATATACACAGGTAAGTACAAAAGTTTCTAGAGGGGCTGGATTGATAGCACAATGAGTAGGGCATTTGCCTTGCACTTGGCGACTCAGGTTTAATCTCTAGCATCCCATATGTCCCCTGAGCCTGCCAGGAGTGATTTCTTAGCACAGAGACAGGAGTAACCTCTGAGTGCTACTGGGTGTGGCCCAAAAGCAAAAAAAAAAAAAAAAAAGCCAAAAAGTTTGTAGTGTATATGCAAAAAATAACTGCACACCCATGCTTTTCAAATCAAAGAGATTCTTTAAGTTGCATCCTTTTTATTTTCTGGAGTTATTTGGATGTATTTTGGTTTTGGGGGTCACACCCAGCAGGGCTCAGGGTTGCTCCTGGTGAGCTCAGGGAACTAAGTGATGCCCAAGATGAGATGCTGGCCTCCTGCATGCCATGCAAATGCTCTGGCTACTGTGTCAGCGCCCCAGCTGGCACATTCGCATTTGGCTTTATATTATTCATCATCCAAAAAGCTTTGGGAGGGGATGGCGGTGGAGGAGGGGGAGGTCAGACAGTGGTGGGGGGCTTGAGCATGCTGATCAGTGGGAAAACACTTGTTTTGGATGTCTGAGGTCTTGGGTTTGATCCCCAATGAGGAAACAAACTCATGCCTACCCCCCAAAAAAAGTGACATCTAAGAGTAAATAAGAAGCAACACCTGAAGATAGCCCTGGCCCTGAAGCGGGACAAGGCTGTTGACACGAAACGGGGACACGGGCTATAAATCAGGGCCTGAGCGTTCCTTTCCGGGGGTGTGGCTGGGTCACAGAAAAGTCCATGGCCCTTCCCGATGGCACTTCCTTCCTGTCCTCTCTGCTGGAGGACATGGAGGGTCATGAAGGGTCATGGAGGACATGGAACGTCCATGACAGGGAGCAAGGGGTCTAACCCAGGGGTCTTCTCTTGTACCTGGTGACTGGGGAAGCAGACTTGAGCAGTGTACCCCCATAAACCCCAACACAGCTATGAGCTGGGTCCTGGGGCATACCTTGCTTTCTAAGTAGGGGGAAAGAGAAATGGGGTTGGAGTGACTGGAGGGACAGCACAGGGGTTAAACATTTGCCTTGGCGTGTGGCCAACCTAGGTTTGGCACCCCCTTTCCTCCTGCCCCCAGATACTGCACAGTCCCTACAGCACCTGGGGACAAGGGGAACAGACTATTCTGGGTTTTAGTCCCGTTGATCTTTGACTTAGCTGAGGAGTCGATAGGACCCGAGGGAAGGCCATGAAAGAGCAGCAGTCTCAGTGGCTTCGAATTTCATCCCAACCGGAGATCTGAAATGGACTTTTAATGGGTGTGACTTCTTCGGAATGGGGAGGAGATAGAGTAAAGGGAATCCGAATGGATTTTCAGTCCCACAGGGAGAGTTTGGGGCTGGGATTGTCTGTGAATGAATCCAAGAGCTGTCCTGGATGCTAGGCAAGGGGGTCACTCATATCTGTTACTCAGTACGGCCTCCAGGGGGCTCCCTCCCAACATTAAGAAGGAAGCCGATGTGAAGGCTCTAGAGGCCCCAAGTTGGTTCTTGCTCCAAGCAACTGAGGTCCAGCCCCAAGAGTAGCCAAGCCTTAGAACATACATAAAGTGTAAGTTACAGGAAGGCAAGTGCCAGAGGAAGACTGTTTCTGAAGAGCCAGAGTGATAGCACAGTGGGTAAGGTGTTTGCCTTGTATGCTGTTGACCCAGTTTGATCCCTGGCCTGCCTCCCTCCCCCCCCCCCAAAAAAAAAAGGCTGCCTCTGAAAGCCAAGAAGTGATTTTTACTTTTTTTTTTTTTTGGCTTTTCAGCCACACCCAGAGGTGCTCAGTGGTTACTCCTGGTTCTGCATTTAGAAATTATCCCTGGCAGGCTTGGGCGACCGTATGGGGATCAAACCTAGGTTGGCCATATGCAAAGCAAATACTCTACCTGCTTTGCTATCATTACAGCTCAAGGATGTTCTTTTATGCTTTGTTTTTGTATTGGGGCTACATCTGGTTTACTCAGGGGTTACACCTGGTGGCGCTCAGGGGGATCTTATGGAATGCCAGGGATAAAATATTGGTCAGCTACAAAGCAAGTGCCCTACCCTCTGTTACCATCTCTTTGCCCTATAAGAAGGATTCTTAGACCAGATTCATCCATTCAGATAGGACAATGATTACTAGATTTTTCAAGATCCCAGGACTCAGATATTTGCTCAATTGAACCATTTTCCTTCTGTGGGAAGGGTGGACTATACCTGGTAAAACTCGAGGATCATTTCTGGTGGGCTCAGGGGACTATATGTGATGGCGAGAACTGAACCCAGGTTGGCTGTTTGCAAGGCAAGTGCCCTGCCTGCTGCATTCTCTCCTGCCCAGGTTTTTTCCTACTTGACTCTCAGCTGTTCCCAGTAAGCCTGCTTGCCAGTCACCAGCAACACCGCTTAGTGGTTTCATGCGGAAAATCTCTCCGTTATTTGTTTCATCCCTTTTCATCATTGACTGACCTAGTGAGTGCTCCAGCGGTCGTTCAGCTAGCAGCCAGCCCATGGGGGCAGGGGCGGTTTCTAGAGGACACGCTCTATTCCTGGCCCAGAGCGGATTTCAGGAAGGAAGAGGACAGCAGCCGGGGGACAGCGGATGATAAGTCACTGGGCTTGTCTGGGCCAGGTTCTGTGTGTACATTTAGACATGGGTGTGTGCGGCTTTCCGAGATCCAAGTCCATCCAAACAACAGGGCCTGGTCCAGAGGGGCGGATGCCACGGCCCATGGAGCGTTTCTGGATTGGACGCTCACTCGGGACCAAAGGTCATGTCCGCACTGATATCATGTAGATGCCTTTGCATGTTCATTCCCATCACAGGTGTGTGTACATGCATATGCATGAATGAATGTGTATGCATGTGTGGATATGTAGGTACCTATGTCTGTGCATGTGTGGGCAGATACATATGTGTGTGGATGGATAAAAGTCTGAGCACGTGTGTGTAGGTGTCATTTCCCATACACTCACAGTGATTATGGGTACCTGCAGCCATGCAGCAGACAAGTGTGCTCACACCCCAGTTTACAGAGAACCAAACAGTCTTCAAGAGACCAAACAAACATTTCAGGCCATGCACTGAAATGGGGGAGCAGGGCTTTGGCCCTCTGAGGTCTGACTGATCCCTAATCCTTAGGTTGTTGACCCTTTTGTGGTAAGGCCGGGAAATGCCCTGCACCTGCCCACTGAAGCTGCCTCTACTGTTCCCTAAACTTCCTTAATGAGCTGAGACCTGAAATGTCTCTAGTGGGGACCATTTCTCTAGTATCCTGGATGGGATACGCTTAGAACCCCTGATATAGGTGACCCGCTGGCCACCGTTCAAACCTGTGAATTGCAAAAGCCCTTGCCAACGGTGTGCCTGAGACTGTTTCCTGAGCACCCCAAGAATCTTGCCTTCTTGTGCCTTACACTCAGCTGGTGGCTTCCATGCAGGGAGGAACCTGGCAGGTGGCTGGGGGCTAGAGCCTAGTGCTCAGGACAGGCAGATAATTTTCACCTCAAGCCTCTCTGGCCAAGGTAACAGGTTGGTGAAGAGGCATTGAGTGACCACAGCAGAGGGCTGGGAGATTCAGCAGGCTGAAAGGCCTGGTAGGGTGGCAGGGTTCCGAGGATGGAGGACACCCAAACAGGCCCTTTGCTCCACTGCAGGAAGAAACACTGGCAGTGGAGAGACACCTTCAGGCACAGTCTGGCACAGAGGCCCCAAGGCACTGCCCATAGGCGGCCTGAGCCCACTCATCTCACAGCCAAGGCTCAAGTAAAGAGGTACTGGCAGGGCCTGAAGCTTCAGCCTCTGCAAGGGCAGAGCCTTGTGGGGAACTGCACGTCTCAATGATCTGACATGACATCTCCAGCCCCCAACCCTCTCCAGCTTCTCTGAAGCACTTATGCCACTCGTTCAGCATGACAGCACTGAAACTCTGAATTTGGGGTCCTGGGAATACTGTATCTTTGTTATTTGTTATTTTTTCCTTTATTATATTTTTTATTTGGGGGATACACCCAACTGTGCTCAGGCTGACTCCAGAACCTACCAAGGATTTCTCCTGCCAGGCTTGGGGCACCATATGGGATGCTGAAGATTAATCCTGGGTCAGCTGTGTGCAAGGCCAAATGTCCTCCCTGCTGCACTATTGCTGTACAAAATTCATACACAGGGGCCGGGTAGGTGGCGCTGGAGGTAAGGTGTCTGCCTTGCAAGCGCTAGCCAAGGAAAGGACCGCGGTTCGATCCCCTGGCGTCCCATATGGTCCCCCCAAGCCAGGGGCAATTTCTGAGCACATAGCCAGGAGTAACCCCTGAGCGTCAAACGGGTGTGGCCCAAAAACCAAAAAAAAAAAAAAACAAAAAAAAACAAAATTCACACACAAATAAAAAACAACGCTGGGTTGGCAAATTGTTTGCGTCCCTTTTTCATAAAATGAGACACAGAGGAAGTGAAATTCCTTTCTCCATCTGTTAAAGCCAGATGAAAACTACAGATCTTGTTACAGACTCTTGCTAATGCACACACATGCACACATACACACACACAACACACATACAATCCACTGGGTCAGGGTTAGGCTGACACCGTGCTCTCAGGCTAGTCACAAACTGTGTAGCTGTGAGGGGAAGGACCTTAGTGCAGACATCCAGCTTTGTCTGTCACTAGCTGTGCAACAGTACATGGTTTACTTCACCTGTCTGTTCCTTTTTTGGTTTCTTTTTCTTTCTTTTTTTTTTTTTTTGGCCACATTCGGTGACACTCAGGGGCTACTCAGGGGTTACTCCTGGCTATGTGCTCAGAAATTGCTCCTGGCTTGGGGGACCATATGGAACACCAGAAATAGAACACAGGTCCATCCTGGGTCAGCTGTGTGCAAGGCAAATGCCCTACTGCCGCGCTATCGTGCCAGCCCACCTCTCTGTTCTTGAGTTTCCACATCTGCAATAAGCACTAAGAAATTAGTGGTATCTCTAATTAAGGGGCTATGGTAAGTAAATTATGTCAGCGTGGGGAGCACTTCCAGCAATGCTTCTGAGAATGAAAGAACGAATGTAGAGAGACCAGACTGTCAGGGAGCAGATGCTCTAGAGTGGGAGCTTCTGACACTGGTCCTGACCATGCTTGGTTGTGTGTGTGTGTGTGGGGGAGGTCAGGCCTGTGCATGGGGGACTTCTGACCCTGTACCTGTTGAGAGGCTAAGGAAGCTCTCTCTGGTCAGAGATGGTCCACAGTTTCATGAGCTGAGCACGGTTTGGCTGTCAGGGTGACAGGTTTGCTCCTGGCACCATATGATCCCCAAATCACCTCTGGGAGTAGCCCTACCAGCACCCATGGGTGTAGTACCCCTCCCCAAAAATGTCTTTGGACATCTGGATGGTACTAGGATGAAAACCACCTTTTCACAAAGCCACTGCTGAGAATGCAGGTGGGACCAGGTGAGCCAGGTGGCTGCCTCCCCCACTCACCTGCTGCATGCCCTTGGCAGTTAGGAGTGGTGGGTTCAGGTGTGTGTGTGGGGGGGGGGGGCAGAGGGACCTCAAAAACTGTATGGGAAAGTGGGGTGGGAGAAATGGAGAGAGAAGGGAGGTGGGGATGGAAGGAGAGGAAGGTGAGAGAGAAAGGAGGGAGGAGAAAGGAAGTGGGGGGAGGAAGTAGGTGGTTGAGGAAAGGGGCTTCGAAAGGAGGAGGTATGAGAAGGAAGGGGAGGATGGTGGAAGAGGTGTGGAGTGGAAAGAGGAGGGGAGGGAGGCTGAGAGGGAGCAAGGAGAAAGGGAAGAAGGAAGGCAGAAAGGAGCAGGGGGGAGGAAGGAGGTGAGGGGAGGAAGGGGGAGGAAGGAACTGGGGTTGAGTCTCTAACCATCATCCCTGGAGGTAAAAGACAGTGCTTTCCCCCACCCTTCCTCCAGTCCCCTCTGGCCAACTAGGAGAAGAGGGAGTGGGGAGGGGGCTGGGCAGAGAGTGCTGCAGGTGGAGTGTGGGGGTTGCACACTCTGGATGGGCTGTGCTATAGACCTTCCTGACGCCCACCCACCATGCTCTCAAGTGCTGCTCCTTCCCTCTTGCTTTCTCTCAACCTTTCCACTATCTTCTCCCATATTATCCATTTATTCGTGTAACGAATGTGGGCCAAACGCTTACTGACACCAAAGACAGTCTCGGAAGGGTTGGGTTTTGAGTGATTCTTTTCCCAATGGGTCCAGATCTAAGTCAGAGAATAAATACAAACGATGGCAGATCATCTGCAGCCACCACGCTAAGGCCAGGGAAGGTGTGGTCAAAGACCGTTGCCTGAAATGTCTCAACAATAGCGTGGATGGATATGAGAGGGAAGAAAGATAATCCTGTGACAACTCCGGGCTGGCAACTGCCCTTCAAGGGCATTGGGTCAGAAAGCATGTTCCGAGAAGGGCTTCTGGTCTCAACCGGAAGCCTGCCCCTTCCTCAATGGCCACCTGGGCGCCTTTTCATGCTGTCATTTGTGCCGTCTGCTTTTTTCTTTTGTTCCTGGAGCCTCTGAGACTAGGGCCACCGAGAGCCACGCCCTTCTAGAAGGGGCCAGATGGGCCCCGCAGAAAGCCCCCCCCTTGCAGAGACGCACACTGGGAGGCCTATCCCTCCTCCTAAGCCCAGCGAGGAAACCATCCCCCCAGCTGTCAAAGGGAGAGATCCCTGAGCACCCAAGCAGGTTAGAAGAGAAAACACCTGTTAGAGAAACCAAGGCCCATCAAGGACCAGATCAGCCAAGAGTAACCCTGAAAGGCGCTTGGACCCGGTGGATTTGTTCCCGTGCTCAGAGAGGAAGGGTTTGGAGATGGGAGAAGGAAGGTGGAAAAACATAGGCAGCATCATAAAAGCAAAAAACGACTGGATAACGGAATGAGGCTAACAGCACAGCAGGACACGCCTTTCCCTTTCTGTCCTTGGACGCGCACTTAAAAGGGACAGAGGTCTGGGGAAACTCCAGCTGACCGCCTGGTCCCCACAAGCAGACCCCGCCCTGTTTGCAAGCTCTAGGCCCGAGTGGGTTCACTGATGGGAGATTTGAGGACACTAGTCCGCCGTTTTGGGGCCTCCACGCCCATGCATTTATTTCCCCACGCCGGTGGCTGGCTCTGCGCTCTGATGGATCCCTATCTTTTGAGAAGCTTCTCCATCAAAGGCCTCTAAGGACCGTCCTCCCCCGGGTCCTCCACCCACAGCGCCCCCAGACCGCTCACAGCTTTCAAAATGGAGCGTGGCGATCACGGACGCGTGGACGGCGCTTTGTTCCCGGCCTGGAACTCCACGCGCTCGCCCCACCGGGCTCCCTTTTCCCCAAACGACACGCGTTGGCCCCTCCACCTACTCCCCTGGGCCAAGGGAGACCCGACCTCACACAACGGGGACACGAGGCGAGAGGCAGAAGATCAGACTCGGGGGTCTTGCATGACACCCACGGGGCATGTTCGTATCCCCGCAGAACGACCTCTCTGCGCCCTGCTGCTCCATCCCCCCGCACCCGCCGCACCCCGGGTCACAGCTAGGAGAGGGGCAGCGGGTTCTCCACCTCGAGCCCAGCCAGTCCTGGATTTTTAGCCTCATCTGGGCGGGTCTGGGGGGGCGCTATTAGGTGCCCAACTCTCCCAATGTTCTCAACTGCGCCCCTGTGCCAGTTTTCAGCCTTTTAGAATGAACCAGAAAGATGCGCGGGCGCGGATCCCCGCCGCCAAGCAAGGCTCGGATGAGTTCTCCTGGGCACCATCTGCGCACCCGCGCGTTCTTGGGTGAAAACCCGCACGTTTCTAAAATAACATTCAGCCAGCGTAATAAAAAACCAAACCCTCGGGGGACCCCTTTTTTTGGGAAGCTGGGGCCCAGGAGGCCAATCAAGAAGAATCTCAGAATTGGGGGGCTCTTCTCCCAATGGAGAAGGCCCAGGGGTCTGGGTATCTGTCACCTACCCCAGGGTTCTCAACCTCTGCTGGGAAGACACCTGACAACGCCCCAAGATCCCTTCTCCAAACGCGTGTGGTTTCCGTGGCAACGTCGCCCCAGCGCGAGCCCCTTCCAGGGAGCCCCGGAAAAAAATGGGTGTGGCTGTTGCACCCCAAGGGACCTCCAGCCCCTCCAAACGTTCTCCCTGGGGCCAGCAACAGGGCGTGGGGCCGAAGGGAGGGGGTTCGACGGGTGCAGCTGCAGGGGTGACCAGCCCAGAAGTGTAGGAGGGGCGTCGCCCTCGCACCGCCCCCCAAAACCCGAGCGCGCACGCGGACACGCAGACCCGGGCAACCCGCAGCCTGGGGACTGGACGGTTCTGGAGCTCAGCTCGGCTGGGGAGGGGGCGAAGCGGGGTCACGCCCGTGCATTCGTGCTCCAGAGGCTGTGACCGACTCCAGGGGTCTCAACAAGCCCGGGGATGGAACAAAAGAGAAATAAATAAATAAATAAAGTCGGTGGGGCGGGGGCCCTGGCTCGACATCTCCAGAATAACCCCCCCCAAAAAAGAGCCACCTCTCCCCCATAAACCCGGCAGGCATTTCAAGTCGCACAAAGCGTTGAGATTCCCGGGGCAACGCCCCCCCAAACCCCCCAATATGCCAATGCCAATATTTCTGCACCGAATGGGGGGGGGGAATCCCCTTCCCCACCGAATCCCCCTTTAACTAAGCGGGACCAGCCGGATGGGTCCTGGCAACTGGCACGCGGTCCTCGAAGGCCGAGGTGCGCCTTGGAAAGATGGCAGGCACCTCGCGTTTGGAGGGGTGCGGGCGGGGGTGCGAGTAGCGGTGGGAGGAGGCGGCCCCCCTCCCCCGCTCGCCCACCGGGGTCCACACCCACTGCCACTGCCGCAGTGAGAGGGGCGAGCCCCGCGCGCCAGCCCCGCGCCTCCGGCAGGGCGCGCGCAACCACGGGGCGCGCAGCCAAAGGGGCCCGCCCCGAAATGCACCTGCAGCCTTGCCTCGCTCCCCCATATCCCCAGAGCGCATCTATGTGGGGGTGCAGGGGGGGGAAATCCCAGATGACCAGGTGACCCTCGCCTTCTGCACCCCCGCGATTTGGGACCCGCACGCTGGCTGCCCTGGCATGTGCAACGCGTCGCGTCTCCGTGCCAGGCGCGCGCGAGCGCGCGCGCAGGGGGAAGGGCACCCCAAGTGACAGCGCCTGGACCCCTCCCCATCTCCTGATATTTCCTTCCCAGCCCCCAAATGTCCCCCGAGGGCGCCTGAAGGTGGAAATCGGGGAAGAAAAAAGGGGGAAAAAAAGGGAGGGCCACCGCCTCCAATCAAAACAGGGGCGCAGATACACTAGAACTAGGCCCCTCCCGGGAATAAGCTGCCTGCAAGGCGAAGGGAGGGGCCGGGAGAAGTCATCTTTTTCTAGAACCCCAACTATGCCATTCCCTGGGGCTGATGGCACACCTACAGGGGGGGGGGAAAGCCAGGCTCCAGATTCATCTTGGGGGGGTTGTCATTAGACACCCCTCTTCTCCAGAGCGCGCACACACATACATACACGCCCATTGCGGCAAAAGCCGGTGGGCGAAGGCGAAGGCGAAGGCTGGGCATCCATGCCCCACCCTGCAGGCACAACCTCTCCCAGGATCGTGTGCACCCTCCCGACACACATGCAAACACAGACATTCACATGCGTGCGTGCGTGCATCCCGGGCGCACGGGTCCCTTTCCAAGCCGCCTTCCTTTGGAGACGCAGCCCCACCAGGCAGGTCACCGTGGCGCAGGGGTGCAAGGCTAGAACCCCCGGCCAACGAATGCCAAGTTGCCCGTGCCAATGCCCCAAAGCTCGCCAGCCCCATCCTTGACAGCTTGGAGAGGGGCGAGGGGCTGCCTGCGCGGGGTGTGCCAAGGAGTGTCCGGAGGGGGAGAGGAGGTAGGTCCCAGACTCTTGAGCTTACCTGGCAATCGACGGAGGGCGAGGACCCGAGAGGGAAGCGGCGGAGGGGAGAGGAGCTGCGGTGGCGGCGGTGGCGGCGGTGGCGGCGCGGCTGCCGGTGCGGGAGGAGCTGGTGGGTGGTGGAGAGCGAGAGCGCGCGCGCGCGCCGGCAGGCAGGCAGGCAGGCAGGAGAGCGCGCTCCCGAGTCGAGTCCGCCGGGCGCAGGCGCAGGCGCGAGCGGCGGGAGCGCGCGCCGCCCCGAGAAAGGGGAGGAGCCTTCAGTTCCGGCCGCGCGCAGGCGCCCCGCCTCTAACCACGCCCCCTTTCATCGCCCCGCCTTCCTCTCCCCTTTCTCCCCCCTCACTGCGGGTCACGGCACTGACAGCCACGCGCATGCGCGCTCCGGCTCTCCTCCTGCTTTGCGGTGTCTTTGTCTTGGCTTAGGGGTTTTTTTTCTTCCTCGGGAGCGGGCTCGGCTGCACAGCGGGGAGCCGGGTGGGGTGCCGGGCCTCTAGATCTTTTGCCTAGTCCTGGCTGATGTCCTATGGCTGGAAGGGCCTGGTTGATTTCCAGATGGGTTGATTTCCCCTCCTCCCCAAACCCCTCTAGACTCCCACCCCGATCTTAGGCCTCCCCTCCGCCCTGCCCTGTTGCAGAGCGCTAGCATGCACCCCCATCTCTGCACTCCCCCACTCCCCACCTCTCCTGAAATAGTTCTTCCCCTATAGATGTCTTTCTCTAAGGTTTACCCCCCCCCCACTCCTGGCAACCTGCTTTTTAAAATTTTCTTTCTTCACACTGTTTTTGTTACTGACTAAGGTGAAGTCTTCGCTTAGCACATCTTCTAAAAACACATTCCCTCTTTTGGAAAGGGGTGCTGATGGAGAGGGGAAGAGGCTCCAAGCTCACTGAGGAAGCACACCCCCCCTGCACCCCCTATGCAAGATGCATGGTTCATTGAGGTCCAAAGATGAGCTGGTCCCCAGATCTTCACAGCCACCTAGCAGGGACGGAAGAACCAAGAGGTGCCAGGGATGGAGCCCCTGTGTTAAATAGTCCTATTCTGGCTGTCCCTCTATACCTCAAGGAGCATTCGAGTCTTTCTTGGGACCCTGGAATAAAAGCTTCAGTGAGGCAGAAGTCCAAATGGTACTTAGCACATTTCAGAACATTTTCACAAGGGAGTTATTTTCGTTTCTTTCGTGGAAACGTTGTTAAATTGTAATAGCCTGAGGTCTGAATTTCTAAGCATCTCTGATGCATCTGTACTCTCTGACTTTTGGCCTTTGCTTGGTGTCCCCAATATTTACATTTCCTTGGGCACATCTATTTCATCTGAGAGAACAGCATCTTGTCTTGAAGCTTTAATTTATGTGCAGTTTGGTGCCAGAAGAGTAGGGCATTTGCGGGGGGCCGGAGAGATAGCATGGAGGTAGAGCGTTTGCCTTGCATGCAGAAGGATGGTGGTTCGAATCCCGGCATCCATATGGTCCCCCAGATCTGCTAGAAGCGATTTCCGAGCGTAGAGCCAGGAGTAACCCCTGAGCACTGCTGGGTGTGGCCCCAAGACAAAACAACCGTCAACAACTTAAGTGTATGTTCTAGGTTCACACAAAAGCAGGGATCAAAATACTTGATTCAAACTTAATCCTTCACTAAGAAACTCCCAGCTAGGAGTTCTACCTTTCAATAAACCTTTCTATTTCAAATCATAAAATACATGGGTTTGATTTTGTGGGAGCACCAGGTAGAGGTGTGATAAGGATAATTTCTTCTTTCTGATCTGAGAATTATTGCATTGTTCTGGCAGCTGCCATTAGGATTATAGGCTTGAGTTGGTTCTGGACAAGAGTGACTTTATTCCTCTTTCTGCTGCTTCTTCCTGTCTGCCTTCCCTGTTCCATCAGCCTTCAACAGCGACCCTTTCCTTTGCTCCTGTTTCAGATATAGAAAAAGGTTCATTTATTTGATGGGGGAGGAGAATCAGGAGGCCACATTTAGTGGTGCTCAGGGCTCACTTCTAGCTCTGCACTCAGGGTATACTCCTAGTGGTGCTCAGAGAACCAACCATATTTGGTGCCAGACCTCAAAGTGATGCAAGGCAAGTGCCTAACTTTGTACCATTTTTCTGCCCAAAGAAACTTAATCTCTTGAGCCTGAAATTTATCAGCTTTCAACACCTCCCTCTTGCCACCTATCATCTGAGTCCCTGTCTTTCCCAACTTCTCTCCTCTGAATTTCTCTTTTTTTATTTTATTTTTTTATTTTTGGGTCACACCCGGCAGCGCTCAGGGGTTACTCCTGGCTCTATGTTAAGAAATCGTTCCTGGCAGGCTCAGGGGACCATATGGGATGCCGGAATTCGAACCACTGACCTTCTGCATGCAAGGCAAATGCCTTACCTCCATGCTATCTCTCCGGCCCCTGAATTTCTCTCTTCTGTTCTTCAGGTGAGCTTGTTTGGCTGTGACAATCCCCCCAGTTCTACCCTGGGGTTCCTCTTTGTTTGCAAATACTTGGCTTTTTCTCCACCCTTAGGTATTTATTCTGTCTCTTCTTCAAATCCTAGCTCAGATTTTACCAGTGACTCCTCAGTCATGCCGCCTGAAAGGACCCTTCCAGTCTCTAGGATCCTAGCAAAGTTACTTTTCTTCACCTGAACGTGGGTCACAATATCAGTTTTGCAAGAATGAAGTTTGATTATTGCCCCCAGTTTCCTTTATGAAGATAGTTTGTTCTTGTCTGTCACTGGGAAATCCACACAGTCCGGCCCTCTGGGGCTCCACTCATACTCATGTTGGTCTTGTAGTGCATTTCAGCTCCTAAATTGAATGGACATCATATAGATGTTTCAGGGCAGAAACTTTTTTTTTTGGGGGGGGGGCAGAAACTTTTAAGAGCCTTTACAAGTTTCTATTCATTTTGCATCTACCACCAAACAGACCTCTGGGGTTGCTCCTTCCCAGAATGAGAAAATGCAAGGAAGTACATAAGATATGTAAAAAGAGGGGCCAGAGTGATAGCACTATGGTAAGGTGTTTGCCTTGCATGCAGCTGGCCCAGGATGGACCTGGGTTTGATCCCTGACATCCCATATGGTCCCCTGAGCCAGAAGCGATTTCTAAGTGTACAGCCCGGAGTAACCCCTGATTGTCACCAGGTATGGCCCCAAAACAAATAAACAAACAAAACAAAACAAAAAAGATATGGAAAAAACATCGGCGTCTATTGTCACTGAGATTTTGAGAGCTGTCAGCACAGCAAACTGCTTAAATACAGAGATTACATGAGAAAATAATCCTCCCATTCAAATATCTGTGTGTATAGATTTCATCTTCATTACCAATTTCATTACCAACGATTTCTATATGTAAAACTGTAGTTGCCGAATTTGCAATCTTCACCCCAGTCCAGTCTCTCATATTTTTCCTTTTAACTGCAGGATAATTATAAGCTGGGTTCTGATGATCCTGGGGTCTTCGACTATTAAATGATAAAGTCAGCTATCTGCTGGTTTTAGATTGAGATCATGACGCGAGAAACAGCGAGAGCAGATCTTGCCACTGTACGTACTGTGGAGTTGAGTGGCAATTCCAGACATTTTAGCCACTGTGAGGGGAGCTAATGGCTCACAATTTCAGGCAAGGAAATGCACCCCTCCTCCCTCCTGCTGAAGCAGAAATCACAAGGCCACATTCAGGCCACTACTCCAGGGTCCTGAAAGACAGGGCGAGGACAGCGTGAGAGCGTTTTTGGTTTCAGAAGTGAGGTCCTAATTTAAACCATCTAGGATTAGGCACAGATCCAGCTCTGGGCTTGCATTTCTTTATGTAATACTAAGATTCAGATACTTACAGAATTTGGAAGTTCTGTTACAAAATCTAGCTCCAGGCTGGTGGGAGTGAGACAAACTGCTATGTTGAATCTATCCTAACTGTCAGGGCTCTATACCAGCCCAAGAGGGTCTGGAGCAGTGTTCCAGGCTGGAGGCAGCCTGCTCTGAGTGAGGTGACATAGCTCAGGCTGTGACACTCTTTAGGGTCTCGGTGGAGAGGGGTCCAGGCTGGGAAGCAGCAAAGAATTTTCTTAGAGGCTGGAAGTGATCTCCAATTATGGTCATTGTTAGAATTTAGTGCATGGCCAGGTCAAAGTGCAAGGGAGACTACTGGATGGAAGAGCACTGTGTGGACTCTGGGGGAGCAGGAAGTGGCTGAGGGGCTTAGGCTGCACATACCTCAGCACCTGAACTCTATTGTTAGAAAATACCAGGATGATCCTGGGGTGCAGAAATAGGGGCAAGGCGTGTTCGACCCATGAGGTCATCCTCTCCTCCAGTTTGGCTTTGCCTTGTCCTCCGGCCATCCCTGTCAGGGAACTTGAGGAGTGCTTAGACAAAGCCTCAAGTCCAACACTTGACAAGGTGGAGTAGGAATCTCCTTCAAATCAGGCTACCTGTTGCCAAACCTACTTTCTGGAAGACACCTGAGAATTCTAACAGCTCCCAGCGTAGGTAGGTCAGAGGAACGTGCAGTTACCATTTGGTTATAACTTTATTTTTCATTGCCTGCTCTGTGTCCCAGTAAAAAACTATCATATTTTCTTTCCTCCCTCCCTCCCTCCCTCCCTCCCTCCCTCCCTCCCTCCCTCCCTCCCTCCCTCCCTTCCTTCCTTCCTTCCTTCCTTCCTTCCTTCCTTCCTTCCTTCCTTCCTTCCTTCCTCTTTCCTTCCTTCCTTCTTTAATTTTTTTTAATTTATTTTTTGGTTTTTGGGCCACACCCGGCGGCTCTCAGTGACCACTCCTGGCTATCTGCTCAGAAATAACTCCTGGCAGGCACGGGGATGCCGGGATTCGAACCAACCACCGTAGGTCCTGGATCAGTTGCTTGCATGGCAAACGTCACTGTGCTTGCTTGCTTTCTTTCTTTCTTTCTTTTTTTTTTTCTTTCTTTCTTTCTTTCTTTCTTTCTTTCTTTCTTTCTTTCTTTCTTTCTTTCTTTCTTTCTTTCTTTCTTTCTTTCTTTCTTTCTTTCTTTCTTTCTTTCTTTCTTTCTTTCTTCTTTCTTCTTCTTCTTCTTCTTCTTTCTTTCTTTCTTTCTTCTTTCTTTCTTCTTTCTTTCTTCTTTCTTTCTTCTTTTTTCTTTCTTTCTTCTTCCTCTTCCTTCTTTCTTCCTTCCTTCCTTCCTTCCTTCCTTCCTTCCTTCCTTCCTTCCTTCCTTCCTTCCTTCCTTCCTTCCTTCCTTCCTTCCTTCCTTCCTTCCTTCCTTCCTTCCTTCCTTCCTTCCTTCCTTCCTTCCTTCCTTCCTTCCTTCCTTCTTTCCTTCCTTCCTTCCTTCCTTCCTTTTTTCTTTCCAGTCACATCCAACAGTGCTCAGGGGTTACTCCTGACTCTAAGCTCAGAAATCACTGAACTCACTGGCAGACTCGGAGGACCATATGAAATGCTGGAAATCGAACTTGCTTCGGCACATACAAGGCAAACACTCCACCTTCTGTACTATTGCTCAGTCCTGACTATCATTTTTTTCTAAGCAATACACAGTTCTACATACTAGCACTCACTATTACTAAATACTCTGTCTTTGTTTTTTGTTTGTTTTTCCTATTGGGGCAGCAGATGGTTCGCCTTTTCCTCAGACTCATAGGTGCCTCCTTTGTGCAGGGAAACACAGATAGACAAGACATCGAGCCTGCTGTCAGTATGGTGATTTGCAGGCTACTTATTAATTGACGTTGATCTAACACAGGGCAGGGGGATATCCGGAGCACTGTCTGTGAAAGACCTGCAAAGTCATAGGGTCTGGTCCTGGGACATAATGGGACAGGCACGGGAGCTTCTCATCAGTGACCCTTTCAAGGGAGTTACTCATCCCCAGACTTCCCCAGGCAGTTCACCATTTTCCCACCAATGCTGAAACACTAACAGGGGTGCCTATCTGTAAACAGCTCTCACTACAGAATTCCAGCTATGTGACCATCTAGAAAAGGCAAACTCTGGAGTAATACAGCTATCTGGGGTGGAGGTAGGGGAGGTGGCATAACTGGGTATTTTAGGCAATGAAATTCTCTAGAACCCCTAGGATATTCAAGGCCAAGAGTGAACCCTAATGTTGCTGGTGGGTGAGGGTGATAATGAGGCCCTAATGTAGCTTTGTGGATCACAATGGAGTGAACCACTCTAGTCCTTGAAGGTATTGGCATATGTGACTTTGTGAGGTGGTGTGGCAGGTGCAGGAACACTGGCCTTTATCCTCCACTATAAGGTCCATCTTTTAGGAGTCAGAGAGATAGCACAGTGGTAGGGCATTTGCCTTGCACATGCCAACCTGGGATGGACCCGGGTTCAATCTCCAGCATCCCATAGGGTCCTCTGAGCCTGTCAGGATTGATTTCTGAGCTCAGAACCAGGAGTAACCCCTGAGTGCCGCTGGGTATGCCCCCCCCCAAAAAGACCATTTTTTAGTCATAAAATAGGGGAACGCAGAAAGAAAAGTGGCATCAGATAATGCTAAGGCTACTTGGAGTGTTTGTTCTTCTAACATCAAATTCTAATGAATGACAAAAAAAAAGTGAGGGGTTCCTGGAAGATGAATGATCAGGAAGCTGTGTTCTAGAACTTTCTCTCAGTTCTGACTTGCTCACACATTTGCTTGCTAAGAGATACACTTCCTGGCTGAGGTGCTTACTCCTCTTTTCTAGTCACACTGGGTCAGACCCCCTTTAGTGATTGATGTTCACCTACCTATCCCTCCTATGTTATGGCTGAAGTTGCTTGTGGAGAGCTTGGATCCTTTACAGTATCCCCAAACTATGATCCGCAGGCCACATTCAGCCCACCAAGGGCATATCTAACCTGCCAGATGTTTTTACCGTCACTGCCTGTCCTGTTTAGCAGCTGACTCGTCCTAGGTCTCAGTGCATATGTATGGGATGTGCGCCTCACTCCTGAACTCCCTTCTTCTCTTTGTCTCTCAACTCTTCCTCTCAGTCTCAGACAGGGGTCCTCAAAGTATGGCCTGCCAAAAGCAGGGCAGTAGTTTCTAGTGAAATAATGGCAAATTTGCTGATTTAACTTTACTTGTTATTCATTTTAAATATTATATTTTCATTGATTTTTTTACTTCAAAATAAGATGTGTGCATAGGAATATGTTCATAATTTTTTAATAAACTATTGTCCGGCCCACCAATGGTCTGAGGGACAGTGAACTGGTCCCCTGTTTAAAATGCTTGAAGACCCCTGCTTTAAGACAACAGTGAAACTTTAGGTGGAGCTCAGAGTGTGGGGACACCAGGGATTTTATTTTATTTTTTATTTTCTACAATATGGTTACAAGGTTATATTTATTTATTTATTGGGGGGTGGGTCACACCGGGCAGCACTCAGAGGTTACTCCTGGCTCTACGCTCAGAAATTACTCCTGGCAGGCTTGGGGGACCATATGGGATGCTGGGATTCGAACCACTGTCCTTCTGCATGCAAGGCAAACACTTTTACCTCCATGCTATCTCTCTAGCCCCCTATTTTTTATTTTCTACAATTACTTTATTTAAACACTATGTTTACAAGGTTGTATTTATTTATTTATTTATTTATTTATTTATTTATTTTTGGGGGGGTTTGAGTTATACCCGGCAGCGTTCAGAGGTTACTCCTGGCTCTACACTCAGAAATTGCTCCTGGCAGGCTCGGGGGACCATATGGGATTCTGGGATTTGAAACGCCCTACCTTCATGCTATCTCTCCAGTTGTATGCATGTTACAGTTGGGTTTTTTCCCCCCAGTTATAAAGTAGTTCATGATTCAATTTCAGTCATACAATGTACAACACCCTTCACCATTTTCCACCACTAATGTCCCCAGCTTAACTCATGACCATATTCTAAGCCTCTGCACTATTTATTTCTCCAGGTCCACTCTAGGCTGTCCTTTAAGGCTTAGTTTAGAGACACACCCCCCCTCAGGCCTCCTTGAGGCCTTGGGGTCCCACTTCCCACACTGAAGCATGATCACTGTGGGGGCTGTCCATGTCTTTGCCTGTCCTAAGAGGCCTGGCTCTAATTCAGCCACCTCTGACAGAAGTTGGCACAGATGATGTGAGCTGGTGGCAGGCTGGGTGAATAGAAATGAGGAATAACTGAGGAGCAGTTCCCATTATGGAAGGTGTCCCAGGCCCACAACTCAACATCTTGCAATCCAGAGAAGTGCTGAAGTGGCTGGGAACTACAAGTCTCAGTTCAAGAACACCTACACCTTAGAGACTTTGTAGGGGGGACCTGCATTGGAAAGAAATAGCCAGATTGTTGCTTCCCTTGTCCAAAAAACAAACAAACAAAAAAGGCCTGAGTCATTGTTTTGATTGAACGAGCTTTTATTTAAGACATTTCACTCCCCTTTAAGTTCACTGTCAGGCTTTATTAGATTCTGAGATGGACCAGCAGGAAATGTGCCTCTCTTCCTCTCTCTTCTTCTTTTGATTAATGCTGGATGGAAGACAAGAGGCCAACAAGAGGCCAACAAGCTCAGTCATCCTAGAACAACACTTGTTTTCTAAAATTTACAGGCAGATTCCAGTTGAACTGGAGTTGTGTTATATTTCTCTTCCAATTGCAGGGAGAGCAGAGACTCTCTGTCTTTCTGCCTCTGTATGTCTGTGTGTCTGTCTGCCTATCTGTCTATCTCTCTCTTGCACACACACACACACACACACACACACACACACACACACACACACACTCCCCTTCCATGTGCAGATGCTTTGTTCAAATTCTCTATGACCACTGCAAGTTCTCTCCTGACTTCTCCAAAGACCCTTTCCTAACCCTTTCTTATTCCTTAGGTCAGAGATGACATTTTGGTGCAGCCAAGCAGAGACAGCTGAGGAAATGCTTTCCAGTGAATTCTCCTCTCCAATATACATAGCCTCCCTAATCTACTTCTTTCCCAGCTATCCCTCTTCTTCACGGACCCCACTGGCACAGGCCCTGCCAGCTCTTGGTCCCCTCACTCACCATGCCTGCCTCTCCCCAGACAGTCTGTTGTAAGGAGATCACCCTCACTCCAGGATTGGTTTTAGGAGCATCTAAGGCCTTATAAAGTGAGAATAATAATGTCCAGAAGTGGAGGCTGAAGAGATAGCATGAAGGTAGGGCAATTGCCTTGCATGCAGAAGGATGGTGGTTCGAATCCCAGCATCCCATATGGTCTCCTGAGCCTGCCAGGAGCGATTTTTGAGCATAGAGCCAGGAGGAACTCCTGAGCAATGCCGGGTGTGACCCAAAAATTAAAAAGAAAATCCAGAAGCCAAATTCTAGAGCCTTAGACGTTCTTTTGTTTTTGTTTTTGTTTTTGGGCCATACCCGGTGGTGCTCAGGGGTGACTCCTGGCTGTCTGCTCAGAAATAGCTCCTGGCAGGCATGGGGGACCATATGGGACACCGGGATTCTAACCAACCATCTTTGGTCCTGGATCGGCTGCTTGCAAGGCAAATGCCACTGTGCTATCTCTCCAGGCCCAGCCTTAGACGTTCTGCCCTGATTTCAAGGATCATTTTCAGTCATCTTATTCGACAGCAAGGGAAACTGAGGCTCCAAGTGGGAGGCATCTTGGGACTGGAGGATGCATCTGGATTTAATTTCTAGTTTAAGGTTTATTCCTCAGCAGTACAAGCAGAACCGTGTCCTCGGCGAACAGACGCTGTTTTCTTTCTCGCCTTTTCAATTGAAGTTTCCTTTGATTTTGAGATAGAAGCAGCAGAACAAAGTGGTGAGTAGCGGAAATAACCTTCCCAGCAAAGAAGAGTGCAGTGTTCACCCAGCAAAGACACAGATTCCTTAGGTCTGAGCCGCTGTCCCACGACTCCCGGACAGAGCTGAGTGCAAATTCGAGGGCAGGAAGGGCAGAGCAGCCAAAATCCAAGGGGGCGACAGCTGGCAGAGTCCCAGCAAAGCACTGTTTACAGGTGGAACACAGTAAATATTTTCAGTGTCACTCCCCGGAGGCAGTGCTATTTCCTAGGGGCCTCAAGAAGCTTGTCTGCTCCTTGCCCTGTGAGCACACCCCCTTTCTACATCTCCCAAAATAATCCTATCATGGCTAATCCCACTGGTGGGTGGTAGATACAGGCAGACTATTTCTTGGGGTTTGGGGGTCTGCTTTGGGGTGTTGTTTTCAGAATGAGAACTTGACCTGATTTGAGGTTTTCTGGGCCCTGGCATGAGAGTCTGAAACTTGCACACAGGTTTAGGCAGGGGTGCTATTCACTTTTGGGAGGCATTGGGCATCCCTGAGCACCCCTGGCCTTTGTTGCTATACAGTAGCTGAGCCTTGAGTTTTCCCTGCCAGGAGGAAAGTATGGTCTGAGACAAAGGAGACTCTATGTGTTTGCAGGCGGGCAGTCAAGTCAATCACGTTGAGGCTCTGCCATTCACACACCTGCTCCTTGGTGCTCAGCCTGGCCCAGCCTCCTAATTTCTCCTCCAATCTCTCACCTGGTCATCCCCCACTGAGTTCTCTTCAGAGTTCAGAGAGTCAGGACTGGGATGATAATACAGTGGGTAGGTTGCTTGTCTTACACATGGCTGACCCTGGCTCAATTCTTGGCACCCCATAGGACCCCCTGAGCACTGCCAGGAGTAAGCCCTGAGCACTGCCTGCTGTGACCCTAAAACAAAAACAGGCTCTGGCATGCTCCTACTGTGAAGGGGGGATGTCATGAAGCGAGTCAGGGCCCTTTGGGTGACCCAGGTCACGGGTCCAGTTCAACCGGAAGAGGGAAGAGGGAAGGACTTTTCTCTTAGACAGGGCAAAGAGGATGACTTCCGGCCTGGAAGTCCGATAGGATAGGCCGAAAATTCCTCTCTCTGCTCCAGAGTTCTTTGTGTCCCCTGAGAGAAGGAAACCTCGTTGAAGGGGTTCCCAGATGATCATACTATGGTCTTTATGAAGCATGTTGTCAGCAAAAAGCCAACCAACCTGTGTCAAGCCTTTGAGACTTGGGTATCATCTTGGTCTATGGCAACACAGTCTGGCCAGAGGTTCCCAAGCTGATATGCACCCCTTCCTGAGTACTGCCCCCACATTATTCTGGCACTCTCTGTTGATGTAATAGCAATTAGGCTTGGACACACCTCTGGGATACTTCCACTGGATTTGGACACTCTCCTGGGCATGACTCTGGAGCTGCCTCCTGTCATGCTGGGTATAGCACAGCAGTAGGGCGTTTGCCTTGCTCGTGTCAACCCCAGACAGACCTCGGTAGAATCCTGGGCATCCCATATGGTCGTCTGAACCTGCGAGGAGTGATTTCTGAGTGTAAAGCCAGGAGTAACCCCTAAATGCTGCTGGGTATGACCCAAACAGCCCCGCCCCCTAAAAAACTTCGACCCATTGGGAGGGACCCAGGGTAGTGACCAGAGCAGGCCTTCAGGTCAGGATGGGGGGGGTGGGGGGCAGGAGAAAAAGCATCTACAAGATGCTGCCTACATTGTATCTATCTCTTTTTCTTTCTTTTCTTCTCTTTTTTTGTGGGAGAGGTGGGATTTTTGGTCCACACCCTGCTGTGCTCAGGGGTTACTCTTGGCTCTGTGCTCAGAAATTACTCTTCTCAGGTTCAGACGACCATATGGGATGCTGGGTCCATCCCAGATTGGCTACGTACAAGGCAAATGCCCTACCTCTGCGCTATCTCTCCAGTCCCTATTCCTTTTTAGTTCTCTATGAAAATCAGGCACCTCACCCTGGCCACCTCTGGCCAGTGAATCTATCTCTCCCTCTCTCTGAAACTCCTGGCAGTAGGGCCTCTGACTCAAGAAGGAGTAAAAAAAAATATATTGCATTTCTCTCTCTCTCTCTCTCTCTCTCTCTCTTTCTGTCTCAGTCCGATTGGGCAGTCACTACAAATTGGCATCCCTATGTGGGCTCTTGGCTCCACCCAGCAGCTGGGTCCCACATGCCCTTGCAGCAGCTGAGCTTGCTGGACTTGCAGCATTTACAATAGTGGAAAACTACTCGGTAGTAATTCTACAGTGCTCCCTAGTGTGTATATGGGTGCAGCATCTCCAACTTTGGGGAAGGCTGGTTTAGAGTATCTGGTTACAGGACCCTACCCCAGATCAGCTGCGACCAAAAATATTTTTTGACCGCTGGAGCCTGCTCAAATGCTAAGCTCCTCTGGGGTGAGAAGGGAAAAGACAGAACTGGAAAAGTTGATTAACAAGCGTTTGCTTGAGTTGAAAACACCAGCAAGCAAAGAAGAGATTTGTTTGTGTTGGGTCTCAGTTGTTTACAGAGTGGGGCTGGTTCTGTGGTGTGTGGGCACTGGGAGATTTTTTTCTCTCGCTGTGTGAGCAGGGCCTGGCTGGTCTGGCTGGGTCACAGAAGGGCTTTGTGACCAGCAAGAGATCATGGAAGCCACGTGCTTTACTGATCATCCACAATCACTTCTTTCTCTTGCAAGATAGAGGCTAGGACTTTGGGTTGGGGATATGGAATCAAAGCAGGAAAATAGTAGTAAGCAACCACAAATAGAATGTTGTGTGTCCCTTTAAGGAAGGGAAGTGACAAACCTAAGTGGATGACTCAGGAATAAAGATGTCCAGTGTTACAAAGGATTTCTCTGTTCTCAATGGTAATAGGTAATAGACAGTATGGTAAAAGTGATGCTAATTGTAATAGTAATGGGTAAGGAGGTTGCATGTGGCCAACCTGAGTTTGATCTCAGGTGCCACTACAGTCCTCAAGTCCAACGAGGGGTGATTTCTGAGCTCAGAGCCAAGGATACAAAAGCCACTCACAGAATGGGAGAAACTATTCACTCAATATCCATCAGACAAGGGGTTAATATCTAATATATACAGGTTACTGACAGAACTTAACAAGAAAAAAAAATTTAACCCCATCAAAAAATGGAGAGAAGAAATGACCAGACAATTTCTCAAAGAAGAAATACAAATGGCCAAAAAGCACATGAAAAAATGTTCCACATCAGAAAGATAGATGCAAATCAAAACAACTATTAGGTACCATCTCATGCCACAGAGACTGGCACACATCACAAAGAACAAGAAAAATAGGTGCTGGTGCTGGTGGGGAGAAAGGAACTCTCATTCACTGCTGGTTGGAATGCCTTCTAGTCTAACCTTTATGGAAATCAATATGGAGATTCCTCAAAAAACTGGAAAAAAGAAAGGAAGGAAAAATGGAAGGAAGGAAGGAAGGAAGGAAGGGAGAGGGAGAGAGGGAGGGAGGGAAACACCTACCTCTGTGCTACCACTCTGGCTTCAGGAACAAAAAACCAAAACCCGGCAGCGCTCGAGGTTACTCCTGGCTCTAAGCTCAGAAATCACCCCTGGCTTGGGGGGACCATATGGGACGCCGGGGGATCGAACCGTGGTCCTTCCTTGGCTAGCGTTTGCAAGGCAGACACCTTACCTCTAGCGCCACCTCATCGGCCCCTGTCTTAAGGCTCTTGACTCTCTGTGGGACTCAGCATCTCTTTGCTGTTTCCTGTTACCTGCCAGGTGATTGCCATTTCCCATTTTTATTTTTATTTATTTTGTTTGTTTGTTTTGGCCACACTCGGCAGCGGTCAGGGGTTACTCCTGGCTCTATACTCAGAAATCGCTTCTGGCAGGCACGGGGACCATATGGGATGCCGGGAATCGAACCCAGGTCTGTCACGCGTTGGCCCCGTGCAAGGCAAAAGCCTTACCGCAGTGCTATCTCTCTGGCCTCCTCCCGTTTTTATTTGGAACTCAGTGGAGGCTAACCAAAAAGTCGTGGAGACACATCCCCCTTGTGCATCTGCTCCAAGTTAACACCCGCAGCCCCCTCAAGATCAGACAAGCCCTGGGCAGGGCGATCAGCTCCACAGTCCGCCCACTTGAGTAATGGCTCTTTGCCATGGTGTCGCCCCAACTGTGGAAGAGAGACTAAACATCTTTGCGCATGTTTTTGGGCCATCTGCATTTCCTCTGGAAAAGGCCTGTTCAAATTCTTTGCCCATTGGATTACTCGTCTTTCTTTCTCTAAGGCTTTGCTGAGGTTCTTTACTGGCATGGCCTGCCCTCATGGCCTTGCTGGGTGAGGAATGCAGAGGCCAGATTTTGCCTGCCCCTCTCTTCTGCCCACCTCTCATGTGCCTTCTTCCCTGAAGCGCACAGTGGGGGACTGCAGGAAGATACCATGTCTCCTTGTCTATTTGCTTTTAGGCTGCACCTGGTGGTGCTCAGGGCTTACCCCTGGCTCTGTGCTCAGGGATCACTTCTGGCAGAGCTCCGGGACCCCTGTGCAGGGTTGGGGATCAGTACTAGATTAGTTGCATGCAAGATGAAAGCTGTCGGGCCTGGAGAGATAGCACAGCGGTGTTTGCCTTGCAAGCAGCTGATCCAGGACCTAAGGTGGTTGGTTCGAATCCCGGTGTCCCATATGGTCCCCCGTGCCTGCCAGGAGCTATTTCTGAGCAGACAGCCACGAGTAACCCCTGAGCACTGCCGGGTGTGGCCCAAAAAAAACCAAAAAAAAAAAAAAAAGATGAGAGCTGTCACCCCTATGGTCTCTCTGGCCACAGCCCCACTCTTTATAGCATTTCTCCTATAAGGACTGTGGGGTGGGGTCTGCTCTTCCCTCTCTGCCCCATTAGTGCTGGCTCTACTCTCTCAGGGCCAGTGGACCTTTGTTGAATGTTTCATCTCTCCTGGCTCGACACAGGCTTCACAGCTTGCTCGCTGCTGATACTTGCGATGCACCAGCTGGCTTGCCAGGTCCTGCCTCATTGCCGAGCTGGTGATGTAGAAACCCTCCCAATGGGACAAAATGCATATAGCAGGGCTGAGATTCTCTCATCCAACAAGGCTGCAGTGCTCGGACCCCTCAAGGCTCTCTCTTCCTCCAGCTGCAGTTTGAGAAAGGGTGGGGTTGTGGTCAGGGGGAAAGTGGTACCCCACTGTCATACCTCTCCCTCTGGTTCCAACATAGGCTCACTAGCCACCTTGGCTGTTGTAGTTACTCTGGGTAAGGGTGGAGGTGAGGGGCTGGAGAGATAGCATAGTAGTAGGGCATTTGTCTTGCATGCAGCAGACCCGGGAGGGACTCGTTCGATTCCCAGCATCCCATATGGTCCCCAGCCTGCCAGGGGCTATTTCTGAGTACAGGGCTAGGAATAACCTCTGAGCACCGCTGGGTGTGACCCAACAACCAACTAATTAATCAGTAAATAAAGCATTTTTAAAGGGTGGAGGTGAGGAAGGGACACCCAAACTTTTGTCTCCAAGGAGATGCCTCCCTCCTGAAAAAAGGTCCCCACAGAACTTAGTCCTCCATTAAGTTCCTCCCCAGCTTGGGAGTTTTTCTTTATCTTCTACTCTTTTGTTGTTGTTGCTTACACTGGCGTGCTCAGGGGTTACTTTTGGTTCTGCATTCAGAAATTATTCCTGGCAGACTTATGGGAGGAACATGTAGAATGCTGGGGATCAAACCCGAATCTACCAGTGCAAGACAAATGCCCTACCTGCTATATTATATAGTTCTGGCCTCTCCCTTCTACATTTTAATATGTCTTTTTTTTATTTTTGGTTTTTGGGCCACACCGGTGTTGCTCAGGGGTAACTCCTGGCTGTCTGCTCAGAAATAGCTCCTGGCAGGCACAGGGGACCATATGGGACACTGGGATTCGAACCAACCATCTTTGGTCCTGGATCGGCTGCTTGCAAGGCAAACGCCACTGTACTATCTCTCCGGGCCCCTTAATATGTCTTTCTATTAAAAAATCCTCCCTAGAAAATCTGTAAACTGGTCCTGTTTTACTACTGTTTTATTTTGTTTGATTTTTTTGGGAGGCACATTCAGTACTACTCGGGGATTACTCCTGCCTCTGCACTCAGGAATCACTCCTGGAGGTGCTCAGGGGACTATATGGGATGCTGAGGATCAAGTCTGGGTGGCTACATGCAAAGCAAATGCCCTACCCACTGTACTATCCTTCTGCCCCCCCCCCCAACCTTCTTTTGATAAGGTCTTTGTCAATGTCAAGAACTAAAAAGAGGTCGCCTGGATTATGTGGGTCCCTAAATCCAGTGACAAGCATATCCTGAGAGGTTGGAGACACAGAGGAGAGGTGCAGATGGGGGGCAGAGCCAGAATAAGTGGCCACATGCAAGAAATAATAGTTCTGGAAGCTGGAGAAATGCGGGGGGAAGGTGGTGGAGTGAGACCTGCCACTGGCCCCCTACTGCAGATGCCACCCAGAGGATGGGATTTAAGTGCTCCATTGGGGAGAGGGCTCTCATGCCAGTTGCAGGAAACAACATGGAGGGGAGGGTTGGACCTCTCCACCAGCAAGGATACAGAAACCAATGGCCCTGTTGTTCTATAGGAAATCAGGCTGGAGCCTGGCTATACTGGGGGCCCATGCCAGGTGCAGGCTGGATGCTGGCTCTTCTCCCCAAAAAGAAGTAGATGGTTCCTACATGCAGAGCTGTAGGCTAGAGGCAGGGGTGTACTCTGAGCACCTCAAAATGTGCTTTTCTAGCCTCTTTCTAGGTTTCCTGGAGCTGCTGTATCAGGCTCCTGTGTCCTCTCTATTCAGCTCAGGCCTCTAACCACCAAACACCAAAGGCTCTTGTTATCACTCATTCTGTCCTGTGCAGGCTCTGAGCCCGCTCTCCCTGCCCCAGGGCCCCGAGATCCTTCACCCCTGACCGCAGACAGTGAATCTAAGCCTCTGGCCATGATGAATATGTCTGCAGATCACTGCCCAGCGAGAGGCCAAGAGGCAGCCCTGGAATGGAGCCAGGAGGGCTGAGAACCAAATGCATCCTCCACCGGGAGCAGCCAGGAGGAAGCGGGTGCTGGAGCCTGGAAGCAGGCAAGGCCGGGCCAAGGCATTACTTGAGTCCCAGGAGCTTCTGCTGGGCTGCTTGCCCTTGGGTTCCGAGAACCTGCCTCTTTCCAAGAAGTGTGTCTTCAGGACGAAGGTTCTTTGAATTCCAGCTCTTGTTCCTTGAAGCCAAAAGAGCTTTTATTAATGACAAGACACCGATGCCCACCCAGGCTCTGATTGGGAGCTCATCCGGAGCCCGGCTGCAATGCAGCACCTTGGACAGAGCCAGGGACCAAGATGGGTTTCTTTGTTTTCAGTGTTGTCAATGCCCATTGTTATAATGGAGGGGGTTGGCTTTAAAGGGAGTGGGAGATATCCATCCCCATGCACAAAGACACACAGGAGCACATGGGCACAATTTTGGGAGGTATGGCCACTCTAGTGAGGACAGTCAGCTGGTCAGAGCCTTGAAAGTTTGGGGGTGAGGGGTCAGGCTGAGGGTGCATCTTCAGTCTTTTCAGCTGGTAGAAATGATGGAGACTAGCTCTATGCTGCTAGCTTAAGATCCTTGCCTCCCCATGGAGGGATGAGGTCTTGAATACGTCTTTAAGAAAAAGTGGAAAAGGGCCAGAGCCATTGAACAGAGGTAGGGCTTTTGCCTTGCATGCCTTGACTCAGGACGGGTCAATAGGTTGGATTCCCCGTGTCCCATATGGTTCCAAACCTAGCTAGGAGTGTTTTCTGAGTGCATAGCCAGGAGTGACTCCTGAGTGTCACCAAAACAAACAAAAAAATCCCACAAGAAGGAAAAGCTGGGTGTGACTCCTCCCAAAATAAAGCCTGTAGGAAGGAGACATTTTGGGGCTGGAGTAGTAGTGCAGCAGCAGTAGGGCATTTGCCTTGCATGTGGCTGACCCAGGGAGGACCTCAGTTCAATCCCTTGTGTCCCATATGGTTCCCCAAACCAGGAGTGTCACCGGGTATGGCCCCCCCCAAAGAAGTGGAGGAATCTGCAGGCTATCAAGGCTGACCATGCTCTGTCTATGCGGGGCCACTGAGTACAAAGGCTCTGCAGGTGCTTTCCTGGGGCGTCTGTGGCTTCTGGACAGCATGGAAGGTCCTCGGGGTTCCCTTTCCCATGGACTTTGGCATTTCCCCTCATGTTGGACCAATTTCAGGATTCTAGCAGGTATGCTTCAAGGTTCACTTTGGTGGAGCCCTGATGTTCAGCTGTGCCCAGCTGCAGAATAAAGAGCATGTGACTGACACTGAATCGGGCCAAGTTCAAGTTTCCTGACTGCAGAAGCCCCATAAGCTCCAAGAAGATTTAATCCAGTTGAAAGATATGTTGAGTCTGAAGATATGGTGGCTAGGGCGTGGTTTATCCAGATAGCTGTGACATCACATATGTCCTATCTGTGGACGTCTGACAAATGGAGGGGACCCTGCCTTCTGGAAAGCCTCAGAGCTGTCCCTCGTGGGGGGCTTGCTCTTTAAGTCCCAATTCTCCCTTGAGCATGTCTTTCTTGCTTGTCTCAATCTCCTTTTGCCTTTTCCACTCCGGAGAAGTTGTATTCTTTATTGAACATGCATTTCCTCTCTTTCCCTCCCCTCAATTCTTTTTTTTTTTTCTGTATAAGTATATATTTTAGGGAGAGATCACACAATAGTACTTGGGGGCTACTCATGACTTGGTACTTTGGGGTTGCTTCTGGTTGTGCTTAAGGGAACAAACACAGGGTCTCACATAGGTGAAACAACTGCTCTGCCACTGAGCCATATTCCTGGCCTTTGTTTTCCTATGAAAATACACACATACATATATGTTATATCTATATAGAAATAGATATAGGGGCCGGGTGGTGGCGCTAGAGGTAAGGTGCCTGCCTTGCCTGCGCTAGCCTAGGACAGACCGCGATTTGATCCCCCAGCGTCCCATATGGTCCCCCAAGCCAGGAGCAACTTCTAAGCGCATAGCCAGGAGTAACCCCTGAGCGTCACCTGGTGTGGCCCAAAATCCAAAAAAAAAAAAAAAAAAGAAATAGATATAAAAGGCAAATATGTGCATATATTTATAGTCATATTTATAAATATGCAACCTACAGGCTTAAATACACTAGGACCCCAGTTCTCTACTTTATATTGTGTGACAAACAGTAGCACAATCGATAGTTTCTTTCTACCCTTTACTCTTCCTTCCTTCTTTCCTTCCTCCCTCGCTTCTTTCTTTCTCTCTTTCTCTCTTTCTCTCTCTCTTGTGGGTGTACCTATTTAAGACCCTAGACCCACCCTTTTCTGGGAGGGGTCTTGGGAACCGGATAATAGGTGTAACTTTACCTGCGAGCCCCTCCCATTCCTGGGAGGGGTCTGGGAAATGTTAGATAAGGCGGAACCAAGGGGATTCGGCCCTTTGGCTCTTGGCCCTTGCTGCGCTGCTGGGCGCTCTGAGGAAGATGGCTGAAAGGAGTTTAGATGCAGGGCCAAGAATAACTAGTGCTTAAAAGGTTATGAGATAGGCCACACACATGTGGTGAATAGGGCATGAATAAAGTTAATGCTTCCTGAAGCCTGCCTGTGAGTGAGTCTTGATTACGCCGATCACCTGGGCCTGGAACCCGCCAGCTGGATGGGGGATGAAGCCACGTGGCTGGGGCCTCAGCACAAAGGCCTCCATCCATCGCCATCCAGCCCCATCGTTTTTTATTTCATACAACACTCTCTTTCTTTCTTTCTTTCTTTCTTTCTTTCTTTCTTTCTTTCTTTCTTTCTTTCTTTCTTTCTTTCTTTCTTTCTTTCTTTCTTTCTTTCTTTCTTTCTTTCTTTCTTTCTTTCTTTCTTCTCTCTCTCTTCTTTCCTTCCTTCTTCCTTCCTTCTTTCTTTCTTTCTTTCTTTCTTTCTTTCTTTCTTTCTTTCTTTCTTTCTTTCTTTCTTTCTTTCTTTCTTTCTTTCTTTCTTCTTTCTTTCCTTCCTTTTCTTTCTTTTCTTCCTTTCCTTCCCTTTCATCCCTCTCTCCCTTCCTTCCTTCTTTCCTTTCTCTCTCTCTTTCTTTCTTTCTTTCTTTCTCTCTCTCGCTCTTTCTTTTTCTTTCTTTCCTTCTTTCTTTCTTTCCTTCCTTCCTTCCTTCTTTCTTTCTTTCTTTCTTTCTTTCTTTCTTTCTTTCTTTCTTTCTTTCTTTCTTTCTTTCTTTCTTTCTTTCTTCTTCTTTCTTTCTTTCTTTCTCTCTTCTTTCTTTCTTTTTTTCTTTTCTTCTTTCTTCTTTCCTTTCTTTCTTTCTCTCTCTCTCTCTCTTTCTCTCTCTCTCTTTCTTTCTTTCTTTCTTTCTTTCTTTCTTTCTTTCTTTCTTTCTTTCTTTCTTTCTTTCTTTCTTTCTTCTTTCTTTTTCTTTAATTATCTTTATTTAAACACTGTGATTACAAATATGATTATAGTTGTATGATTACAGTCATATAAAGAACACCCCCCTTCACCAGTGCAACATTCCCACCACCAATTTCCCAGATCTCCCTCCCCCCCAATAGCGTAAGCACTGTGTAAGCACTGGCCCTTCCCAAAAGTGATCTGGAGGCCCCAATAGCGCCATCATCTAGCACCCACTTTCTTTCTTTCTCCACACCCAACATTTCACATTTCTGCATGCAAGGCAAATGCCTTATCTTCATGCTATCTCTCCGGCCCCAAGTGTGGAGTCTTGGGGCAGAAAAGGTCATGGGGAGCCCCTCTCTTGGGAAGGCCCAGCCCTGAACCCTGACTGACTTCGAAGGCAGGAGGATAGACATCAGCACAATCTTCAAACAGCGAAGGACGTTCAGTGCTGCT
Source organism: Suncus etruscus (assembly GCF_024139225.1). Lineage (NCBI taxonomy): Eukaryota > Metazoa > Chordata > Mammalia > Eulipotyphla > Soricidae > Suncus > Suncus etruscus. The sequence goes on along the minus strand of NC_064848.1, from coordinate 193,205,861 downwards.
TCTTTTGGGAAATGGGAAATATTTGGTCCCTCAACAAAACACTTATACTTCCTGAGAGTCTAAAAGTAACATTAGGAACATTAGGGTCTCAGAACGAATTTTCTGGGGGTATATATTTGGGTATCATCTCTACTAGAATCAATTCCTTCTGAGGTTTAATTTGATCTGAGGTGCGATCTGCTCTCAAACCAGCAGAGGGCAGCACAGGTACGTGCAACCACATTCAGTGCTGCAGGTGTGGAAAAAACAGCAAACGTAGGTTCAGGCAAACAGGAAGATCCTTGCTCACCTCTCCACCACCCTGCACTGCACTCCCATGAGCGTGAGTGGGACCAAAGGAAGAGAAAGACTCCATCCACCTCCGGCTGCTCACCTAGGAGCTGTGAGATGTAGGAATGCTGGCGTTTGGGGGTGTGTCAAGGTTGTCCTGAGTATTGAAAATGAGATCACGGTGGACTGGTCTTGATAGTGCTCAGCAAGGTCCATGTTACTTTGCCACAATCTCACAGCCCATCTAACAGAAGAGAAAGTGGAGATCTCAGAGTGAAGGTCCTGGGTAGCCCTGTGACGCTCAGGGGTTACTCCTGGCTATGCGCTCAGAAATTGCTCCTGGCTTGGGGAACCATATGGGATGCTGGGGGATTGAACCACAGTTCGTCCTAGGTCAGCTGCATGCAAGGCAAACGTCCTACCGCTGCGCCACCACTCCGGTCCCAGAAAGGCCGGTTTCTTGTTGATCTTAGTTATTGGTGTCTCCAGGCAAGCAACAGAACTGGGAGCTGCAGCTCCTGTATCAACTGGTGATTCTTTTTCTGCAGCACAGACCTTCACTGTCAGTGCTTACAGCTGCATAGCCAAGAGAGACTGCTGTTCCAGGAGTGTGTGGGAGCCCGTAGGAGGCCTGGCCTGCAGAGGAAGGGAGAGAAAACGGGGAGCTGGGTGCACAGCTGGCCTGGGTGGCCAAAGCAGGGGTCTCAAACTTGTGGCCCGTGGGCCGCAAATGGCCCTTCGTACAACATTTTGTGGCCCTGCTGTAGAGGAATCTTTTTTTGTTTAGTTTTGTTTTAGTTATTTGGATCACACCCCCCAATGTTCAAGGCTTACTACTGATTTTGCACTCAAGGATCACCCCGACTTTGCCTCCTGCGGCCCCCAGGTAAATTGAGTTTGAGACCCCTAGAGTGTCTGTGGGGGGTCTCTGACTGGTTTTCACTGCCTGGAGAGTTACAGTGGTCCTCAAACTTTTTAAACAGGGGGCCAGTTCACTCTCCCTTGGACTGTTTGGAGGGCCGGACTATAGTAAAATAAAAAACTATGAACAAATTCCTATGCACACTGCTTATATCTTATTTTGAAGTGAAGAAACAAAACATGAACCAATACAATAAAATGTGGCCTACGGGCTCTAGTTTGAGAACCACTAAGAAATTCAGGCAACTGAATTCTTCACCACAGTCCCAGGTCCTTGCTGGGATTGAAGGTCACAGAGAAAAGCACAGTTTCTTAGCAGGCCCAAAGCCTGGAAGCCTTGGGCAGTGTTTGTCTCTGTGTCAAGAAAGCATATAAAAACTGAGTTCTGGTTCACTTGAAAGGCCTGGGTGGGATGCATAGAATATGGGGAGTCCTAGGCTCTGTGTGCATTGCTGTGGTGCTGGTGTGGGGTGCACAGGCTCCCGACCAGTGCATGGTTAGGAACAGAGACCTCAGGCTTTGCTGGGGGCAGTGTTTGCCACCTTGGCACTTGCTATCTCCCCTTTTTTTTTCTTACCAGGTTCTGATCTCAGGACCCCAAGAGGGGCCATTCCAGCCCATTTCTGTTCCTACACAGATCATGCTGTGTGAGGGGATAGGGGTTGGGACCTCTTCATCATCCTGTCCCTTCAGCCCTGGATGGATAGGAATTGGGACTGGCCTTTCCCTCCTCAGCTTTGTGGGCCAGGCAGGACACTCTTGTCTTTACCTGCAAGTTTCTGGGACCGAAGAGTCCCCAGTCCTTCTGCTATGTGAGAGTGGTGGCATCTTGGCACTGTGCAGGCCTCCCTGGGTCTGTGGAGGAGCCCCTGCAGGCTGGGTGACGCAGGTCAGCTGTGGGGAGGCTGCCTAGACTGGGCCCATGCCAAGGCCGGTGAGCCTGTGTCTAGGCCAGATGGTGCCCACTGCAGGGGAGAGCTGCCCCCGTCAGGCTGGGGCTCCGAGCCAAGCTGGGGCTGCAGGCTCATCCCACACAGCCACTGTACCCCCACTCCAGGATGCTACCAGATCTTGAGGCGCTTGTCTACACAACACAGGGCCTGCAGGAGCACAGGGGGGCACTACAGAGGGGTTGACTCAGAGCCTTCACTCTTTATTTGGCATAGAGACCTGATCACCCACCTATTCACTGCCCCAACATTCCCACACTCACCAAAAAACACATGCAGCCTATCAGGCAGAGAAAGAGATGGTAAGTTGGGGCTGAAGCTCTATCACAGCAGGTAGGATATTTACCTTGCCTGTGGCCCACCTGAATTCGATCCCCAATAGTCTATAGATGGTCCCCCAAGACCACCAGGAGCGATGTCTGAGCACAAAGCCAGGAGTAACCTGAGCATTGCCGGGTCTGAACAAAAGAACCAAACCCATGAAACCAAGAGGTGGAGAGCTCCCTGATCTGGCAACTCATGTGACTAGCGGGGGCCAGGAAGTTCATACACATGCAGTTACAGGTTTACACCTGCACACATATGCACTTATCTATGTTTACACACATTCACCCATGCACTCAAGTTCATGCACACAATGCAGGCTTACATGCTCACACCCACGCATACACGCAACACACATTTATGCTTGCATGGACACGTGTTTTCATTCATAAGCTCACATGTGTAAAGGAAAAGTTTCCCCTGAGTTTGCTAACTGCCCTGATCACCTACCCCCACTTCACAATTCTGGGAATTTAAGTTTCCCCTGAGTTTCCTGACTGCCCTGATCACTCACTCCCCTTCACAATTGTGGGAACTTGTAGACCCAGTTATAGTTTAACTTTCTTTCTGTTCCTACATGGTTTTAACCTGGTCATGTTAACCCTGTAAGCTTGCACCTGCACCTTGCAAAAATGTGATTGAGCAAATGCCAGTTGTCATGTACTTCCTAAAGCAAATCAATCTACTGTACCTTTCTATTGTTTGAAATACTATATACAGCTTGTAAGCTCATGGCTCAGGGCTGGCAGTTTCTGGCTTATGCTGGATTCTAAACAGCCCCTGCATATGCTTGTAAAAGAAATAAACCCCCTGTTTTTGCATGAGACTGTGGTCTTGGTGTCTTTGAACGGCGCATCGTTCTCCTGGACTTAACACATGCACTCACAACATGCACACACATGCTCACTTACATATATGCATATGCATGCTTTGGAGCCTCTGCACTCGTTGGGTATCAGGAAGCATGGAGGGGGGTGGCTTTAGAGGATGGGTGGGCCCCCACTCTCGAGCTCTAATGAAGCTGGGATGGGACCTTCTGTCGGGCACAAAGAGCAGAAGGGCTCTGAGGCTGCAGGAAGGACAGACCGTGGAAGGACAAGGTGAGGGTGAAGGACAGCCTGGGGGTAGACGGGGTGGGGTTGCCAGGATATGTGTGTGTGTGTGTGTGTGTGTGTGTGTGTGTGTGTCTTTCTGTATGTTAAGTTCTGGAAGCAAATAATGTGTGTGCCCCACTGAGCCTCAGTTTCCCTGTCTGCATGGTGGGGGCTAGGGAATGGTGGCAGTCTGATGTTGCTCAGGTGGTAACCCTTCCTGTATAGCAAGCAAAGAGATAGGGGCAGGCAGAGAGAGAATGTCTTTACTGTCCTGGTTTCTCTCGGCCACAAGGCTCTGCTCCGTGACGTCCCACCTGCTCTTCCAGAGGTGCTGGCAGCTATTCTATTCATAGGGGAGCCTGGGCTGACCTGCTCTTCTTCAATTTTAAGCCCTTTCTCTTTGGGAAGCACATCCAGGGAAAGCTGGTGTTGCGGGATTGGCTTTGTTGGTGGGCTTGTCCCAGTTCCGAGGGTATCAGCATGGCCACGGGCACCAGCGGCATCCGGTCCTCTGAGGCCCTGGCTGGGGCCTGAGGCAGCTCTTCAGAGTCTATATTGGCATCACTCCAGCCTTCCGAGCTGTCACTGGGGCTCAAGCGACAGCTGATGTCATCCTCAGAGATGGTGACGATCTCGTCTGTGTCCTCCTCCGGATTGTCATCTGCATCCATTGACAAGTGCTCAGTGGAGTCCTCTAGCTGGCTGGGTGCACCCTCCTGCCCAGCATTCACTGCAGGGGCCCCATGTTGCCTGGCTGGGAATGGATCTGATGGCTTGGCTCTGGCCTGGCCCGACCAGAAGAGGGTGAATTCCTGGCGGCAGGCTGCCACAGTCAGGCTGGTGAGCAGCGTGCTGGAGACCAGGTAGAGCAGGGCAGGCTGGCCCATCTGCATGAGCAGCATGGCCAGAAAAGTCACTAACAGCCCCACGGCATAAGCCACGGTGCAGGCCACAAAGTAGACCTGGCGGGAGTGAATTTGAATGTCAAAGCGATGACAGTAGGCCACCAGGAAGCCAGGGACCACGATGTCCCCGAAGCCCAAAATGGAGAAGGGCTGATCACACAAGGTGAGGGCAGAGAACCTGAGTCGAGGCACCTTGAGCATCATGGGCAGCCGCTCCTGGCTCAGGGAGTTGGCTGGGCCCGATGCCACCTCCACCATGATGCTCTCACCCGAATGGGTGAACAGGGGGGTGACAAAGACAAAGAAGACGTCGAAAGCCAGCAGAGCCAGCAGGAAAGAAGTTAAGTTCCTGAGCGTGGGCAGCCTCACTCGCTGCATGACAAAGAGGCAGTAAGCCACTCCCAGTGTGTCTTGTAACAGCCATGCCCAGTTGTCCTCGTTGCGGTAGGAGACCCAGAGGGCGGTCACCATGATGCAGACACTGGCCAGCAGCAGCAGCGGGAGCTGCAGGCGAATGTGTTGGCCAGCGAGGACCCACTGGCACGGCCTCAGGGGCAGACATCGGACTAGGGGTGACAGGCAGTTATAAAGGCTGGTGGTGGCGCCCAGGCTGAAGATGGTGATCATGACATAGACGAAAAGATCATAGAAGAAGTAAAGCAGCAGCATGATGGAGCAAGACATGGTCACCACAGCACCAGTCATGGCTGGCGTGAAGTCCATAAGCCAATCTTCATCATATCCCTCCTGCCCGTACAGGGCCGTTGTGACTTTGGTGTGGGAGTGGCCAGGGGGTCTGTCCCCTCTACCTCTGTGGGCCTGGTACTGTTGTAGTCGGTCTGCTTCGGTCAGGCCAGCCCAGTAGCCGCCCACAGCCACGGTGCCCACGGCCAGGATGAAGATGACCAACATGTTGTAGTCGAGGATGGGCTCGGGTGGTGCGTAGAGGGCCACGCGGACTGGGACGCTGCCGTGCGTGTGGCTGAAGATATCCAGCATGTCGGCATAGCGCAGCACGGCCACGGGGATGTTGAGGTTGTCCAGGGACTTTAGGGACTCCTGGGGGTCCAGAAGACTTTTGGAGCACTGCTGGCTGCTGGCCCGACTCACGATGAGCAGCCCATGGGCACCCTGGTCCTGAGCCAGGCAACCTTTGGCATGGAAGCTGCAGTTGCCTTTCATAACCATGGCGGTGGTGCCATGTAGAGGCCGGGGGCTGTCGGCCTGGGCCTGAGGGGTGGAGGCTTCCCCCGGACACCAGGAAGAGGTGGTGGCATCGTATAGAGGCAGGAGTGGGGCCTGGCGCAGGTCCCTGGGCAGGGTGGTATGTTGGCTGGAGTTAAAGAGGACACAGTAGTCCTTGCTCCATGTTCCCACCACTACGTGGACCACGCCATACTCCCCCCGGGCCATGGTGTGGGCCAGGAGAAGAAGGAAGAGCAGGAAGAAGAGGACGAGGCCTTGGTGCACCATCCTCCTTGGTCTCCTACCACCGCTTCATGTCTGGGCGCAGCACCTTTGGGTCTTGGTTCCCCTCCCAGGCTGGGTGTGGCCCATTGTTACAGAGCAGCAGGGTCCCTCAGCCCAGAAACTAGGGCCACACCTACCTCATCACAAAGCTGGGCCTCAGGTGCTTGTGTCTGTGGCTGGCTCTGATTCCCACTCTTGACCCAACTCTGTGGGCTGTGCCCAATCCTGGGAACTGAAGGTAGGAAACTCTGGTCCCCTGTTGGGTTACTGATTCTACTCTAATCAATAATTGTACTCCACCCTAGGGTGTGATCTGGGATAGTATATTGGATTATCCTAGGGTGGGACCTGATTCTTGTCAATAAAAGCAGGGGTCTGGGGAAGGCAGGGGCTCATACTCAGTCATCTTCCACTGAGGTGCACTTCATCTTAGGAGCAGAAAGCTTGCGTGGTTTGAATTCATTACTTGAGCACTGGGTTTCCTGAACCCATTCTTCTACCTCTTCACTGTGTGGATTATTATTTTTTTTTGTGGACCTTTAGAACTGGAACTGTTCCCCCTGTCCGAATGGGAACTGCCTTTCCTGTCTGGGAGCTCGGTGCGAATCAAACCTCAACCAATCTCCTAGAGAGCATGACTCTTCAGTTCCCCTCAGCCGCCAGGCAGGTCAGGCGATGCTTCTGCCTCTCTGCCTGTTCTAGCTGTAGAGAAATTAGGTCCTTACTCCAGTGCTGGAATGGCCTCCAGGACGTCCCACATGGTTAGTGAGCATGGAATTTAGGCTCCTTTATATGCACTCACATCACTTCTGAAAGGTGTTATTGCATGCATTTAGCTATGCGTGGTGCCTCCCACTAGAACCCCATTGGTCCAATGAATGATTGGAATGTCATTCCCAACCAGCCTGGGGTTTAGAATGGTTCTGTTTCCAGTCAGCTCTCTCAAGTGGGGCACTTCTCTGGACCTACTTGAGTCCCAAGTCCCTAAGCCAATGAGGCTACCTGGTCTCCTTCTATTCTCTATCTCTCTACAGCCCCTGGATTCTTGCCCTCCAGCTCTTGCTACCATATAAGCCCCTGGTTCTGTGCACAGTGTATAAGGACAGCATATCCAGCACAGGTATCTAGTATAAGAAGACTTATTTTAAACTCTTTATTTTACAGCTCATGCAGGCACTTTTCTATGAGTTGACTCTGGTTTAACTCAGCATTGGGACCTTCACATCCCAGACAGCAGCTCCAATTGCTGTCCCTTTTCTCCTTTTCTTACCCTTTTCTTGTCGTTTGCCATTCACTACCTACTGCTCCTCACTTAGCTCTTCAATTCCTCACTGCCCCTCCTGTTTTTTTGCCTCTTTTTCCTTGCCCTCTGCTCTTCTGCTCTACAATGACCTTTGTATAACAAATGCCTGCCCCCTAGTTGTTTCTGTTATCTGATTGGTTATTCCATTAGGAAAAGCAATAGGGTGTGAGTAAATAAGGATATTGGTGACTGTGGGACAACCACTCCGATTGCATTAAGAATGTATATAACACGCTTGGGGTGGAGCAATAGCACAGAGGTAGGGCATTTGCCTTGCACGCGGCTAACCCAGGACAGATCTGGGTTTGATCCCTGGAGTCCCACATGTCCCCTGAGCCAGGAGCAATTTCTTTCTTTCTTTCTTTTTCTTTTTTTTTTTTTTTTTTGGATTTTTGGGCCACGCCTGGCTGTGCTCAGGAGTTGCTCCTGGCTATCTGCTCAGAAATAGCTCCTGGCATGCACGGGGGGGGGGGGGGGGGGGACCATATGGGATACCGGAATTCGAACCAACCACCTTAGGTCCTGCATCGGCTGCTTGCAGGGCAAACACCGCTGTGCTATATCTCCGGCCCCCAGGAGCAATTTCTGAATGCATAGCCAGGAGTAACCCCTGAGCATCACCGGGTGTGGCCCCAAAACAAAAACAACAACAAATAATAATAATAATAATAATAATGTAAGATGTTTGGATATGCCCTTAGGCAAATAAGGTTTGTAGGACATCCAATCAGATCTCGTAGGCCCTTAGAGGATTTCTAAAATGCTTGCATATACCCTTATGCAAATAAGATTTTGTAGGCCAACCAATCAAATTCCATATGCCCTTATAGGATGTGTAAGAGGATTCATTTGAAGACTTGATTATCTTCCATCTCCCTCATTTCCTCCAAAACGTCCTCATCTAGGAGGAAGGACCTTAAAAGCTTTTAAGAGGGGCTAGAGTGATACACAGCAATAAGGCATTTGCCTTGTACACAGCAGACCCAAAATAAGCCTGGGTTCGATCCTCTACATTCCATATGATCCCCCAAGCCTTCCAGGAGCCTGACAGGAGCGATTTCTGAGTTTGAACCAGGAGTAACCCCTGAGAGCCACCTGGTGTGGCCCAAAATGAATGAATGAATGAATGAATGGATAAATTGAAGAAAGGTTTTAGGAATCTGGGGAGTAGGTCCATCTTCTGAAGCTTCTTCCTGTTAGAAAGAGACACTATTCCTCCAATCTCTTTCCTGTGACACTTGAGATGCCTCTGCCAGCAGGAGGTGAACTGAGGAGCCTGCAGGGTAGCTGGCTGGCAGTGGAGACAGAACTGTCTTGTCCAGTTCGGTTCTGGACCAGTGTCTTGCTCACAGCTACTTGACAGCATTTACTGTTTGGCTCAGTCGGGGTCTCACACAGTTCTGCTGCATGCTTGTGGATGACACATGGATGGAGCCTTGGCTTAGACACAAACAGTAAATCTCAGCAACAAGCTCTTGTCAGAAGCACAGCCAGGAATAGAGAGTGGATGTTGAGTGTAATAGCACGGCCAGCCCTCTGGGTAGGCTCCTGACAGAGCCTGTGTTTTGTGTTCTGTGACTTGTAGTGCCCACAGATGCTTGGTGGGAACAATCACAGGAGCCAGCAGCAAATTTCCTGTAAGTGAGGGTGTTAGAACCTGGACTGTGTTTCTCTACCAGCCCCCAGATTTCATCCCTCTCTTCCAGGGCCCCTCTGAATGTGCAGTGTCTGCACTACTTCTACCACAGAAGCCATGGCCTGGGCCCTCAGGGTCACTGCAGGCTGGGGCAAAGTCTCTGCCTTCTCTGGAGGGGTTCCTGGAGTTTTTGCTTCCTCAATTTGGGGCACCCCTCACCCATGGCAGTGCAGGAGTGAGTCTCATCCTGGAGTGCCTCTGTCCAGCTCCTCTTAGCTGTACCCCACATGGCTGCAGATGGCCCCGTCTGTCTTCTCTCCTTCGTCTTCTCCCTACCCCCCCCCCCCATATTCATTATCATTGTGGAGTTCAGGCGACAGATTGGCAGCAGTAGCGACCATCTTTACATTTTTTGTTGTTGTTTGTTTGTTTTGGGGCCATACCCAGTGATGCTCAGTGGCTATGTACTTAGAAATCGCTCTTGGATTGGGGGACCTTATGGGACACCTGGAGATTGAAACACAGTCTGTCCTAGGTCAGCTGTGTACAAGGCAAACACCCTACCGCTGCACCGCCGCTCGGCTCCACCATCTTCACATTCTGATGTCCTGTCCCTCTCCCCTACTGTCTTAGGTCACTTTCCCTGGGCATGCTCAGGGTTGCAATCTGAGGCTGCAGTCACTGGGGACACATCTGTCACTCCTGTGCCTTCATAGCTGCACCCTCCTGTCTAACCCTGTGGCCACCCCCTTGCTGTCACTGCAAACCCCAACCCAGTCACCACAGGTCACCTCACTTCCAGGTCATCCTCAGTCCAGCCAAAGCAGGGACCTGCCCCCAGGCCTACTTAGCACTCCTCTGTGAAATCAGCTTTCCCAGCCCCACAATCACTCCAAAGGCTGTAGCACCCACATTCCTGAGGCACCCACAGATCAAGCCAGACACAGGTGTGGTTGAAAAGATAAATAGTATTATTTACATGAGTGCCCCCATCTTCCAGCCAGCACCCCAAAATCCCATTCTGGAGAGCATGAGTTCAGGGGAACAATCCACAATGGGTTATGAACACTGACTGAGGGCCAGTTACCTCATGGATCACTTTCCTGCTTGTACAAACGCTGCTGCCCTCATGGGAGACTGAGGCTGGCCCCATTGGGTCCCATGGGAGATCGACTAACCCCTCCAAAGGCTCTAACTAGGGCATTGCCTGGTTCTCAAACCATGGGTCACCCACACCTCCCATCTTCTCACAGAGTGGGGGGCACTGGGCAAGAGGTGGGAGGCACCAAGTGAGCGTAATGTGGGTGCTCAGGGTGGGAGATCATGTGGCCAAGGGTGCTAGAGCCCAGGGGACAAGGCAGCGAGGCAGGGAACCTCCCATAGTGTTGTCATTGAAGGGGGTTCCTGGGAGTTTCCTGTGAGGGGCCTGGTGATGTCACCAGGGCTTTGTCCATAATAATGGGGTGCTGAGGCCAAGAGCACCCAACTTCCCAGGGCTTCCTTGATGTCCATGAACATCCACAGCTGAAGACAGTCAGTCATAGACTAGACTTTTTGGGGTTTCTGTTCCACTTTGTCACTGCACATCCATCATCTGGGGAGCAGGAATCAGGACCCCAGGAGCCAGGTCCTCTGGCTCATTTTCTGTCCTTCCAGCAGCATCTGTTCAAATAGAAGATCAGGAGGGGCCCCCAGGCCATCAGGGATAACTGTTCCTGGGGTCCAGAGAGTGGAAAGAAGGGAACCCCTGCATGGGCAGGGCACTGGCCAAACCCTGGCCATCCTCTCTTCATGGCAGCTCTTGGCGGTGGTGCCCGGCACCTGTTCAGACTGCCGAGGACTGTTTGATGCTGTGGAAGCTGACTCGGGTGGGGGACGTGGGAATGGACATGGCACGGGCCACCCGGGCACGGATCGAATGTTTGTCCTGCCAGCGGTGCCACCTCTTTCGGATGGCAGAGCGGACCTGGGGACAGAACAAAGCATGTTTGAGGTCTACCCCCTGACCCCCAGCCCCAGGGCTGCAATAGGTTCCAAATAGGCATAAGGCTGTGCAGGTGAGCTGTGTGTGTGTGTGTGTGTGTGTGTGTGTGTGTGTGTGTGTGTGTGTGTGTGTGTAGGGGGACAGTTCCAAGTGGGAGGTAGTGAAGGGGGCACAGTGCAGTGGACCTAATGCACTGAGGAGCACCGTCCATGTGAGCAGCTGAACAGATGAGGAATATAGGGGTACACTGGGGGTTTATTTCAACATTGTGGATTTGCATGGTCAGCATAACCCTTGTGACCTGTCACAAGGGTTCCTTGTCCTAGTTACCTGGCTGGTGTCTCGAGCCCTTGACCAATAAGAGCCTCCCTCTAAGGTCACAACCCCAGGTTCCTGCTGCCCCAGACCCATTTCCTGCTTTTCTTTTCTTTTCTTTTCTTTTTTTTTTTTTGGTTTTTGGGCCACACCCAGCTGTGCTCAGGGGTTACTCCTGGCTATCTGCTCAGAAATAGCTCCTGGCAGGCACGGGGGACCATATGGGACACCGGGATTCGAACCAACCACCTTTGGTCCTGGTTCGGCTGCTTGCAAGGCAAACACCGCTGTGCTATCTCTCCGGGCCCGCTTTTATTTTCTTGTTTTGGTTTTGGGTATAGAGGGCCTCTACATATGAAGCTACATCTAAGCTACTTCCTGGCTCTGGTTTAAATGGCCCATTTTCACTGATTCATCCACAAGACAAGTCACCATAGCCATGCAAAGGGAGAACTTTCCATGAAGTCTCTGGGGTGAGGGTAGCAGGGACAGGTAGGAGCAAAGGGCAGTTTGGGAAGGGCAGGAGGGCCTGGAAGCACACTGGTTTGGGACCCACTTGCAGAGCTCATCACTGGGTCTTGGGCCTTTCCTTACCTCGCTGTTGAGGAAACAGTAGAAGACAGAAACGAAGAAACCCTGGCATGGGGGGGAGAGAGAGAAGGTCAAGGACAGGGGCAGAGGCTGAGGTGCCCACCCCATGCCCATGGGAGCAGTGGAGGGCAGAGTACCTGGAAGGACTCCAGGAAGGAGTTGAAGTAGATGAAGATCACCCGGGAGACCTCATCCTCCCCGGGGTTCACGAAGAACAGCATGTAGGTGATGCCCAGGAGTGGAAGCAGAACCAGTGTGGCCTTCACGGCCTTCCTGGGGGGGGGGGGCAGAGTCAAAACCGTGGGGGCAGAGTCACAGTCAAGGGGTGTAGTCACAGTAGTGGGAAGCAGTCACAGCCATGGGGCGAAGTCATAGCCATGAAGGCAGAGCCACAAGCCCTGGAGCAGAGTTCCAGTCAAGAGAGTGGGGCACAGGCAAGTAAGAACCCCATTGCTGGGAATCCTGAATCCCCCCAGCCAGGCTACCTGTATTGGATAGTCTCTGACGTAGTGGACGCCCGCAGCTTGGTCATGAGGATGCGGACGATGTTGAATAGGAAGATGAAGTTGATCTGAGGATACACAGGAGGGTGCCCCGAGTCTGCGCTGGGTTCCCCTGGCCTCCCTCCATCTTCCTTTCCAAGCCCATTCCTGCAGTGAGTGCCAACATCCCTCCCCACCCACCTCCCTCTCCTATACCCACCCAGGTACATACCAGCAGGACCAAGATCATGGGGCCCTGGTAGATGTAATCGGTGTACACCCCTGGCCTTTTGCCAAACCAGCACCTAGAAGAGGAAGAGGAGAAAGTGGCGTCTGGAGGGGGTCAGTGGTAGGGAAGAGGACCAAGTCACACCAGCAGGATCCAAGTCTACCCTTGGCATCTGCAAAACAGGCAGCACGGTTGGTCCTGAGAGGTCCAGGAGGGCCGGGCTAGTCAAGTGGTACTGCCGGAGAGATCCCAGAGTGCCGGAAGCCTAGCTATACCCCACCTCAAACCTGTAGCTCTACATAGGCACAATGGTACTGAGTGTGTATGTGTGTGTGAGAAGTAGGGAAGAAAGTCTCCCTCAGAGCCCCACACTGCACTTGTCCATCTGAGTGATCCTTTAAGCCAGGGGTGGCGAACATGCGGCTCTCGAGCAGCATGTGGCTCCCAGCCAAAATGAATGCGGCTCTTTGCCTCTTATCATGATTTTGTATACTGTGGCTCTTTGCCAAGTTTGAATTTTGTTCTGCTGCTTCTGAGGAGGGACCTCTGAGGAGAGATCTTCGAGCGTGTAGTCCCACCACCAGGCTGCGTCATCCCGTCTCCCATCCTTGGAAACAACTGCACGGGCCAGCGAGCAGTGGACCCGTGTGTCACATGTTGGGTCACATCTTGCCGTTAGTTCTTAGTGTGGAGGACTCAGCACACCCTCACCATCTCTGCAGGATTTTGACCCTCACTCAAAATGGCAAAATGCAATATGTGTTTAATATATTATTGTTAAAATTATATGCTTTTGTGTGTTTGTCTGTTTTGGCAGGTCACTGCGTGGTGTGGCTCTCTGACTCTCACAGTTTAAAATTTTGGCTCTTTGTGTCGAACTTGTTCGCCACCCCTGCTCTAAGCCCCTCAGGGAGTCCACCATTCTCACCCAGACAACTTTCCTGGTTCTACCCGCAGTGGTCCAAGGTGGGGTCTGGGGAGTGAGACCACACAGGACACAGGGAAGTCCTGCACAGTCAGCAGATTCAATGCCTTCAACTCGTGTTGTGCTCACAAGAGAGACAATATTTTATGCAATAAGATTTGGATTCTTTTTGTTGTTGTTTGGTTTGGGGGCCACACCCGAAGGTGCTCAGGGGTTACTCCTGGCTCTGCTGGCTCTGAACTCAGAAATCGCTCCTAGGCTTAGGAGACCTTCTGGGAAGATAAGGATTGAGCCTGGGCCTGTCCCAGATTGGCTGCATGTAAGGCACTCTGTTATCACTCTGTCTCCAACATTTGAATTCTTTATTTTTTTTTTAAATTTATTTATTGGGGCTGGAGAGATAGCATGGAGGTAGGGCGTTTTCCTCACATGCAGAAGGACGGTGGTTCAAATCCCGGCATCCCATATGGTCCCCTGAGCCTGCCAGGAGTGATTTCTGAGCATAGAGCCAGGAGGAACCCCTGAGCACTGCCAAGTGTGACCCAAAAACCAAAAACAAACAAACAAACAAGAAAACCCCAACTTTATTTATTGAGTAATTGACTGATTGAGTTTTTTTGGGTCATACCTGGCGACACTCAGGAGCCACTCCTGGCTCTCCTGGCTCTGCTCTCAGAAATCACCCTTGGCAGGCTGGCGGGCCAGATGGGATGCTGGGATTCCAACCACCGTCCTTCTGCATGCAAAGCATGAATGCTGGGAATCGAACCGGGTCCCTCCCGGGTTGGCCAAATGCCAGGCAAATGCCCTACCGTTGTGCTATCTGTCTGTCCCTAATATTTGAATTCTTAAAGGTTGACAACAACTTCCAGTTTTTCAAAAGCACCCTGCAGACCAACTCCTATCCAGTCCTGGGCTTCATAACTGGATCCCCATCGCTGCAGTGTCAGCATATGACCAGAAGGTGGAGATCCAGAGCCGTTCAGAAAACATTCACACACGCACTCACGAACACGCCTGTTTTTCCTCTCTCCCCTCCTGTTCACATCACAGCTGCCTGTGATACTAACACACCTGCACACTTGTGCGGGTAATGCTCCTGTGTGTGGGGACCAGGCCTCCCTCTGGGATCTGTCTGCTCCCCTGCAGAAAAGCATGTCATATTCCAGACTTCTCCCGGAGTGCCAGTGGCTGGAACCCCGGTTAGAAGGTCGCCTTCTATTCTGTGCCTTTCCTGTGCTCCTCCTCAATGCCTCCAGCCCAAGCCCTAGATCTCTGACACTCTGGAGCAATTAACATGAATACTGACAGGATCTAGTGGGGAACCCTAGAGTGTACAGCAGGAGCACCCCAGGGCAAAGCTGGCAGAGCTCCAAGACTGGAGGAGTTGGGATGAGATCCCTTGGGCTCTGCTTACAGTCCATTCCAGAAACATCCATAAAGGGGCTGGAGAGATAGCACAGTGGTAGGGCATTTGCCTTGTACACGGCTGACCTGGGACAGAGCAGGGTTTGATCCCCAGCATCCCATATGGTTCTCCAAGCCTACCAGGAGCAATTTCTGAGCATACAGCCAGGAGTAACTTCTGAGGACTGCCAGATGTGGCTCCAAAACCAAAAAAAATTTCATAGGATCTTTGTCTGCTTGCTCAGGCCTCAGACTTGTGTCTCTATATTATGCCTATTTTTCCTGACTTGCACTGGAGCCTTGTCTATGCAAAGGGCCTCCGCTACCCTGCACTACCTCAGATGCCCTCTTTCAGGGGTGCAGAGGCCACGGTGGCCAGCCCAGCTCACAAAACTCCGCAGAGACAGAACCACAATGCAGACACACCCCAAGATGGTGTGTGGACAGAGCAGAGATCCCAGACATGTTATCCAACCCCATCCCTCAGACAGAGCACCTCCATTCTGGCCCCATTCTTTGAGAAGAAACTATGGTCTGGGGAGGCAGGGGCCTGGTTGAAGAGCTTTGGGGTGAAAGACAGCACAGAACTGGGAGTCTGGCCTAGGGTTTAGGGGACCCTCCCTGCAGGGAGGAGAAGGGGGTGACTTACTTCTCGTTGTCATAGTTCAGCTTCCCGATGACCCAGGCCACGATGATGGGGAAAGGCACACCTGTAGGGGGGGCAGTCTGTTATCTTCTGAGGGTTTTTTTTGGGGGGGGTCCCAGCACAGCTGAGAGGTTTTGAGGTAGCTCTTCTCCCAATGCCCTAAACTTTCTATTGAAATGTTAATCTCACCTGGATGTCAGACCCACCCACACCTGGGAGGGGTCTGCAGTTTGGAATAAAGAATAAAAGGTGTTGGCTGGGAGAAAGAAGAGGGAAGTGAGGAAGCATGGAGAGCAGCTGAAAGGGAGACAGAGACCTGAGAGAAAGAGGCAGTGAGTCAGAGGAGAAGCCGCAAAGAAGAAGCTGCTTGGAATAAGTTTAAAATAGAAGCCATGTGAGGAAAAGCATATGGCGGATAGGGCCTTGGAATAAAGCTGGCTGACTCTGATGAAACTTTGCTTGTGAATTAATCTCTCCACCATTACCCTGCAATATTCAGATCCATCCAAAGGAGGGAATAAAGGTGTGCCAGGCCAAGAAAGACCTTACCCCAGATAAACGTGGACATTAGACATTATTTTTATTTATTTATTTATTTATTTATTTATTTATTTATTTTTGCTTTTTGGCCACAACCGGTGATGTTCAGGAGGTACTCCTGGCTATGTGCTCAGAGCAAACGCCCTACCGTTTGTGCCTACACTCCAGCCCAATTAGATATTATATTTTATTTTATTTTAATTTTTTGGGCCAGACTGGCTCTATGCTCAGAAATCACTCCTGGCAGGCTGGGGAACTATATGGGATGCCGGGAATCGAACCCACGTCTGTTCTGGATTGGCTTCATGCAAGGCAAATGCCCTATCGCTGTGCTCTCTCTCCAGCCCAGACATTAGATTTTATATTAAAACAACAAGAGGTGGGCCCGGTGAGATAGCTCAGCGGCGTTTTTCTTGCAAGCAGCCGATCCAGGACCTAAGGTGTTTGGTTCGAATCCCGGTGTCCCATATGGTCTCCCATGCCTGCCAGGAGCTATTTCTGAGCAGATAGACAGGAGTAACCCCTGAGCACCTCCGGGTGTGGCCCCAAAATCAAAACAAACAAACAAACAAACAAATAAACAAGAAAAACAACAACAAGAGGTGACTGGAACTTCCAGGACTCCCCCTTCCAACATGCTTCTGCTAAATGCCTCCCCTTGGGTGTTAAGGCACCCACAGCACCTCAGGGCAGACAGCTCACCCCAGCCGATACAGACGAACATCCATTTGCGAAGCCGGTCTGTGGAGTAAGTGAGCACGATGGCCGTGTGCAGGTAACAGCCCTCCGCGAACATCCAGAAGAAGTTGGTCACATGGAAGTAGTTGTAGGCGGCAGTCACCAGCCTGCACCAGCCCTGCCATGGGTCCCAGCCAGATGAGCTGAGTGGGGGAGGCGGGGCAGCCTGCCCAAGTCCCCCTTCCCTGCAGCCTTGCCCCTCACTCACCACATTGCTCTGATGCACTTCTGGGCTCATGGTGAGCTGGACCACAAACCACGTGGCGTTACGCAGGATGAAGGCAGAGATGAGGTTCCAGTGAATGATGTTTCTCAGGCACCGGATGCTCCTGGTGCCAAGCAACCTCGTTAGCACCAGATGTGCGAGTGGGGAAACTGAGGCTGGGCACAGGGCTGCCTAGTTGGGTCTCCCCAGGTGCCCCAGAGCTCTTCTGGAAGGCCCCATCCTCAGAAGAAAACTTTAAAGTTGTGGTTCACTGGGAGGAGCAGCCTCCTGTGCCCTGGGGTACCCCTTCTCTCATGAGCACTCCACCTCCCCTAGAGCCCCAGGGTGTAGAGGGTGGGAAAATATCGAGGCTCCCAGGGCTGAGTCCTCTCCAGCTCAGAACTGCAGGGCTCTCTTGTGGGGTTCCAGCACAGTTCCGGGGTGTTAAGTGGCCCTGATCCTGATAATTTCCAAGAGCATCCTGTATTTGTCAGACCCCACTCCCTGGGGCAGGAGCCCCTGCCTTCTTTCCCCTCTGTCCAGGGCTCACCTGAGGCGCAGGAAGAGCATGAAGGCCACCAGAAGGGCCGCCAGGGAGATGCAGTGGCCCAGGTAGTTGATGATGATGGCCGCATGGTAGTGCACTTTGCTCTTCTTCTGCAGAGGGAAGACAGCGTGGGTGCCCCAGCCCGAGCCCCTGCTCCCCTGAGCACAGCCTTGTCCTCAGCTGTCTGTCCATCCCAAGTCCGAGCTGGCCCCCTGCTCCACTGCTCCATCACTAGATGACAGATGCGGTATCTTTTTGTGTGTGTGTGTGTGTGTGTGTGTGTTTTTGGGTCACACCTGGCAGCGCTCAGGGGTTACTCCTAGCTCTACACTCAGAAATCGCTCCTGGCAGGCGCGGGAGACCATATGGGATGCTGGGATTCCAACCACCGTCCTTCTGCATGCAAGGCAAACACCCTACTTCCATGCTATCTCTTGGACCCTAGATACGGTATCTTGATAGTAGTTCCGTCACTACGGACCTGGGGCATGGGCACCCTCTGGTTCTCACAGCCCGGTCCTTGCCTCCTGGTGCTGTACAAGGCCACCCCCAACCCTGGCAGCTGCTCTGGGGCTGGGCAGTGGATGGGGGAATCTGAGGAGGCTGGGGTTGACAGAAGGGCAGGTGGGTACAGGGACTCCAGACCCTGGACCGTGGGGTGGGGGAGTGCCAGGGTGGAAGCCCCTATATTAGTAGCCCTAGGAACCATACTTCTTGCCTCCGCCATCCCCAAATCCTTCCCGATCCAAGGTGGTAGTAAGTGGCTGGCTCCCTTGCCCCACCCCGGGTGTGCTACCCTGTGGGGTGTGAACATTATCCACAGTGGTGTGAGCACCACTCTCAACTGAGGGGGGGGGCACCACCCAGAGCATCATACACAACGGTGGGAGCACCGCCTACAACCGAGAGGGAGCATCACACATAGCAGCAGGAGCATCACTCTCAACTGAGAGAGTGTACCATAACCAAATGTGTAGTTGCCCCATCACAATGAGAGGGGGAGGAGAATACAGATCAAAAGGAACAGAGGCAAGGGTTCAAAAGGCTCAGACAAATTCGCCATAACATTGGTGGAGACCTGGACCCCAGTGGGGCATCCTACTGTACTCCAACCTTTCCCTCCCTTCCTGTCTAGGACCCTGGAAGCTCCCTGCTGCCCCTGATAGGCTAGTGGGACAGCTTCAGACCCCACCAAGGCGATCCCATGCTGGTTCATTGTGTGGGTGCTGCCACCCGAGGGACTCCTGCCTTCATCAGGCTATCTGACCACTGAGGATCACAAACCTCCCCACTTTCTTGTTACCCTCCCAAGTCTGGCAGCTCTGGAATGAAGCAACTGAACCCCAGCATCTTAATGAAGCTCAGGGCGGGGCATCTGCTTGGTGGGAAAAGCTGTTCTTCATCCTTTGTCTGCTTCACTCCCAGTGCCTGCCTCTGGGCCAAAACGAGAGCCACAAGGCCTGGACTCAAGCGTAAAGGTGCTGAGGTCACTTCCTTTCCTGGTCTCAGTGTCCCAGTCTGAAAGGTGAGTGAATGGGCTGCTTATAGGGGACCTGGGATTGTGGGGTACAGCCTGGGATTTGCTCTGGGTGACCATGAAAGCAGGTCATTCATGTAGATGGGGTGTCTACAGCCTCTTCTCTTCACATCTTCCAGGTCCTGCCCACACCAGTCTTGTCTTCTATACCCCAAAATTCTGAGTCCACTGCCCATGCCCTCACTCCTGCTAGGATGCAGACTGGAGAGTGGGACAGGGGCAAATCTCTCCACGAATCTACCCTAAACCACCCATGCGAAATCTGTCACTGTCTGTGGCTGTTTGCGGTGAGGGCAGAGGCTAGAGATATGGCATTGGGTTGGGTCAACTTATGGACATAGTGCCCACACAAGGGGGAACAAGGCACTCCATGTGCTGAAGGGAGCTGATCCTCGAAACAGGGGTTTTGTGGAAAATGTAAGCATTGTAGCACATGAAGAACCATCATTAAACAGTATTATAAATCACAATCTCAATCAATAAAATATTAAAAACTGAGGCCCCAGGGGCCTCAGCAATAGCACAGCAGGTAGGGCATTGGCCTTGCACATGGCTGATCCAGGTTTGATCCCTGGCATCTCATATGGTCCCCTAAGCCTGCCAGGAGTAATTTCTGAGTGCAGAGCCAGTGCTGCTGGATGTGGTCCATAAAACAAAAAAACAAAACAAACCTAAACCAAAACCAATAACAACAACAACAACAAAAAGGGGCCAGAGTGATAGTCTAGCAGATTGCCTTATATGCATCTGACCTGGGTTTAATTTCTGTACCACATTTGATCCCCTGAGCTCTGCCAGGAGTGGTCCCTTAGCACAGCCAGGAATGCCTCATCCCTCAAAAAAAATCATAAAATTAAAAAAATGTTAAAAATAAGAAAAGGGGGCCTGGAGAGATAGCACAGTGGCGTTTGCCTTGCAAGCAGCCGATCCAGGACCAAAGGTGGTTGGTTCGAATTCCGGTGTCCCATATGGTCCCCCGTGCCTGCCAGGAGCTATTTCTGAGCAGACAGCCAGGAGGAACCCCTGAGCACAACTGGGTGTGGCCCAAAAACCAAAAATAAATAAATAAATAAATAAATAAAAATAAAAATAAGAAAAGGAAAGAGAGAAACAAAGGAAAGGAGAGAGGAAATATGGAAGGAGAAAGACAGAGGGAAAGGAAAAAGAAAGGAAAAAAGGGGGAAGAAAGAAAATAGAGAAAGAAGGAAAAGAAAATAGAAAGAAAAAGGAAGGAAGTAGGGAAGAAAAGAAGGAAAGAAAGGAGGAAAAGAAAGGAAATAAAGGAAAGAAAAGAAGGAAAGGAAGGGCCCGGAGAGATAGCACAGCGGTGTTTGCCTTGCAAGCAGCTGATCCAGAACCTAAGGTGGTTGGTTCGATTCCCGGTGTCCCATATGGTCCCCCGTGCCTGCCAGGAGCTATTTCTGAGTAGACAACCAGGAGTAACCCCTGAGCACCGCTGGGTGTGGCCCAAAAAACAAAAAAAAAACAAAACAAAAAAAAAAAAGGAAAGGAAGAAGGAACGAAGGAATTGTAGCAGGTGTGACAGGTAGCTTTTGGGTGTAAGTGAAGGGAAAGGCACTGTGCTAGCTGTCCCTCGGGATGCAGGCGTCTCTGGAAAAGCACCGAGGGAACCTCAGAAGATTGCTCCTGGGACAGGATGAAATGGTTTTCCCATGATCCCACTTGTCCCTTTTGAGTCTGTGTTCTGTGTGAGTAGAACACATATGTACTCAAAGCCCACAGTGCCTGGAACAGTGCTGCTGGCTCACCCTATGCTCTCCTTCGTCATGGGGCTTAGGAGCACAAAAGACAGAGCTGAGACCCCAGTCCCCCCCATGCATGTGGAAGGAAGGAAGAAACAAGACGGGGCCAGAGAGATAGCATGTAGGTAAGGCGTTTGCCTTGCATGCAGCAGGTCAGTGTTTCAAATCCTGGAATCCCATATGGTCCCCTGAGCCTGCCAGGAGTGATTTCTGAGCATAGAGCCAGGAGAAACCCCTGAGTGCTGCCGGGTGTGACCCAAAAACAAAAACAAAACAAACAAACAAAAGAAAAGACGTCCTTCTGCAGAGAGAACTCAGCCCCTTGGAAATCTACCTTCTGTAAGGGAATAAACAAAATTCCCTTTAACTAAACCCAGGCTATGACCTCCCTGCAGTTTTCTAATCCCCAAGATGTTACCACTTTGGAATCATTGATCCAGCTCGTGGGGAAGCCTGCTTATACTTCCCGGCTCATCCCAGGCTGCCTGCTGCCCCCACCATCCCCAGCTCATCCACAGGCTACCTGCTGGCTCTTTCTCTTGCACAGGGTCCTGTGTCAGTCTTAAGGTTCCCACCCCTGTGCCCTGAGGGAGCAGGCCCAGCCAAGCCCAGGGTGAAGCCTTACCTCCTCGTTGAGGATCTCCTGGCATTCAGAGTAGTTGATGCGGGCAGCCCAGCTGCCATTGGCCAGGCATTGGCGATAGCCGTTATCTGAGGGGGGGAGGGAGAGAGAGGGAGAGAGGAAAGAGGGAGAGAGGAGAGAGAGAGGGGGGGGAGAGAGTGAGAGGAGAGTGAGAGAGAGACAGAGAGAGAAAGAAGAGAGAGAGAGAGAAAGAGAGAGAGAGAGAGAGAGAGAGAGAGAGAGAGAGAGAGAGAGAGAGAAGAGTTGCCTCCTTGGCATAGTGGGGCACCAGCCAGTCCCCAGTCATTCCATACTTCCCTCCTCCCATCCAAACATGCATCTGTCAGTCCATGCCTCTCTCATGCACAGGCCTGCTTGCTGGGGCACTGGCATAAAGGGGAGAGGCACTTCTCCTAACCCCAATCTTCCTTCTTCTCTGCCACTGGCTCTAGCTCTGCCCACTGAGCAGTACTGCCATGGTCCTTGGACTGGCCTCAGCAGTCTTTGGGCTGTCTCCCTATGAGCCTTAGATGGTGTGTGGGCTTCTGAGATCTGAGAGTGTCTTGTAGGAAAAGAAGGATGTGCTCCAGGATCCCAGCTCTATCTGGGGGCTGTGTGCAGGCTGAGGCACCTGAAATGACAGGTTCACTGTGCAGGACTTCCTGTAGGGGTCCTCATGTGACAACATGGGAGACACGGGCTGACTCTGGGCAGGTCTCCAAGGGACCCTTTCATAGCCCACCTCAGAGTACGTCCACACTTTTAGTCTCTCTGGACAGAATGGAGGGTCAGGAGTCAGTGGGAGGGAGTGGACTAGAAGTGGGTGTCTGGGTGTGTGGTTTCTGGGAATGTGGGGCTCAAAGTTGAGGAGCTGAGAGTGTGGAGGTGCTGGGCCTTCAGATTGACCCCTCTCATCATTCAGAACATCTTTAAGGGGCTCTGTGACCCACTATGCTCAGGAGGAAGACTTGAAAGCAGCCCATGAGGGGTCCCTGCAGCCTCCTGTCATCTGTCCACCATGACCCTCTTCCTATCCAAATCTGAGTGCTGACATCTACCAGGGGCAGAACCCACCAAAAACATTTCCAAATCTCACACTTTCTTTTGTCCCAGCTACAGTCACCTGCCTCAACCTGCAACCCTGCCAGGCAGGGGTACCTCTAAATACATCTCCTTGAATTCCTTCATTCTGGCTGGCTGGGTGGGGAGAACAGTGAGCCCTGACAGGATAGGAAGGAGCTGGAGTCCCCCCCAGTTCCTGAGCCTGAAGCTTAGTGGACACAGCTCTGCTTTGGACCTCCTTGCTAGCCTCGACTCTGTCTCTGGTCTCCAGGCTCCGTCTTAGTGGGGCACAGAGATGTGTGTTCGAGGGGCCATCAGCCTGGGAGCTTCCCATGTACCAAGGCTTCAAAACAAGAAGGGGTGGGGGCAGGGAGATCTGCTGCCTCCTCCAGGGAAGCCCCCCCATTCCAGCTTGGCCTCCAAGACCCAAGACTAAGCCTCCCCCACTGGGTCCTCCAGACTCCTCGTTAGCAAAGCCAGTCCCTGCAGGTAGGAAATGAGGCTGATGCCTTTGAAAGCTCTTCTTGGCTGAGTTGAACCTCTGGGCACAGACTGGGGAGGAGGGAGGCACCATGTGGGGAGATGCAGAGTCTTAGGCCTTATTGCAAGTGGGGCTCTCCAATGCAGAACTTGGGGAGCAGCAGTCTGGGGTGTGTGGGGGAAGGTCTGGCTGTAGGAGAAGCAGCAGCGAGTCTAGATTCACAGGCTGCTCCACCCAGCAGGAGCTGACTTTGGGGAACCTCTCGGGGCTCTTCCAGTGTGGAGGATCCTAGCAGGTCTCCTGCCTTTGCAGGTGTAGGGAGGGCTGGGAGCCTGAGCGCAGCAGCTGGTGGGCTTTCCTGGTGTGCAAGGCAAGCAACTGCTTTTATCATTTATTATTATCTTGGGGTGTATTTATATAATCTTACATAAGATTCGAATGTGTCCCTTGTCCCTCTCAAATGGGGCATGACCCCTGGGTCCAGGCACCCCTGCCTATGGTTGGGTGGAAGTGAGTTTCCTCCCAGGCTTTGTTGGGGAGAAGAGAAAGCCCTGCAGATAAAGGGCCAACTTCAGCGCCCCCGTTGCCAGGAGGATGCGCTCCCTCGTCTTTAATTGCCGAGTGGAGCTCGCATGCAGGGGATCACGGGAATGTGGGTATTTTTGGAAATGCGGTGGCCCCGGTGCCTGCCTGCAGCAGGAGGGCGGCAAGAAGCAGCTCCCAGCATCCCAGCAGCTCCTCATCAGTAAACGAGTCAATTAGGGCCTAATGATGAGTCTCTGCCCCGGATTCCCTGCGTGGCTGATTACTCGCGTGTGTTCCTGGTCTTTCTTACTCCAGCAAGGGGAACCTGGGAAGGGGGTGCCATCTAAAGGGTCTCCACCTCATGGGGCTATCACCTCTCCTGGAGTTCTCTCCTCAGGCCACAGGGCAGAGAACCCCTCATCTTACCCCTGCATACGGGCATGCGAATGGCAGAAAGGCCCAGGGCAAAGGTACCTGGTGGGGCACTAGTCCAACCTGTCCTGTTTATTGGTGGGCTAGTGAATGGTCAGGGCTGGGGACAGGCACATAGATTCCCATTGGGGTGTGGGCTTGACTGTGGACAAAATGGGAAGCCTCAGAAGAAGATGACAAGGTCAGAGGTAGAGGGTCCTGATGGATAGCAGAGGGGCCAGAATAAATTGATAAGCTATTGGGGTGATGTGTCAGATTCAGGGTGAGGCTCTCCCATGTCCCATCTCAGAGCTGCCTTTCTGAGGTATCTGGCCTGTTTTTTCTTGGAGGCCCCTTCTCTGAGTCCCTCCTGGGGGCCTTTTCCTTGTGTCTCTCCTGGAATACCTGGACCAGAGGGCTCAGCTCCCCTACTTTGAGCCAGCCTCAGTTATATAGGGCCTCAGTCTCACCTTCCCCACTGTCAAGAGGCTCTTCAACCATGCACCTAACCCTATTGAGTCCTTCTGCCCATCTACATCCCTGTGGCCTCCTTTCTTCTGACCCCGGGACAGGGGTACAGAAGCCCAGAGCTGTGGCTGTGCCCACCCCAACCTGATCCCATTATCCACCAGGCCAAGGATAGAGTGGAGGAGGTCTGTTGGGTGGTTCTGGGCTTTGCACATCATTCATTAGGGGCCCGGGAACACACAGCAGCTTGAGCTAGTGGGGACCCCCATGTCTGTGCTTGGTTTTCACACCCACCTGGATGCTGAACTCAGGCCCACCCAGCACTCCCCTTTTCCTAGATTTGTGGGGGCACCTGGTCTGCAGCTGTTGCTTTGTCAATAATCAGGGGGTGAGTCACTAACAGGAGACATAGAATTAATTCTGGGGTGACAGGTGGTATCACAAGGAACTGCAAAGCCCGGAGGTAGAGGTTGGGGCCTCTTGGAAGCGAGGTGTTTACTGGAGATCGAGTGTCCACAGATCCCAGCTCACCCCTGCTCACCCCCACCTGTAGGCACCACAGGCCCTTGAGTCCTGAAAGGAGGGCACATAGTAGGGGTGAGGGGGCTCAGAGCTGCTGCGAGCCCAGGGACACATGCTCATTTGGGGGCTTGGTGACTCTCCTGGCTCAGGCTAAGGAACAGTCTGGGGACACAGAGAAAGGTGACATCAGAACTGGGGTAAACCCAGCTGCTCCTGTAGGAGACTGACCTGGGCCATTTCCCAGGAGCAGTGAGGACCGAGTTCTTCCATGTCTCCTCTGCTGCACAGTTATACCTACGGTGCATGGGGCCCAGTAGAGCACCCTATGCCTGTGCTGACTATGGCTATGACTATGGCTGTGGCTCAGGGCAGGTTGTTTCTGTTTTCTACCTCTCTGTCCTCTCCCTGGCCCTCCCATGCTCACTCACTTGTGGTGTTGTAGCGGACGCCATAGAAGAAAGCAGGGCAGGGCCGCACCACCAACTGCCCCGCCGGGCTCTGCGGCCAGCACGTGCCAATGGGGTCCACCGAGGCATTGCACTGCAGTCCTGGGGGTAGAGAAAGGGGTTGAGGTAGAGTGGGCACCCCAAGTAAGCACCAACTTCACACAGGACACACACCGGGACAGGAGGGACCCCAGGGAAGAAGGGGACAGAGAGTGGGAGGTGGGGCCGGAGAGACAGTACAGCAGGGAAGGTGCTTGCCTTGCATGTGCTGACCTAGATTCCATCCTGCGGTATCCCATATGGTCCCCCGGGTACCGCCAGGAGTGATTCCTGAGCACAGAGCCAGGAATAACCTCTGAGCACCATTGCGTGCGACCTCAAAACAAATATAAAAGGAAAACTGGAGTGGGAGGTGGGAACAGCAGCTGGGGTGGACATTCTCTTGGAGAAAGAGGAGGGGCTGTCTGGAATGAGTTGGACACACAGGAAACTGAGTCTGTGGCTCACAGCCTACACCAGTGACCACTGCCCTCTGCCCTCATTCACTCGCAGCCTTTGTGTCTTTCTTTCTCTGTGCAAAAAAAGGAATCTGCACCAGTCCAGAATTCGGAATTTCAGTCTACTTGGAAGCTTTAGAGATTCACAGAATCTGAGATCTAAGAAAAACTGGTCTATACTTGTCAGTTGAATTGGGAATGGACCCGTGACTTTTACTAGATTCTCAATGGGGTCTAGGAACCCCCAAGGGTAGAGATCTGAACTAGAAAAGTATGTGGGTGTGCAGGTTTGTGAATGGGTGTGCAGGGGTGGTTTGAATGTGTGCAGGTCTATGTGAATATACGTGAATGAATGTGTGTATGAGTGTGTCTGTGTGAGTGTGCAAGGGAGGGTGTGTGTGTGTGTAGTTGTGGGGAGCTGGCAGCATTGGGCCCCATGATAATTCAGGAGATGGGCTGGCTTTGACCTTCCAAGGGCAGGAGCTGAGCTGAGGACAATCTGGGACACCTCCCAGGACTCCCTCCTGGTGAGGTAAACTGTCCACTGAGAGGGTTTAGGGACAGGGAGAGGGGCCCAGTGTGGACCGCCAGCTGTGCCTCCAGATCAGCCTGTGGGAGTCAAAACCCCTTGACTCCTGCTGAGACCCTGGCTGAGCTGAGCCTGTTCTTTCTGGGCTTACCCTTTAAACCAAACCTACCCAAGGGGTAGCCAAGAGAATCGAGGTGGCAGAGTGGCGACCTTAAACCATGGTGCTTCATTAGAAGAGAAGGAATCACACTGGGGTACACTGGGTGTAAAAGCAGGGCTGCAAAGCTAGTGTGCCTGGCACAGTGCCCAGAGGGCCCCTGAGGGCACAAGGGAGAGACCACATCATGGGCCTCTTTTCCTGTCCGTCCTCACTACCATGCAGCCTCAGTGCTTCCTCTAGACAAGGAAACTGAGGAAGAAGGTGGCAAGGAGTGAAGGGTGGACCCTGAAGTGCAGGATGAGAGGGGGTGGCCCCACTGGGGCACGAACATTCTGGCCAGAAAGTGCTGCTTCCTGCTGTATTTCCCAGCTCAGCTGTTTCCTAGGCTCTGCCACCTGTCCAGATTCCTGCCTGAAATCTTGCCTCCTGCCCAGATTTCAGCTTCCCTGTAAGTGAAGCCCAGATCCAGCTCTTGAGGATCCAGTTGAGGCAAAGCCTCCAAGAGGGAAAGGAGCACAGGGAACGTACGGATGGGGGTTTGGGATATCTCCTTGCTAAGCAGATACCCCTTCCCAGCAGATCTGGAGGGAACCAGCAATCAGCAGCTCCCTGTGATGATAACTCTTGAGGGCAATGGAACCTGCTCCTCCCCTAGGCCTCTCTCATTAGACAGGGCAGGACTCTCACCCGTGTCTGGTCTAAGCCTGAGAAAGGGATGTCTCATGAGAAGACAACAGCTTAAGGGCAGTTTCTAAAACATGCACTGTTGCCTATTCAGATGGCAGCTGTTGGCAACAAGACATGGGTCTGTTGGGGCCGAATAGATAGCATGGAGGTAAGGCATTCACCTTGCATGCAGAAGGTTGGAGGTTCAAATCCTGGCATCCCATATGGTTTCCCGAGCCTGCCAGGAGCGATTTCTGAGCATAGAGCCAGGAGTAACCCCTGAGCGCTGCCAGGTGTGACTCAAAAACAAAAAAAAAGCAAAACAAAACAAAAAGACATGGGCTGCATTTCTGCAAGTGTCTCCTGGGAGGAGGCAAGGGGCAGGCAAAAGTCCTGCTCTGTGCTCAGCCAACTTGTGGGTGAGCTGCATCCTCTGGGATAAAGAAGAAAGAGAACTTTGTGGGGTCTATGACCTGTAGAACCAGCATCTTAGTGACCTCCTGTTCTATGGTCCTGTGGGCCAGTGCACAGCCTCCTGTTTTGTGGTTCAGTGGCCACATGTGGCCATGTGTTCTGTAGTTTTGTGGATCAATAGGAGACCTGTTCTGTGATTCTGTAGGTGTTTCCCTTTGCATTCTAAGCTCATAGTAGAGCACCAAGGACCCCGTAGGCTGTGAAGAAAATTGGGGGCGGTGTATAAACCCAGCATGGAGATGAGAAGTGGCAAGTAGCAAGGGAAACGCTGTACCTCTGGGTGCCTGAATATGTGGAAACCGTGGTACCCCAGCTCTCTGGGAAGCCAGGGAATGGTGGTGGGAATGGTGGTGACTGGAGTCAGATCCAATTGGCTCTAGTCATGGGGTCACTGCTGAGTCTCTCTGTGTAGGGGCAAGTCACCTCCCCTCCGCAAAACAGATATAGTCTCTAATGATACTGTTGTGAGGACTGAAGGAGACAGAAGCAGTTGGAAGGGAACCTGGCACAGGATCGTGCTACAGGGTCCCCTCTTTACTGCATTACCCAAAGACAGCGGCCTACGGCAACATGACTCTGCTGCTCTGTGGTGTCATTAATGCTTATTTCCTCATCTTGTCATATCAGTGTCATGATCCCGTGAGTTCCAGGCCATAAGATGGAGATGAAGCCTAAGGGGCCTGTCCCTGATCCTGAGGCAGGCAAGAGGCCCCAAGGCTCGGCTCGGTTCCAGCTGTCCCAGGCAGACGCGCGCCGTCCATCTGTCCCCATCCCTCTCCCCACCCTCGCCATCTGTCCCTGTCAGTGCCCATAGGTCCAGGCAGGTCTTGGTGTCGGGAGAGAAATAGCTCATTGTTGGAGGTTGTGGGAGAGGGTGAGGGGTTGTCTGCCCTGAAGAGAGGCAGGCTGGGATGGGATGGGGGACAAGGCTTGGTCCTAGAGGACACAGTGAAGGGGAAGAGGCACAATTTATCAGGGACAGGGGACACCCTAGTGGATTCCCAGGTGTTGCTTCTTCTGAGCAGAATCAAGTCAATGGATCTGGGGGCTTTGCTCAGGGATCTCCTTCCCACTCTACTAGTATACCCACACCTGCTGTTTGCTTCCAGGGCCACACCAGCTCTTGGGGTCATTCCCAGCAGCTTTTGGGGGACCATGTGGTGCTGGGCATTGAACTCAGGGCTCCCACATGTGCTCCAATCTGCTGAACCAGGCTCTAGAGCTACAGGTTCTTGCACAAGAACGTCCCAATTTCCTGGCCCATATTGGCCCATTTTGCAATTAAATGCCTCCTGCTCTCAGTAATTTCCCAAGCTCACTACTCTTCTCTTCTTTCTCTTGTCTTTTTTTTTTTTTTGGTGGGGGGCACACCGGGTGATGCTCAGGGGTTACTCCTGGCTATGCACTCAGAAATTGCTCTTGGCTGGGGTCCGTCCTGGGTCAGCAACATGCAAAGCAAACACTCTATCACTGTGCTATCTCTCCGGCTCCTCACTTGTCTTTTGTCCTTCTACTAAACTTGCTGATTTGGAACCTAGTCAAATTGCATTGGCTCAGAGCAGTGGTTCTTTTGGACTGGTATAAGCTCAAAGTGTCTCCTCCTCCTCTTTTAGGAATCCTTTCTAAGTTCACACCATCTTTTAATTTTGGGGGGGGGCACACTCGGTGACACTTAGGGGTTACTCCTGGCTATGCGCTCAAAAGTATCTCCATCTCATATGGTAGACCATATGGGATGCCAGGTATTGAACCCAGGTCTGTCCTGGGTCAGCCACATACAAGGCAAATGCCCTACCTCTGCACTAGTGTTCCAGCCCCACACCATCTTCTGACCTATCTTCCACCCCCAATGAGTGTAATCCATGGCCAGTGCTTTCCCCTTATTCCAGTGACACAGAAATCTCTATAAAGCCTGTCACTGCCACCAACAATAAAATTTAAACTGTAGCAACTGTGAGGGATGCCAGGGTTTATACAATTGCTATCAAATTGAGTGTGTCTAATCCTAATAGATTCTAGAGGCGGGTCTCTCCTCCCCCTTGCCAACTTACATCTGAGCAAAATGAGGAATCGGGGGAAAGCACAGGCCATCCCTCTTACTCCCCCAGAAGCAGTGTTCCCTCACCCGGCCTCTTACTGGAAGCCCACAGCCAGAGGTAGCGGCTTAGGCTGCAGAAACCACCTCCTTCCTGCTCCAACCTCGTTTCTCCAGCACACGCTCTGCTGGGAGGAACCAGGCACAGCTCTGCTCCTTGAGAGCCCAACAGGGGTGGATGGATCCGAAGAGACCTGAAGGTCTCACAGGGCACAGCAACCCCCAAGACACTTCCCTGATGGAAGCAGCTCCAGCCCAGACCTGGCTGGAGGGAGCAAGGGAGGCCTTGGAGGCCCAAACACAAGATCTGTGTCCAAGGGGTCATAGGGAACTCTACTTTGCCTCTGTTTAGTACCCAGTCAGGTTTTTATTTTGGTTTGGGGGCTGCGCTTGGCTGTGCTCAGGGGTTACTCCTAGCTCTGCACTCAGGGATCACTCCTGGCACACTTGGGGGACCATTTGGGATGTTGGGACCTTGCCTGGTTCCACCATGTGCAAGCCAAACACCTTACCCACTGTGTACTATTGCTCTGGGTCCCTCTCTTGGGTTTGAAATGCTTGTGAGGATGAGATAAGGTAATTATTCCAAAGTACTTCACAATGAAGTTATAAAGCTATGCAAGAATCAATAATATTTGTGGTTATGCAGCATTTTCCACTCAGGCAGGGCCAGAACTAGTGTTGAGGCGCAAACCCAGAATAAGCTGGGCTGTGGCGGGAGTAAGGAAACTGTGCCTCAGTTTCCTTATGTGTGAACCAGAGGTCCAGGGTCTCAGAAGGCCAATATGAAGACTGGGTTTTCATGTCCTTGACATCTTCAGAGGGGTCTGGCACCTGTTTAGCTTCATGGTGTCAGGTCATGAGTGCCACAGCAGCAGAAATGGCAGTTTTCACCCTGTTATGGGCAGCAGACAGAGTGACCTTTACCCTCGCTATTACTTCTGCCCAAAGGCAAGCCCTGCTCTGGGTTCTCCCAGAGCCAAGGTTGGGGCGACCAGAAGTCAGGATGACTACTTTGCTTTCTTGGCACTTCCCTTCAGTGACCATGGCTGAACTGTCCTCACAGCTCTCAGGGAGAGGAATCTGGGGGGGCCTTGAGAGGGCTCTGAAATTCCTAACTGCAGTCAAGGCTCTTGCCCAGGTCCTAGAAGATGGGGATCAAGGATGGGCTGGGGTTGGGGTACCCAGAGTCTTGTGGAGGGGGTGGAGGTACTCACCGGAGAAATTGCTGGCCAGGGATAGGCTCTCGCAGTGCTGGTCTTGGAGGGAGGCAGAGACGGGGTTCAGTCCCAGCAGCAGGAGGGCCTGGTGGCACAGGGGGGCAAAGAGCATGTGAGCCAGTGCCTGAGCCATTGGCCTGCAGGCTCCCACCACCAACACCCTCTCCAGACACTCCCTGCCTCCACCCACATGTCCCTGTGGTCAGGAAAGTCAGGAGCTACAGGGGGCTAGAGAGCTGACAGAGAACATGACTGAGCAAGCCACCTCCCACACACATACAGGTTTGTAAGGCAAAGCCAAGACATGTATCACACATCTTCACACATATACACACACGCAGGCAACACCAAGACATGTATGTACACAATGCCCACACCCAACAATACATGTATAAAACACACACGTATGACATTCGGAGACACATTTACACATGATACCCATATATGTAATGCAAGACATGTATCCACATATCTACGCATGTATCCATACAGATATATAACACATTCACACAATATGAGACATGTATGAGACAGACTCATACATATATTCACATGCATGAAATGCTGAGACTATTGCATTAAATAATTAACGATGGTGCTGGATGGAGGTGGAAGCCATTCCATGCCACGTGGCTCCGCAACCCCCATCCAGCTGGCGGGTCCCAGGTTTAGGTGAACGGCGGAATCAGACTCATCCAGAGACAGGCATCAAGAAGCATCAACTTTATTCATGCCCTATTCACCACATGTGTGGCCTATATCATAACCTATTAAGCGTTTGCTATTCTTAGCTTGCCCTGCATCTTAACTCCTTTCAGCCATCTTCCCTTTCACCTCCATGCTGGCCAAAGACCAGAAGCGCCAGATCCCTAATCCCCTAGGTCAAAGGCCTTATCTACCTTTTCCAAGACCCCTCCCAGGAATGGGCGAGGTCTTGCAGGTAAGGTCAAGTTACCTAGGGAGAAAGGGTGGGGGATGTATGTACACAATGCCCACACCCAACAATACATGTATTAAACACACATGTATGACATTCTGAGACACAATTACAAATGATACCCATATATGTAATGCAAGACATGTATCCACATATCTATGCATGTATCCATACAGATATATAACACATTCACACAATATGAGACATGTATGAGACAGACTCATACATATATTCACATGCATGAAATGCTGAGACAAGTATGTATATGTCTACACGAGACACCCATATATACACACAGGCACACTTATGCAATACCAAGGTGCATATGACCAAATACATAGGCATACAAATGCACACATGGACACAATACAAAGACATGTGCACAGAATGCCAAGACATGTGTGTTCATGTAAACACACATATGCATGCATGCACTCATATGTACTATGAATGCACCTATAGGGTCCCTTGCCATGAACTTCTCCCTACCCATCTGTTCAGGGCAGCAGTCCTAACCCCCCTCTTTAGATGCAAACTGGCTTGCCTTTTTTTTGGGGGGGGGGGGTTGAGCCACATCCAACAGCATTCAGGTGTTACTCCTATCTCTGAGCTCAGAAATCACTCCTGGCAGACTCAGGAAGCCGCATGGGATGCCAGAGATTGAACCCAGGTCAGCCGTGTGCAAGGCAAACACCCTACCCACTGTGTTATCACTCTGGCCACTAACCTGCCCTTTTCCAGGGCTGAATTTTCTGGGCTTATTGATCACTAATGTCCCTCAGCACACACTCATGGTCCCTGGCATCCCCTCCTTCCTTTCCTGACCCTTTAAGAGGCAGATCTGTTCCCCCTTTGCCCACTTGCAGTCCAGGGTGAGATGGACTCCACATGGGCCAGAGGCTGCCCTGCTCCCTGCAGGAAGTGTCTCCTACCCTCGACCCTTCACCCACGTTGTCTCACAGAGCCACACTTTCCTCCCCGGCATATATCTGGCATGTCCTTGGGCGTCTCTACATGTGGTCATGCAAGATCTCATGCATGTGATCATGCCTGAGGTCAAGCTCCAGGCCCTGAATGCAGCCCATCCCTGCACCCCATCCTGAGTCAGGCACATGCACTACTGGACCAGCCCGCTGGGGTTAACTGGCTCTCAGGGCGCAGGGGTGATTAGAACACTCTGGTGCATCTCTCCAGCCCCAAGCAATTTCTAACACTTATTATTCAGTAATTAAACTTCCGGAAGCCCTAGAGAGCCAGAGAAAGAGCTTCTGCCTCATCGTCTAGGAGAAATGCTGTGGCCAGTCCCTGGGCCAGCTGGGCTGCTCAAGAAGTGGAGCCAAATCCTCAGTGCCACCACAGTGGCTGCCTTGAATGAGGACTGTAGCCCCAACTTCCCACCTGCCCCTGCGGCTCCCCAACACACACACACAGTCACGTTATCGAGACACATTACTCATACACATGAGCCATATTCCCAGAAAGACACCACAAGTCATGTTACCCAGACAGACAAACACTTCACATGACACATATACACACATATAGGAAGTGGGGGGCCCTGGGGCAGCTCATTCAGGGGGGCAGTTAAAGACAGGACGAGCCTTCCCAAGTGAAGCCATTTGATGCCAACCTGCTTTCCCCAAGTCACAGATCCTCCCCACATACCTCTGCCTATTCGGGGTTTAGCCACCCCTTCTCCCCATAAATCAATCAGTTCCAGGCCCTGTGACTGCAGGATGTCTGTGCTGGACTCAGGGACCTGAGCTAGGCCCTGTCTCTGCTGTGTGGAACCCACCTCTGGGGACCCAGCTCCAAGCTTCCCATTTGATGGCAAAGACACAGGCCAGGGGGGGTCTTAGCCCAAACCCCAAAGTCTTGTAGCCCCCAGAGGTGCAGACACATGGGACCCGTCAGGGAGTTGAAAGCCGAGAGATTGAGGCAGTATCTCTTCAGCGGTGGCCCATCACTCAGATAGCCTGTCACTAGGTTGTCACCCTGCCTGCCTGTCACCAGGCCTGCCTGTCACCCCATCCTGTCACCTCAGCCTTCCTGTCACCTATCCCATCCTCCAGAATGTCAACCTAACCTGCCTGTCCCCTCTTCAGCCTGTTTATCACCAAGCCTGTCTTTCAGATTGTTACCCCAGCCTGTCTCCATGGCCTGCCTGTCCCCCAGACTGTCATCCTAGTCTGCCTGTCACAGTAAAGTCTGTTCCAGACTGCCATCCCAGCCTATCACCCTGGCCTGCTTGTCCCCCCAGACTGTCAGTGATGTCCCTTTTACATGGTTTCATAAAGCCATTTTCAGCCACTGAGAGTCTGTTCTCCATCGTACAGCTTGTTAGCAGCTGGTGCCAGCCCACGCCTGCCCTGAGGACGGGTCTGGAAGGGCTTTTCAGGTTTCCCTAGGTCATTGTCTGGAGGCAGGGCTGGCTGCACCTTCTCTCCCTTCACTGACTGTCCTTTCCCAGCTCCCTGCAGCTCCCCCCATTCCAGGCCATGTCCTTCCCCACTTAGTGCTGCTTGAGGTTGACATACCCACAAAGCAGGGTGTGACCCCCAGGTTCAATGCTGCCTGCTGCAGGGCTCTTGATTCAAATGAAAATATTTTCTCGGGCCCGGAGAGATAGCACAGCAGCGTTTGCCTTGCAAGCAACCGATCCAGGACCAAAGGTGGTTGGTTCGAATCCCGGTGTCCCATATGGTCCCCCGTGCCTGCCAGGAGCTATTTCTGAGCAGACAGCCAGGAGTAACCCTGAGCACCACCGGGTGTGACCCAAAAACCAAAAACCAAAAAAAAAAAAAAACAACAAACCATTTTCTCCTAAGTCCCAGCAATGACTAACATCCCCAAACAAGGAAGCTATGATCAGAGCTGGTATCCCAAAGCCCCCCAAACCTCATGTGAGTCTCCCTACTCACCACGGAGCACCTCAGATGGTCCTTGGGACCTGAGAGTGCAGCTACTGATCCAACATCCCTGGGGCATAGATTTCTGATACAGAGAATCAAGATGCAGAGCAGATGGAGTCACTACCTGCACTGCATGTTCTATTGTGCACAGTGGAGGCCCCAGACTATGGCTGGGGTGGAGGTGGGAGCTTAAAACAGGCACGAGGAGAGGGCAGACAGGAGAGGGGACACACTCTGACTATTCCTGACTGGAATAGAAGCGGCATCTCCATTCCCAGTATGACTCTGGCATAAAGGTTAATCACCCCGGGAAATGCTTATTACAGACCATAAATAACTGCGGAGCTGGGCACAGCCTGGTCTTGAGGGCACAGAAGTGCAATTTTCTCTGATGGGATGATTTGGTAATTAACCTTTCAGGGAGGGCCCCGGGGGCCACTGGTGAGAGACAAGCCTCCCCCCCCAAGGCTCCCCTGGGCTGCCTCTACCTCTTGGGAGTTCTAAGAGGCCCAGAAGGGGTCTATCTTGATAGGCCTATCTTAGGCCTATCTTAGATAGATCTTCCCTATCTTAGGTGATCTTGGCAAAGACCCCCCCCCCATTGTGGGGGCCAGGCCAAGGGGAGTGAGATGCCTTCTCTCAGAGTTTGGGTTCTAAGCCCAGTTGGGGTGTCTCAGGGGCCTCTCCTGACCTGCACCACACTCCTGGGTCCAAGGGAAGAGAGCGAGGGACACAGTGAAATGTCAGCGAAGTGCCAGTGTCCAAAGCTCTGTGCCTAGAATCTTCCCAGCAACCCAAAGGGCTGGGAGAGATGAGAGCCTTATGTACATTCTGATGCACTCAGACACCACTACAGAAGCCCTTGCACATTCAAAAATGCACTCATACTTTCACAATACACACACATTCTCATAGACACATTCATAGGCACACAACTCTCACACACATGCATATGCATTCACACACTCCAACGTGTGCTCACACAGTCAGACTTTTACACATGCTGATACATAGACACACAACACTCTCATTCAGAGACAGAGTCACAAACACTCACATGTACTGACACACGTTCAAAAATATACGCACTTTCACACCTCACATGCCTACCTATGTTCACATATTCTCACAACCTCACACTTACTTGCTTACACACAACACTCACACACAAACACACAACCACATACCTACACTTTCACACTCTCACACACAACAAACACATGCTCCACATGTGTTAATACATGGTCACACATTCACACACTCACTTGCAGGCACTGGGTAGGGCCTAGCTTTCAAGGTTGAGCTGGAAGAAGCCAAGTGGACGGTGAGCAGGAAGTGCTTCCCAGGGGTGGACTGGACACTGGCATCTGTGGAGAAGCTGGGGCACTGCGGGGCCCTGAGGGTTCCCAAGGTCTGCAGGGTCTGTGGCGATGCCTCGGCAGTTGGCTCCTGAGCTCGTGGACTGTCTCAGGTCTAAGTATGGAAACTGAGGCCCAGAGAGCATGGGGAAGGGTGGCCTGGGAGAGGCCTTGAAGTAGGTCAAGGGCCTGGGTCTTGCTGCCTGCTCTCCTAGGCTTGGGAGACTGGGAGTTCATCCTCAAGAGAGCCAGAGGGTCCCCTGTTGGCCCCCTCTGTAGGGAATCCCCAGGGGAGCAGTGCCATCTGCTGGTCAACAAAGGCAGGCTGCTGCCTCCTGGGTCCCTGGACCCCACAACCCCCAGAGCTGATCCAGAACCACTCTGACACTTCTTTGCCCTACACCAGCCTTGCCTCTGGATTCACACATAAGTTTGTGTGAGCTTGTTGTGACACACACATCTACTGCACAGCTATCTCATATAGTCCCAAGATCTACTCTTAGGCTGGAGAGAGGTTCAACAAACAGGAGCACCTCTCTGCATGCAGGAGGCTCGGGTTCAAGCCCAGCACTGCATGGTCCCCTGAGAATCTCTAGGCATCATTCTTGAGCACTGAGCCAGGAGTAGCTTCTGAACACTCCCAGGTGGGTGCCAAAATAAAAACAAAACAAAGCAAGCAAAAATCTTAATCCTTTTCTGTGAGCCATTTTCAATTTTGGAGGACGAACAGGCATCTCGAGTCATGGAGCCATCCCAGAGGTTCAGAACTTGCTCACTTTAGAAACCTTTGACCACCTCACCCACTTGCACACACACACAGTCTCTTATGGCCTGGGAGACATCAGTCCACTCTTTAGCTTCCTATTTTCTAGAAAACATCTAAAACACTAGTTGCCTGTCTCTGAATGAGTTTACTTAACATAGCTCTTGAGGTCTGTGCTATAGCAATTGGCAGGATTTTCCGTGTGTGTGTGTGTGTGTGTGTGTGTGTGTGTGTGTGTGTGTGTGAGAGAGAGAGAGAGAGAGAGAGAGAGAGAGAGAGAGAGAGAGAGAGAGAGAGAGAGAGAGAGAGAGAAAGAGAGTGTGTGTATAGAAACAGAGCTATTTAAAAGGAACTTTAGGGTCGAAGCAAGGCAAGGGGTAGGTTTGCCTTGAGCACTGTCAAACTGGGTTTGATACCCAGCATCTCATATGGTCCCCTGCACACCTCTAGGAGTGATTCCTAAGTGCAATCAGGAGTTGACTCTTGAGCACTGCCATTTGTGACCCCCAAATCAACATAAATAAATAAAGAAAGAAAAATAAGGATTTCACTTATTTAGGATATATGCCTCAAAGTAAAACTGCTAGATCCTTTGCTATGTCTTAGGTTTTCTTTTTTGAGGGACTTTCATATTGTTTCTCTGGTATCTCTGTCGATTTGCAACTCCCACTTTAGTGCACTCAAATGCCCTTTGCGCCAAACCTTCCCAACATTTGTGGCTATTTGTCTTTTTGACAATAGCCGTTCGCACATGTTTCTGCTCAAAGGGTCTTGACTTGCATGTCCCTGAGGATTTGTGAATGAGATCAAGCACCACGTCTTGGATCTAGTTGTTGATTTTACCGTCCATTTTTTTTTTGAAAAAGTAAAAAAGAATTGGGCCATTTATCTATTTTTTTAAAAATTGAATAGTTTGTGCTTGTTTCACTGCCAAGTGGTATGAGTCCTGTAGACAGGTTGAATATGAACTTTCATCAGATCAGGTAAAACTGTTTCAGGCAAAAATCAAGAGGAGAAATCAGGAGCTTCCTGCCAGTGTCGTCTGCTTGAAAGATCTGGGTCTCCAGTTGTGTGTAAAGATGAAGATCCAGTTTGTAGAAGTAAAGTGTGTGAGATTAGCTCTTTAGAGACCTGCCTGCCTCTAGGGGCTCTGTCTGCAGTGAGGAGTGATTGAGGTCAGCAAAGGCATCAATAGTGAAGTTTCTGTCTTGTTCAGAGGAGCCAAGATTGGGCTCAGCACTGGAGGCTGGAGTCCTGTGCTATTTGTCCACCAGGTCAAGAGTGAATATGGTCTTACTGGTGCTTGCAGAAAAGCTCTGGCTTGGGACAAAGAACAGCAAATCAGACCCTTTGGTGGCCTAGAACCTGTCTCCATCCTACTCCCAGCCAGTACCTCCGATCCGTGGCCTCATAGAGCCACAGTCTGTGCCTACCGCTGCCAGAATCTGTGCATTCCCCCAAAGTGGGTGAGAGGAGAAAAATTATTCTAGGCAGATGAGAAATCATGCATTGTTCCATTTAATTAACTTAAATCACTGTTGTGCAAAGAGAAAAAAAGCGGGGAGAAAACTCTCCTGCCTACAGAGAAGGAGGAGGAGCTAGCCCTAAATGTTTCCCAATTCTGGCCTTCTTTTGGGACCTGTCCCCAACCAGGGGCTATGAGGACTGGAGCCCAGCCCTCTGTGGGGTAGGAGGCCATTCCCAGAGGGTGGAGCCTGTGTTGTCATGACTGAACAATGGAGTCATTGGACAGGAGAATACAGGATTTTTCCCTTTCTGTCCCCTTTGACTGTGGGACATGTTGGTGAGCTTCCTTTATGGCCCCCACTTTACTGCCTTCTAGAAGCTCTTTATCTTTATCTAGCTGCTACCACAGTGCTCACCACACTCCAGAGTGGAGCTAAAGAAAGGTCTGGGGTGGGCAGCATGGAGTGAAATCCTCACATATGCACCCTGCTTCTGCTTTACTTCTTCCTCCCTCCCTCCTTCCCTCCCTCCCTCCCTCCCTCCCTCCCTCCCTCCCTCCCTCCTTTCCTTCCTTCCTTCCTTCCTTCCTTCCTTCCTTCCTTCCTTCCTTCCTTCCTTCCTTCCTTCCTTCCTTCCTTCCTTCCTTCCTTCCTTCCTTCCTTCCTTCCTTCCTTCCTTCCTTCCTCCCATCCCAGGTACATGGTTTCAGTAGTGTTTCTTATGCTTGTGATGTACAAAAATATTGCCCCTCCACCTCCAACAGCATGTCCACGACCTGCGCTGAGTACTGGGGTCCTGATGTCACTTCTAGCGCACCTACCTCTTCCTCCTCCACCCCACAACCTGGTAATCCAGTTCCATGTTCAGACTTCAAGGAGTCATTGTCTCAGATGCTGGCTCTCCCTGTGCTTGGTTCTTTGTAGCTGCCACAGGTGAGTGAGTTCACCCATTATCTGTCCTTCCTCTAATTTCACGGGACACACCCCCTGTAGCTCCATCCATGCTGCAGCAAAGGCGGGATCTCCTCCTTCCTTCCAGGAGTGCAGAGCTGCTGTGTTCCAAGCCCACATCTTTATCTCTGCTCACAGACCAGGGAATGGTGGTTTCCCATCTCAGTTGCTGGAAGAAGTGCTGTGACCGGCAGAGTCATGTGTGTATCCTTCCAGTGAGGGTTTCTGTGTTCTTGGGGTGTCTGCCAAGGGCAGGATTCCTGGGTGCTCTGTCCCTTTTCTGAAGCCCAGAATTTCCCCAAGACTTGCCCAGCACTGGGTCTTGTGCTTATTCTCATCCCATATGTCTCCACCCCAAGAAGTGGAGGTCTCTGACCTCCCACCCATGAGGCACATGCTGTGAAAAAGGCTGAGATACAGGGCTGCCCTCAACCTGCATCCTGCTCCTAACTTCTCCCCATTCCCCTCACACTCCTCTACCCCACTCAGAGTCTCCTTAAAACTTGTGGGTACTGGACCTCTCCATCAGGCCACACTCTGGACTCTCTGAGCAGGCAATGGTTCTGGGGTCAGGCCCAGAACTTGGGGGAGGGGGCTCATGCAAGGCGGAGTCTGGTGAGGGTGCCCAGGTTCTGCCTCTGCTTCCTTGAAGCTGCTTCATGAGGCTGCCCGTGGCTCCCACACTCTGTGTGTCTGCATGTATAAGAGAAAAGGGGATAAGGAAGAAAGGGAGAAGTGGAATTTGGGGTTCCAATTTTATAAGGGTTCGGGACCAGAGTGATGGCACAGCAGGTAGGCATTTGCTTTGCATGGGCTTGATGCCCGGAACCTCATATGGTCCCCCAAACACTGCCAGGAATAATCCCTGAGTGCAGAGCCAGGAATAACCTCTGAGCAACACCCAAGTGTGGCCCCCAAACAAAATAAAATAAAATAAAAGATCAAAAAGATTACAGGCTCCTCTGAGCCCGTGGAAGTCCAGGCATGGGGCGCTCCTCCCCCACCACTGTCACTGCTCCCTGCTTTCTATCTGAGTGTAAGTGGAGTGCTCTTGTAAGAATAGGAGGGCACAGGGTCTTTGCGGTGCTGGGAGAAGGTACCAAGCAAGAATAGCAGGCTTAAATATCTTCTTTTCTGTCAGCCATCCATTTTCTCTGCCTTCCCTTTCCTCTTTCTTTGAGACACTTCCATTCATCCTACCCTCAGTCCAACATCTCCCAGTGCCAGTCTCCGCCTTTCCCTCTAGATTCTCCCTTGTCTCATGTTCCACTGCAAGATCCAAACTAACACAATCCCAAGTCTCGGCCCACTGGCTCCCTACAACTGTCTATCTCTGTCTGGGCCTGGGAAACCGCCCAGAGCTGACCTAACCTTTCCCCAAGGTACCCAGCCCTCTTAGATCCCTGAGCCCCCTGCTACTCGAACAGCTCCACCTATTACCTGGGATACTCCCCACCCCTTCTGCTCAGAGCACCCTCTCATCTGTCTCCTTGGTAGGGCAATGATCATAGACATTGCCCCCACAAAACCTTGTACTCTCAAGGAAACAGGAAACAGGCAAAATGTAGGTCCCATGGCCAGTGGATAAGTCAAGCCGCGATTTCTGCCCCAGCCTGTCCCTTACCAGCTCCCCTTTAAGCTGCTGAACCCCAGATGCCCTTCAGGGTACTTTGTTCCCATGCTCAGAAGGACCCTGAGCACAAGCACGGAAGATTCCAGAGAGGTTCCTGCTCAGCTTTAAGATGGCCCCTTCCTGGGGCCGGAGAGACAGCATGGAGATAAGGCATTTGCCTTGCATGCAGAAGAAAGGTGGTTGGAATCCCAGCATCCCATATGGTCCCCCCAGGTCTGCCAGGAGCGACTTCTGAGCATAGAGCCCAGAGTAAACCCTGAGCACAGCTAGGTGTGACCCCCCCCAAAAAAAGTGGCCCCTCCCTCTTAGATCTAGTGCTGAATTGGCAAAGCACTCAGAACATCCTAGAACAAAGCCCCCTCCCTGCAGCAACTGGACCAGTCTGGTGAGTTTCTGTCATAGACACTGACCTAGGAGCCTGGCTCAGGCCAGATTTTCTGGGGGGTGGGGAGGATTGTCAGGGCACCAGCTGGTGAGTGGAACAACCCCCCCCCCCAGTCACCTCTCTGGGGACTGCAGTATGGTGCAAGAGGTTGAGGGTCCTGGCGTAAAGGACAGAAAAACACTCATGAAAATGGTCACCTGTCCTAAGATCAGCTCATGGCCATGGGGCTTAATCCCCAAAGAGAGAAA
This sequence comes from Suncus etruscus, assembly GCF_024139225.1. Lineage (NCBI taxonomy): Eukaryota > Metazoa > Chordata > Mammalia > Eulipotyphla > Soricidae > Suncus > Suncus etruscus. Next base: position 193,164,248 of record NC_064848.1, on the reverse strand, counting down.
ACACTGGTGGAAGCCCTGAAACAGGCAATTCTTTTTATTTGTTTATTTTTGGGTCATACCCGGCAGCGCTCAGGGGTTACTCCTGGCTCTAGCTCAGAAATCACTCCTGGCAGGCTCTGGGAACCATATGGGATGCCGGGATTTGAACCACCATCCTTCTGCATGCAAGGCAAATGCCCTACCTCCACTCTATCTCTCCAGTCCCTGAAACAGGCAATTCTGCATTTTGAGGCCCATCTCTCAAACTGCCCCTCAGCATACCCCACTTTACAGGAAAGGGATGTGGGTTCCACTCAGCCTTCTCGGCTTCCTGTCCCTCTCATCCCCCAGCCACTCAGATATCATCTGTCCAGGAAAAAAAGGGGTAAATAAACTAACGATTAATAGAATCCAGAAAAAAGCCATCAGAGCTCCGAGTTTCATATTAATCTCCCTCCATAGCTTGCTTTTACTATCCATTTATTTTTTTCATGGCAGAGGAAATTGTGAGTGCTCTTGACCTTTGACCTTTTAGGTCAACCCAAAGGAGGTGACCCCATCCTTTCCCCTTCGGAACTGTGACCAAGATTCAGGGGCAGGAGGAGACTGCACACCGCCTAGCACCCTCTCTCCTTAACTTCCTTTTGATGGTCTTCCTTGGATGCAGAACGCTGGGGAAGATTGGGTGTCTACACAGCTAATATTTATGAAGCACTTATTCATATTCATGAGGCCCCGGGCACTGTGTGGCTGTGCTCCATCTCTCACAGAATCTCCTGCAGTCATGATCACGATGAAGAAGCAGAGGTTGAGAATGGCAGTCTCACTGGCCCAGAGCGTCAGAGCATAGTCAGGGTTCAAGCTCACGTCTGCTCCCTTTGCTGGTCCTGCTTTGCAGGTTGGGGGTGATGCAAGCTTTCGGATGGCGCCTGGAGAGCCGTGATCGCCAAGACAAGCTTGCATTGAAGATACTTCCAAGGGCCTCTCAAAAGCTGACAGAACCTTTAAGCAGACCAGAGTCAGAACGAACCAATTTCCACTTTGGATCTGAAACTGCAGCCACTTGACCTTTGCTCCGGAAGGGACTCACTGTTTTCTCTAGCTGAAGCATGAGCTGGGAGAGACCATGTCAGTTCCTTTCCACGGAGGAAGAAATGTGGAAGGGCCTAGATCCAGGCTCCCAGACTGTCCCCCTCTAAACACTCCTAGGTGGGAGTTCCATGGGAGTTCCCCACTCTTAGCAGCACCCCGAACCATAGGAATGGCTGAGGCTTCTTCACCAGCCAGCTATGTGGATTCCCATGTCTGCAGGTGTTTTTCTGCCTTCTGGTTTTGGCATTTCTCAGCCTTCTCTGTTAGGATATGGCCTGGGCATGTCGTGTTGAAGCTATGGGGCTACAGTGCCCACATCAGCCTCAGTGGCAAGAGGCAATAGTCACATTGACGGATGAGTGCCAGTGCTGCCAAGGAGGGAAGAGGCGAGTCTGTCCTAGAGTGCACAATAAGCTATGGGCTATTGGCCTGGACCTCTGGAGCTTGCAACTTTGGCTGCAACTCTGGGATAGTTGAAGTGGGGGGTGGTGTATCTTTTTATCTGTTTTATGCCAGCTGCAACCTTCTGAGCTAGGTAGATACCACCTCCCTTTCTTTTTCTTTCTTTCTTTCTTTCTTTTTTTTCTTTGTGGCAGGGCACACCAGGCCGTGCTCAGGGGCTACGTCTGGCTCTATGCTCAGAAATTGCTTCTGACAGGCTTGGGGACCATATGGGGTGCTGGAAATTGAGCCCTGCTTGGCTGCATGCAAGGCTAGTGGCCTACATGCTGTGCTATAGTTCTGGCCCCCCCTGCCCTTTATGGCTGGATGTCTGTCTGACAGAGGACACTGAGCTCCCTAAGAAAGGGCAGAGCTTGCATCTGTTTTTCCTGGCCCTCCAGACCTTTCACAGAGCTCTGAAAGGTGATCTTGGCTAATATCTTTGTACACAAACGAACTGCAATTCAGAGAGGGAAGGTGACTTGCTTGAAGTCACGCAGCAGATTAGAAGCATTGCTGGTACTGAGAGTTTGCCAATACCACGAATGAAATTATTTGCTCTGTATCCAATCCAGTCTGTCTGCCATTCCAGGGACCCTCAGCCTGGCAAGTACTATAGTTACATAGGGTAGTGCCCAGGGGCAGCCTGGAACATCTAGGCTCTTTGGTGAAGCTAGACCCTACTGGCAGTATCTCTAGGGAGCTGAATGTTGGTGAAAGAGAGAGAGAGTATGAAATGGAATCTCTTTCCACTTAAGCCTGACTTTGTCAGCTCTGGCTCAGGACTCTGATGTATAGATCTTTTGTGTCCTTCAGAATTGGACCACCTGAGCCAGATCGCTGAGTGGGGCAGTCCTATGAATCCTGAAGACTTGCCTCAGCCTCTCTCCAGCTGGCTCCCCGTACCACAAGGCAGCTGGGATGTAGCTTCACCTAATCTCACACTGTTGTTGTTGTTGTTGTTTTAGCCACACCCGGCAGCTCTCAGGACTTACTACTGGCTCTGTGTTCAGAAATCACTCCTGGCAGGCTCGGAGGACCAGAGGGGAAGCTGGGAATCGAACCATGTCCGTCCTGGATAAGCTGTGAGCAAGGCAAATTCACTACCACTGTGCTACCACTCCAGCTCTCATGGGCTTACACTGTTTTGCTCCTCAGCCTTCCTGCCAATGCTGCTCTCAAAAACCTGACTCCATATTATCTGTCAAAGGAACCAGGCACACAAGCCCTATCGTGCACCATTCTAGGGAAACTTGTCCACTTCTAGCTATAGGCAGCTGCCATCACTGCCACCACCTGTTTGGGACAAAGGGCACATGCCTGAGAGCAGATGTGACCAAGGGCCTGTGAGATTGTCCTTACAGTGGGAACTGGAGCTGTACAGGGAGGTAGGAGCCTAATTCTCTCCCCACTCTGGTCTCCAGACTTTGTAATAACATCGCCAGGCTTTTTTTTTTTTTTTTTAATAATAATATGAAAAGCAATAAAACCAATTTTCTCCCAGAACTCTCCTTTACAAACTCATGTAGCCAGGCCTTCGCCATCCGGGTAGTAACATTGGACTTCGCAGCATGGAGCTAAGATTGCTGGGCTGGTTGTTCAGGGGTCTGGACACTGGGAGGAGAGGCCTTAATTTTGTCTCCTGCTTTGAATCCAAGAACGCCATATGCATATACAAACACAATTGCCTCCTGTACACACTTTCACATGCATATCCACCTCGTGCACACATATGTGTGCGTAGACACACATACACACACCAGAACTCACATCCCTTCCTCAGGGCATTGTACCCCTGCAGGGCCAGTTGCGTTTCTTAGCACTGGTTACTTGTTTGGGGACAGAGCTTCACTTGGACTAAATAACACACACACATACATACACACACACACACACATCATGTAAATTTTAGGCTATGTCCAGAAGTGTTCTGACTTACTTCTGGCTTAGTGCTGAGGGATCACTCCTGGCAGGGTTTGGAGACCATGGGGGTGCTGGGGTTTGAACCTTGACTGGTCACATGTGAGGTAAAGACTTCACATGCTGTACTGTCACTCTAGCCTCTGTAGTCATACTTTTATGTTAACAAACTCCCCTAAGTTCTTGGCTCGCAGAGCCCTGGGGTGAGATTTAAGTGACTTGGTATCTTGGGGTGAAAACTAATAAATGAAGTGACTGAGCCCCTGAGGCTGGGCTCTGGTCCTCTGGTTCACTGGCTCTATGACAATAATTCATCTTAGTCTCTCTGAGTACTAAGTCTCACATCTTAGGACTGATATGAGGATCCAATGGTATGTGCTAAGCAAGTTGTATATACTTTGTAAATCCAAAAACAAAAAGGTAACATTTGGGGTCAGAGAGATAGCACAGTGTATAGGGCATTTGCCTTGCCCGTGGCTAGCCTGGGTTCCATCCCTGGCATCTGAGCCTGCCAGGAGTGATTTCTGAGCACAGAACCAGGAATGACCTCTGAGCACAGCTGGGTGCGCCCCCCCAAAAGGTAAAGTTCAATCATTGCCTCACTCTTTGTGTATTTTTTGAGTACCTTTCAGAATTCATTAGGCCAGACTTTATAAAGGGCATTTACTTAAACCTAGGAGAAATGCACACACACACACACACACACACACACACACACACACACACACACAAACACACACCCCACACCACACCACACACCAGGAAATGTTTTTCTAGAAAAATTGTATGCCAAGATTTGCATGTTTTAAGGAAGACTGGAGAAGAAACACGTAACCTATCACCATGCAAATGTAAACAATCATAGGATTCAGTCCTTTGAGTCCATTTAAAAGCATCAACTCATTTTCATTTCTGAATTCAGACCGGATTTAACACACACACACACACACACACACACACACACACACACACACACACACACACACACACACCGCCCTTTCGGAAAATCTTCACTTCATGCCATTTATCCAACCTTCTTTTTTCCTCTTTTCCTCTCTCCTACCTTCTTGATCACCCAGAAAAATAATCCCTGGGGTTCACCCCCAGGGACAGTAGAAAGGTCCAAATACTGACTCCAGACATTTTTTTAAATTTTGGGGCCATAGCCAGAGGCACTCCTGGATTACTCCTGACTCTGCGCTCAGAAATCACTCCTGGCAGGCTCAGGGGGACTATATGGGATGCCAGGGATCAAACCCTGGACGGTCACATGCAAAGCAAAAGTCCTACCCGCTGTGCTATCTCTCCGTCTCCAACCCCAAGCATTTATTAAAAACAGAATCTCAAGAGATCTAAATATTTGGGACAGGGAGGGAGAGGCTGGAAGTAACTTGCAGGTGGACTCCGGGACCCGGTGTAATAACTGAAGGGACATCGAATCCGCTGAAGCCCGCCCCTCTCCCCAAGGCATTTGCCTCCAGGATGCGCTGAACTGGGGTTCCCCCGGGTCTTGCCTGGGGTGGTGGTGGTGGCTGCAGCGTTTCCCCGGAGCCTGCACCGCCACGGCTGGGCACCTCGGGCTCTCCCTGGCCGGGCCGCCTCCCTAACCCGCACAAGCCCCGCAGCTCCGGCTGCTTCAGCCCTGGAGAGGCATCGCCTGTCTCCGGCACTGGCCTGGCCGGCGACCCCCTCCAGCCCTTTCCGGGAGCTCCCCAGAACCCCGCAGCCCCTCGCCGCACCCCACCCCCAAACTTCGGCCTTCAAGGCGCGGGACGCGCGTCCGCGTTACTTTGCTAAAGTCGGGGCGCCAGAGAGCCTCGAGTGCGGGTACCCGGGAGCCGTCCGGGCCCAGGCACATCACCCAGCACCCCTGCACAGCACCGCAAAGCACCGCACCTACAGCCTCCTCTCCCGAGATAGAAATCGCAGGCCCCAAGGCGAGGCGCGGGGGATCCTGATTTTCCTAAACTGGGGGCAGGAGCTGCGGGGTTGGCTGGCTTGCGGGGCGGCCCAACCCAGAAGCGGGTTTTGGGGGCGAGCGACTCGGCCTGGCCGGGAGTGGGGGGTGCTGCATGCAAGGTGGTCGGGGTGGCAGGTGGCACTATCTTTTGCCCCGCACGACTCCGAGAGAGCTTGGTACCCCCATAGTGGGCGGACCCTTTCCTTTTCCCATTGCACCAGAACGGTCCCCCTTCCAGAACCAGAATTCCCCCACCCGCAGCCGCTTTAGGTGGCCGGAGAGATGAAGTTGGGAGCCCCCCAAAACCTCTGCAAGCCTTCCCAGGCGTACCCCCCACTGCCCTGCCCTGCCCTGCCAAGTCCGCGCCCCGCACCGATCCCCGCACCGACCGACCGCTCGCTCTTACCTTGACGAGCCGGAGCGGCTGGCGGCTCCATCCCATCCTGGGGTTCGCTCGCTCGCTCGCTCACGGTGCCGGTGCGGGACGCCCGGGTCCCTTGGGCATTCCAGAGGGGCCGATTGGCCGGGGGACACTCGGGGGGTCCCCGGGGGAACCGCCCAGTTCCTTCTCCTCCGAGGCCCGCAGGTGCCCGGCTCCGCGTCTCCACCGCCCCGCAGCTCGGAGCTCCTGGTTCTCCGCCTCCGGACTCAGCCCGGTGCCCGCCTCGCTGGGCTGCCCCCCACCGCCTGCGTCCTCGCCACTCCCCTCTCCCGGGCTCCCTCCACGCACCCCCGGCCTCCCCCCGCAAGGCTCCCGCGCTGACCCCCTAAATATTCCCCCCGCGCCCGGGTTTGCAGCAGCAGAAGCAGCAGAAGCAGCCGCAGCAGCCCGGGCAGATGCTGGAGATTTGGGGGGCGGGGAGATGAAGCGGCTTCCCGCCTCCCGCGAGCGTGAAATGAGGTCCAGGGGCTTGGGAGTGCCTAGGAGTCTCGGGGGGACTTGGGAAGGGGGCTCGAGAAAGCGGCAATTAAGGGCTTTTTTTGGGGGGGGAACCCGGCAAGCCCGCACACTGGCAGAGCCGCCGTGCCAACTGCGAGGCTGGCTGGCAACTGCGTCCGGGCAGGCACAGGTGCCGCCGCCCCCACTCCAGCCCCGTAGGGCGTCGGGCCCGACCCCCTGCGCCCCTGGGCACGGACGCGCCCGACGCGACGCGCGCAGAGATGCCAAAGCTCTGCGCGTTGGGGTGGGGTGAGCGGAGAAGGAAGGAAGCCCCCCCCCCTCGTCTATTCATTCGTTTTCTTTCCTCTGGCTGCTCATTCCTGCAGCAAGCTAAAGTGGCTGTCCTGCTGGGTCCCCCACCCCAGAAGGGCTGGACTCCAGAGAGCCTTTGGGCACTGGGGAGCCCGCTATGCCCTGCAGGATGTATTAGCCCCGCTGGGGGTAAAGCAGGGCGCGCAGCGGGGCGGCTGCAGAGTCCCGGAGCCGGTGGGGATACAGCACCCCCTCTCGGCTGAGTTTCCAGGGTCTGGTGCCAGATCTGGAGGCCTTCTTCCTGCTGGGATCCCTGCCCCTTCCTCGGATTCCCCCAACTTTCCCAGCAGGTGCGAAGATTTGACTCTTTCGTCCCCCAAGAAAAGGAATATAGAGGTTTCCTATCACCTGAGATCCATCTGGGGAGGAAAGGCCTGCAGTATCCTTAAGCCTGGCCAGCCAGTCTTCACTGAGAGAGGAAGGGGGTCCCTGCAGTTGGAAATGTGCCCCACTGCAGCTGGTTGGTGAAGGAAACTGAGGCATACAGGAGCAAGCCTAACTCAGCCTCCCTTCCCTATTCAAGGCCAGGGCCTGGGGTTCTGCAGCTTGTGTGTGTGTTGGGGATGTATTTTCCTTGTCATCAGCCACCCAGGGTGGGACTTTCTTTCTACATGAGACTCACAATCCTTTAAGAGATTCGAACTATCACACACACACACACACACACACACACACACACACACACACACACACACACACACACACACACACACACACACACAGCCGTGCTGAGTCAGCACTGACTCTCCCCAAGCAAAGGAGGCACCGACCAGATTGACGATTTATTATCCTGAGCCAAATGAGGTACAAGTGGTCTGGTGGAGCTCAGGCTCCGGAACAGGGAAATTCTTGACCAGATCCTCCACGTTTGCACCTCTGCAAGGGGGTAGGGCTCCCTCACAGGGCTGTTGAGAGCTAGTAAGAGAGTGGAAGTAATTTCTATCTGTAAATGGTTTGAACCTGAGCCTGGCCAGGACCTAGTTAGAATCAGGACCCTTCTCCTTTCCTTCCTTCTCCCCTTCCTCCTCAGGGTGAGAGGCTGCAGTGTGAACATCCTGCTTCTTCCTTCTAGGCCATTCTCCATGCAAAGGCCACAGAACTAGAGGAGAGGAAGCTGTGGGGGTCCAGGAGAGGCTGGTGCAGACCCTGCAGGGACCCTGCTTCTCACCACTGTCCAATCTTGGAGCTGAATCTAGCAGAGGCGAGAGATTTCCAGGTTCTTAGCTCTGCTTAATAAATACTGCTCAGTTTGGCCTTCCCCTTGACATGATCTTTAAATATGCTAATGCCATCGATTGGGCTGTAATCAAGTCTTGCTTTTCCTAGCTTTTTAGCCCCAGATCCAGACCTTCTCTTTCTAAAGAGGCACCTACAGGATGGCACATTTCAACCTTCCTGTGCTGTCTGGGTTGATTTCACCAATTTAGCTTCCACTCCCCCTCCCAGGGGGCAGACAGGGGCAGGAACATTGCATGGCTCTGTGACCCACTTATTTATAGTTTTAGCCTTTTCTGTCTTAGGGGGTTAGAAGCTTCTGTGCTTAAAGTTCCTTCTGCAGAAGAGGCCACATTCCCTTTCATCTGGCCTAGGACCCCAAACCTGACCCTTTCCAGATGTACACTTCTTCCTGAACTACATTGTTTTGTTGTTGTTGTTGTTTTTGGGTCACACTCGGTGACACTCAGGAGTTACTCCTGGCTACGCGCTCAGAAATCACTCCTGGCTTGGGAGGACCATATGGGACGTTGAGGGGTCGAACCTAGGTCTGCCCTAAGTTAGTGCATGCAAGGCAAATGCTCTACCACCTGTGCCACCACTCTGGTCCCTACTTCTTCTTTTTTTTTTTTTTTCCAGGTCCAAAACTGAGTCAGCCTTCAATGCCTGAACCTCATTCCTGCCAGGTTTGGAAGAAAGAAGAAATGTGAGGAGCACAGAAGAAATGACAGGCCAGAACAAGCCCCTTCCAAAGTGGTAAAGAGCTAGTGAGGGTAAGCAGCGAAAGTGGGACTCATTGAGGGATCCTGAACTTGCCCCCTTCTACCAGCGGGAGTCATTGGGTCTCTCCATAGAAAGGCCACGAGGACATTGTCTGGAAGCTTTCTTCTCAGACCATCAAAGAGCCCGTTTTAAAATTTTTTTTAAGTTTCTAATCTGTTGGAGACTGCTATTATTGCAAAGTGCAGCGGGAATAAATCATTAGCAAAAAAAAAAAGACAGACAAAATATAGTCCCATTTAACAATAAAAACCACTAGATTCATCGGGCATAAAACTGTTCTGACAAATTGCTTAAAAATTTTAAAATGTTTTCCTCTCAGTTCTGCACTTACCTTTCACTGTCTACAACAGATATTTTGCTAATGGATCATACTCAAAATAGCCGTGGTCTAGAGCACTGCTGAGGTATGAAGTCAGGAATGGCCTCCTGGGTTTGGTGGTGGGGGGCGGGCAGTTTATCTGATGATCAGGGGGTGCTGTTAATTACTTTATTCATCTGTGTATTTATTTAACACTGTATTTAACGAGTAAAATCTATGTCCCAGTCATTGTTGGAAGGGAAGGCTAACAAAGATTCATATAACAGCATCCGGGCCTGTTATAACTTGATTCTTCACAGACTGTCAGGGAAATAACCATTCAAATAAGTAATTAAAAGTTGGGTGAATTAGCAACTATTCCAAAAGGCATAAAAAGGACACGTATGTCTTTTCAACATTTTATGGGTGTTTTTTTTGACGCCTATAACTTTTGCTGAATATTTTCTTATACAGTGACGATCCCCCCCCCCTTTTTTATCTTCTCTTTGTGAACTGCTCAATATGAAATTTGGTGTGAAAGAATCCCTCAGTTTAATGCTGTGTGTGTGTGTGTGTGTGTGTGTGTGTGTGTGTGTGCTTTTTGGGTCACACCCGGCAGTGCTCAGGGGTTATTCCTGGCTCCAGGCTCAGAAATTGCTCCTGGCAGGCACGGGGACCATATGGGGTGCCGGGATTCGAACCGATGACCTCCTGTATGAAGGGCAAATGCCTTACCTCCATGCTATCTCTCCGGCCCCTCAGTTTAATGCTTTTATGTTTGAACCAAGTCATGGGTATTGTTGGACGTGTTCTTATGCCCCCATATACTCTAATAATGCTATGTGGCTTTATTTCTTGTTTTGGATCAGCTGTTTGCAAGGCAAGTGCCATACCACTGCACTATGGTTCCAGCCTCAGAAGTATTAGCATTTTTAAATGATAAAATCTAATGAATTACCCTCACCACCATCAGTATTACAAGTAACATCACTGCCATGATCACCACTATTAGCGGCATCACTCTCGTCACCACAATCACTACTACTGCTACCATCCACAGCATCACCATCACCATCAGTATCACCACCCCAACCATTATCACCAACAGTTTTACCACCAATAACTCCACCATTATCACCGTTATCACCATCCTTGCCACCACCAACAGCGTCACAGCACCACCACTACCATCAGTTCCCCATCAGCATCAGTATCATTAACACTGTCACCATCAGCATCAATGGTATCCAGATTATGATCCCAGCACTGTGCTTGATGTGGGCTCAGGTTATGGAGGTCCCAACAGAGGCTGGATGAAGGCCAAGTGACCTTACCTACATCTTTGTCAGGCAAAGGATGGAGAAAGAGGGCGGGTTGGGAAGGAAGCAAGAAGGAAAGGGGTGTGGCTGTGAGATGAGAGGGAGACCTCCAAAGAGGAGATTCACTCAGGCAATGGGAGAAGCCAGTATGGGGTTTTGGAGGAGACACATAATGTAGGCGGGATGGGGACAGGTCATCGGTGTACAGTGACTGGGGGAGGCTTGCAGAGTTATGGGACTGAGACAGATTTCAAGAACTTGAGGCCACTCATTCCATTGCAGCACAGGATTTGCATTAAGAGGCACCACATGCTCCTCCAAGTTCTCAGGAATGATTCCTGAACACAGAGTCAGGAGTAGTCTCTGAGCACGACTGGTTGTTGTCCAGCAAAAGTCAAAAATAATGGAGATTAGGATTTGTGGTGTTGTTCTTGCTGACTACAATGTGCAGAGCAGTGTTGTTTTGTTTTTGTGCTGACCAACTTGCAGGGCACTCTCTTTCCCGGCTCTGCGCTGACCATAGAGCTTTGACATACATTTTCTCATTGAACTCCTCTCATAAGCCCAGGAGGGAGGTATTCGTGGGTGAGCTGCAGAAAAGCTGAGTTTAGAGCTTGATACCCTGCCCAAGGTCACACCCTGGCTTCAGCACAGGCTGGAACCTGCTCCATAGCCTCAGCTCCTACTTTGGAGCTTTCCCAGGGTACAGGATGGTGAGGTGACCTGAGTCCAGCCCCCCACAGGAGCTCTGCGCCTGGGGAGGAACCACCTCTCCTTGTTCTTGTTCCACAGGGTAGACAAGGCAGCAACGCAAGCATGGGACAGAGCTTGGCAGGGAAAGCAGGTACTGGCGGGCTGCTCAGTCATTGAGGGTTCCCTTCCCCCTCGCCCACTCTCCCCTGATCTTCCCTCCATTCCTCTTCCTCTCATCTCCTCTCCCTCCCCTCTCCCTTCACCCTTACCTCTTCTTCACAGTCCTTCTCCCCTTCCCTTTCCCTTCTTCATTCCTCCTCCTCCCCTAACTCCTCCTTCCTTCTCCTTCTCCTTCCCTTCTCTTCCTCCTCTTCAAATCCCCTCTTCCCTTCCCTTCCCCTTTTCTCCTCTCCTCCCCTTTTCATTCTCCTCCCCCTGACCCTCCCCCTTCTCTTTTACCTCTCCTCTCTCTCCCTTCCTGCCTCCTCTCCCCAAGACTGAATCCAGGCCAAGTGCTCTTGCCCAGGGCACCACTACCTATTTTTGCATGTATTAAGTGTGGCCAGGAGCACCATTGTTTTTTTCTTTTAAGGAAACTTTTTAAAGGTGCACTGAGTAAGAGGGGTTGGCACCTTTTACTTCTTGGGAACATTCTGGAAGTGCAAACAGGAGAGGTGCCAGCCAGACATGCACAGTGAAAGAAAGGGCACACGAATCTCCAGCAGCAGACACCCTCAGATCGCCTCCATTCTCACCTAGGGCTGAATGGTCCCTCAGGAAGCACTTGGCCACTTTTAGAAACACTTTGGACAGTGCTGTGGGTGGGTGCTCCTGACATTTCTGGGTAGAGCCAGAGATGCTGTTGAGCATGCCACAGGGGCAGGTGGGATGGTACAAGAGGAAAATCACGTGCCTGGTGCACAGTGATTTCAGCTTTGACGTCTATCTCTAGAACCACATCTGCCTTCTAGCCATCCCCCCCACCCCCAACAACCATCAGGGGTTACTCCTGAGTGCAGAGTCAGGAGTAGCGCCTGAGCACTCTGGATGTAGCCCAACTCCTCCACACATCCAATGAAACAATATGCCTCTCCACAGAATGTTCTGGAATGGTCTCCTAGACCCTGGGGTGGGGTTCCTGCTGCCTCAGGCTGGTGACAGAACAGCAGACTGCCCTCCCTGCTTTCCCTGAGGCTCAGACCTTCTGTTCTGTCTGCAAATCCAGAAAGGCAAGGACTCTACACTCCTGCATTTCCCGAATACCAAGGCCCCACGGCAGGCTGGTCCTGCTTAAGGTCACCAGCTGGCAGTGGGCAGAGCCTGTGGTCTCCGGGCTTTCTGTGGACATTCTTGCTCCCTCCTCTTGCCAGCTCTCTTAGAGGAAGAATATGCCCTCACCCCCTTCATAAAGTACCACTTAGAAGGAGGAAGACTCAGGAAGCTGCTGCTCTAATAGAGAAGGAGCTCGTGAGTGACTCTGGTGTCTTGACAAGCACATTGAAGTCTCGAGGTCAAATACATCCCATGCCTGGCAGTTCCCCGAGAGCTGGGAGCTCTGGCTGGCAGAGGCTGCAGCCTTTTTGTCTCAGCAGTTCCAGGCCCTGGCAGACACTGTGAGCTCAGCAGATGCCAATGGAGCATCTTAGTTAAGGGTCAGTGTTCCCAAGAGGAGGCTTAGGAGGTGGGGGAAGATGTGGAACCGGACCCCAGGCTCCAGGCTCCAGACCAGATCCTTCTGCAGTTTCTTCTCACTCCGATCAGGCCCCTTATTTGAGCATAGGTCTCAGCTCTGGGAGGGGACCCATCTGGTGGCACAAATGCAACCCTGTGGCTCAGCCCAGCCTGGTCAGTATTTCTTCTCAAACAGAGCCCTCCTGCAGCTCCCGGAGCTGTCCCTGCAGGCCTCAAGAAATCCACAAAGAGATGGGGCTGGAGAGATAGCATGGAGGTAACGCGTTTGCTTTGCATGCAGAAGGTCAGTGGTTCAAATCCCAGCATCCCATATGGTCCCCTGAGCCTGCCAGGAGTGATTTTTGAGCGTAGAGCCAGGAGTAACCCCTGAGCGCTGCCAGGTGTGACCCAAAAACAAAACAAAACAAAAAAAGAAATCCACAAAGAGAAGCCATTCTGACCTTCATGGACACCCACAAACCCCAGAGCAAGATGAAGAGGTCAGGCAGCTGCTCAGTGCTTGAGGTTTTTGGGCAAAAGCCTGCTGGAAATGCAGATTCTGAACTAGAGTTTGGAAAGTGCAGCAATGGCTGCTTTTGTTTGACTTCTCGGTATGAACCTGTCTGAAGTGAACTTAAGGACTGGGTTTGCTCTGAATCCATTCAGTGTTAACAGATGTTAACATGGTGAGTGTGGCCAGAAGTGGAAGAGTTTGGGTAATGGGTGCAGTGGTTTAGAAGAACATTTTGGGGGGCCAGCGCGGTGGCGCTAGAGGTAAGGTGTCTGTCTGCCTTGCCAGCGCTAGCCTAGGACAGACTGCAGTTCGATCCCATATGGTCCCCCAAGCCAGGAGCGATTTCTGAATGCATAGCCAGGAGTAACCCCAGAGCGTTACCGGGTGTGGCCCAAAAACCAAAATAAAATAAAATAAAATAAAAGAAGAACATTTTGGGGGCCGGATAGATAGCATGGAGGTAAGGTATTTGCCTTGCTTGCAGAAGGTCGGTGGTTCGAATCCGGGCACCCCATATGGTCCCTGTGCCTGCCAGAAGCAATTTCTGAGCATAGAGCCAGGAGTAACCCCTGAGTGCTGCTGGGTGTGACTCAAAAAAAAAAAAACAAGAAGAAGAAGAAGAAGAAGAAGAAGAAGAAGAAGAAGAAGAAGAAGAAGAAGAAGAAGAAGAAGAAGAAGAAGAAGAAGAAGAAGAAGAAGAAGAAGAAGAAGAAGAAGAAGATTTTGTCTACTTTTTTTTTTTTTTAATTTTGGAGGGGTTTGGTGGCAGTGGTGCTTAAGGGTTACTTCTGGCTCTGCACTCAGAAATCGCTCCTGGCAAGCTCAGGGGACACCTGGGATGCCTGGGATCAAACCGGAGTCTATCCCAAGTTGGTGGTGTGCAAGGTAAACATCCTACTGTTTTGTGCTCTCGCTGTGCTATCGTTTTGGCCTCCAATTTGTTTTCTTCTGTGCCTTTAAACAAGGTACTTTTGAGTACTGCCTGGGACCTTTCCCTAGCACATAGCCTTGATTGCCTAAACCTTGTTCTCTTCAGCTCCATTTTCTTGTCCAGAGAAGTAGACATCCCATAAAGTCTGTGCTCTGTCCACAGCTCAAGCCTTTAGAGAAAAAAGCTGGGCCTCTCCTCCCTCAGTCCCCCACAGAGGGCCAGCCAGCAGGGAGGGGGGATGTGGGTGATTGAGTGGGCAGGTGGGTGATCCATGTGCCCCTCGAAGGAGAAAAGAATGCAGGTACCCTCCCCAGAGACCCCCTGCTGCCGCCTCTGCCCACTCCCTGACTAATCCTGAGTGTTCTCGTCTGTACTCCGGCCCCCCCGAGCAGATTCTCAAAAGGTGCCAGATCAGACTAAAGAACAAGAGTTTCTCTTGCTGGGGTGTACGCTCCTGTGGGAAGGAACCTGGGTTCCTTCCAGCCTCTTCTGTTCTGGGGTGGGAGGGGTTTATTAAAAAAAATTAAAAGCCAAATAATTTAAAGTAGTAAAGAGGAGAGAAAAGAGAAACTGTAAAGTAAAAGGAACTATGTGCTTCAAGTTAGGATGTGGATGATCCTGACCCCTGTGAAGTATGGCTCCTGGAATTTGAAAAAAAAAAAAAAAAGAAAAAGATTTTTTTCAGTCTTATTGTAGTTTATGTCGTATGGTTACCATTGTGTTATCTCTGATGGTTTTGGCAAACAGTTACAATACTTTCACCCCTAGCAATATGCCCATGACCTCCCCTTCACACCTGTTCTTAGGCTGGATTTTTTTCCCCCTAAACATGAGTTACTTTGATAATAGAAAGAAGGTTTTTGTTTTTCTTTTGTGGGGAAAATCAAAACTAAGAGATAGATTTTTGTTGTTGTTATCATTGTTGTTTTCAAAAAAGGAATTGGATAGCTGAGGATGGAGGTGGGAGCAGAATGGAGCGGAGACTCACTTGGCTCATCTGCTCATCCTTTGGAAACCTGCTGGATGCTTTTATCAGCTATTAAATGACATGTTCACATGTGGAAAAAGCCACTAGCCTGTGTAAACACTCAAGCACCAAGGAAGCAATTTTACAAGCAACAGCTTGAAGGCAGTGTCTTCCGTGCAGTTGCTACTTTGAGGAGAGGAGCCCGAGGTTCAGAGAGGATTAAAAGTTCACGCAAAATTTCTGAGTTGATGTGATTGGGCTTGAGACCAAGGCCAGGTTCACAATCTCAAGGCTGCCAGCCAGAGAGGTTGAGTTCGCCAAGCGCACTTCCGCTCCAGAGAGCCAGACTGGCATCCTGACAACGGCTCCATCTTGGTTGGGAAGGCTGGTTGCCCTTGAGTCAGCCCAGCTGAGTCCCAGCCTACTGTAAGAAGATGAAATAAAGGAGGCCCCGAGGCAAACATTTGGGGCTAGAATCTGCCACCAAGCCCTGGACATTCCAGCACCCATTAGGCTTCATCGCTAAAAATGCCTGGCTTTCTCTTTAGAAATCTAACCCTAAACTTGCCCCTCTAAAAAGCCTTGGCCCCTATCTGGACTCCACTGTCTGCTGTTCCTTCCACACTCTCCGTACCAGGTCACTCCACCCCCATAACATCTGCAGAAGCAGTAATGAATGAATAACCCCTGGCCAGGCCCCAGCTCCTGCCAACCAGCCCCCTTAGACTCCTCCTCTGAAATGCTGTATTTGAGGTGATTCTGGGGGGCAGGGGAGATGGGGCAGCACTGGGGGGGGGGCAGCCACAAGGGATGGGTTCAATACCCCATGAGGAGTATGCACTTATCCACTCCTTGCCTGGAATATTATGTGCCCAAAGGAGCTGCCCACCTTGTCAGTGAAACGAGGCTTGGTATGTTTAGGCTGACAGTTCCCACCTCTCATTGTCCAGGCTAAAACGGTAAGTACCTGACCCGCTGTACTATCTCTCTGGCTCCAAAGTGCAATTCTTTTCATGGGTCAGAGTCCAAAGCTTTTGGGGACCTGGTATAACTCATTCCTTAACTGGAGGCTCCTTGAACCAAGCAGCCATGGTTCCAGGTACACCTTAAAGAAGGGTCTTGCTTCCAGCACTGAGGAGACTTTGGCTTTTGTGCTTTCAGCTCTGAGTAAGATTTCTGCCTACCCAGGAAGGAAGGAAGAAGGGGGAAGTCCTCTTAGGTGGGATTCTGCTCTGAAACAGCCTAACTGGGAGAGATTGGAGTGAGTCTAGACACACTTATAGAATTCTTGGTTTCCTAAAGGGAATTTGGGGCCGTGGAGAAACTTCCAATATCCTGACAGCTCTATGATGGCCCCCAACTTCACCATGTACCTCCTTGTTATCTAGGACAAGAGTCTTTAGATAATTTATACTAAAATGTGACTAACTAATATGCATTCTAGAGTTGTCCATTTTCTTTTCTTCTTCTTTTTTTTTTTTTTTTTTTTGGTTTTTGGGTTACACCCGGCAGAACTCAGGGGTTACTCCTGGCTCTATGCTCAGAAGTTGCTCCTGGCAGGCTCGGGGGACCATATGAGATGCCGGGATTTGAACCACCATCCTTCTGTATGCAAGACAAATGCCCTACCTCCATGCTATCTCTCCTGCTCCGAGTTGCCCATTTTCTAGGGGTGGCCCGTGTCTCACTGTTGGCCATTAACAGGCACCGGGCAGTTTAGAGCTTGGCAGTCAGGATAAAATGACTCCCCTGAGATGTAACACAGGGTACAGCCTGGGTCTAGTGCTGCCTGGTGTGGAGGGAGGAATTGGCATTCCAGGAACCTGAATATTTTTGAGGATGGGGGACCAGATCCCATAAATGGCTGGTGGACACTGGGCAGCCCATTGCACAGATGGGCTCGCTCCATCTATCCTGCTGCAGAAAAGCTAATTGCCAGCCAGAGGGCAATGACCAGGCCTTGGTGCCCCATGGCACGGGGACCCCTCCTGGTTCTCTCATGTTGGCCAGGTGAGGGACACGGGGGAAGAAGTGAGCTTTCTGGTGGGAAAACTGGGAATTGGGAAGAAGCTGCTTCCTCAACAAGACTGAGGATGAAAATAAACCAGCGCAGCCGGCTCCCGCCCCCCAGAGGATGGGCCTCTGTCTGCCTCAGCTCAGGCCTGATTCCTTGACAGCCTCGTCAGCAACAGCCAGGGACAGTGGCACCCAACCTGGGGGTCAGCTGCTCTGAGGCTTTATCCCTCCCGGGGCCAAGCAGAGGTTGGAAGCTGAGCTGGGAAAGGTAAACCCACAAGGTAACTATTTTTAGTCCAAGAATTGGTTGCCAGGGACATTAAGCTCATTCCTACCATCTATCAGGATAGCGACAGCCTCGCTGTTTGCAAGGTCTAATTTCGGGGATTTATTGTAAAACGCAGCTGTCACTGTGTCTCTACCCGGGGTTCCATCTCCTTGTCATTGGGAAGTGGAGGAAATGGGAAGGGAGTTGGTCCCCAATGCAGTTCTTGGGTCCTGGAAGGGGCAGAGGATGAAAGAGATGGAGGCTGGATGGAGTCCACAGCACTGTAGCCAATGGCACTGTCAGCAGGTCCCAACCTTGAATCTCTCTGTGCTTTTAGATGTGTAGAAGGGCCCAAGGGGACTCATTGACTTTTCCTCTTGTCCACAGGATGCCAGAATCTGAGGGAACAGCTTGACGCTTTTAGAGATACAAGAGTGAAGGAAGCAAACAGGGGACAGTGTTAGGCCTTTGGGGTTGTTCTTCATCCAAAAAAGGAGTGAGCAAATGCTCTGATGCTTGGGCTTGTATCAGACACACTGAATGGCACCTAGATGGGATCTTATTTGAAATTCTGCAGTGAGGGTCTCTGTGCCCATTGCACAGATGAAGACACCAAGGCTCAGGGGAGAAAGTTACCTGTGATCACAATGACAGCAAAGAGGGTAGAACTTGGATTATAAGTGGAATGCATTCAACACCCGGGTTTTGCTGACCAACTCTCATGGACTTAGGCTCCAGGAAGCTGGAAGGCTTTCATTTATTCCTTCTCGCTCTATGCCTGAATTCTGGACAAAAACATTTATGCATACATTTGCATCTATTTTTGTACATTTTTCTGTCTACTCACCTGTGTTTGTCCATTCACTTTACCTTCCATCTCATTCTTCCATCCATTCACCACTAAACTGTCCAAAATTCATCTATTCAACTCTCCACTCATCCATCCATTCATCCTTTATACCTCAGTATTTCCTTCCTTCAACACACCTATTATCCATCCACTTACCTGTCTATCCATATATTCATCTGTCCATCCATCCATCCATCCATCTATCCATCCATCCATCCATCTATCCATCCATTCATTGTCTCTCCAAGCATGAGTCTATTGACTCAACCACCTGTTTAACAACCAAGATGACAGACAGTTGTTGTTTTAAGTCTCTAGAATACAGAAATAGAACAAAGTACCCACACATAAGGAAGTCTCTTGCAAGTACTTTTCCATCTAAGCTCCTTCCTCATATTATTCTCTCCAAAGATAAAGATAAGGTCCCCGTCTTATCCTCTTCAAATGGCTCAATAAAGTAAGGACTGAACTGTTTTTTTTTTTTGTTTTGTTTTGTTTTTTTGCTTTTTTTTTTTTTTTTACTTTTTTTTGTGCCACACTCAGTGGTTCTCAGGGTTTACTCCTGGCTCTGCACTCAGAAATCAGTCCTGGCAGGCTCAGGGGACATATGGGATGCCAGGGATTGAACCCAGGTCGGTCCCAGGTCGGCCGTGTGCAAGGCAAATGCCCTACTGCTGTGCTCTTTCTCTGGCTCTCTGCACTGTTATTTATATCAGAAAGATTTAGGAAGCCTCTAGGGTTCCATAAAAGAGCAAGGATCACTTGGACTCAGCATCTTGGGGGAAGGCTGGACTCACATGTTCTCTGGAAGCCTGCAATAATGATGAAGACCTGCCTGATGGGATTCCTAAATGGGGGAAGAAGGTGACCTATTAGCTGTGGGTTCAACTTGCCCGATGTGAACTCAGTCACAATTGATCATCACAATAGTCTCTGTTAGCAGGCACCCAAGAGGATGCCTATTCTTTACAGATATTTGTATTTTACAAAATACATCTTTGTTTTCTTATTATTTATTTGGGGGCCACATCTGACTGTGCTCAGCACTTACTCCTGGCTCTGTGTTCAGGAATCACTCCTGACAGGAATTGGGGGGACCGTATGGGGCGTCAGAGATTGAACCTGCATGCAAGACAAAGCACTTTATCCACTCTAGCTCCCAGAGAAAATGTTTTTATTTTATATTCTTTACGATGCATTTTAATAGCTAGAATTTGCATATGATGCCAAGATATGTTCTTTTTTTTTTTTGTGGTTTTTGGGTCACACCCGGCAGTGCTCAGGGGTTATTCCTGGCTCCAGGCTCAGAAATTGCTCCTGGCAGGCACGGGGGACCATATGGGACGCCAGGATTCGAACTATGACCTCCTGCATGAAAGGCAAACGCCTTACCTCCATGCTATCTCTCGGCCCCAAGATATATTCTTATTTCCTGTCCTGGCTCTCGGCCACCTAATTTCTCTCTGCAGAGGCTCCAAGGTTATCCATTTCCTCGCACATGCCCAGAGGTTGCCTGTCTTGTCACATAAACAAGCAGTTATGGCTGAATATGCGCTTTGTTTCAACAAACATGCTGTTCTATGCCTCACTTCTTTCCACCTACCAGTTTAGTTTGTAGATTGTTCCACATCAGTCCATACTATTTCCCCAGCTGGCTAACCTTGACTCTTCCTTACTCATCTCCATCCTGGGCATTCGAGTGTTTCCAATCTCTGGTTTTCCAAATAATACCACAATAATCCACCTCATTTAAGATCCTTTGGCCTCGTTGCATGCATTTCAGAAGCAGGTGCTTCTCCATGACAAGAACATGTGTGTTTGTCACTTGATGCTAATCATCTTCAGGATGGACTGAGCCAATTTACTACCTTAGAGCTGGTCTCCAGCAGCACACTGACATGGGGAGTGTAGCCCACAGAAAGACCAGGGCAGAGCAGGGCAGGCTGCACTGTCCCCGGGATAAACTCTCTGGTGCTTAGATTCCCAACAAAGGCCTCCAACATTCCTGAGGGCCTTTGATACTGAGCCCACAGTGAGGGCTGCTACATACTGCTCTTACACACTGGCTGTTTTACACACTTGCTGTTAAGCATTCACTGTCACACCCACTCTTACCCACTTGTTGCACACTCTGTGTTATACACTTGCTCTCACACACATGCTACACACTCACCATTACACACTCACTCTTTCCTTCTCACTTCTGCACACTTGCTTTTACACACCCTCTCTTATACAATTGTCTGACAGCTACTCTTACACACTTGTTGGGCACCCACTCTTACACACCCACTCTTACACACCCACTTTTACTCAGGCTGTGCACAGTTGGTGTTACACACTCACTCTTATCCTCTTGCTGCTACATACTCACTTTTATACACTCACTCTTTTTTTTTTTTTTTGGTTTTTGGGCCACACCCGGCGGTGCTCAGGGGTTACTCCTGGCTGTCTGCTCAGAAATAGCTCCTGGCAGGCACGGGGAACCATATGGGACACCGGGATTCGAACCAACCACCTTTGGTCCTGGATCGGCTGCTTGCAAGGCAAACGCTGTTGTGCTATCTCTCTGGGCCCTATATATACACTCACTCTTACACATACTAGTTACTTTCCTAGGACCCAAAAAGTAGAAAAGGTAACATTACCTTCTACAAAGTATTGAAAGGTCAGAGAGGGATGAGCGGGTGTGGTCCCCCAGGAATGAAGAACCCCAAGAAAGGACCTTGATGAAAAACAGGTGTTGAGAGAAGAAGGGCTGGCTGAGGACGGGAGTTGGGAACTGGGCTGAGGATCATGAGTGAGTGTGCAGGGGGGCTGGCCTGGCTGAGGCTGGGGGAGTCCACCAGCATGGGGAGTAGAGGGGAGAAGAAAAGGGGTACTGAGCAACTGATAGGGCTAACAAGGACTTGGTGCAGAAAGAATTCTGGCCAGGTCGAGGAGGCTGTGGCGACGCCACAACTTCTCTCATTTCTCCACTGCGGTCTGGGCTGTGGATATTGATTTTCCTCTAATGAAATTCCATTCTGATGTGTCTATGAGAATT
Source organism: Suncus etruscus (assembly GCF_024139225.1). NCBI lineage: Eukaryota > Metazoa > Chordata > Mammalia > Eulipotyphla > Soricidae > Suncus > Suncus etruscus. The sequence goes on along the minus strand of NC_064848.1, from coordinate 193,143,033 downwards.
GGATGGCCCTGTGGGGACTGGGCGTCATGCCAGGTGGCCGGGCTGAAGGTGCTTCACTGGCAAAGGGCACCGTTTCCTGGCAGGTCTTTTCATGGAGCAAAGGAAGAGAGTTCTGGGGTGAGGAGAGGCGCAGGGGTGAGATTCCATAGACTGCCTGTTTTCTTCCCTGACTAGGCTGGAACACCTGCGCCCATTCCTCCCTTATTGGATGAAACTCACTGTACAGCTGCTGCAAGCTCTGACCCACTTCACTCTCAGGCTTGTCCTTTCTCCTTAATGATGACCAAAGCCCAGCATCACAGTAAAAGCACTTGGTGGATGATCTGCAGCGTTTGAAGCAAGGAGGTGCAGAGACACACTGATTCCCAGCTGGCAGTCGAGTGGGCCTCTCTCTACAATAAGCTCCCTCCCTTCGCAGCTCTGCAGACATGAGTTCTCAGAGCCCATGGTCTCAAGCTACTTGCTGACATGTGCAAGCAGCTTACAATTCAAAAGAGCAGCGATCATAGCAGCCAGGAGTGCACCCAAGCTCAGGAAGCAGGTGTGAGAGTGTCACACACCCTGACAGCCAAGCTTTGCACTAGCACCATGACCTAAGCAGAGTCCCTGGCTCACTCCTGTGCAAACACCATGACTGAACAAACATTCCTAGAAATGGGTTGTTAAAATAACAGTCCTAAGCTCTACCTACTTTGGGGAAGCCTGAGTTGTCTCCTGTGTGTGCATTTCTTCCTTATCTTTTTTTTCTTTTTTTTTTTTTTTTTGGTTTTTGGTTTTTGGGCCACACCCGTTTGACGCTCAGGGGTTATTCCTGGCTATGTGCTCAGAAATCGCCCCTGGCTTGGGGGGACCATATGGGACACTGGGGGATCGAACCAGGTCCGTTCCTTGGCTAGCGCTTGCAAGGCAGACACCTTACCTCTAGCGCCACCTTCCCAGCCCCACATTTCTTCCTTTTCTTTCACCAAAGTACATTTCTATTTCTTAAAAAAAATTGTTTCTTGGGGCTAGAGTGATGGATGGTGGTAGGGCATTTGCCTTGCATGCAGCGACTTGGGACAGGGTAGGGTTCAATCCCTGACATCAATATATTCCCCAAACCTGCCAGAGGTGATTTCTGAGCAGAGCCAAGAGTAACCCTTGCGGAGTCGGAGAGATAGCATGGAGGTAAAGCGTTTGTCTTTCATACAGAAGGTCATTGGTTCAAATCCCGGCACCCCATATGGTCCCCCGAGCCTGCCAGGGGCGATTTCTGAGCATAGAGCCAGGAGTAACCTCTGAGTGCTGCCGGGTGTGACCCAAAAACAAATAAACAAACAAAAACCCACAGAAAAAAAAACAAACAAAAATTGAGGCTGGAGCAATAGTACTGTGGGTAGGGTGCTTGCTTTGCACCTGGCTGACCGAGGTTCAATCCCAAGCATCCCATATGGTTCCCCAAGCTTGCTGGGAGTGAATCCTGAGCTCAGAGTCAGGGTAACCACTGAGCACCGCTCAGTGTGGCCCAAAAATAAAAAAAAATCTTTTTTTTCTAAAAAAACACCTGGCAGAGTCTCCACCCATATATAGTCTTCTGTCCTTCCAACAGGGCTTCCTCCAGAAATTGCTTCCCTTTCCAGGCTCCCTTAGAAGGAGCCTGTCCCATGAAGATAACCTCGAGCTGCACTGATCCTTTTGACCTTTGCTCCGGGAAGGGGTCAAAGATCAAGCTTCCCTCCCCTGACCATTTTGTCCCTCACTTTCCAGATCCCTCTGTGAGATTATGGTCTAGAAATGGATGGGCTCAGGTCGTTAGCATCCTGCTCAGTTGTTTGAATTCCCAGAACCATGCATCTTCCCGGAGCCTCTTCCAAAGCAATCCAAGAGTGACAAACTCAAAACCCAAACTAACAAGCTCCCCAATGGATCTGTGGAAGTGGCTGTCCTCTATCTCATGTCAGTTCTAGCTCCTCTTTGCTGTGTGGCCTTCACACATAATTTAACCTCTCTGAGTCTCATCCCAATACCTACCTTATAAAAGTGCTATAGAGAATTAGAAGCCAGGCTACCCAGAAAGCACTTAGGGCAGTGCCTGGGGGAACCAAAAGCTCCTAATAAATGGATTCAACGATGGTGATTATCACATCATCATCATTACCATTATTACAGCAGTGAACACCGTCACCCGGCAAGGCCCCCAGTCAGGGTCTCTCAAGTTGAAAGTCGGCCAGATAAAAGGCAGCAATAGGGCTATTTGCTAGATGCTGGGCTCAGTGAGAGAAAAGGCTCCAGAGAGACTGAAAGATGAAAGGAAGGCGCTGCTGTGTGGGTAATACCGGCCTGTGGGGGACATCCAGAGCCCTTCTGGCTCCCTCACTAGCCCCAGCCAACTAGCCCCCAACAGCCAGCAGCTTCTCACAGCTGCAGAAGCGGCTTCTAAAGAAGCTTCAGGATAGCACAAGCTTTTTTTCTGGGGGGGACTGGAGTGACTGGAGGAAGGTGAAGCTGGCACCTCCCTGGACACCCCCTCCCACTCCAGTCAGCCAGCTCTGGGCAGGAACAAAGAATGACTGGAGTGAGGTTCACAGGGGTACTGGAAAGAGAAGGTGCTGCTCCCCTGAGGCCAGGAGAAAGGGGTCAGCTCTTTCCTGCTGGCTTCCTCCTCTACCCTGATCCAGGGCAGCACTTTCTGCCTCAAGTGCCTGCCTGTCTTCCCGCCCTACTGCCCTGTTGTATCCCACCCCCCAGAGGGCAACTGTCCCTTCATCCTATACTGCCCTCCTTTCTGGCTCGAAATCTGCTTCTAGCCCCGTGACCTTTGCATGTCCTGAGCTTTCCGTGATTCTGTCTCTTTCTCCCACTTCTGGTTTGAGAAAACCTCTCTCTAGACCGGCCCTGTCCATGGGGGCTGATGTGATTCCCCCACAACACCTGTACCATGAGAATCATTCTAGGTCAGGCTCACTCATGATTCAGTGTCTTGAGCCCTGCAGGTTCTTTTTGAACATAAGTGAATGGCTTCATTACCTCATCCTGTGGGCCTTAACACTTAGCACTGGGACCTAACAAGGACTCTATGATGTTTCAATGCCAATCCATTCCTGATTTGTTTGCTGCCAGGAAACTTGCCAGGCCTGGAAGTCCATCCTGCCATTAGAGTTAAGGAACCACACTCAGGTTCCAGGCACCAAACTTGGCCCATAGGGACACAAGTACCAGCCCAAGTCTCTTCCTGATGTGAATAATGTGGAGAGGAGTGGACTACAAGAAAGTGAGCACAGATTCTACACATCACTTCCCCTCTGTCCTTCTCTCCAGCTCCCCAGATGTTCCTTCATGTCTCTCTCACTAGGGCTGGAACACGGGGTTTGCTGGCTCGGCCAGCAGGGGTTTGAATGTTGGAGGAAATTGCTTTTTGTAGGCAGGATCAAAGCAGCCCAGGCTCCTAGACAAAGCCTCCCCCCTGTCTCCCTGACTGCCCACCACCCCCGTCTCCCTTGCCCGTCTCCCTTCCTGAACCCCAGCCCCCTCCTTCTGCTGCCGCCCACCTGCAGCCCAGACAGTCTGCAATCAGACCCCTTCATGCCGAAGACAGATAGACCCAAGCACTTCTGCTGTCTAGCCTTCCATGGCTGGAAGTCAGAGCCCAGAAGCACAGTTATATAGTCTCACAATGCCTGTCTTCTGTGCGAGGCAGCAGGATGGCTGGGAAGGGGCTGTTGGCTGGGGTAGTCAACTGGGGCAATGCCTTGGACCCTGGGAGGGCCTTAGAAGGGAGATAGGTAGGAGAGGGTGGGAGCTTATCTGGTACAAGGTGGAAAGTTCTAGAAGCTCACCCTCTCTGTGAGGAGAAGTAGATATGCTCTCAATGTTCCTCTCACCTCAGGACAGTCACAAACTGTCAGATAGACCTTGCTGTCACTGCTGACTTTGACCTCCTATGTGTTCACTGGGATCCTTGTCCCCAGGAGACGCATTTGTAATGGGGCCTCCCCAAGCATTCATGATTTGATGGTTCTCAGCCTCTGGGACAGGCTATATAGAGTTTATGGTTTAAGTTGACCAACCTCTCTGTGTTTTTTTCCAATTACTGGGGTACAGTCAAGCCCACTGTACAGAACCCCATCACCCTCAAGTTTTCTCAGTCCTCCTTTGCCATGAGTCAGGGAGTGGGTGCTCCTTACCCCCATCCTCACCTACTCCCCATTGCCCAGTAGGAAGTAGGAGAAGGCCACTGGCTGAGAAGGAGTAATATGGGCCCAAGTTCCAAAATACCTGTGTGTTTGTGGGGGCTTGAGAGTTTCCATCCACCTGTTGGGCAATGGGGGGCCAAGACGCAGAGAAAGCAACAAGTCCAGGTCTGGCACAGGAACCAGGCCCTGCAGACATCACCCCACTGTTCTTTTTCTCTCTTCCTCTCTCTGGTACTCTCAAGGGCAGATTCTGGACAGATGCTGTCCCCAGGCAGTGGGGCTTCTCACATTATACCAGGAAGAAGGACAGAGGGAAAGAAGGACAGAGGGGCAGGAAGACGGAGAAACAGAAAGACAGAAGGACAGGAAAACAGAAGGACAAAGAAACCAAGGGACAGAGGGGCAGGAAGACAGAAGGACAGGAAGACAAAGGGACAGGGAGCAGGAAGACAGATGCACAGAAGGACAGGAAGACAGAGGAACAAAGAGACAGGAAAACAGAGAAATAGGAAGACAGAGAGACAGGAAGATAGAAGAACAGTAAGACAGAGGGACAGGAAGACAGAGGGACAGAGGGGCAAGAAGACAAAGGTACAGGAAGACAAAACAGAAAAACAGAAGGGCAGGAAGACAAAGGGATAGAGGGGTAGTAAGACAGATGCACAGAAGATCAGGAAGACAGGGACAAAGGGACAGGAAGCAGAGGAATAGGAAGACAGAAAGACAGGAAGACAGAGGGATAGAAAGACAGAGGGACAAAGAGACAGGAAGACAGAGGAGCAGGAAGACAGGACAGGAAGACAAGATAGGAAGACAGAAGGACAGGAAGACAGAGAGAAGAGGGACAAAGGAAAAGCAAGACAGAGAAATAGGAAAACAAAGAGACAGAGGGGCAGGAAGACCGATGGACAAAGGGACAGAAAAAGAGAGACAGGAAGACAGAGAGACAGGAAGACAGAGAGACAGCAAGACAGAGGGACAGGAAGACAGAAGGACAGGAAGACAGAAGGACAGGAAGACAGAGGGACAGGAAGACAGAGGGCCTCTTCCCATCGCTCCAGAGGGACAAGCATAGCCACCTGATTTCCTGGGTCATGTTAATGCCACAGACCAGGCCATGGAAATTGATCAATCAACCCAACGACCAATTAGACGCCACCCCAAAATGCATCGCGCACCACACAGCAGCGACCAAATTGGCTTTGGAAACAGCCAACTGTGCCAGACCAATTTAATTTCCTCTCCGGTGACGGAATGATGGTTCCTCAGTGAGGGGCCAGTGGGGCTGTCATTTATCTTGATTTCAGGCGGCTGTGGGTTCTGTCCTACGTGACAATCTCATCAACTTGCCAAGGAAACACTGTCGATTCCCGCGCCCTCCCCTGGGGGTGCAGACGGCTGGCAAAGCCTCGTCCCCACATCAGCTGCCCACATATGCCACCATGTGCCTTCACATGTCCCTGAGGTCACTTGCTGTAGGCCTGATGGAGGAGACCAAGGCAGGGCCATGCATGTGTGCATTGGGGCTCACAAGCATGGCCCTGCCTTGGTCTCCTCCATCAGGTCAGCAACGAGTGACCTCAGGGTTCAGGTCAGAGTCAGCTTTAGTCCAAGGGGTAGGAACTAATGTCTGGGGGTTTCCATGTCCAGGACGAGATCAGTGTGTCTGCTAGAAATAGCATTCCGTCTACGAAGCATTTTATTATTTATTTGTTTGTTTGTTTATTTATTTATTATTTTATTATTATTATTTTTGGGTTTTTTGGCCATACCCGTTTGATGCTCAGGGGTTACTCCTGGCTAAGCGCTCAGAAATTGCCCCTGACTTGGGGGGACCATATGGGACGCCGGGGGATCAAACCGTGGTCCTTCCTTGGCTAGCGCTTGCAAGGCAGACACCTTACCTCTAGCATTACCTCACCGGCCCCGGAACATTTTATTTTATCACCCCCCACATGGGTAATTTTAAATCTTCCGACAGCTACCTTTAAAAATGAGTGGTAACTGTGTGTCATGGTGATTCAATTAAATTTTTTATTTAGTTTTATTTAAAAGAGTTTTTGTTTTGTTTTGTTTTGTTTTGGTGGGGGGCCAGTAGCTAAAGAGATAGTATAGTGAGGAGGGTCTTAATTTGCATGCAATTGACTGAGATCCAATTCCATGCACCCCATATGGTCCCCTGAGCCTTGCCAGGAATCCGTAAGCAAAAAGGAGTCAGTCCTAAACATAACCCAGGGTGACCTCAAAACCAAGAAAAAAAGGACCATAAGGATGGTGACATACCCTGCATGCAGTCAGCTCGATTTGATCTACAATACACAAGGTCCCCCAGACACAGCCAGGATGGCCCAATACCCCTAACTTTACAGGCCCAAGCAGCACTTCTCCTCCTATCTTTAAATGCAAACTCTGGTTTAGTTGGCTGAAAATTACACCATGGAGCTCCTTGGTCTTCTAGCAATATCTGGGAGATGCCCCAATAAAATAACATTATAAATTATAATTTAAAATAATAACATTTATTTTAAAATATTAAAAGCTAGGGGCTAGAGCAATAGTACCACAGGTAAAGTGATTTTGTTACATGCAACTGACCTGGAGCATATTCCTGGCAGCCCATGGCAATCAGGAGTAAGTCCTGAATACCAACAGGTGTAGCACCCAAGCAAAAAAATAAATAAATAAAAAAAAAAGAAAAGACATTCATTGTAGCACTTAGTACAGTAGCTAACATTTGAACTCTACCTAGATGACCAACAACAGGCAAGTGGATCATGAAGATGTGGTACATATATATAAATGAATATTACATAGCTGTAAGGTATGATGCAATCATGCAATTTACAGCAACATGGATGGAACTGGAAGATATTATGTTAAATGAAGTAAGCCAGAGAAGAAAGATAAATACAAGATGATTCAGGATATCACTTATATGTGGTATTTAAAATAATTGCATGAGGGGCCGGAGAGATAGCACGGCAGTAAGGTGTTTGCCTTGCATGCAGAAGGATGGTGGTTCAAATCCTGGCATCCCATATGGTCCCCTGAGCCTGACAGGGGCGATTTCTGAGCATAGAGACAGGAGTAGCCCCTGAGCACAGCCAGGTGTGACCCAAAAACCAAAAAAAAAAAATCATAAAAAAAATGCAATGATCTAAATGGGAATTTTCTAGGACCCCAGAGTACAGCAAGGAAAAGGAAAAGGAAAGAAATTGAGTGGAGGAGGAGAAACATAAATATGAAAAAAATGGGGGTCAGGGGTCATTGCTCTCAGGTACAGTGGTAGAGAGAATAAAAAGGCAGAACCAAATTTCCAAGCCAAAGTCAACAATAATGGAATCAAGATACCCAAATTCTAATGATCTAAACTTTAAATGGCCCTGTTATACTGGCAGACTGGTGGGCAAAGGGTGAGGGTTGGGATAATCTCTGGGAACACAGTGGAGGGAGGTCGACATTGGTGGGATTGGCCCTGATTCATTGTATATTTGAAACCCAATTATGAAGGACTCTGTAAATCACAATGGTTTCAATAGAATTAAAAAAAATAGGTTAAAAAATGAAATTAATTTTGCTCTTTGTTCTCGAGTTTAGTTCACTCCATCTTAACAATGATCTCATGCAACCCACAAATATGATAGAGATACTGACCCCTTATTTCTCGCCCATGACCCAGCCTGGGTTCTGCTCAGCTCCTTAGTCATGGTCATTGTCATCCCACTTCCCCTTCACACAGTCCCCCACAAGACCCTCAGACCTACCTCCAGCCTGCATATCCCATTGGCATCAGCTTCTGCTCCCCTGGCAGCAGGTGGCCAGAGAGATGGCACAAGACCTCACCTTGGGTGAGGGGCCACTGCCAAGGGCCATAGCCACTATGTCCACACAGCTCACAAGTGTGTCCCTCAACCATTCCCTAGGGTCATGGGCTGCATGACTCTGCTCTTCTCCCAGTATACCCTAAACCTTCCCTGAGCACAGAGGAATCCCCTGACTGAATTTCTAGAAGGAAGCAGGATCCAGGTCAGATGAGTCCCCAGTATGGGGATGTCTTGAAGAAAGAGTCTTGATTCAGCAGAGATCCTCTGTGCTCAAATGAACCTCACCCATAGCTCAGCCCTTCAGTGGATCCAGCACACAGCACCACAAACTTAGTGTTTAAAGGAACAGTCCATTGTACCCACTGTCCCTCTGGCCATGTTTTATGGTCAAGCACAGCCTCTTCAAGAGGAGGCAGAGGGTGTTGGGGAAGGACCTGCGCCCACTGCAGGGAGATGGGGTGGCAGTCCCTCTGGGGACAGGCCCCCTGCTGGCTCCACAGCTGTGTTTCTTTTTCTGCCTCTCCCACAGGCATCAAGTGCAACAACCAACTTCACCAGGCTGCCTCGTGCCTGAGGTACTGCCTCAGTGACTCACTCATGGAAGCTCTTGACACCACACTTAGCCAGCACAGAAGTTGACACCATCACTTTTATTTTATTTTCTGGTTTGGGGCCACACCCCATGATGTTCATGGGGTTATTTCTGGCTCTGCACTCAAAAGTCACTTTCAGCAGGCTTCAGAGGCCATATGGGATGTTGGGGATCAAACTCAGGTCAGCTACTTGCAAGGCAAACACCCTCCATGCTGTACTATCACTCTGTCCCTGATGCTATCTCTGTTAGACCTTCCAACTCTGATCTTGACATTTTGAGCTTTGGTGTGTGTGTGTGTGTGTGTGTGTGTGTGTGTGTGTGTGTGTGTGTGTGTGTGTGTGTGTGTGTGGTGGGGGATCCCCAGTAGTTCTTCAAAGTCATGTCTGCAGATATCAGATATCTGATCCAATCATGTGGACCTGACAGCTCAATGCAGATTCAGGGGCCACCCAGGGGACCCCAGTAGTGCTCAAAGGCCTCATGGCACTGGAGCTCTAACTTAGGGTCCCATACACATGGGATTTGTTCTCCCTTTGAGCCATTTCCCCATCCCTGCTTTGCTTTCATCAGGATCCTGGGCTGTCTATCACAATAGAAACATCCTATTGAGTCTTCTTCCCAGGCTCTGTCCAGAGAGACTCCTTTCACCCACGATCACAACTTAAGCCTGGGGACAGACAGAAAGACAGACAGACAGAAGGAAGAGAAAAGAGCAGGAGTTTGGCCTGATCTGGTAGAAACATAGGAGCTGCTGGCTTGAAGTCTGAACTCTTGTCCTGTCTGTGCATGAGTCACATCCCTGACCCCAGGCCTCTGATGCTGCATTTCTACCCACTCCAGCTCTGGCCTTCCAATGTGGCTCACGACCTTGCTGCTCTGTGAAGAGAGAAAAAAAAAAAATGAACCACTGGAATGGGGAGGGAATCCAGGAGGACCTTTAGAAAAACCGGTCCAAATATTTCTGAAGAACGATGGTTGGTAGGCACAGATCTGCCGCCAGGTCCCCTTGTGGAAATGCAGACACTAGTGCTGAGAAAGCGATACAGCAAATGTATGCGTCTAGCCCCTGGCGGAATGCAGCGAACAATGGTCTGTGAGTGCAAAGCAGAAACTGCTGATGGGAAAGATGATTTCTGCTCTGGAGGGCAGGAGCTGGCCTCTATCAGGATCCCTTTCACTGAGCCACAAAGACCCCTTTCTTCCTCCCCACAGGACTCCATAATAAGCACCTCGCGCTCTTCTCACCCCCCAATTCTGAGCCTCTTCAAGAGTCACCTGTTTCACAGTGAAATTCAGAGCTGGAAAAACGGCTTTGACCTTGCGCTGTCCAGGCCTCTGGCCCCTCTGAGGTGTGTTTCGGGAGAAAAGACTTGGTTTGGAAACACAATGGTGGTGGGGAGTGCCCCGAAAATTGGGCTGCTCACATGGAGATGTAGGGATGTTGGAGAGCAAGTTCCTTCTCCTGCTGGCACAATGGATTGGGAAATCACCCAGAAGACACCCCCTGGCATGGCTTTTTCTCCCACACCCCCCAACACCTCTGCCCAGTGTTTCTAGCCCTGTGGTTGTTTTTCCCTCAAATCCAGCCACTGCACAGGCTGGGCCCCAAGGCACTGCTTTGCCTGGCTTTGCCTTTGGCTTCTGAGTCACCTAAACAGGCTTGATATTTGGAGTCTTGATATTTGGGGTTACATGGCTTGAAGGGTCAGTTTCTCACCTGGGGTCTACAGTCCTTTGCCCCTGCTGTATCTTTCAGATGAATCTGCCTGGGACCCACTGGGAACCCAGGTTCAGGGAGGTACCTCGCTGGCCTGTAGACACACAGCATGTTCAGAGCCAAGGCCCTGCCTCAGATGTGAGTCCTGCCTCCCTTCTTCCTCCACCCCCAGGGGGGACACCAGCTTCATCGCTGAAGATGACAATGTCTGTCCTCTCACGTATAAGCCAGAGCCCCATGGACTGGCTTTATGAGAGTCTTTCACAGCTTGTCTGCTCTGGGAATTCACACGATCTCTATCACCCAGAACTGTGAAACCAAAACACGGGGACAAAGGCCCAGGGGCCCTGAATCTCCCTGCCAAGGAGCAAACTCTCCCGTCATTGCTGAAAGCCGAGGGCACTGAGGGCAACACAGACAAAGCCTCAGCAAGTCAGGTGAAGATGAAGCTATTGTGCTGCCTGCTTAGGGCTGTGGCTCCGGCCCAGCCAGCTGGGGTGGGGGGCATGGAGGCTAGGGTGTCTGTTACCCTGCGCTGGCATAGATTCTGCATTAATCCACCTGCCAAGTCAGCCTGGGGCTCTAGGCCAGGCACCCAGAACCCAGGAGGGAGCAGGAGACAGTGAAGGGGCCCTGAAGCAACACAATTGAATTACCAGGGGGGCAGCCTAGCTAAAAGTTTGACTACTGCTCTCCCAGATGGTAGCAGGTTTGGGAGGAAGGTGGAGACTTCAACTCCCTTCTCCTCCCCACCTCAGTGCATATCAGTGCCCTAGGAGCCAGTTTGCCAATGACAATGGGGTCCTGGCCTCCTGGTTGGGGCCAGGCCATCTGCTTTGCCCACCAGGCTCTCCCTTCAGGACACCATCCTAGACGCTGAATACCCATGGGCTTGAGGACAGGGATCTGTCACCCACTTTATCTGACACTGTCTGGCCCTGTATAGCATCATGTGACCGCAGGGCGAGGCACACTCACCCCACAGCCTGGCTTGAATTCTCTGGGGCCAGAGCAGAGAGAGAGAGACCAGGTTACCAGTAGGTTCTTCGCACATCTTGCCATCCCCCAGGGTCTCCTCCTCTCTAATGAATGATACAGAAAGGTGGTGGGTTTGCACTGGCCTTGGTGGCTCAGGACCCCTGTTCAAATTCTTCTCCTCTACCCACCTATTATCTCTGGACTTGTCCCTGGCCTGTGAGGTCAGGATGCGAAGCATCCTACATGCTGATCTGAGCATTGCTAGTGGTCACCTAGGGCAGAGCACGTGAGTGTGAGAAAAATGAGGGTAGAAGGTTCTGGACTGGGGCCAGAGTGGGTTGGGTTATTGCCTTGCACACAACTGACCTGAATTTGATTCCTGGTATCCCACATAGACTTCCAAGCACCACCAAGAGTAATTGCTAAGTGTAGAGGTAGGATAATATCCAAGCATCAACAGGTGTGGCCCCTGAACAGAAACAAAACAAAGCAAGAATCTGGTTTGAGGTACTGATGAGATGGCCAGGGTCACTTTTCCCTTTGCCATTGCCTTTGGAATTCCAAGGCACCTACCCCATAGCAGAGAAAGAAAGAGGAAAGGGTCTTGTACATGCACTCAGGAACTGGAACTTCCAGGGGCCTCTAGTGCAGGGCCCTGTTGTGCTAAGCAGGTCATGGACAAGCCCCTGGGGAGCTGGAAGTGGCTGGGCTTTTTCAGGATCCGCAATGACTGTAGGAGCAGATGGCTGAGGTGGGTGTTCCTGGAGGGGCTGACAGAGTCTCATTTGCATGAAAATTTCCTCCAGTTCTAGGGAATCCCTTCCAGATGTTCTCACCCACAGCCCCAGAACAAGAGCAGTGCAGAGCTCACACAGAAGCCATGGCTGGAATGAGGAAAAAGCCTATTCTAGAGCCAGAAAGTGTCCCCCAGCCCAGCCCCAAATCCGGTTTCTCTCCAGTATCTCCCCCAATCCCTGCACTTTGCCCCACAATCCCACTACTAGACAATCAGTTCTTTGGATCAATCATTGCTGTCTGGTAGCCCAGGATTCCACTATTAGTCATTCCTTCAGATCTGTCACTGCTGTCTCAGGCCGCTCTCCTGCAGACTTTGATGCCCTACAAGGTGCCACCAAAATCCTTTCAGTCTGATCATGGCAGCATTTACTAGCAGTGCAGGCTCAGCTCAGACCTGCTGCTGCATTTTAACAAGGCACCCAACGTGGACTCTAAATAAACATAGACTTTCTAGAAGGCATGCTAGAATCTAGTCTAGAATTTGGTCAGAAATAAATGAACACCGAGTCAGGTCTAACTCATTAGTGTCCAGAGGAAAAGGCACAAAGCTCCATAGGCCTTGATGGGGGAAGAAGAAAGAATTGAGAGGAGACAGCAGCAGGGCCTAAGAGTGGGGAGTGGAAAGAAAAGAGGGTTTACCAAAGTGTGGTGGCCTCTCGGGGCCAGAGAGAGACCACAGTGGGTAGGGTATTTGCCTTGCATGTAGCTAATTCTGGTTCAATTTCTAGTATCCTATATGGTCTCCTGAGCACTGACAGGAGTAATTCCTGAGCTCAGAGCCAGGAGTAATCTCTCAACACCAGTAGGTGAGGCCAAAGAAAACCAAAGTGTGGATCAGCTCTATAACATCCCAGTTTTGCTCCTGGATATCACATGATTCCCAGAGCACTACCTGATGGGACCCCAAAGGCATCAGTTATTCTAGAAATCATGCCCAGAACTGTAAGTGAAAACTTTGTACTGGGAGGAAGTGAAATAACCTCTTCTTCACGTATCTGATCTCTGGGGTACTTCGCCAGTGGTTACCTACTAAAACCCCTTCCCATCCCTTCCTCTGCACCTTCAACTCCCGAGAACACACATGCTCAGATTCCCACAAAGACATGCCCAGGCCACCAAGCTGTCTGTTTCTTGCACATCTCCAGAAGGACCAGGGTGGAGGAATCTGGGCTCTGTTCAACCCTGAGGTCAGCAGAGCTTTGGGGTCATGGAGCTACAGGCAACTCCATCATATTTTCAGCCTCAGCTCAGGAGTTCAGGAGCAAGTGAGGCTGAGGGCTAAACCAACTCCTCCAGTGACAGCTGGAAATAGGTCCCTGAGCTACAGCAGCACCCTCTTCAAATGGTGGGACAAATTCTCCCCAGGACTCTACTTAATTGGGGTCCTCCAACCTCAGCCCTGGACAACTTAGGTGCTACCCTTTAGGACTCCACTAATGGGCAGTGGATGACGGTGGAAAGAACCCAGAAGACCCGAGAATCCTGCAGGGAGCAGAGGAGAAGGTGATGCCAGGCATCATGACTCGGCTCTTTTCCAGTGCTAGACTTTACCTAGTGCTCACACAAGCTCCAAGGACCCAATCCTGCAAGGCTGCACCACCATCGTCCCATTTACAGGTGACAAAACTGAGACCTGGAGATAAAGAACCTTTAATCATGTTGGAGCAGAAATTCCTATCTGAGATTCACATGCGTGATCCCCCCATCATGGTCTAGTGCTCCTCTTGTATCTGGGACTCGCATCTATCTCCCTGCAAATAGACAGGGCTACCTGGTTGGCTTGGCACATGCTCAATGCTGGTGAGGGCTCACCCCTTTGAAAACAGGTAGAGGAGGGTGCTCAGAAATTTTCAGGGCTTTTTCTAAGGGCCACTCCCCACCCAGGATGTCCCAAACACATCCATCCTTTCTCAGGGAGCTGTGTCTGTTCAAACACTAGCTCTTTTGCAGGACTCAGAGAAAAACAACACCCAAACCTCCCACCCTTCTCCTCCTCCTTCGCTGCCCTTTTCTGCCCAGAAAAGAGCAGTTCCCATGGGCCATGCGGCACTGCAGCCACTGAAGGCAGCTAAAACATGCTGTGGGTAATTCCACACGGCCTGTGTCACATGCTCTGGGATATTAGTTTGGGTATATGTTCCTCAGAACATGTCCCTCTGGTTAAGTGACACACAACTCTCTGATCTGGCCATAGTTGTGTTTTTCTGGGTACTGATAGGGGAAAGGCCTGCCAGCAAGGCACAGGATGTTCTCAGCTCTAACCAGGCTGGTGGTTCAATACAAGGGTCTGAGGTTATGATGCTGTCCAGGCCTTGAAGAGCTGGGGATTCTGTGGCCCCTCTGACAGTGCTGGGGGGCCTCTAGGGTCATGCCTGGCAATGTTCGTGGACCAGGTGGTACTGAGGGTGACATTGTGCAAGGTGGGTGCTAAACTATTGCTCCAGCTCTGCTTTGGCTCTAAACCGTCTTCCTGAACATGCACTTCCATGAGCTTGCAGGGGGCAGGTTCTTCCAGCAGCATATTTTCTAAGCAGGTACAGGTTTGAAGTAATCCGGTGCAGGTCCTGTCTCTAGGACCTGATATGCAGAGTCAGGATCCACCAGAGGTTTATCTAGAACCTTCAGGATTGTAGGCTTCGGTCACCAGGGTGAGCAGCAGGGTTGGAGCCAGAACCTCCCTATCAACACCTGTTTTACTGGGAAAGAACATTCAAAATGCACTTAACACTCTTATTGGCCTCTGTGAAGGGTTTTAGGATAAATCTCCAATGCACTTCTGCAAAACACATGCAGAAGAAGAAAAGTTTTCATTAAAAGAAAACTGAGGCAGAGAGGTACCCAGAACCATGCCCAGACCATATCTTTCCCTTCACCTCTCACACTAACTTTACTCCCATCCCTGAATATGGCTGAAATTAGACCCCTTCACTTCTGGGCTACAGGACACAGAGTCTGGGCAGAGTGGAAATGACTCCAGAGAACAGGAAAAGGCAACAACTTCCGGGTGAAAAGTTTCACCTGCTGCCTGCTCTGCTCAGAGCCCAGGTCACCACCAAACCTGGATGAAAGTGGAGCTGTCCCTTTCAGTCCACAGCTGTTCTGGGCGGCTCCAGGTGCCTGGCCTCACAGCTGCTCTCCCCAATATTCATTGTCATGCACTAGGCCCCAAGCCAAGCCTAGCTTGGTCCTCAGGTCTCCTCCCCTAAGCCTGCAGGGATCCCGGGAGGTCATAGTTCACATGGGAAGTGGCTGGGAGACAGGACAGGAGAGAGGGAGGGCGCTGAAGCTATGGCACCTCTGTCTAGACTCTGAGAGACCTTTACTCACAGGAAGAAAATAAATACTGAAGGGCTCTTCTTCAACTGGACAAAGAGCATCAACCAATAGCTCATGGCCAGTCAACTGAGTAGTGAGAGGTTGGGCATGTCCCTGAGAGCAGGAATCAGGGTCTTGAGCTTTTTTGTTTGCATAATCAGGCCAACACTGTGGGGAAGACAGGAGAGGAGTGGCAGGCAAGCCAAAAGGAGGAAGCTTTGTTTGCAATAATGTGAGCATTTCTGTGAAAAAAAAAAAAGAGGGAAGAATCTGATAACAAAAGAGAACTATTAAGTGACTTCAAAAGGACATAAGATACAAAAGAAACATTAAAAATTATATTGTAAATAAACACGGACTCAGAATCAAAATAGAATAACCATGAACAAGGGTAAAAAGAAAGGAAGGAAGAAAGGAAAGAGGGAAGGAGGAAGGGAAGGAAAGAAGGAAGGAAAAGGAAAAGGAGAGAAAGAAGGAAATAATAAAAAGGAAGAAAGGGGGCTTGAGATATAGCATGGAGGCAGGGCGTTTGCCTTGCCTGCAGAAGGATGGTGGTTCAAATCCCAGCATACCATCTGGTCCCCTGTGCCTGCAAGGAGCAATTTCTGAGTGCAGAGCCAGGAGTAACCCTGAGCGCTGCCAGGTGTGACCCAAAAACCAAAAACCAAAAAAAAAAAAAAAAAAAAAAGGGAAGGAAGGAAAGACAGATGTAAAAATATAGGATTTTCATCCTAAAAGCTACAAAAAAATTAAATAAATCAAAGTAGAACTGAATATATCAAGAGAAATATTGTAGATGATATTTGGAGGACTCAACATAATAAAGATGACATTACTTTCCAAGTCGACATACAGATTTAAAGCAATCCATATCAGAACCACAGCAAGAGTATAGGAAATGTTATTCTAAAATTTATATGGAAAGGCAAAGGAACTAAAGCAGCAATTTTGTAAAAGAAGATAAGCTCAGAGGAATAACTCTCTTATTTCAAAACTCATTACATAGCTATGATAATCAAGACCTTGTCATTGACAGAGAAACATATATATCATTGGAACATAATAGAAAACCCAGAAATAGACCCACACAGACATAAAGCAAATACTTTTGAACAAAAGAACAATACAAATTCAATGTAGGAAAAACATCTGTTTTTTTAAAAAAAAATAGTAATTTAAGTCTTATGTCTTATCCTAAAATGAACTCCAGATAGATAAGAGGAGTGACCAGAGCACATGCTCTGTACATAAGAGTCTTGGGTTCAAGCCTCAACACTGTATCACACTCAGAGCATTGCTGGCATGATCCCAGAAATCCTAGACATAAGTAGCCCTGAGCACCATTGAGTGTACTCCAAATTAATTAAAAAAATATATATATATGTGTATATACAGTATATTTAGTAGTATATATGTATATATAGTATATATATATAGTAGTGTGTGTAAACACAAATAGATAGATAGATAATCTATGTGACTGAAATGTGAAATAAAAACCCTGTAACTTTTGGAGGAATAAAAAGAAAATATTCAGAATAATGAACTAAGCAAAAATTACTTAGGTTTGTCATTAAAGACATGATCCATAAAAGGAACATTTTCTAATTGATCCTTATCTGAATTTAAAGTTCTGTTTTGCGAATAACCTACCAAGAGGGTGAAGAAAAAATCCATGGTGATTCAATTTTTTTTTAAGTCAAAGAGAAAAGAATTGATGAAAAGCAAATCCAGGGGCCAGAGAGAGAGCAGAGGTAAGGCATTTGCCTTGCATGTAGAAGGACGGTGGTTTGAATCCCAGCTTCCCATATGGTCCCCAAGCCTACCAGGAGCAATTTCTGTGCGTAGAGCCAAGAGTAACCCCTGAGCACTGCCAGGTGTGACCCAAAAATGAAAAAAAAAAAAGCAAATCTAAAAGAAAGATTTTATTATACCATACCACACATTTGGTCAATTTGGCCACAAACTAGTATCCAGAATATATAAAGAACACTCAAAACCTGGCACTTAGGCAATTCAGGTAGAGAATGGGCAAAAGGTAGAAGAAAATTTTCACAAGAGAAGACATGCAGATGAGATGGCAAATTAGCACAGGAAGAAGTACTCCATCATTAGCCCTTGGGATACAAGTTAAAATGACAAGAAGATGTCACCACCCACCTACAAGAATAGAAATAAAAAGTGATTATGCCAAATGCTAACAAGATTGTGAAGATGGGAATCACCCACCTACTATTGATGGTGCTACCACAGTGGAAAACAGCTTAAAAAAACAAAACAAAAAAACAACCCTAACCATGCTGCTACTATACAATCCGGTAATGACACTTCTGGGTATTTTTCTCAGAGACATGAAAATCCATGTGCACACAAAATTTGTAAACATATGTTTAGAGGCAATTAATTCAAAATAGCCTCAATCTAGAGCCACTTGGCTGTCCCTCTGCTGGATCAACAGCCTCATCTCTTATCATGAATCCTACTCAGCCATCAAGAAGAATGAGCTGTTGAGACACACAACCTAGATGAAATCTTCAGAGAATTATGCCGAGGGATAAAAAGAATCCCAAAGGCTACCCACATCCACTTATATAACATTTCTGATATGACAACAACAACGAAAAATAGAAATGGAGAACAGATTTGTGGTTGTCATTAATTAAGAAGGCAACAGAGGGGCTGGGAGGGCCCTAAGGCCTTACATATGTCTAGACTGGGTTCAATCCCCAATATCCCATAAGATCCCACAAACACTACCAGGTATAATTTCTAAGTGCAGAACCAGGAGTAATCCCTGAGCATCACTGGGTGTGGCCCAACAAACAAAACAATAAAAGCAACAAAAATATTTAAAGAAATTAAAAAAATAAAAGATGAAACAAGGTCAAACAGTGGTCCTCAAACTATGGCCCGCGGGCCACATATTGTATTTGTATCTGTTTTGTTTCTTCATTGCAAAATAAGATATATGCAGTGTGCATAAGAATTCGTTCATAAGTTTTGTTTTTACTATAGTCAGACTCTCCAATGGTCTGAGAGACAGTGAACTGGCCCCCTGTTTAAAAAGTTTGAGAACCCCTGAGTCATAGCAGGTATAATTCTAGAAACATGGAACTCTGGGTGGTCAGGAAGAAGCCCCGGATCTGATGTGCAAATGTCAGATCCAGCTGTGAATCTCTTGTGCAGTTTTACAAGACAGAACCATGCGGATAACTACTAGATAGATAGAGAACATGGAATTTCTTTTAAAAATGTTTCTGGATGTAGCTCCACAACGACCTCAAAACATCAACTAAATGCAAACTATTGAGAGAAAATAAAAAGAACAGGGGGCGAATAAAGGCTGCTTCTCCAAGATGAAATGAGAATGGCCCAGGCTTTCAGCGTGCCCTGAACTCATATCGAATAGAATCCTTGAAAGAGGATTGTGGGCTTTCTCCTTTGCTTTTCAATCTCTTCTGTTCCCACCAATATAACCTCAAGCCAATCCTCTCTTCCCACTCCCTCCCTTGCTCTGCCACAATGGGGGAGGCCGATACTAGTACAAAATCACAGATAACAGTTGAGACTGTGAATGCCTGCTCTAAAATAGGAACACTCTGGGTTAAACTGAAAAGTGAATCTCCAGTAGGGAAATTGCTAACACCACAGAGCGGCCAAGAAAGACATTTAAGACAAATGCAGGCAGGGAGCTTTTCCTTGAAAGCAAGGAACCACATTAGGTTCACAAGCCAGTCTGATCCATCAGGTGTGCCCATTGGGTAGAAATGGAACTTTAAGGATCAGAGAAAGAGACAGGAAGGGACAGAATGTCAATCCAATAGTGTGGCATTTTAGTATTGGCTGAAAAGATTACAAGTAGCTAGAAACAGGTATTGAAATATGAACGGGGCTTGTTAATCGACCTAGAACTTGAGTAAAAGGCCAAATAAATGGTGCCTGAGTACTGTGCTAAAAGGAAGGGTGGGGGGTGTCTGCTCAAAGTAGCCATCTTGCTAAAATTGATTGGGCTATGCGTGGTCACCTGGTTTAAACTTGGCCAATCAGGGATGGGCACTAACGCTGGGTTTCAATGACTGGCCAAGAAGGTGAGGGCTAAACCTAAGCCTAATCATTTGGAGACCTTTTCTATTTGTGTTTTTTTGGCTTGCAACCGGAATTGCAGAGAACAGTGTTGGAATTTAGCCCCAAAACTGGGAGTATTAAACCTTGACAGCAGCATGAGAAAAGCTGTGTGTGGGAGCCTACACTCCAATAAGCAAAGAAAAACAGTTGAGAGAAAAGTATGGGGGGTACCAATGCCTGCCCAGTGGTTTCGAAGTTTTTGAGCCAGATGTGCTTTCCCTCTTACCAGAAGCAGGAGCTAAATGAGGTGTCTTAGAGGGCAGGGCATGCCCTGCATACATACTCAGAGCATGTAGCTGCCTCCTGTAGAGAAAGTTCTAGCCCAGCCAAGGATCTGGACAAGTCTTCAAGGGCTTATACCTTGAAGGTGACCAGAGAAACAATATAAACACAGACTTCCATAGCCCTCCCTCCCAAGTCTGAAGAATGGTATTACTGTCCATGTACCAGTAAGGAAATAGAGGCTAATAGGCTAAATAATAATTACATGTTCCAGTGATTCCACTCCTTGGCATCTATCCTCCAAACACATTCAAAAACCCATTCATTTAAAAAGATATATGCACACATATGTTCACTGCAGTATTTAGTACAATGGTGAGGGTGTGAAAACACATCAAATGTCCAAAGACAGATGGGAATGAAAAGATAGTACAGCTGGTAGACCACTTGACAACTGACCCAGTTTTGATCCCTGACACCACATAGGATCCCCTGAGCACTACCCCACCAATAAAAACTTGTAGTGTATATATGTAATATAATATCATGCAGCCACAGAGAGAATGAAATCTTGCAAATTGCTATAACTTGGCGAGAACTGGAGAGTATCATGTTAAGGAAAATAAACCAGAAGGAGAAGGGCACATGCTGGCCGATCTGCTCATCTGTGGTAGAAACAAAGAAGAGCAGGGACAGTGTCAAACAACAATGTCAAACCTTTGGTCTGGGATGACAAAACTAAGTTACCAAGTAATGGGGATAGGCATAAGGGGGAAGAAGTGATCTAGAGGGGCCGGAGTGATGGCAACAGCAGTAGAGCATTTGCCTTGCACGCAGCTGACCCAGGATGGACCGTGATTTGATTTCCCAGAGTCCCATATGGTCCCCCCAAGCCAGGAGCGATTTCTGAGTGCATAGCCAGGAGTAACCCTCTGAGCATCACCAGGTGTGGCAAAAAAAAAAAAAAGTGATACAGAATCAGAGATAAAGGATCTTGGTCATTTTTTATTTTTTATTGTTGTTGTTTTGGGGGGTCATATCCAGTGATGCTCAGGGTTTACTCCTGGCTCTGTACTCAGGAATTACTCCTAGCAATGCTCAGGGACTATATGGGATTCTGGAGATCAAACCGAGGCAGGCTATGTGCAAGGCAAATGCCTTCCTCACCGCGTTATTGCTTGACCCTGGTAGGTGAGATGCTGTCATCTTGTACATACCTGTTGACATGTCTGTGGCCATGCTACCTCAACAATTGTCAATTCTTTAAATTGCTCAAAAGAATGCAATCCTGAAAGGTCAAAGGTCAGGCAGGGTCCCCATAATCTCTGACTTCCAAGCTGGTTTCCATTGCATCCCTTTCTCCTGGAGGACATGGATTCCTCTTGTATCAGGACTAGAGTTGAGATAGTTTCTCAGACAACTTCACTGCTGAACTACAAAACCCTACAGGGTTCCGGGGTCCTAGTAGGCCTGGGGGTTTTGACATGGGGTCAGATGAATGTTTAGCCTTGTTCAGGCTGGAGATGACAAGTGACAAAAGTGTGCAGTCATTGCTGAGTGTGCAGTGAATGCTCTGGTAAAGTACAGAGAACCACCTGAAAGAGAAGCCAGGTGAGCTAGCCAGCACCTGTCCTCACATCAGCCACCCTACACCCCTTTTCCCTTGGGGCCTGACCTCGATCCTCCCAAGATCTGGTCTAAACTTTCCCAAATGCCACTCTCTGCTGTTGTGTCTTCTTTATGCTTCGTGTCTTTATCTAGGTGACATTTTTCATTCCTTCCACAGGAACTGTTCAAAGATCAGGAGTGAGAATAACAATAGGGTTCCAATCAGACTCCCCCAAAGGGCAGGAGGACATTCTGGTCTAGAGACGCCATGAAGGAGTTCCAGGGGGGCAGAGGAGGTGGGAACAGGACTGAATGAATAGTATCTCTGGGGAGAAAAAGGTCAAGGGCAGGGCAGGCAGAACTGGTCAGGCAGGACAGGGCAGAATAGGGCAGGCCTCTATCTTGAAAAGCACCAGGGGCTGGAGAGACAGCATGGAGGTAGTGCATTTGCCTTGCATGCAGAAGGACTATGATTCAAATCCTGGCATACCATATGGTCTCCTGAGCCTGCCAGGAGCGATTTCTGAGTATAGAGCCAGGAGTAACCCCTGAGCACTGCCAGGTGTGATCCAAAAACCAAAAAAAAAAAAAAAAAAAAAAAAAGAGAAAAGCACCAATAGTGAGTGTAATGAGACTTTCTTAGCTCTGGGGAAAAGCAAGGCCTCCTATCTAGGAACATGGGAGCAGGTGGAAATCTCTTGTGCTCTCTGTCCATTGTCCACTGACTGGCTGCTTTGGCTCCATCCCAAGCCCCTTCTAATTGCATGAAGAGAACCCAGAGCTGGAGCCAGTGGATTGGCATAGGTAGATTGAGGGTCTTCCCACTGCTAGTTCCACCTAGGCTAAGGCTTGCCATGACTGTGGTTGGCAGACGCACTAGTGTTCACCAGGCATGTGGGTTTCTCTTCATAGCACTGGTGCCTGGGACTCACCCACAATAAAATCACCCCCATGGACCATATCTCTAACCCCAGCAGAACAAGTATAAAGCAGTCACTGCATGGAATAATCCAGACCAGGCTGAGGGTGAATTCAGGCAATCTTTTACCTCATATTAAGAGTGAGTTGTCAGGGCCCGGAGAGATAGCACAGCAGCGTTTGCCTTGCAAGCAGCCAATCCAGGACCAAAGGTGGTTGGTTCGAATCCCGGTGTCCCATATGGTCCCCCATGCCTGCCAGGAGCTATTTCTGAGCAGACAGCCAGGAGTAACCCCTGAGCACCGCCGGGTTTGGCCCAAAAACCAAAAACCAAAAATAAATAAATAAATAAATAAATAAATAAATAAATAATAAAATAAAAAATAAAATAAAATAAAATAAGAGTGAGTTGTCCACCAGAATGGTCATTTTTTATTGAGTACTGAGGTCACCCTCAAGTGGGGGAGTAAGAACAGAGTAAGGACAGATATAGCTCAGGCTATCCTGAGCCAGTCCCATCCAGGCTTACATGTAAGACAATCTCTGTTTTGAGTGAAACCACATTGTAAACAAACAGCTATAAAGAAACCAGGGATGATCATTGTTTTGGGTAAAATAAAGTGTAATCTAATGACCCACAGCACCTCTGGTGAATGGATTGAAGGGGGTGGAGAAATCAAATGACACAGAACACTTTGGGTGGTGGGAGGACACAGCCCTGCAGGGGCCTTGGGATAGAGGATCCCCACAAATACTCATACACAGCCCTTTGACTGTAGGTCAGTGGTGCCTCTCTACATAGCCTGTGAGCAGACAGGGTTGGGGGGACCCACCTAGGAGACACTGGGGTCTGTCCACCAGCCATACCAAGTCTCCTGCTAAGATGTTTCCACCCCACTCTGTAAAATTCCCTGGGTTTCCTCTTCCAAGTTTCTCCCTTCGTCTTCTCAATTGTTAGGTAACCAGCCTTCACCTTAATCTATGATGGCTGTGTTGGCCTTCACCCTTAACTATGATGGCTTCCTCTTTTACATGTCAAAGACCCACATAGGTGGGAAGAATAGATAGATTCTAGATAGATTCTTTACCTTAGTTTCCCCTTCCACCCATGGAGGTGGTCCTAACTTCCCAATAAATACCGGGATCACAGCAGGCCTCTCACTGCTCTACATTGTGGAAAAGTCCCCAGACTCTTGTTTGGTCTCTCTTCAATCTGGTTTGGATTATTTCCTGTGGCGGCCCTGCTCCAGCCCCACTTTCCCACTTCCCCATGAGATTACGGCACATGGAGTTACCCACATCAATAACTCATTTTGGGGTTTGGTCCTCGGCCCACCCAGTTCAGAGGCTTCCAAGAAACTGCTTAGTTCCTGTCCATCTCTCAGTCCGAAGAATTTAACACTCAGCAACTGGTGGATTGCACACCAGGCATTCCAGGTTTAGGTGCATTTCTGGAAGTACCCAGGGGACCAGGAATGGGCACTGAACCTGGGAGCCCAGCTTCCTGCATGCCAAGCATATGCTTCTAGCCTTCTGAGTGTGCTACAGTTCCCAGTGGTGTGTTTCTGCCTTTTGCCCGGTACTAATTTCCATTCAACGGAAGAGGAAACAGAGACACCGACAAAGAAAATGAGCTGCTTGGGGCCCCCATAGTGTCCGAGTCTCCCGCACTCTATGCACCAGTGCCTAGAGTGGACTATGAGCTCAGCCCCTGGCTCCTCTCACCCTCGGGCCTCCAGCTCCACCTACTCTATCGCTATCCCCACTGGCACACGCTTACAGCCCAGAGCTCTGCAAGAGCTCTTCCCTCCACCATCCCCACAGCCAGAGGATGTCTCAGAAGTTGTCTGTCTCCATCCACACCAGTACAAGAGCCCCTAGGGCTCCCCCTGCAGGCTGGAGGGGAGTTGAGGATTCCTTCTACCTGTAGCTTCAGTCTCTCAGATGTCAATTCTGGGCTCATGACTTCCTTCCTTCCAGTAGCTGGCTCTCCAATCCTCAGCAAGCTGAGATTTAGTAGCTCAATCACCTGCACCAATGAAGCTCCACTTGCCTGTTGGAGGTGCTGGCAGCCAGCCCAGGGAGGCGGAGCTGGTTCAGGCCCCCTCTCAGGAGAGGGAAGAAACTAGAAGCTTCTGGCCCTTATTGCCCATCTGGCTCTGCACCCAGCTACTCAAGGAACTGGCCTGGGCCTCCTTGTGCATCTTCATCCTCCACCTTTACCTCAAGACTCTTTTTTAGGGGCCGGAGCATTGGTGCAAGCAGTAGGGCATTTACCTTGCACACGCTAACCTAGGATGGACTGTGTTGGATTCTTGACGTCCCATATGGTCCCCCACATCAGGAGCAATTTCTGGGCGCATAGCCAGAAGTAACCCCTGAGCGACACCGGGTGTGTCTCCCCCCCAAAAAAAAGCAAAAATAAAAAGACTCTTTAAAGGAGAGAACGTGGGAGGGGGTGAGGCTGGTTTGTGACACCACCACCACCACCCCCAGAAGTGGAAGGCCCTGCATTTCCTGCCGCCATCAGCATCCCAACACTCAGGCCTGATTCTGCGGACTCCACATCTCACTGTTTGCCAGTTTCCTGGGGCGTCTGTGCATCCTGGAGCGTCTGTACTTCCTGGGGCTTCGCTGTGTGGTGCTGGGGTGTCTATGTGGTGCTGGGCTCTGCTCCAACCTGAATTGTCACTTTCATCCATGGTTTCCCAGTACCAACCAGGAAGGGAATAGAAACTGCAGCAGAGAGAGACGTGTTTACACTCCATTCCAAGCCTGCCGTGGCAAGCAAGGTTTAGACCCAGCTTCAGAAACATGGGAAGGACAGATCACAAGGAGACACACATGGACCTGTATGTCAGACAGTGGGCAGTGCTTTCAGGGAAACAGGTTAGGGTGAGGGGCTCAGTGCAAGCATGTGCTGCTTTAAGAAGGTGATTAGGGAGTGGGAAGATGCGCAAGTAACAGGAGCATAGACTCTGCATCTGGGGCCCTAGATTAGTCCCCAGAACCACATGGTCCCTGAGCACTGCCAGGAGGGACCCCCAAGCCCAGCGCTGGGACTAGCATTTGAGCACCAACAGGTGTGGCCAAAAACCAAAAGGGTGAGCAAGATCTCTCTCTGTGTGTGTCTCTGTCTCTCTCTGTCTCTCTGTCTCTGTCTCTTTGTCTTGTCTCTCTGTCTCTATCTCTGTCTCTGTCTCTCTGTCTCTGTCTCTCTCTCTCTGTCTCTCTGTCTCTCTGTCTCTCTGTCTCTCTCTCTCTCTGTCTCTCGGAGGACACTGTAGGCCGAAACGAGGCTGGTGTGAGACAGAGGAGGAAGACTTGGGAAAGGAGTGTCCAGAGGAAGAACAAATCTAGATAGAGATTGGTAGAGAGGTGTGGGGAACAGCAAGGGGTGCATGGGCAGAGCAGAGCGAGGGAGGGGGAGGACTCCGAGTGTGAACCTGACTGCCCACAGAGGCACTTGTATAGTTCAGGAAAGTCATACCTCAGTAGCTGGACATCCTGAGGATTGGTTTATTTGTTTCTTTTTCTTTTCTTTTTTGGCCACACCCAGTGATGCTCAGGTATTACTCCTGGCTACACACTCAGAAATTGCTTCTGGCTTGGGGGACCATATGGGACGCCGAGGATCAAACCGTGGTCCATCCTAGGCTAGCACGTGCAAGGCAGACTCCTTACCACTTGTGCCACTGCTCTAGCCCCTGATTTATTTGTTTCTTATATAGCAGCATCATTATTGGCATCAGAGTTGGGAGAGGGGCTTGCTCCAAATACCCAGGGATTTCCCCCAAATATCCAGGGACTTCCTACCTCTCTCATCTCATACTCCTATTGGATATCCCAGTCTGTCTGCAGTTGGAAGAGGGTACAAGCTTAGCTATCTCAGCTGAGGTGGCACCCCACCCCATTGGCAAGTTCCGTGCTCCTGCCGCATGTGCTCCCACCCCTAGCATATTCAGCCCCAGGCAGAAGAAGGAATTTCCTGCCTGCTGGTCAACCCCTGCCCAGGTCCTGGGTGGACACCAGTCTCTCACTTACAGCTGAGAATCCAGAGAGTCGCTTGTACTCACCTGGGAGTTGAAGTGGGAGGGCGTTGTGTGTGTGTTGGGGGGATTGCTGGAAGATGGAATCACCTGTGATTGGGCAGCAGAGTTAGGGCACTGAAATGGGTGCCTGAGTCTGCTGCCTAGGAGCTGGACAGCAGAGTGGGATATAATGAGGCTTGACATCTCTGCTGGGACCCAGGAACCTTCTCAGGGAGAAAGGGAACAAGTTCTCCCGAAAGGCCTGAAGGGGCCCTTAAATCTCAGCTCTGCAAGGGCCCAGCACAGAGGGTGACCAGTATCAGCACAGGAGTTGGAAACTCAGTTCTCAGGCAGTTCTAGAAGGCTTTGGGGGGATGGTTTTCCTTTCCTAGAATCCTGGGGTCATCCCCAGAAGGTTTGTTCCTCCATCCCCAGCTTCAGGGCTGTCTGAGGGCAGAGGTGTGGATACAGGAAAGGACCCTCTGGCAAAGACCACAGAGAGTCTGCACATTCCATGAATCCACCATGCAAGGGGGATTCGTGGGCTCCTTTGGGTTTTTTACTGGTGATTGTTTTTCTCCGTTTTATATATAGGTCACTGTGAAATTGCAAAGTTACTTAGGATTGGGTTTCAGACATACAATCAACACTAATCCTTCACCAGTGTCCACTTCACTCTACCAATGCGCCCCCATTTTCCTCCCACCTACCAGTCTACCAATCTGGTTCTACAAGAGGCACTTAAAAATTATATATATACACATTGCACTGTGGTTTATAGTACTGTAGCTGATAGGCTTTCATAATAACACTTCACCACCTTTCGCGTCACCTCCTCCTCATTTTTCCACTATAGGCTTTTCTCGCCCCCCCCCCCACAGTCCCTGCCCACTGTCTGTCCCCTCCAGCCCCCTCTGGCCCCTTTGGTAGCTGAAGACTCAGCAGAGGCTGGACACAGGTTTCTTAACAGGCTGGTGGAGACCAGAAACCATCTCCCTCCTACATGGGCTGTGCATGCTTCTCACACTATCGCCAAGGGCCACTGGTCTGGGTGGTGCTTGGCACAGGTGCTGAGTTCTGTGCTGGGGCAGGGAATGAGGGTGGGGGCCATCTGAGAAGCACACACAGCTCATCCCATGTCTCATGTGGTTGAGGAGTATGGCAAGAGCAGGGAGTGAGGAGAGGAGGAGGAGAGGAAAGAGTAGGGATAAAGGAGAGGAATGAATGGACAGAAGGTGCTAAAAAAATAAGGCATAAAGGGGATGATGCTTGATTTTTTGGGGGCTACTTTTTTGGGGGGCATATCGTTTTTAAAATCCCTGAGATTGCTTATAATACATCAGATCCAGCACCATCCTCTGCAGGGCTAAAGCTGTGTCAGAGCAGGAAATGTGCCTGAGGCCTCCATTAAGCAGCCCCTCTCATCCTTTGAAAGAGTCTGTAGCAAGGGTTTCAGCAGTGTGAGTTAAGAAGGGTCTAGAACTACATTAAACTGAGAATCTTCTGCATCTCAAAGGAAATGGTGACTAAGATACAAGGGCTGCCCACAGAGCAGAAGAAATTATTCACCCAATAATCATCCAATAAGGAGTTAATATCTAAGCTATATAAGACATTGATAGAGCTTATCAAGAAAGAAAAAAAAAAACTAACTCTATCCAAAAATGGGAAGAGATGAACAGACATTTCCTCAAGAGATACAGATGGCCAAAAAACAAGTTAAAAAAATGCACCACATCACCACTAATCATCAGAGAGATGCAAGTCAAAACAACAATAAAATATCATCTCACACCACAGAGACTGGCACACATCACAAAGAACAAGAACAACCAGTGCTGGTGCGAATGCAGGGAGAGAAAGAGACTCTCATTCACTGCTGATGGGAATGTCGACTGGTCCAACTTTTTTGAAGAAGATAAAAGGATATTTCTCAAAATAAAAAGACTAGAAATTGAGCTTCCAGAGAACCCAGCAATATCACTCCTAGAAATATACCTTAGGAGCCCCCAAACAATGTGGAAACACCCGCTGTATTCCTATATTCATTACAGCACTATTCATATAGCCAGAATTTGGAAACAACCCAAGTGCCTGAGAGCAGATAGGGGATAAAGAAATCATAGTACATCTACCATAGAATACTAGACAGCTGTTAGGAAAAATGAAGTCAATATTTGCTTATATAGAGATGGATATGAAGAGTATTATGCTGAGTGAAATGAGTCAGAGGGAGAAGGATAGACATAGAAAGATCACACTCATTTGTGGGTTATAAAAAAATAGTATGGTACTAATATCCAGAGACAATAGAGATGAGGACTAGGAGGACCAGTTCATGGTAGGAATCTTGCCACAAAGAGCGGAAGAGGCAGTTAGGGCAGAGAAGGGACCACTATGACAATGAGAGTTGTAAATGATCAGTCTGGACAAGGACTGGATGCTGAAAGGAAGGAAAGTGATATGCATGATTCATAACAATATTGCAAACCACAGTGTCTAAGAGGGGAAAAAAGGAAGAGAGAGAAAGAGAGTAAAAATGAAAAAATGGGGCCCGGAGAGATAGCACAGCGGCGTTTGCCTTGCAAGCAGCCGATCCAGGACCAAAGGTGGTTGGTTCGAATCCCGGTGTCCCATATGGTCCCCCGTGCCTGCCAGGAGCAATTTCTGAGCAGACAGCCAGGAGTAACCCCTGAGCACCACCGGGTGTGGCCCCAAAACCAAAATATATAAATAAATAAATAATAAATAAATAATAAATGAAAAAATTTCTGCCCCAGAGACAAGCAGGGTAAAGGAGAGGATTGGGGGAAGGGGGAAGACAGAATGGAAACTGAAGACATTTGTGAAAGAAGATGAACACTGATGTAGATTGTTGGACATTGTATGACTGAAACTCAATCATGAACAACAGTGAAAAAATAAGTATTACAAACTGAAGCAGAAGCCTCATACCCCATTCCCAAGGGAATGGGGAGCACTGGTCTGGAAGCAAATGCTGACACAGAAAATAATCCACACAAGATTGAAGAGAGTAAAATAGATTTAGGAAAATTCCACCACAAGCTTTCCACTCACCAGCAAAAGATACCAGCAGGCAGTTAGACAAATTGTAGAAACAGAAACCCAAGCAGCTTCTCCCTGAGACCCGAGGTCTTTATTGGCAAGAGAAAGACCACACCCTTGGGTGGAGAACAGGTAGGGGTAAGGGACCAATCCAGAGGCACTTCCAGTCCATTAGTGACAAGCACAAGTAAAGAATTATCCTGAATAGAACTAAAACTCCAACAATGAATAATCTTGTAAACCATCGTGTTTAAATAAAGTAATTTAAAAAAGATGTAAATAGGGGCTGGAGAGATAGCATGAAGGTAGGGTGTTTGCCTTGCATGCAGAAGGATGGTGGTTCAAATCCCGGCATCCCAAATGGTCCCCGGTGCCTGCCAGGAGCGATTTCTGAGCATAGAGCCAGGAGTAAACCTGAGCATTGCCGGGTGTGACCCAACTCCCCCCCCCCCCCAAAAAAAAAAGAAAGAAAGAAATAAGAGCTCAGAGAGATAGGACAGGGCAGAGAGATGTGGCAGGACATTTGCTTTGCAGTTACTTGAGACACGATAAAAAGATGAAAAACAATTTCTGGCCCAATAAAATCCTTTGCCATACCTTGGACAAAGTCCAGGTCATCTTCTTGGATGAAGCCCACCATTTCCCCTAAAAGAATAATTGAATCCGTTCTGTTTCCCCATAGTTTGCCTCTGTATAGAGTAGGTCTCTAAAGCCATCACCCCAGAATTTCTAGGAGCTCTGAAACTGAATGATCCGACATTTCTACAAGCCTGTCAAAATTCCATGACTTCTCTCTCTCTAATGGGACATAAAATAACCTGGCAATCTTCATTGGCATTTTCAAAAACTAACGTTTTTGTCAGGAGCTGTTGTATTTCTCTGCTTTTAACCTGCCTGTGTGTAGCACTTTTCAGTTTCCCCAGAAATTCTGTGTATGGGTCAGAAGCAGCCTGAAAGGTTTTTATAAAACTGCCCTTAAATATTGCATCTGCCTCAACCTTCTCCCAAGCACACAATGCAATCTCTCTGACCAGTTCCAAAACAGCATGGGGTAAAGTCGTCTGCTTGTGGGGGGTCTGAGGAAGCCCCTTCTCCTATCAAAAATTCATAAGACAACTGAACTCTTGCAACCATCCTTCCAGAATTGACCTAGGTTATTAAGCTTGGTTTTAGTTCCATCAGAAAACCACACATTCGGGGGTGGGGGAAAAAAAAAAAAAAAAAAAAAAAAGAAAACCACACATTCCATTGCCTCAATTGGAAAGAACTCAGGCAAACTTCAGAAAATAAAATTTTAGCAAGTGATTAAAGTCCTGAGGGATCCACCATTCACCTTCATTTCAGGTAGTAAGGAATTCAACACAAAACAGAGAAAGTGGACATACTCCAAGCACATCTTCTTAAATTGATGGAGAGATTCAATGTTTAAATCCACAGAGGTTGGAGTTTGATTTTTTTTTTCCAAACGGGAAAGCTGTCTTTGGATCTGTGCTTATCCTGAGGTGGAAGTGGAGTAGGGAGTAATCTTACAGACTGGCTTTCAGGCTCAACGTTTGACTGGACTATCGATGTCTCTTTTTGGCATTTGTCTTATCTGGAATATTAATTTCATCAGCTGGCAATTCTTCTGGTCTAGCGCCAGTGGAGGGTGACAAATTAACAGCCTCAGGGCTCTTGGCTTGAGCACGTTTCACTACTGGAAAAGTGCTTTTGTTTTCCAAAGTTGGAGGCATTTTGGAAAGCTTGGCCTGTGCATCCTACATTGCATGTTACATATAAGTTATAATGCTAATTAGAATCGATACCAGAATGGCCAATATGTAAATGACTACTTCTAAATTTATTTTGGGGGGGGGTCACACTCAGCAACGCTCAGGGGTTACTTCTGGCTCTGCGCTCAGATATTGCTCCTGGCAGGCACGAGGGACCATATGGGATGCCAGGATTCGAACCACCATCCTTCCTGGGTTGGCTGAGTGAAAGGCAAATGCCCTACTGCTGTGCTATATCTCTGGCCCCTACTTCTGTATTGATTCTGTATTGATTGTTGGAATAAAGAAGGTAACAATATAAGTGAAGAAAGGCCAGGGTTCCTCAACCCAAGCCAAGCCATTATCATAACTTTTAACCAAATAGGAACTAAATTCTTTATCCAGGCGGACTTATCTACTTGAGTAACCATAAAATCAGCCCAGAAAACATCTCACCAGTTTTAGATGCTGCCCCTATTTAAGGTGCCAGGTGAAGTGGAAGCCTCATGCTCCAATCTTAAGATAATGGGGAGCATGGGTCTGCAAACAAACATCAACACAGGAAATAATCCACACAAGATTGAAGAGAATAAAACAGGTTCAGGAAAATTCTACCAGAAGCTTTCCTCTCTCTAGCAAAGGATACAAGCAGGCAGTTAGACAAGTTTTGGAAACAGGAACCACAAGCAGCTTCTCCCTGAGACCCAAGGTCTTCAATGGGAAGAGAAAGATCACTCCCTTGGGTGGGGAACAGGTAGGAATGAGAGACCAATCTGGAGGTACTTCCAGTCCATGAGTGACAAGCACAAGCAAAGAAGAATTATCCTGAAGAGAATAAAAACTTGTTACTCCAAGCCTTGTAAACCATAGTGTTTAAATAAAGTAATTTAAAAAAAAAGAAAAAGGAAGGGGCCAGAGAGATAGAACTATGGCAGGGCATTTGTCTTGCATGTGGCCAACCTGAGTTCAATCCCTAGCATCCCATATGCCCCTCCTAGCACCACCAAGTATGAATCCTGAGTGCAGAACCAGGAATAACTCCTGAGCATTGCAGTGTGTGGCCCCAAGACAGAACATGAGTCCAGAGAGGTTCTGAGCAGTCTGGAGCTTCCTGCCAATCTTGCAGAAGCCCAGCCTTTCTTTTTACTTTCCCTTTTCCTCTTCCAAGTGGACACTACAAGACAGATTGGAGCATCTGACTGATTCCCTTTTCTCTTTTCTACATGATCAGGTCAGACTCTGCCCAGAGAATTCCTGAGCCATGAGTCACACAGTTTCCCTAAGCAATGCCTGTCAGTTCCAGGCCACCCCCAACCTGTCTGGCTCTGGCCTCCCAGCAGGCCCCCACCTTCTCAACAGTCCCTCCTGCCCATCACTGCAGCATGGGTTTGGACTCATCTCCCAAGAAACCTTAACTCTTATCTCTGCTCCAGAGAGTCTTGTCTCTCACCCCCATTCCCAGGAGTTAGCTTTGCTTCCTTGTTTCAGGATTCTCTCCCACCTCTCCTCTTCTACGGCTCTGCCATGGTCACCCCCACTTTTCCTCCAGAAAGTCCTCCTAGATTTCAAGTTAAAGAAAGGAGAATATTCAGAAGAGGTAGACAGGATGCTCAGACCATGCTCACCACACCCCTGTTTCCCAAATGCTATTTTACAACTAATCAACTTCCTGCTAAAGCTCACACAAGAAAATAAGCAAGGAAAACTGACAGACATAAATTCTCTAAAAAAAAGAGGGGACACCAAGAGCTACAAGATATTTTAAATATAGTATTGCCCAGAGTATAGTGAGGAGAGAGAAAGAAATTGAGTGGCAGAGGAGAAAGCCAGATGTGAAATAATGGGGAGCAAGGGCCAAGGTGACTCAGGTGCACTGGGGGTGCTAAGGAAGAACAGAACTGGAGCCGGAGAGATAGTACAGTGCCTTGCATGCAGCCAATCCAGGATAGAAGGTAGTTTTAATCCTGGCATCCCATTTGGTCCCCATGCCTGCCAGGAACGATTCCTGAGTGCAGAGCTAGGAGTAACCCCTGAGCACAGCAGGGTGTGACCCTTAGAAGAAAAATTTAGAAGGAAAAAAAAAACAGAACTAAATATTCAAGCCACAGAGTAAACAAAAATAAAATCATGAGACCCAAAATTTACCAGACTTAAAAATGTGCCCATTATGATGCAGGCGGGGGTGGAGGTGGAGAGATATGGTGGACTCTGGGAAGATTAGTGGAAGGAGATTGACACTGGTGGTGGGATTGGTGCTGAAACATTGTATGTCTAAAACTCAACTAGGAATAACTTTGTAAATCACTATACTCTAAAATAAAATGATAGATATTTAAATTGTACAGAACCCGAAAAAAACAGTATAGCAGATAAGGTTCTTGTTTTATGCACAGCTGACCTGGCTTTAGTTCCTGGTATTCTTCTAGGAGTGATCCCAGAGCACATTCAGGATAAACTCTGAATACTGCTAGGAATGGCACATAAAACCATAAATAATTAAAATAGAATAAGGCTTTGATGATTAGAACTACATAAAGACATTAACAGGACACACACACACACACACACACACACACACACACACACACACGTTCACTGCAGAACAAAAACAAATAGCACCAGTAATTTGGTTTGTGGTGAAGGCTATGTTTCAAATAAATGAGGCTATGATGGGTGACATATGAAATAGAAAGGAACCATGAGAAAACAGATTTTGATCCTTATCTCACACTTTCTACTATAAGAAATTATAGGCATATAACAAGCATACATATAACGCTGAAATCATGCAAAGACTATTAAGAGATATGAACTATGAATTTTGAAGTAGGAAGGCCTTAAAAATTATGATGCAAAGCCTAAACGTTAGAAAGGAAAGGCCAATCAATTTGACTACATGAAAGATAAGATCACTTGCAAGGAAAAACTATCACAGGCAAATAACAAACTGGCATCTCTCAGCCAAAGTAAATGACTTGCTGTCTAGCTCTGCAAAGATGCTTCCAAATTCATTTTTTAAAGGAACAATAATTCAGGTGCACAACTAACAAGTAAGTAAAGAATATAAACAGGCAGGAGCCAGAGCAATAGCATAGTGAGGAAGGGTGCTTGCCTTATATATGAAAACCTGGGTTAAATTCCCAGCATCCCATATGGTCCCCTGAGCCTACCATGAGTGATTTCTGAGCTCAGAGCTCAGGAATAACCCCTAATACTGCTGGGTGTGCCCCCACAAAAATAAATAAATGGGCAGTTAACAGGGAGACAAGAACAAGCAGATCTCAGATATGTGAGTCACTCAACCTAACTCATAAATTATAACCTACTTGAATTTCTTTCCCCACCTCCATCTCTAAAATAAATCCCCACGTTGTCGGGCCCGGAGAGATAGCACAGCGGCATTTGCCTTGCAAGCAGCCGATCCAGGACTAAAGGTGGTTGGTTCGAATCCCGATGTCCCATATGGTCCCCCGTGCCTGCCAGGAGCTATTTCTGAGCAGACAGCCAGGAGTAACCCCTGAGCACCACCGGGTGTGGCTCAAAAACCAAAATAAATAAGTAAATCCCCACATTGTAAAATTACCCCACATACCATATTTCCAACCCCAGGTGAATGGCTCTAAAGCAGGTAGAATAGTCATGAAGAATTAATAAACCAAGCCAATCAGGAGAGACTCATGAAGTCAGTGGTTTCTTACCTCATGGTGTCTCTTTGAGCCAAAGCCAGATTGACCTTTATTAAACCAGTACAAAATTCACCAGAGTGGGGAAGGTCAACTGAGACAAAAGTACCTATCCAAGTGTATTTTTACATATCAAAGGGATAGGTTTAGAGGAAAGCGGAAGATGGGGGGGGGACACTTTTGTTCTGGGTTAATAACTTGGTGTCATCTTACAATTTTTTACACCCATCCAATAAGCAAAGTGAAGATTTAACACTTTTAAATACTGATAGTGAAAGTATAAGTTTCTCCTCTGAAGATTTCAAATTAAAAATTTTAAATTCCTATATTATCTGTCCCCAATATCCTTCTACTAGGTATTTATCCCAGAGATCAACCCAGAAATACTTCTGCTCAGGGCTATCAGAATAAAGCATCTTTTATGAAATGAAAGAGCATCTTATTTGTTTATCACCGAGCACTGCATGGTTCCCCAAGCACTGTATCAGGAGCAGCTCTTGAGCACCACCAGATGTGGCTCCTAAGTAAGTTAACTAATAAAATATTGGGGAAATGGCCTAAAATAATGATGGAAGAACCAGCTAAATGAAATGCCCACACAATGAGATATAAGCAACTGACCTGAGTTTGATCTCTGACATCCCATATGGTCCCCTGAGCCTGCCAGGAATGATTTTTGAGTGCAGAGCCAGGAGTAACTTCCAAGTACTTTGTTCTCTCTACAGCCACACCCCACCCTGCCTTGTTTCTCCAGATCTTGGTTTCAGTTCAGTTCTGAACAGTAATCAGAGGCTTCAAAAAGAGCCTGGCCGCCAAGTGTGGGTGAGCAGCTCTAACCTGGCTGGAGTGGTGCAGGCAGCAGACACTGGCTGGACCTCCTCAAACCAGGACCATCACTGCTGACTGCACAGGGAGTGTCTGACTCAGTTGAGGGGCAAGATTCTGGCTGATCTGTAAACAGGATCTCTGACAAGTTCACAATATCTTCACCTGTTCCTTGGACAGACAATCCTGGAGAGAAGCAGACTGAGAAGTTCAGGGAAAGCTGCTTGGAGAAGGTGGGACTTCCACGGTCATGAAAAACGGTGATGGTGAAGAAAACTTTGGAAGGAAAGGGAACATTGCTTTGATGCCCGCAGTGCACCAGGCTAAGTGCCACCCCACAACCCCTGAGGCTAGGGCTCTGCTGCTCCCCTTTCTGCTGAAGAGCCAGTGAAGTCAGGGCGGGTCAGTCTAGGCCCAGGTCAGAGAATTAAAGCAGAGACAAGACAGAAAGAAGAGGGCCTGGAGAGATGGCACAGCGGCGTTTGCCTTGCAAGCAGCCGATCCAGGACCAAAGGTGGTTGGTTCGAACCCTGGTGTCCCATATGGTCCCCCGTGCCTGCCAGGAGCTATTTCTGAGCAGACAGCCAGGAGTAACCCCTGAGCAACGCCGGGTGTGGCCCAAAAACCAAAAAAAAAAAAAAAAAAAAAAAAAAACAGAAAGAAGATCAATGTGGGGAGGGGGGGGAGGGAGAAGATCCATGCAGACAAATCCCCCCATGCTTGTCAGCCTTACCATGAGATCCCCTCACTCTGGGACATTCATTAGCATTTTACAGAAGAGAAACTGAAGTCCAGAATGGCTTGCTCACAAGCAGACTCTCTCACAACCAGATTCCATCTCTCAGACTAGAGACTTGTCTGGCTTTGCAAGCACGAGGCCCATGTTTGGTCTCTGGTACCTCGTGGTCTCCTGGGTACTACCAGGCATGACCGCTAAATCAAAACCAAAAAAAGTTTACACTTTCCTCCCCTCTGGATGTTGGGCTCTCTGGCTGTAGGCGATTGGCACCTCGATGGGTTTCAAGCAATGGACCAAAGCCTCTGCTAATGTTATGTGCTGTTCTCAAACATGTCAGCTGTCCCTAAGTGCACAGTGCATAGGCAAAATGGATTCACTTTAAGGGTCACTAATTTGAATTTCCTTCTTTATCACTCTGCTACCTGGTTGCCAGTACTGATTCCCAGATATCCGTGGCATGGGCCAAGGTTGCAGGGCATCTTTGTCAGTGGGGGAAGTGGGAGTGGAGGGGATTTGCTCTGTCCTCCCTCTGAGGATCATGTCCAGGATCAAGGCAGGGACTCAACAAAGGGAATAAATTTTATGACAGGAAGCCTGGAGAGACAGACAGCAGGGAAGGCACTTGCCTTGCAATGTGGCTTATCCTGGTCTGATCCTCAGACAGCCCCACACGTGGTCCCCTGAACCATTGGGCTACCTAAAAAATAATAAATAAATAAATAAATAAATAAATAAATAAATAAATAAATAAATAATAAAGCTCAAGTCTTGCCTTAGATCTGCACCTGCATTCGTCCAACTGCCCTCTAGTGTTAGATTAACCAGTTTCCATTCTATTCAGGATATTTCTTCTTTGCTGGTCATGTTACTCATTGGATGGAAGCACCTTTGGATTGAAGCACCTTTTGGATTGGTGCCTTACCCTACCTGTTCTCCACCCCAGGGTGTGGTCTTTAGCTTCCCAATAAGTCCTCTGGGTCTCAGGGAGAAACTGTTTGCAGTTTTGGTTTTCCACAACTGAGCTATCTGCTATTGGCATCTGCTAGGAGCTGAAGGCTTGTGGTGGAATACGGGTGGAATCTATTATTTTCTTCATCTCTGTGTGGATTATTTACTGTACTGGTATTTGTTTCCAAACCCGAGTCTCCCCAATCCCTTGGAATTGGGGTATGAGGCTTCTGCAGGGAGGAGCTCCTTTGAGACACTCTTTTCTTTTCTTTTCTCTTTCTGTCTGTCTGTCGTCTTCTTTCTTTCCTTCTTTCTCCTTTTCTTTCTTTTCTCTCTTTTTTCTTTCTCTTTCTTCTTTCTTTCTTTTTTCTCTTTCTTCTTCTTCTCTCTTTTTTTTTTTTTTTTCTCTTCTTTCTTTCTTTCTTTCTTCTTTTTTTCTTTCTTCTTCTTTTTTCTTTCTTTCTTCTTTCTCTTCCTTCTTCTTCTCTTCTTTTCTTCTTCTTCTTCTCTTCTTCTTCTTCTCTTCTTCTCCTCCTCCTCCTCCTCCTCCTCTTCTTCCTCCTTTTCCTCTTCTTTCTCCTCCTCCTCTTGTTCTACTCCACTTCCTCCACTATCTCCTCCTCTACCTCTTCCTCCTCCTCTTCTTACTTTACTTCTCTTCTTCCTTTTTCTTCTTTTTTGGGAGGGGCACACCCAGTGGTACCCATGGGCTACTCCTGGTTGTGCTTTCAGGATCACTCTTGGTGGGCTGATGGAACCAAAGGGGATGGTTGGCTGTTTGGAAGGCAAACACCCTATCTACTGTACTATGGCTCCAGCCCCTTGGGACATACTTTTGACTCTAATCTTCCCAGAGCACAGTCCTACAGTCCAGGGCATGGTTTTATACATAGACACACACAACACACACACACACACACACACACCACACACACACACACCTCAGCAGCTAGAGGACTTAGAGCTTCAAGAGAGCGATCCAGGGACCAGAGAATTAGGACAGCTGGTAGGACACTTGCATGAGACTGACTTAGATTCTTCTCCTGGCACCCCATATGGTCCCCAGAGCCAGCCATGAGTGACCCCTGAGAACACAATAAGGAGTATCATCAGATGTGACCCAAAAATTAAAAAATAGAGAGAGTGCAAGAGAGCTGAGCCAGCCCCAGTCTGAGACTCTGCCCACCTCAGGAGTGAGCTGCCCGCCAGCTCGTAAAATATTCATTTCCCCTAACACAAATATTTTCACCCTTTAGAAGACTTGTTAATGTTGTATTTTAAGACACATTGAGAAAGTCCCTCTATGCTCTGGCTGAAGCCTGCTTCATAAATGATTGATTCTGTCAGCAGGAGGGAGGAAGCCAGCCGCCTTCCTGGGTCTGCCCATGGCCTTGGGCTCTTAGGAGAGAGGATGAGAGGAAGTACTGGCTCCCCTACCCAGCTAGAGTGGTGTGAAGATGAGACAGCCTCCCCCAGTGGCATTTTTCAACCCCTGGTTTTCTACCCTGGACAGATTTCTTCTTTGCCTCCAGGGAGCTGTGTGACCCAGGCCAGCTGCTGGACTTCTCTCTGAGCTGTCATTCGTTGGTGTGAGAGTGAGTGAGTTAAGAGCTCAGTTCCCCCCACCCTCTTAGTGCTGTCTTCCTTCTTCCTCAAGCTCCAGGGAATGGGGTCCCCTGTTCTGTTGATCCCAAATGGATCCTCCACACTTTGCCTCCACACTCTGAAAACTGCACTGTTTAAGGTCAGGATTCCCATGCTGGGGGCTCAGGGGAAGCTTCAGCACTGCCCAGAGGACACTGCCAAGTAATGTGCAGGGACCTTGAACCTGCCATGTCCATGTCCAGCCTGGATGTACTGATCTTGGTCCCGTGGCTGTGGCAGAGCCATAAAAGCTGCCCCACACAGAAAATGGGAACATATTTGCCTGCTGCCATCCCTGCCAGCTTTTGCCTTATCCTGTCATCCCTTGGGATCTATTAGCATCACACTTCAACACAGGCAGCTTCTCTGGAGACTGAAAGTAGGATGTGAAGGCTGAGGAGGGAAGCTGGGGTTTGGGGAATGGGCTGACACTGAACCTGGGCATTGAACCCACTTTCTGGCCATCCCTTGGTGTTCAGGCATGGGTGACCACAGCCAACCCTGCTCTGTGAGGACTCTGGGGCCCACCTTAAAGCCTTTTGCACTGAGAAAATCCTGGGACCCACTGGACAGTGACTGCTAGTGGAGACTGCACAGTGGGACCTCAATGACCTCCTGCCCTTCATCACGGGCCAAGGTCACACACCACCAAGGTCTCCACTATTTTCTCAACACACACAACATGTGTTCATTATATGATCCTCAATTGATGCTGCTCATGGCCCTCCCTCCTGAGTTTCCTGAAAAGTTACTAGAATAGGTACAAGCAGTTCTGTCACTGTCACTCAAACAATCCCCCACAACCAGTCTTGGAAGGCCCATGAAGGCCACTGGTTATGAAATGGTCTCACTAAAGGCCAGGGGGTGGTGGGAGTGACCTCAAAGGGGGCAGAGAGCAAGAGGAGGAGAGGAAGGGGTGTGGAAGTGGGAAGAGACTACAGCTAAATGCACTCAGAATTCATTCTGCAAGGTGGACTCACCCTCACCTTCCCATCAAGATCCCCATCCAGCTGATTGTCAGGATCAATCCTCCCCTCTCAACCTCGACCTCCTCACCCATGAAAGGGGACACCTCTTCCCCCCTCCTGCTGTGGGTCATGTGACTTTGTCCCCCTCCAGGCCTCAGGGGCTGGGTTGAGAGACCCTGGTTACTGCTTCCCTTGTTGGCTGATTCATAGTCACAGAAAAGATCTCCCAAAAAAGAAACTTGGAATCTAGGTCAGAAACAGGGGACTGAACCCCTAAGACAGAAATGCATGGAGAAGGGGCTCTCTGGACCCCAGGAGAAAGTAGACACCCCACCTGCAAGCTCACCTGCATCTAGAATGCCTCTTCTCTTGGTCAGTAACACCTGTCTGGTCATCTCAGCCAAGACCAGGGTAGAGGGCAAGTGTGACCAACTGAGGATGCCATTCAGGGTAAAGCAGAGCAGGAGAAGCTGTAGGAGATGTGGCCACCACAGCAGGCTCAAAGTCCCCAAGTCCCTGTGCCTGGGTGTCCTGGGCATCAGAATGAATGTCCAGCCTTAGGGCCCTTCCTGGTTCTTCATGTTCTTGGTCATGCTGATCTCTGTGGCTCTGATTCCTTTTTTCCAGGGTCAGGCCAATCCCACATAGAACTTCAAGGTTGCTGGACACCAGAGGTAGGAGAGAAGCTTGGTCATAACAAGGTGTTTCATGGCCACTGCCCTCTGTGTGTCTGAAGGACCTGAATGGTGTTTGTGGTCTCCCTGTTCCCTCTTTCCACCAGACCACAGGTGGTCACCCAAACCTAGTCTGAGGGCACCTCCAGACACCTGCAGGGGCAGAGGGTAAAGCTGAGCATCCACCCAGCCCCGAGTTCTACACTCGTCCACTAAAGCCAACAAAGACTCACAGAGCACCATGCTGCAAGGCACTTGGCTGATGTTAGAGATGCTGCCTGGAATACAGCAAGTCTGGGTCTTCAATGGCTTCTTCAATGGTTTTCAATGGGTCTTCTCCTGATTACTGTTGCTGAGGAAGCCCTCAAAGGCCCAGAGACAATAAAGTCTCAGGTTTGCTGTTTTCTTTTTTTTTTTGTTCTTTTTTTGCATGCAGGGGGAGGGGGAGGGGGGAGGGGAGGGGGAAGGAGGGAGGGGGAGGGAGGGAGGGGGAAGGAAGGAAGGAAGGAAGGAAGGAAGGAAGGAAGGAAGGAAGGAAGGAAGGAAGGAAGGAAGGAAGGAAGGAAGGAAGGAAGGAAGGAACTGTTTAATTTCAAGTTCGATCTGGGTTTGCTGTTTTCTAAAGGAAGCAGGTGCAATGGCAGCAGCTGGTCCTCAGAAATATCCAAACCTTGGCCTGGCAGAGGAAGTGGGTGGGGTTCAGGGTGGTCCCAAATGTTGGAAAAACAGAAGGAGCCTGTGTTCAACAGGGCCTTGAGAAGGAGGCAGGAGGCAAATAAGACTTTCTGCCCAAGGAAGTCTTGGCGACCCCTGTGATGATGTTTCTCTCCACATCCTGAGAATTTGGGGGCTGAGCCAGTTCTGGTGTGAGCCTTGGTTTTATGCTGAAGAAGCTGAGAGCTGGACAGGTCAGTGTCTTTTACTGTCACTACCAGAGCAAACAAACAGGCAGCTTTGGGCAGTCACTACCTCCTGGAACTATCTGAAAATCAGAGTGAGTCAAAGACACGATATGAAAGATGGTGATAAACAAAGTGGGGGATAGATAAAAAGGGAGTTGGAAAATGTCGAAGACAGGCAGGTGACCTGGTAGAAAAATTCCAGAGGGGCTATTAAACATAGCCTTGGATGGGCCCAGAGAATAGGCCATCTGGCCATGAAGGGCCCTGGGGCCGATGACACTCAGTGTCTGGTTCTAGTGACCACACCCCCTTATTTTTTCTTGTATATTTGGACTTCTGTGTTTTGCCCTCCTGACCCCCCTGCCAGATGCTGGTCACAGTCAGAAATAGCCACCAAGTCTCTCTCCAAGTGGCCAGCCAGGGGAGCACCACCACCTAGAAGAGCTGAAGATGTTTCCCCAAGGCAGACCTTGCTCCTGATGGCTTCATCTGGGGCCTGTGGACCCAGTAGCTGGGAGATGGGGGAGTCACCATCATGTACAGATTCCCTGAAACTGCTATTCCCAGGTTTACTCAGAAGGCCAATGGGGATAAAGAAAGACAAAAACTAGAGGGAGGTGCAGGAGAAAGCAGAGGGAACCAGACTCCTTGGTGGGCCCAGAAACTGGGGAACAAAGGGAAGACTGTCCGGCTCCCTCCAGGGCCCCTGAGCCTCCATGTTTCCTGAGGCAGGGAGAGGTGCACAAAGCCCTGCTCACACCCACTTCCCTTAGTCATCTTCCTTGTCATCGACTCCCACTCACTGTGACTCACTCATGCCAGCAGTCTCAACCTGCTTTCCCCAACCTTTCTGCTGCTCCCCAGACTTGGGCCGGCAACAGGGGAGATGCTGCCTGGGAAAGAGCAAGGGGGAGCTATGATCCCCCCAGAAAGAAAGGTTATGGCTTCTGCTGATCTGGGAAGTGGGTCCAAGCAGGGGCTGTGGGTCTGCAGACATGGCCCCCCTCCAGAAGAAAGGCCCAAGCTCCCTCAGTACCCTCCCATTTCTCCCCTCCAGGCCCCAGTTGTGCCAGATGTGATGGGACGTGTGGGGAATGCAGGATCCACAGGGACACGATGGAGAATAACAAAATTGATGGACTGAATAGGGAAAAAAAATCATTTCTCCTCCCCAGCCCAGTGTTTACCAAACACCGGAGTCCTGATCTCCATTCTCCTGCCAGAGAAGCAATTACACTGTCTGGCAATGGGTCCCCAGGGCCTGGGCTGAGTTGAAGATAATTACCAATTACTAATAAACACCGAATTAATACTCTTGACCAAATTCAAACTAATTTGGATCAAATCAGAATGACCCAGATGAATTTCATCTCTGTTTTCGCCCACACACATGTTCACACATTCACACCATTTAGATCTGAGTCCTAAAGTCCTAAACAGGAGTTTGGGGTAAAAAACTCAACCCACTATAGCCAGAAAGATAGCACAGCAGGTCAGATGCTTGCCTTGTTAGTGGTCAACCCCAGTAAATCCCTGGCACCCCATATGACACCTCCCAGAGATCTGCCAGGAGCAATCTCTGAATACAAAGTCAAGAGTAACCTCTGAGTATGTTCCAAAAATCAAAACCAAAACATTCAACCTAGGCTTCCAGCATAAGAACAGATACTCCTCCAGTTGTATTGAGCAAATCTAGACTACAGTGTGTTGGAGCCTCGCCACTGCCCCCCCAACCCTGTGTCTCTTCACATACATCCTATCTTGTCAGGCCTATGGGAGATTACTTGGGACATTCTACACCCCCAAACACAATCCCACTTGTCAGTGACTGTTTTTCTTTGCAACACGATCTCCCACTCCATGTCTCTGCAAGTCCTGACCTAAGTCTCCCTCTGACCACTCTTCTGAGCAGCCTGCCCTTGGGATCTTGTCTCAGACTAAGTTGGGGTTGGGGTCTTGCAACC
Organism: Suncus etruscus; assembly: GCF_024139225.1. Taxonomy (NCBI): domain Eukaryota; kingdom Metazoa; phylum Chordata; class Mammalia; order Eulipotyphla; family Soricidae; genus Suncus; species Suncus etruscus. The sequence continues at coordinate 193,099,566 of NC_064848.1, read as the reverse complement.
CTATTCCCTCTCCACCAGTTCCCCTGGTACTGAGAGCCAGCCCTTTCCTGAAGACTGGAGCACTGAGAGCTGGACTTCATTTTCTCTGTCCCTTTTTCCTTCCAAGGTGGTGAGGCTTTGAGACATGTCATGATCTTGCCTTTTCTCCTGAGAATTCCTGAAAAGCAGGAAAATGCCTAGAAAGCAGAAAAGTGCTAGAGACCTTGTGGGGCTGTAGCAAAAGTCTCTTAGGAGTTGGAGAAGAGTTCCCATGGGCTCAGCGTGGCTTGCCCAGCCCTGCTGGTTGGAAGCCAAAATAGATCTAAGAGTACCAACCCCACATGAGAAGAAAATGTGTGCCTGAGGTTGGTGAATTCTCTATATCTTTGGGGTTAAGGCTTCAGGGAGAGGGTGGGTGGAAGTGAAAGGTGCATATCTGACCAGGTAATGACCAAGTCAACAACTTTAGATTTAGGGACAGTAGAAAGAAGCCAGTGGGATGGAACCTCTGCCCTCCCATCCAGCACATTCCCCTCATCTTAAAGAGGGAAGAGATGGTCAGACTGTAATCTGCAGGAGGGATTGGTGGCCTTGTCTGTAGAAATGTTCACTTCCAGTCCCATTTATAGGGCTAAACAGTCATTTCCTTGAGGAGTGGGACATCACAGACTATCTGGATGAGGCTCCAGCTTCTGAGAAGGAGCCTTCTCCAGCTCCTTCAAGGAAGACAGAGAGTACAGTGATGTCTCCCCCCTCTCCAGGTGCAGGAGGGTGCCTGCTGAGAGTGGGGAGGGTGACATAGATTCCAGCCTCGCTCAGGGCACAGCAGTTCCAGGGCTCTTGGCAGGAAGCCCAGGGACCTTCTGCTTCCGGGTCAGCAGGAGTGACAATCAGGAGCTGAGAAACAGCGAGACTAGGCCCAGACAAGCATTACTCACCCATCCTTTTTAAAGATATAGCTAAAGCCCTGATCACGTCTTCCCATTTCCACCAGAGCAATAGCACCTAAATTTAAACCACTGCAATGATGCAGTTAGAGCAACTAGTTTATACCCAAGACCTTTAGACTTTAAATACAGCATGGAATGTCATGGTAATTAAAGAGAATATATTTTGTAGTTCAGAGACACTTTCCGCAGTGGGCATAGACCCTGAAATGAGGCTTGTCACCAAGACCCCTTTTTCTAGACAGCAGAACCCTCTCTGCCCAGCAGTTTTCTCTACCCTATCTGATGGGGTGTGGTCACACACCCCTGTTCTCACATTTATTGTCTTCAACTCTTTATGGCAGGAATTGGGAGCCTCTTGGGCTCTTCACAGGGTACAACTAAGTGCTGAGCCTCAAAGGAAAGATCAGACACTAATTCTTGCTGGGAATGTATTTCAGCACCATGGACAGAACCATTGTCTCTTCCCTCCAGGGCTGTGTTTGCCTTCTGTTCTCTCTCTGGATGATTTCTATCGCAGCGAAACCATCTGCCTCAGGGAAGTCTCAGCTCCACTCAAAACTGCCTTTTAATGTGTGAGTCTGTGGGGACTGGGGGCACTAGGAGTCAGAAGTCAATTGTCAGGGGGCCGAAGAGGTGGTACAGTAGGTAGTGTGTTTGCCTTGCACAGGGCCAACCCAAGTTCAATCCTCAGCATCCCTATGGTCCTCTGAGTCCTGCCATGGTCTAGAGCCATGTGTGGCACTTAAACTTCTGAGCACTTCTGGATATTGCCCAAAAGAAGGAGGAGATAGAAGAGGAGGAGGAGAGGAAAAGTGGAGGAGAAGAAGGAAGGAAGAGGAAGAGAAGAAACCAAACATTGATTAAAAATAAAAAATAAAAGAGCCCTGGAAAGGAGAGAACCTCCCATAATTTCTTGTACTAAAACAAGAAGACAATCTGAATCAGATGTCTCAGCCTGAACTATGATACCCATCTCTCATAAGAACTACAGATTCCATGTCCAATAATGTTGAGTTTGGTCTGTGACCCTAAGGTTAGAGGCACCCACACTTCCACCACCTGTGACAATACTGGATAGAGCCTGGGCTTGGCATGGCTGGAGACAGAGATGATGAAAAGATGACTGTACTACAATGATGAGGTTGAAAGGTGGGGTGCAATGATGGGCAGCAAATAAAAGAGCATCTCCAAGGCCTGGGTGGGCCTGGGAAAAGAGCCAGCAGTGAGGTCTCTACAGACTATTCCAAAAATAAGTCAATGGAATGAGGTGATGGTTCAAGACAAAGGTTTCAATGACTAGCCCAGTCCTTGGATTTTTTTCCCTTATTCAATGTCACCTGTGGGAAGACAGGAGTCACCCCCTTAAAGGTAGTAGGTGTTGCGTATGTAAACATTTTAATGGAACTATTATGTTACTGACCCTACCCTGATCAGTGATTGTGCCCTACCCTCGGGTGTGACCTGGCATTCTGCCCCCACCCTAAGGTGGTACCTGATTCTGCTTCCACCATTGGGTGGTATCTGATCCCACCATTGGGTGGTACCTGATTCTGGGGCATAAAACAAGGGTCTGTGGAAGGTGAGAGGCTTTTTTCCTGGGGCCTACTCTTGGGCCTTTTGGCTTCGGCTTCTTCAAGGAATAAAGAGCTGTTTTCTTCAGAACCTGACTGCCTGTTGGATTTCTTCCCACCACATTTACCTCAGAACCGCCGGCTGAACAGGGTAACAGATGTGTGGTCCGAGCTGGAAGAGAAAGGCCTCATCCTCCATCCCTCCATCAGTCAACCTCTTCAGGGGCTGACTTGCAATAGTAGGTTCCAGTGTGACACAACCAGGGTCACAATCAGATGGATTTACAGGGGGTGATAATCCAGCATCCACAGACATCAAAGGTGACACTGCAGAGTTGGAGTTAGGAAACTTGGCGATCACGATCATTTCACATCTCTGCTTGCAGTTCAGCAAGGTGACACCCATCAATGGGGACAAGGCAATAGTGACCACTGTGACATGAATAGTGGCTCTTTCCAATACAATCTATCTACCCTGATTCTGCATGGTGCCTCACTTCAACATCCATTTCAAGCATGGGAGCAAAAGCATGATGGGTAGGACTTTTGCCTTGCACACGGCCAACCCGAGTTTTATCCCTAGCATCCCATATGATCCCCCGAGCCTGCCAGGAGTAATTTCTGAGTGTAGATCCAAGAGCACCAATGGGTATGTCCCCAAAACAAACAAGCAGATGAAAAGATCCATTTCAATCCTCCTCACCTAGAAGCTTCAAGGGCTGGAGCTTTCATAGATTCTCCAAGTGAATGGATGTGTGGTCTTAGTGACCACTAGATCTTCTGATCCTCCTTGATGACCTGGGAAACAGCCTCTGAATATTGACTATTTGAAAGCAGAAGATCCATGGAGGATAATATTTGCATCAGCATTTTAAGAAGAGGAAGGGAAAGGAGAGGGAAGAGAGAGAGAGAGAGAGAGAGAGAGAGAGAGAGAGAGAGAGAGAGAGTAGAATTGGGCAGAGAAAAGAGCAGAACTGGGATGAAGTTGCTACAAAGGTCTCAGCCAGTCCTGCGGGAAGCTGGATGGAGCTGTTCCCAGGAACACAGCGTGACCTTAGGTGACACAGCCATTTGACTCATCCATCAGTCAAATGATTCTTAGAAGTCGTGCTGAGGGCTGGAGAAAGAATTCGGTAGGCTGAGCTCAGGCTTTGCAGGCAAGCAGCTCAATTCAATCCCTGGCACCACCTGATCCCCCAATCACAATTGGGAGTGACCTCCAAGCCACAAACCAGGAAGTGTCCTGAGTACTGCTTGGTTGGCCCCAAACAAAACAAAATGACAAAGAATATGAATCATTACCTTCTTGCCAGTACTCAGCAACAGGAGGAATGAGGGCCCCAGTTCTCAGAGAGGGATCAGGGTGTCGCCCCACAGTGCCCAACTATAAGCACCAACAAACATGGATAACAAGGGTCCTAGAGGTTCCCCTAGAGGGGTGTCAGGGTGTGAATCTAAAATGTCCAAGATGGCCAGAGAGATAGCACAGCAGTAGGACATTTGACTTGCAAGCAGCCCACATAGGACTGATGGTGGTTCGAATCCCGGCATCCCATATGGTCCCCCGAGCCAGCCAGGAGCAATTTCTGAGTGCAGAGCCACCCTGCACATACTGGGTGTGACCCAAAAACCAAAATAAAGTAAAATAAAATAAATGTCCAAGACAATCTGTTGTAAACAGCTAACCTGCAGACTACTACAGCTTGAGCTGAGCAGAATCACCAACCTACCCTGAGCTCCAGAATGCGGAGCAGGCAAGTGCCTCGTGAAAGAGTAGCTCACACATTTGCGGGGAGCTGTCTAGTGTGTGAGCTTGTTCCCCAAGAGAGCAGTCAAGAGTAGCCCCCACAAATCTCCCTCCTGCTCTTGCTTTCCCTGTAACAGACAGATGGGTCCCTGCACCTCATCCCAAGAGGGTGGGGACCTGCTGGGCAAAGGCCTTGGGAGGAGATGGGTGTGTAGAGAGCTGCATGTGGATTCCAAGCAGCTATCATGTCTACATATCCTGGCCTTTATACTGTGTAGACAGGACTTAACCTGATGAGCAAATCCCTTGATTCTTATTAACCTTTTCATTTGAACCCCTTGACCAAGCCGCAATCAGAAGCTGTAGAATCGGAAATGACAGCGGCCCCTCCCTCAAGGCCCGATCTAGCCAGCTACCTAGGCTGGTAATTACCTCAGCCAAGACTGGGAACATTCACAGGCGGATGAAGAAATCATCTCTCACTAATAGCTGTGATAACCACAGAGTCCACTTCTTCCCTCGCCTCCTTCCCGATTGCTTCCCCGAAACCAGAGGGCAGGCGGTAATAGTTTTCCACTCGCTTCCTCCCTTTAATAAAAGGGAAATCATTTGGGCTGAGGAGAGGAGAAACTGCAGAAGTGGGGGGGGGGGCTGGAGGGAAAGATATTTGCCTGCTGATGCCTCTCCCCTCCGGGGGGAAAAAGCCAGATGCTTTGGCCATATCCCTTAGCAGACCTATGAACAGCTGATCTTTCTGGAATGTGCTCCTCAGCGGATGTCAAAGCAATTTGGAAGGCTGGCTCCTGGCCCACTGTCACATGGAGGGGGCCGTCTGCAGTTTTTAGCCCCCAGAATTCTCAGCAGAAGTGAGAGAAGCAGCCAAAGAGAAAGGGGGAAATTGAGAATGAGAAAAAGGGAGAGGACCAGGAGGCTGGGAGGCTGGGGAGAAGCAAAGAAGGGATGAAGGTGTCTTTTTATTGGGAATTCACACTTGGCAGTTCTCAGGGGTTACTCCTGGCTCCATGCTCAGAAATCACTCCTGGCAGACTTGGAGGCCCATATGGGATGCCAGGATTCGAACCAATGACCTTCTGCATGAAAGGAAATGCCCTACCTTCATATTATCTCTTCGGCCCCTGAAGGTGTCTTTTGGTTCTCTCCTGAGCATGTCATGATCTCTGTCTGTTCTGTCCTTCCTGTGTGCTGAACAGGGAGAGACCCAGGACCTCACACATGTAAGGATCTCCCTCAGACTGACCCCTGCAGCCTCTGCCCCACCCCATCCCATTCAGACTGAGAATCTAGTGGCCATGGTAGGACCAGGGGGATATCGTGGAGTCAGATCAAATTATGGGTGAGTTTTCAGACAACCCAGGAGTAATCTGCTGCTCCTCCCAGCTGGGCCCTGGCAGGCTGCAGGCCGGGCAGCCTGAGTCCAGACTCCAGTCTTTGACTCAGTTGCTCAGCTCCACCTCCCTGCATGCTCCCCATGGGAAGGGAAGAGCACTGGGAGTTGAGCCCCTGCTCTGTGTGTGCGCACACACATACCAGCCATAGAATGACAGGTAAATCAACCTGCTCTCTGCTGACCCTACAGCACATGCAAACATGCCTGTCCATTGCAAACCCCCCGCAGGCACAGCTTCTGTCCGCTGGCTCCTCCCACCCGGCTCGCGCCGGCCCCTACCCTCACCCCCACAGTCGCAGATGGTCCTCATGACCTTTATCCAAGCATCACACACACACGCTGGGCCCTGGGGAACCGTGTGCTTATCACATCCCCAAGGGAAGACACTGTGCGGGGCAGGATGCTCTGCCTTTGCCCAGCCCATCGCCCCCCAGTTAGCTGCTCCGAGGCAACTGTAAACCCAGCTCTCTGAGTACATCTGATATTTGCTGTTTATTCTACTACATGTAGCGATCATAACATATAATCTATTAAATAGATATCGAGTGGATTTCCTATATAAGCCTGATTCAATTAGTAGAGTCCTAGTATATAGCTATATTCTATGACTCCAGTAATATTATATAGGAGTAGAGCTATACATAAATCTATAGAAGATCTATAGAGAGAAAGCTCCTATTATATAGAACTTCTATTATATATATTTTACTTATATACATGTATCATATATATAGACTGTATTTTGCACAAAAAATGGACTCAGACCTAGGAAAAGCTTCAAGAACATATCCTGGGGCCGGAGCAGTGGGGTGCAAGCGGTAGGGCATTTGCTGTGCATGCACTGATCTAGGACAAACCAAGGTTCAATTCCCCAATGTCCCATATAAGCCAGGAGTGATTTCTGAGTGCATAGCCATGAGTAACCCCTAAGCATCATCGGATGTGGTCCAAAAACCAAACAATAACAACAACAATAAAACGAACATATCCTAAGGTTAGGAGCACTAGTTCAGCAGCATGCAGCTGACCTGGGTTTGATTCCTGGTATCCCATATGGTCCCCCTGAGCATCACCACTGAGTGAAAAACCAGGAGTCAGAGGTAGAGCATTTGCCTTGCATGCAGCCAATTCTGGACTGCCGGTGGTTTGATCCAAGCATTTCATGTGATCCCCTGTGCCTGTCAAGAGTGGTTTCTGAGCTCAGAGCCAGGAGTAATCCCTGAGTGCCGCCGGTGTGTCCCAAAAACAAACAAACAAAACAAGAGTGACCCCCTGAATATTGCCAGGTGTGGATCAACCCTCCCCCATAAAAGCACATCTTGTTATCTCATAACTCTGCCCTACAGATGAGGTTTTGATGGTTCCTCTGGGAAACTCATTACAAGACGGGAGACTGGCAATCCAGGCCCATGCCCATATCTCTCTGACCTCACCCTCACCATGACTAGAGCTAGCCAAACTCTTGATTTCTCTTTGTGTCTATTTGCTGCAAAGAAAGGAAACATTCTTGTTCTGTACCACCAAAACACCTCCAGTAGGAAATCCCAGGAGGAAGCAAACAGTCCAGTTAGTGTCTGAAATTGTTTTAGTCCGTGGTCCATCTTGATAGAGCCAGTGATCTAGGAATTGTGTTTATATGTTTAAGCATTGATGGAAGAAGAACGAGAAAACCAAGAGGAAAGAGAAGGCAAGGGGGAGGAAGGGAGGAGGCCAGAACTCACAGTTGACGCTGCCAGGTGTCCCGAAAAGCCTGAAATGTTGGGCCCGTTATAGAGCTCGTGGGTTCTGGGCCCAGAGAGTGGGGGGCCTGGGGAGTCGCCAAGGAGATGCTGAGCCCCGTGAAGCTGCAAAAGCACGCGGGCTCTGAGCCAGGATCTCGGCAGCAGAGGCGGGAGGAAGAAGGGGGTGCGCCTGGCAGCGCAGCATGTGGCAGTTTTGGGGACCAGTGTTGGGCTTGCTGGGGTACAATGCCCAGTGTCTGTTCTTTTTATTCATGCTGTACTTCCATCTTCTGCCATCTTCCTCTGGCAATCCTGGGCTGGCTGAGCTCTGGGCCCAGGAACCTAGAATGCGCCTTGGATTAGTCAGTCTGGGAAGGAGCTGGAAGAGGTGATCTCCAAACTAAAGCACAGGGTCTGTGGGGCCCCCCTGTGGGTGGAATGATGGTAACGGAGAGTAGGGCACGGAGGCAAACCCCTCAGATGGATAGTGGAGAAATCCTAGTGTGCTTTCAGGGACTGCCTGAGGCTCCTCGAAGACTCCTAGAAGGCTCTGCAGCAGGAGATGGGAGGGTCCCCCTGCCCCCCAACTCCCAGCAGGGTGCTTCCCCCAGGGGTGATGAAGAAAAAGAATAGCAAGGAACACCCCCTGCTTCTCCCAGTGAGCTGGGAATAAAACACATTACAAAGTTGTTCCGAAAGAAGGAGCAATTTTAGTCCTGTTTGTCTTAAAATAAATAAATAAATAAATAAAAACCAGGCAGCCCTAAATGGATATGCAGTTTATTTGAAGAAACCATTTTCTGAGATGATTCTCCTTACTGTCTACCAGACATCTCCCTCTGGTGGGGCGCGGGGGGGGGGGCACCCCCATTTCATTCTGGCTCTAGTTGCTTCCGAGTGAGGTTCAGGGCCCAGGAGCTGTGGCTGAAGCATGGGCACTGTTGTTTGGCTTTTTAGGCCACACCCAGTGATGCCCTGGGGTTACTCCTAGCTCTGTCCTCAGAAATTATTCCTGGCGGTGCACAGGGGAACATAAGGGATGCTGGGGATCAAATCTTCATGGATCACATTAAAGGCAAATATACTAGCACTCACACCCTCTTACCCGCTCTGTTGTTTGTCATAATCTGTCTCTGTCTCTCTGTCTTTGTCTCTATCTCTCTGTGTCTCTCCATTGGTCTCCCTGTTTCTGTCTCTCTGCCCCTGAATTTTTATCTGCTCCTCATTTCTTTTTCTTTTTTTTTTTTTTTTTTTTGGTTTTTGGGTCACACCCAGCATTGCTCAGGGGTTACTCCTGGCTGTGTGCTCAGAAATAGCTCCTGGCAGGCACGGGGGACCATATGGGACACCGGGATTTGAACCAACCACCTTTGGTCCTGGATCGGCAGTTTGCAAGGCAAAGGCCGCTGTGCTATCTCTCCGGGCCCTGCTCCTCATTTCTAATCACAGTTCCTGTCTCCATCCCTCCTCCCCATCAGCCTCAGCTCTAAGACAGCCCAGTTTCTCCAAGTATTTGACCATTGGTTATATTTACTGGAAAGTGACACAGTTGCTCCTCCAGTCTTAATGTTTAAAAGCAAATGACTGAGACCTTTTTCATTTCTCTCTTAGAGAATGCTCCTGGGACGAGGCTGCTTTTTACGCTCACCTTTCTCCATTGATTTATTTTTCCATTCTATGGGTCATGCCCTTGAGAGAAATAAATAAGTTCTCCGTCCCTATTTTACTAGATTGTGGACTATAAATGGAAAGGGGGTGCAAGCACAAAGGAGGGGGGGGCACAACAGGGGTCTGGGTGCAGCCAGCCTCTGCTTCCCTCCATGAATCTGACTTGCAGCCAAGCCTAGACCTGGCTGTATTTAGCACACGTAGCACTGGAGGAGGCGCGATGGTTCCTGATTCATCACCCCAGAATCTCTCGCCTGAGTGCCACCTGGAGTGACTGGGGAGGGAGAATACAAAATGATTGAAGACATGTCTCAAGGAGCGAATCTTTCACATCTGAAAAGGAGAGAGATTTCCAGCCTGCCGGGAACATTAATGGAAAAGCAGGAGCTCTTCAAAGCCTGAAGTTTTGTCCACATCAGGGGTTCACCGCCTCCCTCTCCCTGGGGTTGGTCCTGCAGTTCCCAGTCCCTGCCAGGTCTCCTCATGAGTGTCTAGGACAAGGCACTGCAGGGTGCAAGGATCCGTGCTGAGTCTCATAGAGGGGAACATACATTTGCAAGGGGGAAACAGTTTGCCCAAAGAGTGTGCCCCTGGTCCCCCCACAGGCCTGGTCACACGATTACCAAAGAACACACTCCCTGGACATGTGGGCTGGTTCCTTACCACTGCCCAAGCTCCAAGAATGAATAAAAAGGATGGAGAGACTTTGGGGTGATAACACCATGTCCCCACTCAACCACAGGGACCTCAGTACTAGAATCCACCCAGCCCTTCCACAGAGCTGCATAAAGCAGGATCTCTAGAATCTGAAGGCCCATGTGGGTGTAGGGTGGGCAATGGAACAGACTGCCAGCCTGGAAGACTTCCTAGAGGACGTGATGTCAAAAGAAATAACTGGACTGAATGACTTCTCTCTTATTATTATAATTCTCTTATTTAAGCTCCATGGATACAAAATGTTCATGATTTTCACTCATGGGATGTACACTACCTACCCTTCACTGGTGCACATTTTCCACCACCAAAATCACCAGTTTCCCTCCTGACCCATCCCCTGGCCTGCTCTCTCTCTCTCTCTCTCTCTCTCTCTCTCTCTCTCTCTCTCTCTCTCTCTCTCTCTCTCTCTCTCTCTCTTCCTTTCTGATGCTGTGGTTTATACTATTGTTAATGAAGGGGTACTATGCATGCCACTTTATTCCCTTTCGGTATCCAGTTCTTGTTCAGAGTGATTAGTTCCAACTATTATAGTAAATAACTTCTTTTTTTTTCTTTAGTAAATTTTTTAATTGAATCACCATGAGATGCACAGTTACAAAGCTGTTCATGATTGAATTTCAGTCATATCATGTCCAACATCCGTCCCTTCCCCAAAGACAACAGAGACAAGACCAGGAGGACTGGTCCATGGTGCCATAAAGAGAGGAGGAGTACATTTAGAACAGAGAAGGACCTCTATACAAATGATGGCTGGAAACGATCACTTTGAATGATTTCTATAGGGTCTTCCTTAGGGGGTTCCCGGCCAGGGTCCTCTGTGGAAGAGTGGGTTGCGATTAACCATTCAGATTAAAGCCTACAGTATTTGGACCCCATTGGACATTCACTCGCCTGCTGTGGTAAATCCCAGCACCCCAGTCTCCTTCCTCTGTGCAGGGGTGGGGCTGAGCATGCAGCAGGATGTGTTCTGGGAACGTGTCTTGCACATTTGAAGGTGATCCTACCCATAAATACCCCTCAGTCTCCATGAAAATCCTGACCATGGAGTCCAGATGAGATCGTCTGACCCTGCAGGGACAGGATGGAATGGGGAAGCAGGCCCTCACACACCCCTGGGTCTTTCTGGGCCTCAGTCTCCTCATCTGTGAGACAGAATATTTGGTCTTCTCCAGCCTTCTGCCATTTTTCACAGGCCCTTGTGCCTAAGGTCAGCAGCAGAGAGACTGAAGCTGGCCTTGCCCTGGCCATGATGTGCAGTGCTAACAGCGCCTCTGCAAGGACCTCGCCTGCAAGAGAGGGACAGACTTGAGGAGGTGGAGCCTAGAGTTTGTGCCCCTTGAACCTTACCTGCCACCACCCAGACTAGATCCCTGACTCTGCCACTGAGGGTCTCCCAGGGCAAGAGGGGGGTCCAGCTCCATGCCACAACCAAGATGCTGAAGATGAGCTCCAGTCCCTAAAAGAAGCAGCTAAATGGGGGGGGGGGGGAGGGAGATGGGTCCTTCTTTTCCAAATAAAGAGGCAGAGTGGCTGGGAGGGGTTCCATGGTTAATTAAATATGCTTTCAACTCTAAGTTATTATGAAATAATTTCTGCAAAGGGAGGGGCTCTGCTTTGCTTTGAGTGGGTTTGTAGAAGCAGTTGGGGGAGTTGTAGGGGGACCTCATTTTTTCTCTTTCCAGCTAAATAACTATCTGCTGGTCCCCTCCACTGGGAATAGAGGGGGGCAAGAGCCACAAGCTTCCCCAGGCACCCCAAGAAAGAGAGAGGTGCCCTGAGGGCAGCACCTAGACACCTTGACTTTCCTTCTGAGAATTTTCTCAGAGGAAATGATCAGAAACTCAGATGACTAATCCCAGACCAGAAGATTCACAGCGGCTTCATTCATAGTCATGAGAAAGGGGAATCCAGCCAGAACCCTGCAAATAGAAGATGGTGAAAGGAATTCTGGGTGCTTCCAGACAATGAATTATTAGGAGGTCGTTACAACCAGTGGTGCTTTTGAAGAAGAGGAATGACACAGGGAAATGTGCTGGTTGTATAAAGTGAAAAGGCGAGATAAAAAATGATCTAGAAAGAACCACTTAATTTAAGAAATTGTGGTGCCAGGGAAATAAAAGGTGGGGGAGTGTTGTGTGATTAAATGTTATAATGGATGGTTTCAGCAGAAGTACAATTCTGAGAGATTTTACTTCCTTCTAGGCACCTTCTGTGTATTTCTAATTCCTTGTAATGAGTCCCATATATTACTTGTATAATATTAAAAATTTTTTTAAAAAAGGATCCAGGGGGCCGGAGAGATAGCATGGCGGGTAAGGCCTTTGCCTTGCATGCAAACAGGACAGTGGTTCAAATCCAGCATCCCATATGGTCCCCTGAGCCTGCTGGGGGCGATTTCTGAGCATAGAGTCAGGAGTAATACCTGAGCAATACCGGGTGTGACCCAAAAACAAAAACAAAGAAAAAAGATCCATTTTCTTACATGCCAGAGAACACTTTTAATGGATACCCACATGGCTTTCACCATTGGCTCAGACCTCCATGTGACAGAAGCCTCATGGCCCAATCCTCGGGTATTGGGGGAGACTTGGATCTGGAAGCAAAGCCAACACAGGAAATAATCCACACAGGGTTATGGAAATGAAACAGGTTTTAGGAAACTTCCACCATAAGCCTTCTTGTTCCTAGCACTAAGACCAGGAAGCAGAAAGTTTAGTAGTGGAAAACTGAAACAGCCAGTGATTTTTTCCCCTGGGTCTTTATGGGAAGCACCAAACGCACATCTTGGAGTAGAAAGAAAGGTAGAGAGGGGGCCGAGGCGAGTGGCGCTAGATGGTAGGTATCTATCTGCCTTGCAAAGCGCTAGCAAGGAAGGGACCGAGGTCTCGATTCCCGGCGTCCCATATGGTCCCCCCAAGCCAGGGGCAATTTCCCTGAGTACTTAGCCAGGAGTAACCCTGAGCATCAAACGAGTGTGGCCCGAAAAAACAAAACAAACAAAAATATATATATAAAGAAAGCAGGTAGAGTAAGAGACCAATCCAGGTACCGGCAAGGTGGCGCTAGAGATAAGGTGTCTGCCTTGCAAGCGCTAGCCAAGGAAGGACGAGGTTGATCCCCGGCTGTCCCATATGGTCCCCCCAAGCCAGGGGCAATTTCTGAGTGCTTAGCCCAGGATTAACCCCTGAGCATCAAACAGGTGTGGCCCGAAAAACCAAAAAAAAAAAAAAAAAAAAAAAAAAAAGAGAGACCAATCCAAAGAATGCTGCTTCCATCCAAAGTGCTTCTCTCCAATGAGTAACAAGTAGAATGGAAACTGGTTAATTCAATTACTTCAGAAGAAATCAGTTTTGCTGAAACTGCAACTTCCGGGACTGAGCCCAGTGGGCAAGGAGTTAAACATATTACTCTAGAACACTTAATGGAAAGCATGGCATGGGGTGAGTATGTCGCTATCTCATCTTCAACAACACTGCACAGGGTGTCCCGGAGAAAGAAGACAAGCCCATGCATCTGGATGCTGAGACTCACAAGAGTTTCCAGGACCAGCTGATTTCCTCCAGGGGTGGGAACCCCTTTGCACGGAGCAGCAGAGGGCACTTGACGAGGTCAGTGATTAATGCTGACCCCAGCCAGGAAAACAGGGTGAGGGCTCTCCAGTCCTTCAAACCTTCTTAGAGTCCCCAGTTGTATAGAGGTCGAGGCAGCCAGGCTACCCCAGAATCTAAGAAAGTGCTGGTGGCTCTGTGTGGACTCACAGCATGACAGGAGGGAAGGTAGAAACAAAAGAAGCATCCCCGAGATCCACATGACCCAAATGCAGCTAAACATGGTCACCATCTTCCACTTGATCCACTTAGTAAGTTCCTGTCAGCAGGACAACTTGTATTCCATAATGTAAAGTTGGGGCTAAGACACAAGGGAAGGGAAAAATGTAGGAAGTGACCTCTGACGTGGGGTGTGGACTTCTCTAGTGTCTTAGTTGCTTCTGCTCTCAGGGCCAACAGGTGAGTTCTCCCATGGGTATTTGCCTCCCCCCATTCTGTCCAGGCCATTGTTCATAGTCACATGTGCCCCCTCTGACTTCGGAAATGTGACCCTCAAAAGGGGTTGGGCCATCAAGACTGCATTGGGCCAGAAGGAGTTCCACAGACTGGAGCACAAGCTTTGCAGGCTGGAGGTCTGGGCTTGGCCCTTGGCACTGCATTATCCCCTGAGTACTATGTAGTTGAAGAGCGACAAGCACAGAGCTGGAAGTAAGTCCTCAGTACCTGTAGGTGTGGCTGAACATCCTCCCTACAAAAAGATTGCACAACCCTTTCATTGTAGGGAAAGAGTAGAAAGCCAACTCTAAGCAACCCTAATCACGGAAGGAAGACAGAAATGTGGGGTGTAGGAATAAGCAGGGATAAGAGGTATCTCAAAGGCTAGAGAACACTCTTGTGGAAAGGAAGAAGGAAGGAAGGAAGGAAGGAAGGAAGGAAGGAAGGGAAGGAAGGAAGGAAGGAAGGAAGGAAGGAAGGAAGGAAGGAAGGAAGGAAGGAAGGAAGAAGGAAGGAAGGAAGGAAGGAAGGAGGGAGGGAGGGAGAGAGGAAGGGAGGGAGGGAGGGAGGAGGTAGAGGAGAAAGGAAGGAAAGAAGGAGGGAAGAAGGAAGGAATGGAAGGAGAGAAGGAAGGGAGGGAAGGAGGGAAGAAAGGGAGGGAAGGAGGAGGAAGGGAAAGAAGGAAAGGAGGGAGGGAGGAAAGGAAGGGAGGGAGGAAAGAAAAGAAGGAGGTAGGGAGGGAAGTAAGGAAGGGAGGGAGGGAAGAAAGGAAGGAAAGGAGGGGGAAGGAAGGGAGGAAGGAAGGAAGAGGGTAAGGGAGGAAGGAAGAAAAGAGGAAGGGAGGGAGGGAAGAAAGGAAGAAAGAAAAGGACAGAGGGAAGGAAGGGAGGGAGGGAGAGAGGGAAGGAGGACATGTTCCGGATAGCTACTAGCCACAGTGCAAGACACTCTTCTTTTTTTTTTTTTTTTTTTGCAAGACACTCTTCAAGAAAAGGAAGTGGGTTAGGCTATCCAGGCCAGGATGAGGAGGGGAGTCTTGAGCTTCAATTTCTCCCCACAATTTCTTAGAGTCAGGGGGGAGCACCACAATTGCATTTAAGAATTGCCCTCTTGGGCCTGAGTGATAGCACAGTGGTAGAATATTTGCCTTGCATTCCATATAGTCCCTGGCGCCTGCCAGGAGTGATTTCTGAGTGCAGAGCTAAGAGTAACCCCTGAGTGCTGCTAGGTGTGGCCCAATAACAAACAAAGAAAAATAAACAGAATTCCCTCTTGAAGTTGAAGTGACAGCACTGCAAGTAGGCATTTGTCTTGCAAGCATTTCGACCCAAGGTTCTACCCCCAGATCCCATAGGGTCCCCAAGCCTACCAAGAGTGATTTCTGAGCACAGAGCAGGAAAACCCTTAAGCGCCACCATGGCTGCATGTGACCCAACCCCCCCCCCAAAAAAAAAAGAAAAGAAAGAAATAATTGCCCCCCCCATTAAGGCTCTGCCACAGAAAGGAACAGCAATATTAAAAGTGCTCTTGAATCCCTCTCATCTCAATCTCAGCATGACAGGACTTTGCCCATCAATTGAAAGAAACTCTTGCAAGCTGCCCCTTTTGCCTGGAGAGGGCCATCTTCACTTCACAATGGGTTTGAAATGGCATATATGAATGATTGCTCTGTAACCAGCTCTCTTCTGGAAAGGGTCTGCTAACAAGGGTCGGGGACAACTGTCCCCAACTTCACAATAACAAATTATTCTTTCAACAAGTACATATCTGACCTGAAGCCAGACAGGGCCCTGCTTCCAGGGTCTCTAGCTTTGGAACTAAACACCATCACAGAATAGGCTTGAATGCTGCAGTGTGGTTTGAGTCGCCACATCTGGGTTCTTGCACATCTGGTCACAGGCTAAGGAAGTCATGGGTGGCATAAACCATCAAAAGTCCCCCCACTGTCCATAGACCTATGCCATATGGCAGGTTCATGTGATTGTTTGAGTTGCAGCCCTTTGTTGCTGTCAATGTGAGAAAAGAATGGGGAAAAAATCTATGGGCAGGTACTAGTAATAAGAGACTAACACTCCCGCACATATAATGTAGTTGAAACTGAGATAAAAATCAACAAGTGCAAATTCTAGCAGCAGCCAAACATCAGGGGTGTGAACCGGTGGCTGGACTGCTTAAAAGCCATCTTTTCTTTCTTTCTTTCTTTTTTTTTTGTTTTTGTTTTTATTTTTGGTCACACCCAGCAGCACTCAGGGGTTACTCCTGGCAGGCTTGGGGACCATATGGATGCTGGGATTTGAACCAATTATCTTCTGCATGCAAGGAAAATGCCTCCTTACCTCCATGCTATCTTTCCGACCCCAGGATCTATCTTTTCATCTCAGTATAGGATCCCATACACTGGTATGGCCCAGTGGTAACATACACAAAAGAGGCCAAAGTGATAGCACAGGGGGTAAAGCAGCTTGCCTTGTATTTGGTCAACCTGGATTCAATCCCCCAGGCCTTTCCATATGGTCCCTAGTACTATCAAGAGTGATCCCTGAGTGCAGAACCAGGAAATAACGGCTCTGAGCACTGTCAGTTATGGCCTCAAAGGCAAAGCAAAGCAAAACAAAGAGCAAACATAGGCAGGAGGAAGTGTTCAAAGTTCTTAGTGCCCCTGCCTTACAAGAACACAGCTGTGAGTTCAAATCCCTGGTGTCACACGATCCACAGCTCTGGCTCTCTGTGAATCCCAATATTACCACTGATTATTTAATAGGGCCAGAGGCATTTGAATGCTGCTCAAGCCTAAGGATCTTAGGGCTAGTCCCTTGGAGATACCCAGTCAACTGGGCTAACAGTAGGGAATGGATAGTCTGAGGGTGTTGGATCTGCTTGAAACCCTAATGTGCAGGAGTTTCCCCAGGTCACCCCAACAATGTGCCCTCTGGTGCTCAGGGGCCGTGTGGTGCTGGGGTTGGAACTCAGATAAACACTAGTCACACCCCATAACTCTGTAGTGACTCTGCAGCCCCATGCACACAAGTCCTGACAGTAATACAGTCAGATTGTCTGGGAGAACCCTACAAAGGGACTGCTCCCGGAGCCTTGCACTATATAAGGAGTCGAGCAGTGCCCTGGGAAGTATGGCCCTAGGCAGCACAGCACAGCATCACTGGGAGTCTTAGCAGACAGGGTGACCCTGGTGAGCATGTGACACACATCAAGGGGATCCCTGCCTCTTGCTGTGTGATCCCGACCCCCAACTTAACAATAATAGTGACTTTCGGGGCCGGGCGGGTGGCGCTAAAGGTAAGGTGTCTGCCTTGCCAGCACTAGCCTAGGACGGACCAGCGGTTCGATCCCCCGGTGTCCCATATGGTCCCCCAAGCCAGGAGCGACTTCTGAGCGCATAGCCAGGAGTAACCCCTGAGCGTCCAAATGGGTGTGGCCCAAAAAAACCAAAAAAAAAATAAAAATAATAGTGACTTGATGAGGGAAGAAAATGGTGGAATTTGGGCCGGGCGGGGTGGCGCTAAAGGTAAGGTGCCTGCCTTGCCTGCGCTAGCCTTGGACGGACCGTGGTTCGATCCCCCGGTGTCCCATATGGTCCCCCAAGCCAGGAGCAACTTCTGAGCACATAGCCAGGAGTAACCCCTGAGCATTACCGGGTGTGGCCCAAAAACCAAAAAAAAAAAAAAAAGAAAATGGTGGAATTAAAAAAAAATAAGGGGACCAGAGTGATAGCACAGCAAATAGGGCCATTTGCTTTGCATGCAGCAAAACCTGGATTGATCTCTGACATCCCTTATGGTTCCCCTGAGCCTGCCAAAAGTAATTTCCTGAGCACAGAGCCAGGATTAACTCCTGAGCACCAATAGTTGTGCCCCCCCAAAACAAAATCTAAACAAACCAAAAAGGGGGGCTGGAGCAACAGCTCAGCGGGTAAGGCATTTACCTTGCACATAGTCCGCCCAGGTTTGATTCCCGACATCCTATATGGTTCCCTGAGCCTGCCAGGGGTAATTTCTGAGTGGCAGAGTGAGAAGTAACCCCCGAGTACCACTGAGTGTGGCCCAAAAGCAAAACAAACCCTCCCCCCAAAACCAACTTAAGTGACTTAGATAGACATGGAGCTGGAGGAAATTGGCATTTTGCCTTACACTACACAGCTGACCAGGTTTGATCCCCAGTAACCCAAATGGTCTCCTGTGCCCCCACCAAGAGTAATTCCTAAACATAGAGCCTGGAGTAACCAGTAAGCACCACCAAAAAAGAAAGAGAAAGAGAGAGAAAAGAACAAAATGACTTAAACAAACCTCTTCACTTCCCTAGAATCTGACAGGGGGGTCAATGAATGAGCCCCACATTCAAGGAACTGAGGCCCAATGTACTTGGAAGGGGAGAGGTCTGGGTCCACATCCTGCAGCCCGGGTTACAGTCACTGTGGCCACAGCTAGGCTGCCCAAGGGTCTGCTGTAGGGCCAGGACCTGAGCTAGTTGAGGAATGTGGGGTACCCTTGCTAGAGGTTGGTATTGGGGCACTGAGGACAAATGGATCTATGCTATGATGGCCACAGAGAGTTGGGAAACTGGGTGTCCAGAGTGCTAAGTGGGAGCATCCATGCAGGCCCAGGTCAGAAAATCAGGGGGGGCATCCAGGAGCCCGTCAGAGGTCCTGAGGAGATTAGCTAAAGGGCACCGCCACAGAGTCAGTTTGGCTCTGGCTTGGGGCCCCTCCAGGAGCGACACCAGCCCCCCACCCTCCAGCAGGTCCCTCACAAGCTGTTTCATTCACACTCTCTGCCTAAGGCGGGGGCAGGGCGGCCAGGAAAGGGCAGAGAAGAGCGTGTCCTCTGTCCATGCCTCCCCGGCCAGAGCCCCTCACCACCTGTCTGCCCCTAACTCCCCATGACTGGGGGGAGCAGTGTAAAGTGTAGGTGAACAAGGACCCACGGAAGGGTTCTGGGGACTGATATCCCCTTGGGGAAAAAGCTGCTGAGGGGCTGTGTCATTCATGGTTTTGAGGGAGTTTGGAAAACCTTGGCCAGAGGGAGGTGGGGCAGGTAGGGGCATAGGAGGGCACAGAGTTGTGGCCTGAAGGCCTGATTCTGTGGGTCAGAGATGGGACTCGGGGGTCCTGAGAACCAGTGTAAGGCCTGTGCCCCAGCTGCACAAGGAGCAGAACTTCCAGTGGCTGTGAAGGTGCAGATGTTTGTCCTGCCCACCCCCAACCCCCTTGGACTGTCCATGCGGCACGTGGTCCTTGCATGTATCTGCAGGCAGTGACAGCTGCTTTCCCTGAGGCTCCAGGAGCATATTTCTAGGCCAAAGTGATTGTACAGTGATTGTACAGTGAGTAGGGTGTTTGCCTTGCATGTGCTGCTGGCCCACGTTCGATTTCAGAATCCCATATAGACCCCTGAGCCCACCAGGAGTAATTCCTGACTGCAGAGCCAAGAGTAAGCCCTGAGCACTGCCAGGTGTGGCACAAAAACAAAACAGAAGAAATGGCCCCTTTCTGCTGCTATCTGTGGGCAGACACAATGACAGTGGAATGATGGGTCTGTCTTAGGGCCAGCAGGAGGTATGGAAGGGTAGCAGATTCTTGTCAGTTTCCCCAACTCACACTACCAAACTCTCACCCCAGGCTCTCTGGATCCTCCACCCAGACCTCCTCCTTTGGGGACCCCCACTCAGCAAAGGCCCGCAGAGACATTCCTAACTACCTGGTGTCAGAGAAACACAACACAGACTGCCTGGATATGCCTGGAGTCTTTCAAGGTCACCCAGAGTCACCAGGGTCAGTGAGGGGACAGTAGGACTGGGACTCCATGGACAAGGACAGACACAAGATGCAATCCTGCTCCCACCACTGCCAGCCCTGCCACCTCAGCCCTACCAGCTGAGTCCTGGGGCCCCATTCCCTCACAGGGTAGCCCCACAGAAAGAAATAGCACAAGGAACAATGCTGCTGATGCAGGACTGTTGCATGTCTCTGCCTCTGGGCTCTCGTTCCTTCTTGGCATGGATAGGCTGTTGCCTGCTAGGCCGGGGGAATCAGTCATCCTCTGCCTTTCCTAAAGGACCAAAGCTCCATAGCTCCAACAGCCAAAAAGCAAAGATTGTCTCTGCTCCCCCATTGCTAGTCCCTTTTCGCCTGGTCCTCAGAGGGGAGGTGGCCTTCTTCCCACTCACCCCCAACAAGCAACTTTCACTCAGTCTTGACATCAGCTGCTTGGGGTCAGCCTAGTGACACATAGCCTAGGTCCTATGTGTGCTCCTCCAGCTCCAGAGGACACTCGGTAACCCTGTTTGAGCCCTCTTTGTACTTTTTGTTTGGTTTAGGATCACACCTGGTGGTGCTGAGGGGTTACTCCTGAATCTGCACTCAGGAATTACTCCTGGCAGACTCAGAGGACCATATGGGATACCGAGGATTAAACCAAGGTCAGCTGTGTGCAAGGCAAGGACCTTATCTGCTGTACTATCAGCTCCTCATTTCTGCCTCCACACTTCTGACCAACCAGCGATTGGTGCCCTGCCCCATTGGAGGAGGGTTTAGAGCCCCTCAGAGAACCCTGACTTGGGCCGTGATAGCACAGTGATAGAGCATTTGCCTTGCATGTGGGCCAACCCCTGATGGGGCCCCCGGTTCGATTTCTGGCATTCCATACTGTCCCCCCGAGCCTGCCAGGAACAATTTCTGAGCTCAGAGCCGGGAGTAACCCTGGTATGATCTAAACCTCCCTTAAAAATCTCTGATATTCCATTTCCGATTGATGTCTTAGTTTGTCTGTGGTCAAGGATGTGATCTCCATTGGGAGAGGCCCCGAAGGGCTTGAAGCAGGGGGGCTTTTTGTGCCATGAACTCAGGGTATAGCACCCGCAGCTCATGGGACTATTCAAGGATCTAGCAGTCCTCCCAACCCCACAGCAAGGGAGGGGTTTCTGGAGTTTTCAAACAAGTACACTCTCTCCCCAAATCCAGCTCCAGTCCTTCTCCCCTTCCTTGGTGGGTGGACTGAAGGTGATGTTCTAGCTTCTCATCCTGGTTTGGACCTTCTGCAATCAGTCCTTGTCCCATCCATCTTCCAGAGCCCACTGTTATGATCAAAGGCCCTGGAAATTTGCCAGCAAGCGAAGGCCAAAAATCTCTCCGGGGGAGGAGATGCTGGGAGGTCGATGCCAGAGGGCATGGTGCCAGTGGGAACCAATCTGTATTATTTCTATTACCACACACCAACAACATTCATTATCTCATGTGGCTCCAAAAACCAGGAGCAGCGGGACCAGAGCAAGGGAGGTGGAGGGATCGGGGGGTCTGTAAACATTGGCAGGGGGTGAACTGCAACATGGATCTCTGGGCTCTGTTGGACATCAACTCTTTGTTTCCACTTAGCAAAGAGGCCCTCATTTTCCACCACCCCTTGTGAGTTTTTGCCTGTTTCCCCCCACACTGTCTGAGCCTCAGAAATTGGACTCTTGTCACTTCCACTTTATTCTGTTCACTGCAAAGAAGCCGCCGAATTCACTCACTCCTCTCCAAGAAGGGACAATCGGGAAGGTCAGTCTGCACTGGGGAAGTCGGGGCGACATTCATTGTGGATGCCAAAACAGCGGACTACCAAACATAGGACTCTCCATAGCTAGAAGAATAGGCTGACTTAGACACAGACTAACGGGCACAGACAATAGAGTAGACCTGATGGCTGATAATTCCAACACAAGTATCTGCGAGTGAACCATGGCCCTTCTCCCTCCAACTACTGTACTTGTGGGATATATTTTCACAGAGCACTTTAAGGAGGGGAGGATGAGATGATGGAAATGGAACCACAGAATGGAGGAAGAAGACTCTTGACTTTTATTTGATGCTAATTGAGATAACATCACTGGGCTTACACAGCAGTGGTGTGTGTGTGGTGTGTGTGTGTGTGTGTGTGTTTTAAGGGTATCATTTTGTGCCTCTAAAGTGTGAGACAGGGCCGGAGAGATAGCACAGTGGTAAGGCGTATGCCTTGTCATGCAAACGATCCAGGTATGGACAGAGGTTTTGAATCCCGGCATCCTATATGGTCCCCCGTGCCTGCCAGGAACAATTTCTGAGCACAGAGCCAGGAGTAACCCCTGAGCACCACTGGGTATGACCCCAAAACAAACAAAAACAAAAATGTGAAGCACCACGCCAAGACCACCCCAGGAGGAACTTCCATCCTCCACCACCCCTCTCCTTCCTCAGCTCTTGCCATTTCCATTCATTAAAATCGTAGCTCTGCCGCCTGGGTCATGGACTGTCTCCACTGGTTCTGGTCTGTCCTTTGTCTTGTTTCTCCAGATCCCACATACCAATGAGATCATCTAGTATTTGTTTTTCTCTTTCTGACTTATTTCATTTAGCATGACCTCCTCACATTCCATGTTTCCACAAGAGGCAAGGACTTTTCTTCTTCTTCTTTTTTTTTTTTTTTTGGTTTTTGGGCCACACCCAGCGTTGCTCAGGGGTTTCTCCTGGCTGTCTGCTCAGGAAATAGCTCCTGGCAGGCATGGGGGACCATATGGGACATCGGGATTTGAACCAACCACCTTTGGTCCTGGGATCGGCTGCTTGCAAGGCAAACGCCGCTATGCTATCTCTCTGGGCCCAACTTTGTTTCTTCTTTTCTCTCTCTCTCTCTCTTTTGCATCACTGCAGTGAAGATTTTTTTTTTTTTTATTCCCTTGGTGGTTGAGCAGGATTCCATTGTACATGTGTGTTTCATTGTCTTTGTCTAGTCATCTATTGTGGAGCACTCAGGCTTTTTCTGGATCTTCTTCTGGATCTTGTAATTAGCACTGTGATCAACACAGGTGGGCACGTACCTTCAAATTAATGTTTGGGGTCAGAGAGTCAAGTGGGGATGGTGCTAACCTTGCATGCACTTAATGTAGGTCGGATCCCCAATACTACATAGGGTCTGCATACCCTGCCAGGAGTCACCCCTGAGTTCAGAATAGGAATAAGTCCTGAGCACTTTTGCATTACAGGTGTGGCACAAAAAGAAACACAAACAAAATCCCAAATTGTGCTCTTGTATGTTTTTTTAAATGGGGCCACTCCCAGCAGTACTTAGGGGTAATTCTTGGCTCTATGCTCAGGGATCACTCGGAGTGAGCTCAGCTAACCATATGGGATGCCGAATTTGAATCTCGGTTGGCCCCATACAAGGCAAGTGCCCTATGTGCTATGCTATCACTCTGGCCTTGTATTTTCTGGATAGATCACTAGGAGGGAAACTGCAGAGCATTATGGTAGAGTCATTTTTACTGAGAGTTCTCCATCCAGCCTCCCAAAGAAGGGTCTACCAACAGTTAATGAAGGTTCTGATGTCCCCAACCCACCATCTATACTTTTTGTCAATGGTCTTTGACATAGGCCATCATCACAGGTCTGAGAAGATCCTCATCCTCATTCTCACTTGCATTTCCCTGATGGCAAATGACTGTCAGAACCCGCTGCTCAGTGAAGGGTCTGCTCAGCGCTTCCCCATTTCTACAATGGGGTGAGTTCACTTTTTCATTGATTCTGTCTGCTCCTCACATGCTTTATGTTAGCCCTTTGTCAGATAGAGTGTGTCAATATTTTCTCCCATTCAGCAAATACATCTTTGTAATAGTTTCTCTTGCATTTCAGTTTGATCTAATCCCGTGTATTATTTTTTTTTTCTTCTTGCCGTTAGAGTTAAAATTTCAAATACATCTCAGACAGACATATCATGGAGTCTTTTGCCAATGTTTTCTTCAATATATTTTCTGGTTTAGAGTCTCTCATTGTGCCTGGTATGAGGAAGCAGCCCTGTTTTATTCTTTTTGCAAATGGCTACTAAGTTTTCCTGATACCGATAACTAAAAAGATTTTCCTTTCTCCATTTTATGATCTTGGGTTTTTCCTCACAAAATAAATGCTCGTGCTTGTGAGGGTTTACTGATCCAGGAGTAATTCTTGAATGCAGAGCCAGGAATAAGCCCTGAGCATTGCCAGAAGGGGCACAACTCTCCATCCAAAATGCCTCCTCAGGGGCCCAGAGAAATAGCACAGTAGTAGGATGTTTGCACGTGGTCAACCTGGGATGAACCCAGGTTCAATTCTCGGCATCCCATATGGACCCCAGAGCCTGCCAGGAGTGATTTCTGAATGCATAGTCAGAAGTAAGCCCTGATCACTACCAGGTGTGGCCCCAAAATAAAATAAACAAACAAAATGCCTACTCACTCGAGATGTGGGGCCCTTTTTGTTCCCCTTGAGTTGATCCCACATGTCCACCCTCAGAATATGAGGGTGGGAAGAAGTTCCCTGAGCCGGCCAGGCATACTGTGAGCAGATGTAAGTCTAAATCCTGCCTCCCCACTTCTGTGAGTTCCAGGGCCACTTTATGTATAGTCCAGGTCACCTTGAAATGTGCCTGAAATAGGTCTTCAAGGTTAAGGACAAAGAGTGGCAACTTCAAATGACAAAATTCACCAAGGCTCAGCATGACAGAGCCATACAAATGCACTAGGCAAAATCTCCACAGCTGATCATGGCTCTTTGATCCTTAACACACTGTTCCAGAAGGTATACATAATGGCTGATGCTTGGATGTGATTTAACAGAGGGAAGTATTCATGTGGAATTGCTTGACTGGCCTTCCTGTGCACCAGCCTTCTGGTTAGGGTGCATGTTCCCCTTACCCTTGTATGGACAGGAACAATGATGACCCCTGTTTCACACACAAGGAAACAAAATGTCAAGCAAGGGTAAGTCACTTGTCTAAGTCTGCACTGGTAGAAGGTGACAGTTCCTTAGCCAACAACCAGATAAGTGATTCAACCAATCGCTCGGCAACAGTTCTGTCTTCTAAGAACCACCCCTGGGCCAGGGGTAACAGGGAATCTACTGACGTTCTTCCCCTGAGTGAATATGTCGCAGACCATGAACCTCCTCTGGGCCCCCCATCTCCCACACACAGATGGGGGTGTGGCACTGCTACTATTTGCAGACTGTGTCCTTCGCTGGGTACAGCTGTTCTAGGTCCATCTGCAGCCCAGGCTGGGTAGCACCTCCCAAGCAGGGGTTCAGTTTTCAAGATGCCAGGGTAGGGTCCCCACTCAGACTACATCCAGGCCACACAGGCTGCCTCCCAGGGAGGCAAGTGTGGGTGGAAACATGCTGCTTCGGGATAGGGGGGAACCTTCCAGATGGAAAGATCTTGTACCAGATGAAAATGTGCAGCTCTGCGCCTTCTGAGTCGTGTCACTCGTTACTCCCTGAGTTGCTCTGACACTAGGAATGTCTGTGCTGGGTCCCCAAACCACGCCAATACCAGCTGCTTCTCCCATCCCAGTGATGCCCAGTGTATTCTAGAACTGCTGGCTGATACCATTACCGTATGTCTACATCTCTGCCCAAGACAGAACCCCACAATCAGGGGTCATGAGAGGGTTTTCTAAAGGGGCAACAGGAAAGATGACCAACCATAGTTAACTGTGAAGAAAATGACACACTTGATTGGTCAAGAACAAGACAAACACACATACAATTCAGACCCCAACCAACCTCCTTTTCTCTTTCTTTTTCCCCATCCCTCCCTTCCTTCCACAGGGGTTGGACCCTCTTTTCACAACAAAGACACTAAGATGCTCTATGGTGGAACAAGGTCACTGGTGTACACTATGCTCTGGTGGCACCATTTCTGGGCACCTCCCTCTACTTCCCTCAGTCCTGGCCTCCTCCAGACCATTCTCCATGAATACTGGGAGAAGTCAGCACCTTTAAGCCTTCAAGACTTGGCCCACCTACCATTTAAGGACTCCTCCCCTCCTTTTTCATTTTGTTTTGTTTGTTTTTGTTTTTGGGTCATACCCGGCAGCACTCAGGGGTTCCTCCTGGCTCTACACTCAGAAATCGCTCCTGGCAGGCTCAGGGGGGACCATATGGGATGACGGGACTCGAACCACTGTCTTTCTACATGCAACACAAACGCCCAATCTACATGCTATCTCTCCGGCCCCATTTCCACTCCTTTTTTAATATCCATCATTGGCATTTCAGGAAGTGGTGTCACACCTCTCTGTGTATAAGATCACCCAAGGCCAGTGTCATCCTGACCCCCAAAAACCCTTTCTTCCGTTCCCTGTGGGAACCACCATATTGCTCACAATCTGGGACTTCTTGTGCTGTTTCTGGCCAGTGTATTGACTTAAGTTACTCCTATTCTAGAGTGTGAAACCATCTAGTAACTGTCTTCCACTTCCTGACATTTCACTTAGCATCATTAGCTAAAGATCTATTCATTTTGTCCCCAAAGGCACGATTTCTCCTTTTCTCACTTTAGAGTAACACTGCTCTGTGTGTGGGGCCCAATTGCTTTATCCTGAATCCTCCACATATGAGCACTTTAGAGCTACACGGACTTGACTTGAAGGATACATGGCCTTCTGTGCGTACTCCTCCTGTGTAGGCCCCCCTAAAATTAGGCAGTGCACTTTGGATTTGCATTGCTTTTGTACCAGTCTGATCTCTGTGAACCTGGATATACGTTGATGGGGGGGCTTTTGTGTTACTCATCTGTCCATTACTAACCAAGTACTAACCTAACACTCCACTTTGCGACCATCATAAACATTGCTCTGAACAAGGAAGAGCAAATGTCCTGCAAATCACCTGGTCCATAGCCTTGGATAAATGCTTAGGAGTAAGTGGCGACTCTGAACCTTAGAGAATAGTCTTTACATTTTTGCAAAAATTCTCAGAGACAAAAAAGAGAGAAGGGCTGGAAGGTCCAGCTCATGACATGAAGATCACCACAAAGAGTGATGACTGCTATTAGAGAAATAACTACATTGAGAACTATCCTAACAATGTGAATGAATGGGGCCGGAGAGATAGCATGGAGGTAGGGCATTTGCCTCGCATGCAGAAGGACGGTGGTTCAAATCCCAGCATCCCATATGGTCCCTCAAACCTGCCAGGAGTAACCCATGAGCACTGTTGGGTGTGAACCAAAAAAAAAAAAAACACAAAAACAAAAAAACAACAACAACAAAAAAAAAAACAATGTGAATGAATGAGGGAAGTAGAAAGCCAGTCTCATGTACAGGCAGGGGTGGGGTGGGGAGGAGGGAGATTTGGGACATTGGTGATGGGAATGTTGCACTGGTGAAGGGGGGTGTTCTTTTTTTTTTTTTTTTTTTTTTTTGGTTTTTGGGTCACACCCGGCAATGCTCAGGGGTTACTCCTGGCTGTCTGCTCAGAAATAGCTCCTGGCAGGCACGGGGGACCATATGGGACACCGGGATTTGAACCAACCACCTTTGGTCCTGGATTGGCTGCTTGCAAGGCAAACACCGCTGTGCTATCTCTCCGGGCCCAAGGGGGGTGTTCTTTACATGACTGAAACCCAACTACAATCATATTTGCAATCACGGTGTTTAAATATATATATATATATATATGAAGAAAATTACCTAAAAAATAGTCTTTGTACATTGGTTTATTTTAGGGTCACATCTGGTGTTGTCCAGGGAACCATAGGATATCAGGGATTGAACATGGGGTTCCTGCAATGCTCTCATCCACCATGTTATCTCCCTGACATCTCCATTTTTATTTTTCAGAGGAACATTTGTCCTATTTTCCAAAGAGGTCAAGGCAATTCAAACTCAGGGCCCACCCCTTGCCTGTCTGCTTGCCTGCCTACCTCTTTCTCTCTCAGATACACACACACACACACACACACACACACACACACACACGCACGCACGCACGCACGCACGCACACATACACATCCATGCTTCTGTTGTGGTCTTTAACTTCATATGCACCGGAAACTCCCTCCACACCACCCTCATTACCAGCACACTTTCCTAACTCAGGTGGCAGCACCCTGTGGCCAGGGCAAGGGCGAAGACCAGTTTGGTGGCACTTGCATTGGTGGGCAAGGGTATAATGAAGTGAGCCCCAAGTGCACCTGCTCTTTTCATCAGGCATCTTGCCATGGGCGAAACATGTGTGCATATGTGTGTATGTGTGTCCTGAACTGGAAAAGCCTTTCCTTGCGAATGTCAGACCCACTCTTTCGGGGGTCCGGGGTCCCCCACAGCCATGAGGCTTCCACCACGCCCCAGCCCTATCTGCCTCGTGAGGAGAGAAATGGCAGAGAAATTACAACCCCTTGTGGTGGCAGCTCCCACGGGACTAAAAACAGCACATCCGGCCCACGCTCTGTGCTTCCAGATGGGACCAAAGCCTCGCTGTGGGAGATAGGCTCCCCATCCGCCATAGAAACTCGCCAGGGAGGTGCCTTGAGGAGGCCCCACCCTGATCTGGGACAATGAGAGCAGCCCCTAGCTGGCTTTGCAGCCTTGGAGGAAAACCCCTAAGTGCAGCGCAAACACCACCACCAACCCACCACCCATCACCCACCACACCATGGTGGGCATGGGGGAACTCAGTCTCTGCCCTTCCAAACCCACAGTCTGAGTTCACAGGGCAAGCTGTCTTTGATCAGGCGTGGAGGGGTGTCCTGATAGGTTCTTGGGAACCCCAGGGCCCCTCCCAGTAATTCTCACGCCACCAAGCCTGCGGTTCCATATGAGGACCCCAAGAACATGGAATGAAGTACAGTTGGTTTGGGTTCTTTTGTTTCCTTTTTTTTGTTTTGGGGTCAAACCCAGTGGCATTAAGGGGTTACTATTGGTTCTGAGCTCAGAAATCACTCCTGGCAGGCTCAGAGGACTATATGGGATGTCAGAAGCCAGGTCTGTCCTAGGTTGGCTGTGTGCGAGATAAAAGTCCTACTGCTGTGCTATTGCTCCAGCCCCACAGGTTGTAGGTTTTCAATTTAGACAGCAGATGAGAACCAAGAGAGAAGCTCCCAATATCTCCCTTGGAATCTCTGAGGATGCAAAGGAACCTCTGCCTGGATAGAGGCAGGCAACGGGGCACCTGATGATCAAATTTAAAGCTGAAGAGCCTTGGTGAAGGGTGGTGTTCTTTGCATGACTGAAACCCAACTACAATCATATCTGTAATCAAGCTGTTTAAATTAAAATATTATATATATATATTATATATATATATATATATATATATATATATATATATATATATATATCTGAAGAGCCTGAGGAAAGAGCAGAAGCAAGATAGCAAAGGGAACCCCTGAGCACGCTCCCTCTCCCCTGAGCCTCAGACTTCCAACATGGACACATGCACTCAGTGCATTTAGAGATCAATCCAGCTCTATTAGCCCCAATTTCTATCCTGAAACTGAAGCTTAGGAATTCAAGTAGGCACCCAAATCACCCAGCTAAATATGGGGAGAGTCAAGATTCAAACACTGTCTGTCTGTCTGTGTGCAAAGACTTTCCCCTGTAATATAGGAGAAAAAACCAGGTCAAATGTGTAGGCCAGGACAGGACCAGGTGGGCTAAGACCTGGGTCTCCTGTAGGCACTTTATATCCTCTGAAGCCTGGGTGTGACTCCCACCCTGGGCACTCTGCTCTCCCCTCTCCCCACCTCCCTCCCTCCCTCCCTCCCTCCCTCCCTCCCTCCCTCCCTCCCTCTCCCTCTCTCTCTCTCTCTCTCTCTCTCTCTCTCTCTCTCTCTCTCTCTCTCTCACACACACACACACACACATTCACTCATGCACACATATTCACACACTCCCATTCATACTCTCACACTTTCACAATCATTCACACATATCTACTTACACTTTCACAATCACATTCACACAGTCACATGTTAAAACTCACAGATTCACACACATACATGCACTCACACCTACTTACTCAGCCTTACACTCACACACACCACACCCTGTCACTTCTCCTCCCTCCCTCTGTGCTGTGGCCGTGGTGTCCCTGTCCCTGTCCCAGTCTCCAGTGGCCTGAGCCCAACCCTCACTGTATCTATCCATCAACTGGAGCCTCATTTTCCTGGGCCACAAGACACATGCCTGAGCCCAGTCTTTGGTCCCCTGTTGGCCACCCCAACCAGTTTCTCTCCCTCCACTCTCAGGTCTTCCTCACTCTCCTAGCTCAGACGCTTGCCCGGGATATCTCTCTGCCCCTCTGCTTAGTGTTGACCTGAAAGGCTGCTTTTCAGCCATGTCTGCAGACTTCCCTGTACCTCTGTCTGCAGGGTCCAGAAACCCCCCAGGGGGGACCCGGCCAGCAGGAATTAGCTGGGAAGGCTTCTCAGACGACTGCACTCCTATTTTGCTGAGTAGAAGAACAACCACACCTGTAAAAAATCTGAGAGAGGTTAATAATAAAAGATCCAAGGCAGCGTCTCACTGCTCAAAGACATTTATTGAGGTGTAACCCCTTCTTTTATAGTGAAGGAGAAGGGGGCAGTACAAGGTGTTGTCAATCATACTTTTGGCGCGAAGGCTCATAAGGAAGTGGGCAGTGGGCTAGGGCTGGATGACCTTTAAGCTATACTGAACGTGCTGTTTCAATGGAAACTTCTAGTGTCCTTCTAGCTGCATTCCTAATTGCTTGACTATCAGGAAATGGTGCAATATGTGCTTGCCTAGTGATCTTGAACAGACAATATAGCATATACTTATTGATAACAGCCTAAATTACTCCGGAATGTGGTCTTAAGGAATGGGGCCTAGTTTCTGATAACTGGACCAGGCAGTTTTTTCTCTCCTCCGGGCTTATAGCTAAATTAAGTCCTGCAGCTACATTCTTTTCTCTTAGCTCAGAAATTTACAGCAAGATTGCATATTGCTTTTAGGTGAAAAGCTGGGCTATGGCAGAGAGAACAGCAAAATGTCCTCAAACAAGTCAGTCCCCAACATCTCCCCCTTTCTCTTCTAATAAAAGAAGGAAAGTCGTGAGCGGGTGGAAGAACCGTGTCTTAGGCATACAAGGTTTGACCAGGTCGGACACGGCCAAAGCCGCATTTAAAAGGTGGCTACAAACGCCGTGGGTGTGCGCAGAGATCCGAATTATACGTTGTAGCCTTTTAGGGCCGTGCCCTAACTGGGACCTTGCTAATCCCGTCGTAGGTGTCTCCACAGCCGAGAGCACAAGTGCCGGAGCGAGCTCCGTCTGTTAGCTATGCGCTCTATCTCCTGGAAACTTAGTGGCTGGAAAGGCGGCTTGGTGACTAAAGCCAAGTTTTCACAGGAGTCACGCGGGGTTAGACGCTGGTAGTTAACCTGAATAGAGGGTTTTGCCTTTTCATTTACCTGGTTTTTAATAAAGGCAGTAATTTTGCGGAAAATCCATGGGCCAAGAGAAAAGAGCAGCATGAGGCTAATAAGAGGGCCCAAAATAGTGGACAAGATTGTGTGGAGCCAAGGGGAAGAGAAAAACCAATCCTGGTACCAACCTTGTTCTTCATCGAAATGTTTTTCAAAATCTTTTATACCATCACCAATATGTTGAACGCTATCTCTAACTAAACCTGTTTTGTCTTTAAAAATACAACATTGTTCCTTAAGGGCTACACAGACTCCCCCTTTCTTCAAAAAAAAAAAAAAAGAAAACCAAATTAAAGCATGGTGGTTTTGCTGCACTATCTTTGCTAGGGATTTAACAATGTGCTTTAAGTGTTGTAAACTTAGTTTAAGTTTGTAAACATTATTAACAACAGTTATACTTAAGGCATTGACAGATTTTAGAGTATGAACCAATGAATAAATTATTGTGCTTACAGCGGTAGCACCCAGGCCTATGATTAAGGCTAGGGTGAGAGCAGGTTTGACAGGTAAGTTAGGCATTAAAACAATGAAAACACAGTAGTTTTAGGACTGAAAAAACAAATGTGAAACAATGTGGGGAGATAAACCAGTAAAACAGGCAAGAAACGTTAAATTGGGGGCAATTATGAACTGAAAGGAGGAATTAATGACAAGAATTTGATTACAATTTTCAATAGGGGGAATTATATTGGGTACCAAAAGGCAAAGTTCAAGTTTCACCACCTGTTTGAAGGTGATGCTGAAGTGAGGCTTGGGGCTGGATTGCAGAGCGAAGGGGTCAGAGACAGGCAGGAGGTTGCCAAAGCAGGCAGGGTCGGTGATGGTGGAGGCGTTGACCAGCTGTAGGATGAGGTTTGAGGTGGGTGAATAGCAGGTACCGAAGGCGTTTGCATCTGGGCGGAGGGCGGAAGCGTTGATCATGACAAGGATGAGCTGAGAAGAGGAGGGGGGGTCTCGAGGACAGCATGGGCTGGAAGGGTGGGGAAGCCGGCAGAGTCCTGAAGAGCTCAGGGCATGGGAGAGGTTGAGCTGACATAGCCAGTGTGTCCTGGGGAATGGGTGAATGGGCCAGGTTGTGGCAAAATTGATTGGGGGTGGCTCACTCTTCCTTAGCACCCATGGTGAGGGCACAAAGGGCTACTTCCAGGATGGGTTAGGGGATGCGTGGGAGGGGTTTGGCTATGTATGCGGCACCATAAAAGGGGAAGGGAAGGAACCAGAGGTGTTGCCATTGTCTTGCAAGGGAGTGAAGTGGAGCAAACAAATTAATGAAGCCTTGGTTCGAAGGGGGTGGTTGGTGGCAGCCAGGCAGAGTACCATTCAGCATTTCCTTTAGGCAGAGTCAGTTAGAAACAGGTCCGGTAGGAATGGTGGGCTAGCAGTGGGTGAAGATAGGACTGCAGGAAGCTGTAGGAGGTCTATAAGAAAACAACTTGGCAGGAGGTAAAATGATTATTTTTGAATGCCACAGAAATGCCTTCTGACTTTTGCCAGACTTTAGCACTTTTAAAAAATCTTATAATTAATGATAGCCAATTGTTCAAAAGCCTTTAAACTGAACTTAAATGATTTTTTTTTTTTAAACTTCTTAGTTATTATTTTAAAGCTAGATGCTTCTTTTTCTAGCCAAATTTGGCCTTATTCTATTGGCCTTAACTACACATAGCAGAAAAACTGGGGATTGCAAAGTCCAAAAATTCTCCAGGAAAAAGTTATTCCTGATGGCCATTTGAGAAATTTTTGGGGTTTACCATCCCCTACCTTTTTTGCCATGCTGATAGAACAAAGCTAGCTTAGCACAGGATTTTTGGCAGGATTTCACAGTTTGTTAGATGACGAGACTAAGCCAGGTAAAAAATTAATTGAAATTTTAAAAATGGATAAGGCTTTAAAAATTGTATTTATATGAAATGCAAAAATAACAAATAGACAGACAGAACAAACACGAAACACAACATTGTGGCCACTTTCACGCATAACACACACACATGAACAGACAAGAGGACTTAATTTAAAATTTGCATTGGAAAAATTGACAAGCGCTTTTAAATATTTAGCCGGCATGTTTGTAAAAAAATTGTTAACGTAGCTGGAGTGGAACTGCTGAAAATAAATTTTAAGGTTTAGCTTTAACACAAAACATTTTTAAAACAATTGTAATTTAAAGTTGAAAACATAAAGTAAAATGTTAGCAGTTAAAATTTTGTTAAGTAAATTGCTTAGTGAGCACTGTAGAAGGAGTCTGCACTCTGAAGTATGATATCATTTGCTGTAAAGGAACAGGTTTGTTATAAATTGGTTTTACAGTAGAATAGTAAGACAGCTGTAATAAAGTGTTAAAATTTTTATGATTAAACACAAGAGCATGAACTATGATTATTAAAGGTATAAAAAACTGACTTTAAAAAACAACTGTTTTTACTTTGAAGACTTAAAGTGAATAATTTGTAAAAAATATTAGATACCAAATTGACAAAATGTTTAGACATTATAAAATATAGTTAAAGACATTTGATGCATTTACACACCTAGAGCTTAAGACCAAAATTATTTTTAATACTTGTTAATTTGCTTATAAAATTTAGTTACTTTTATGATACTAATTAACAATATTATTTTAAAAAGGGCTAACCACAACATGAACAGAGACAACTTAAGATTAAACTTGGAAAATGCAAAATTATTTGTACTTACCTTTGAGTTTAAAATTAAGCTTGAAATTAAGAAAAGAAATAAAGCTACTTAAGGTTTAAGTTTATGAACAATAATTTATGAACAAATTTATTTAACTAGTTATCATATTGTTTTTGTTATTGAAATGGCTTTTATGCCACTATTTGAACTGCCTAACCACTTTTAAGGTTTAGATTATTTGGTTTAAGTTTTTCAAATGGCAATGCTATTTTGCTATATTTATATGCATTCAAAAGAGCTTAGGCTTAGCTTAGAGTTTTGGAATGTTTATACATTATTGTTAAGGAAAGCTGACCAACTTATTTTGCTCACTTGTATTATTTTAGTTCTTAAAAAATTAACTTTCTAAACATGTGCAGTAATTTTAACAAAGGAGTTTTGCTTTTTTTCCCAATGCAGAGGTTCTTAAAAACAAAGTTAAAAATGTTACAAAATGTTATTTAACTATTAGATTTGAATGGCAAACATGGGAAGGAAAGAGCAATTAAAAAGACAAAATATAAGAAATATTTAAATGCAGATTAAGGAGCCTAAGCTACTAAAAAATGCCCATGACATGAACTATTTTACAAACTTCATATACTTTTAAGATTAAAAATAATTTTAAAAAAGACTTAAATTTTAATATTTGTGTGTTTGTTTAAGTTTTAAAGCACGAAAAGGTTTTTTGTTTACTGATAATTTGTTATTACAAGTAACAGAATTATGACCTTGCTTTAAAATTTTTGAGAGGCATGAACAAGGGTGTTTCTTGCTGTTATTTTCCTGTTGCTGTGACACAGACTTTGGAGAGTGACTCAGGTACAGAGCTGCTGACAAGCTAGGGTTTGGAAAATGTACACTGCGCCTTTAAAAGCTTAGAGGCCGAGCTTACAGCGCAGGGAAGAGAGAAAAAAAAAAAAAAAACGGCGGGCTTTTTTTTTTTTTTTTTTTTTTGCATTTTAGCTACATAGAAACTTAGTTTTAAAAACAGGTACGTCACCTTTGCGTAGGTTAAACTTATTATGACATTTTGTAACACATTTAAGACTTTTTAATTTTACCAACTGTGGCCTTTATACTTAGAAAAACATTTCAACTTAGGCATCCCAACTCAGGAAAAGGGAACAGTTGTAGCACCAGAGAGACAATTATAAAAGCCTGAGGGAAGATAGGCATTTGTATAGTAAGGGATGGGAGGTTTTCGCCCTGCTCGCTGAATTTTGCTGAAGCTGCCGCATGGCCAAGAGGGGGGGGGGGAGTAGCAAAAGTTTGTTGCTACGTGTGGAACCGGGTTTAAGCTGGGATTTGGAAAATGGGCGCTGTCCCTTTAAGGTGAAGCCAGCGATGAGCTCAGAGATTAGAATCTGTGCTTGCTTGCTGGAAGGAAAGATTTTACTGCGGAGAAAAAGTTAACTTTGCAAGAGTTCAGCTTTTCAGCGGGGGAGACAGCGCCGCCCCCAATAGATTTCAAGCAGGAGAGCGTGTAAGGGGCTGGGGTCACACGGCTTGAAACAGCTGTGAGGCTTTTCCAATTAAAGGCTTTGTATTGTTGCAATTGCTGGTTAAGGAGGGGAGTTGGTGGAACAGGGACGGAGCTGAAGCTAGGGAAGTGAAGGGCTGTTTAGGATTTTGCACAGAGGGTGCAGCGGCAGAAGTAAAGATGAAGGGTCAGAAGAGGAAGGAAACTGAGAGACAGAGTTAGAGCGAGAGGGAGCCCAGGAACACTAGATTTTTGGCAAACATCATGAACAAATATTAAGAAATTACAAATATCTTTTTTGGTAACCTCTATATGTCTGGCTTTCAACTCAGACTGTATATATTTAATGAATTTAAGTTCAGTACTCAAAGAATTACCCATGGTAGCGTATCCTATGGGTTAAGCCCCAAAAGCCAATCAGGGGCGGCGATCGGAACGACTGGAAAAACTGCAGTTTAAATATTTGATTAAGGCTAACTCGTTTCAACGCTTACCCTGATGAGGTAATTTCCGCGATTTACGAAGGAGCTCTAGACTCGCCGACCTGTAGTCGTTCGGAGTGTGGCGGTGATCTTCGAGCCCAGCGTTGGGCGCCAAAATGCAGGGTCCAGAAACCCCCCAGGGGGGGACCCGGCCAGCAGGAATTAGCTGGGAAGGCTTCTCAGACGACTGCACTCCTATTTTGCTGAGTAGAAGAACAACCACACCTGTAAAAAATCTGAGAGAGGTTAATAATAAAAGATCCAAGGCAGCGTCTCACTGCTCAAAGACATTTATTGAGGTGTAACCCCTTCTTTTATAGTGAAGGAGAAGGGGGCAGTACAAGGTGTTGTCAATCATACTTTTGGCGCGAAGGCTCATAAGGAAGTGGGCAGTGGGCTAGGGCTGGATGACCTTTAAGCTATACTGAACGTGCTGTTTCAATGGAAACTTCTAGTGTCCTTCTAGCTGCATTCCTAATTGCTTGACTATCAGGAAATGGTGCAATATGTGCTTGCCTAGTGATCTTGAACAGACAATATAGCATATACTTATTGATAACAGCCTAAATTACTCCGGAATGTGGTCTTAAGGAATGGGGCCTAGTTTCTGATAACTGGACCAGGCAGTTTTTTCTCTCCTCCGGGCTTATAGCTAAATTAAGTCCTGCAGCTACATTCTTTTCTCTTAGCTCAGAAATTTACAGCAAGATTGCATATTGCTTTTAGGTGAAAAGCTGGGCTATGGCAGAGAGAACAGCAAAATGTCCTCAAACAAGTCAGTCCCCAACATCTGTCCAGCAAACATCCCTTGGGCTTGCCGCTCTCAGTGGCCTTGAAGGTATCTGGGCTCAGGCCTGTGTCTCACAACTGTTATAGACACTGAAGTCTTCTTCATGGAACACAAACCTCCCTTATCCCCATGGACCAGCCTGAACCCACCTGCCTGTCTTGATCTCTGCCCCGGAAGAGACTGTCTTCAGTCCAGTGTCATGGGTCAAGAAAAAGCCCAGGGCCTAGATCTTGCAGGGTTTTTGTGCCTGGACCCCACAATGAAGGACAGCCCAGGGGGTTGGGGAACAGCTAATGTGGACAACGGCAAACAGGGATTTGGGATTCTGAGTAGAGATTGAGGGTTCCTCTGGAAGACCTCAGGCCAGCCCTCCTTTAACCTCTTGGCTCCCCACCCCCAACTGAGAGCTCCCTGCCACCACCCCCACCCCCACCCCCCTTGCTGCTCTGTTGTTGCTTTTTCATCCCTGTGAGCTGTTTTGTATTTGCTTCATTAGAGCCTCTTAAAATGCATTTACAGGTGGTCTGTGTTCGGTACAGTGTGTCCTATGTGAAAATTTTTCAGGCAAATCACTTTAAGAAGGTTAATTCCCTCGACCCAGTCTTGCCTGGCCCCGGCTCAGGGCCTGCTGTGCGAGAACACTGTGAACCCCCACAGGAAAGTGGGGGGCTCCGGAAGACTGTCTGCCTGATCTCACATATTCCATCTCTTATCCTGAATCCTGGGTGCTGGCCATGCAGCTGGACCAGAGGCCAAACCACTGCACTCGGGGTCCACTCCTCCACCCACCCTGGCCCCCAGCCTCACTGGCCTTGAGTCTAGGGACACAAATTAACCTCAGAACAGGCAGAAGCAGTGGCATAATTTCACAGATGTGGGGAGCAGCACTCGTGGAGAAAGAGAAGGCCTGGTGAGTACCCCGGGATCTGTGGTCCAGCCTTCAGAAGGAGGAGGAGCATGGAGGAACTTTCACACGGGTACCTGCCTGTGCAGACACTGAGAGAAAAGCCCTGACCTATAGGATCTCACTAGGCCAGTGGCTTTCCAGGGGCTGAGCCCACATAGGCCTCTTTATTGTAGTCCCCAAGAGGCGTAGTGGTACTGGCAGGCCCAATGAGGTACAGCCTCGCCCAGCCTCTGCAGCAAAAGCCCTCCAACTAGCTTTCTGTGCTCCCTCTCACCATGCTGTGGCCCTGAAGTTGGGCCCCCACCCTGAGCTCAGTGGTGCTGGGGGACCCTGCAATATGAGAATCAAACCCAGGCCTTTCAGGCTGGACACAATCTAGTAGGTCAAGAGCTTTGCAGGCAGCCAACCAGGAGTTCAATGCTAGAAATCACATATGGTCCCCGAGTTTCACCAGGAGCAACTTTTGAGTGCAGGATCAGGAGTAAACCCTGAGCACCACAGGGTGTGAGCCCCAAACAAGAATAAAATGCAAACATGAATAAAATCCTTCAGCTGCTCCTCCCCTGGGTGAGGAGGTCAGCACCCTCCATCTGTCAAAAGCTCATTATCATTCATTTATATTAAGGGAGGGGCACCCTGTGTTTAGGTTAGAAGTTTTTCTTTACATTTTCCTGTGATGCGCTTATGCAAACAGCCGCTCTTTTATTATTGACTAGTTTTTCCTTTAATAATTGTAGACAATATTGTTTGTTTACTAAAAACAAATGGGGGAATTGTTGTGTATGTAAATATTTTAGGGGATTATTATGTTAATGACCCTACCCTGATTGGTGATTGTGCCCTACCCTAGGGTGTGACCTGGCATTCTGCCCCCCACCCTAGGATGGTACCTGATTCTGCTTCCACCATTGGGTGGTATCTGATCCCACCATTGGGTGGTACCTGATTCTGGGGGATAAAAACAAGGGTCTGTGGAAGGCGAGAGGCTTGTGGCTGGAACTGATGCTGAGTCTTTGAACTTCAGTCTTATCCACCGAATAAAGCTAATATTTCCACAAGCCTGACTGTCTGCGAGCTGTTTACCCGCCGTTTTACCTCAGAACTGTCGGCTGGACAGGGTGGCAGACAAGTGCTCCGAGCTGGAGGGGAAAGACCTCATCCTCCATTTCTCCATCAGTCAACCTCTTCAGGGGCTGACTTGCAACACCTCAGGCTTCTCAGTCAGCATTGCCTTCAGTGTCCACATCACAAAGATTGCTCTGGAAAGAACATCCATAACTAGATTCAGAGCCATAGCACATGCAGCCGACCCAGGTTCAATTCCTGATGCCCCATATGGACTCCCAAGCCCTGTCAAGAGTGATCCTTGAGCACAGAGCCAGGAGTAAGCCCTGAGCATTGATGGGTGTAGCCCCCAAACAAACATAAAACAGAGAGAGAGAGAGAGAGAGAGAGAGAGAGAGAGAGAGAGAGAGAGAGAGAGAGGCTGGTAAGGCTCTTGCCTTGCATGCAGCTGACCTAGATTCAATCCTCAGCACCCCATAGTGTTTGTTTACGGAGAAACACCAAGATTGATACCTGAGTGCAGAGGTAGGAGCAACCCCTGAACATAATAACTGTGGGCCCTCCCCCCCAAAAAAAAAGAAACAAAGAAAAAATAAAACAATCCATAACTAATAGGACAGAAGAAAAAGATCTTCCCTTGGTTCCCTTTCTATCTATAGTTGCAAAAACCGCAAATGAGCTTGAAAATTCTCCTTAATCCCGCATTTCAGGTGACCCCCCCCCCCTGGCAAATACAGCAAAGAGATTTGTTGTTTCCTTTGCTGAAATGCCAGCAAAATGTGAGTCAAGGGATTTAAAGTGGGGGGGGGGGGGGAGAATAAAGAGAGAATAAGTACACACGGCCAAAAGAATGAGAGGGAAAGAAAAGATATCCAGAGGGGTCTGCAACACCGTATTTAATCATAAATAACTTGGTAACTCTATAATTGATGGTGATTTAATTAAAAAAAAAAAGGAGAGCCCCCCCCCCCCAGATTGTTTGGGAGCTGGGAGCAGGTAGTGCCATGTGCCTCCACAGGGAGGAGCTGGTGAGGCCCGAGCCAAGGCAAGCTGCGAGGCTTGGCAAGCGCCAGGGCTGCAGGCTCCAGGGACTGCGCAAAAGACAGGGGCGAGGGGTGGAGCTGAGAACCGGAACTGGGTGAAGGCCAGGCAAGAAGCAGATGCCCAAGTTCCTGTCCCCCTTCCCAACGGCCAGGTGACACCCCGCCAGTGCACCGACCGGCAGGGCTTACTCAGCGGGAGGAACTCGAGGACTAAGTCCAGGTCTGGGAACTGGGGCAGTGGCTGGAGAAGTGGAAATGGGAGCCCTCAGAGAAATCGCGACTTTCTGGGGTCAGGGGGTCCCTGATCATCCAGCTCCTGGGCCACCCTAGAGTAGATTGCCCTCCAGGGCTCCCCAATTAAGATGCTGGGCACACACCCACACGTCTGAGGTCCTGGGTTTCATCCCCTGCACTGCAAAAAAAAAAAAAAAAAAGAGTAAAACCCAACCACTTGAACTGTCTTGTGCAAAAACAAGGAGAGTAGAGTGGGCAGGCTCTTGCACAATTGACCTGGGTTTAAATTTCAGCACCCCAGATGGCCTCCTAGCTACCCCACAGGAGTAAGCCCTGAGTGCAGCACCAGGAATAAGCCCTGAGCACCACTTAGGTGTGGTTTCTCCCCGCCCCCCCCATTTTTTTTTTTTTTTTAATGAAAAGCAAGTCTTTAATGAGACCAAAATATCCCTGGACGTGTGTGTGTGTGTGTGTGTGTGTGTGTGTTCCCGAAGAAGTGATCAAATACCAAATACATATTCCAGAATGTATGTTGTGTACCCAAGTGTGTGTGTGTTCCTGAATGTATGTATACACAGGCATGTCCCCCCTCCATGGTTTCCTGTCCCCCCAGCTCATTGTTTACACAGACCCCTGGTCTCCTTCCCTCATGGCCTTTTCCCATGGCCTCTCAGTCCTCTCACCCTGATCAATCCGCCTTGTGCTGATGGCTCCTTCGTGAGTAACCTGGGGATACTCCTGATTCTGCACTACAGCTGGTAAGTAAGGTGTGGTTTCCTGAGATCTCTCCCAAGGCCCCTCCGGAAAACCAGCCCACAGGCTTTGCCAGGGCCACCAGGCTTCACTGCTCCAAGCAGACATTCCCTGCAGCCTCTCCTCGTGGATGGGAAAGAGCTCAGGTTTGATCCCTCTAGGAAAAGATCTCCGCATTCTAGACCCTTCTATGCAGCAGGCCTCCTGGGTCTCCGCTCTAAGCCAGGCAGCACACAGGGGGACTGGCTCTTGTCCAGGGTGGGGCCTCAGAGGCAAATGATCACCCCCTCATCACACACTGCTGTGAGCTGAACTCTGACTCACAAAGCTCCTACAGCCAGTGACCCCAGGAGGCTGATGCAAGGCAGCTTTGGGAGAGCCATCAATCCATGAGCACTGAGAAAGGCTTCCTGGAAGAGGTGACCGGCACTGTGGGGTCAGAGGAGGCTCTTCCCAGGGTTAGGCAAAGGACATAAGGACATTTTAGATGACTCTGGAGACATGTGACATAGGTGTGAGGATTCAGCTGTCACCAGCCTGGGGACAGATAGATGCAGCATCTGCTGCAGGATTCATGATGGCCTGTGAGTGACAGCTCTGTCCTTAGCAGGGCAGAGGCCCCGTCCCTACAGGGGAGCTGGAGAATCTGACTGCAGCAGTGACAGACAGGCTCTAGCCTCTGTCTCCCAGCTCAGGGGGAGAGAGGAAGAGAAGCTGGGATGAGGGAGAGAGACAGGAAAAGAGGGAGAGGAGAGGAGTGGAGAGAGAGGAGAGGGAGAGGGAGAGGGAGAGAGAGGGATGGAGAGAGGGGGAGAAGAAAGTGGTGAGAGAGACACAGAAAGATAGAGACAGAGGGGTGGGGAGCTTAGCTCTCCAGTCAGCTGTAGCCTCAGTTCTGGTCTGAGGTCTCAGGTCTCAATTTCCCTGTCAGGGCTGGGAGGCCAGCTCTGCTCTGGCAAGTGAACCTGGGCTGTGCGGCATGGCTTATGATCTTACAGGCTGTGTTGTCAGCCCTGTTCTGCACAGCCGAGGCAGATGCTTCACCAGGGCCTGTGGCTTAGCTTTAAAGGATAGAAGAGTGGGCTGGAGCCGTAGCATTTGCCTTGCATGTGACTGACCTAGGATGAACGCAGGTTTGATCCCCAGCATCCTATATGGTCTCCCAAGCCAGGAGTGATTTCTGAGCACAGAGCCAGGAGTAACCCCTAAGCACTGCTGGGTATGCCCCAAAAATCCAAATATAAATAAATAAATAAATAAATAAATAAAGGACAGAAGGGCAAGGCCAGAATGATAGGACAGGGGGAGGGCATTTGCTTTGCACACAGCAGACCAGGGTTCAATTCTCAGCATATAGTGCCCTGAGCCCACCAGGAGTGACCCCTGAGCAGAGAATCAGGAGTAAGCTTGAGCACAGCTGGGTGTGGCCCCAAGCCAAAATAAGACCAAGAAAAGGACAGGGGGAAGGGAAGGACAGAGCAATAACACAACTGGTAGGATGCTGGCTTTGTACAACCCCCCAGAACCATATATGGTTCCCTTAACTGGACATAGAGCCAAGAGTAAACTCTGAGCACTACCAGGGGTGTCTTAAGCCAAAAGAAAATAAAACAAAGAACAGAATCGAGAGCTTCTGAGTTCCAGCCCAGCACTATTTGAGGGTCAGACCAGGTACAGGCCTGGTCCATGCTGAGCTCTGCCCCATCCCAGTTGGAGCAACATGAAGGAAACCTGGCCATGCAAGCTGAAGGCCACAAGTTTGACACCACAGCTGCTCCCACCACCACCAATGAAAGCTCAATAGCTCAGCTCTGAGCCTTTGTGCTG
The DNA here is from genome assembly GCF_024139225.1 of Suncus etruscus. Classification (NCBI taxonomy): domain Eukaryota; kingdom Metazoa; phylum Chordata; class Mammalia; order Eulipotyphla; family Soricidae; genus Suncus; species Suncus etruscus. The sequence goes on along the minus strand of NC_064848.1, from coordinate 193,057,281 downwards.
CTGCAAGTGCTTTTCAGATTCTGCATTCAAGAGTCTGAGGCCCTCCAATGAGGGGCTATTGTGGGAGATGTGGGAGCATGGCAGCTGGGAAATACAGATCCCCACAAACATGGAAGTAGAGCAGTGACTCCTGGGATCTGTGCAGAAGGCAAGTAAGCACCCCAGGATGGGGAGCAACCACCAGTCACAATCATGATGCAAAAGGGTGGTGCTGTGTTGTCTTATATGAAATGAAAGGGGCGGGGTCAGAGCAACAGCACAGTGGGGAGGATGTTGTGTTACCTGCAACTGACTGGGGCTCCATATCCGGCATCCCATAGGGTTCCCTAAGCACTACCAGGTGTGATCCTTGGACAGAGTCAAGAGTAAATCCTGAGCACTCATAAGTGTGGCCCCAAAGTCAAAATATAAATTAAGTAAAAGGGGCAGTACGACACTGGCCTGGCATTTATGAGGCCTTGCCTAGATCCAATTCCTGGCACCACAAAAAAGTAACAAATTAAGAAAATAAAAGAACTGGAACCAGGATTAAAGAGGCAGTTCACTGAGTCCAGCACAGGCTTTGATTCCAGCACCACATGGTCCCTGGACAGAGTCAGAGTAGCCCAAGCACAGCCAGGTATGTTCCTCCCACCCCAAAAATAAAAAGGAACTGACAGGCTTGCTGCAGTGGCTACAAAAGTAAAGGGAAGGAGGAGGCTTAGCGTACGGAGATGGGCAGGACTGGCCTGTAAGTTGGCATGGTCAGGCCTGAGGGATGACAGCAGGTAGGAAGGAGAAATAGATGTTGCCTTGCACGAAACCAATTCAGATTCAATTCCCAGTGTGGAGTATAGTCCCCAGAATCCTGCCAGGAGTGAGCACAGAGCACAGATCCAGGAGTAAGCCCTGGGCACAGCTGGGTGAATTCAACCTCCCCCCACCCACCATCACCAACAACAAGAAGGAAGGAAGGAAGGAAGGAAGGAAGGAAGGAAGGAAGGAAGGAAGGAAGGAAGGAAGGAAGGAAGGAAGGAAGGAAGGAGAAAAAGAGAAAGAAAAAAGAAAGGAAAAGGAAGGAGGGAAGGAAGGAGGGAGGGAGGGAGAGAGGGAGGGAAGGAGAAGAAAGAAAAAGAGAAAGAAAGAAAAAAGAAAGGAAAGGAAGGAAGGAAGGAAGGGAGGGAGGGAGGGAGGGAGGGAGGAAGGAAGGAGAAAGAAAAAGAGAAAGAAAAAAGAAAGGAAAAGGAAGGAGGGAAGGAAGGAAGGAGGGAGGGAGGGACAGAGGGAGAGAAGGAGAAGAAAGAAAAAGAGAAAGAAAGAAAAAAGAAAGGAAAAGGAAGGAAGGAAGGAAGGAAGGAAGGAAGGAAGGAAGGAAGGAAGGAAGGAAGGAAGGAAGGAAGGAAGGAAGGAAGGGAGGGAGGGAGGGAGGGAGGGAGGGAGGGAGGGAGGGAGGAAAGAACAAAAGAAGAAAAGAAAGACATCTGGTGTCTTTCCCAAAGGGACTGGTCTGATGTTGGCTGTACCATTGAGACTGCTGGATTGTCCTGGACATTAGATCCCCGGGGCCACAGCACCACCTACAGGAAAGCCCTGACCTAGGCGGGCCCGAGAAAGGAAGGTGGCAAAAGGAACCTTGAAGGGGGTTGGGGGAGAAGAGGGGATCAGATAAAGGGCCCCTCTGCAGAGGCCTCCAGGTGAGTCAAACCGGGACTGCTGTGCCTATTTTAAAGGAGGAGAAACAGAACCCAGAAAGCTAGACTCACACGGGCAGGACTCCTAAGCACTTGTGTGCTCTGACAAACACTCCTCCTGCCAGAGAAGGGAAACCTGGAGGGTGGAAGTGGGGGTGAGGAGTCAGAATCCAAGGGCCCTGGGAGAGGACCCCTGACCTGCCCAGCCTGCCCCACACAACCAGCCACCAACAATTACCTCCCCCAATCCCTCTCCACCCTAAGCTTCCTGGCTCTAGCAGTACAAGGCTGCTTGGATGAAAATTAGGCAGTCCCTACCTCCCCCAGAAGGGCCAGTCATGACGGAAAACACCTAATAATGATTGGACAAAGAATAACAGGATATTTGCTAAGTCCTGAGAACTGACTGCAGGGGATAGCAGGGAGTTGGCCACAATATAATCACAAGAACTGGCCACAATGAGACCCCATCCACCTGATTGCATGGTGGATGAAAAAAAAATTTTTTTTGATACTTGAGCCACACCCAGTGGTACTCAGGAATTACTCCTGGCTCTGCAATCAGAAACCACTCCTGGTAGGTTTAGGGGACCATAAGGGATACCGGTGATCAAACCCCAGTCGGCCACGTGTAAGGCAAATGCCCTACCCATTGTGCTATTGCTCCAGCCCCTGATGGAAAATTATTTTTTAAAATCTCTTTGGGGGTCACACCCAGCAGTGTTCAGGGGTTATTCCTGGCTCTGTGCTGGGGGATCCTGTTGGGATGTCGGGGATAGAACCCGGCTCCATCCTGGGTCAGTCTTGGCAAGGTAAATGCCCTCCCGCTGTGCTTATTATCTTATTCATTCATTCACCAACTATTTGTTGGCTTGTCCCAATGCTGGAACCTGCAAGGAATTGTGCCCGATGCTAGAGCTGATAGATCAGTGAAGGATTTTCTTATTATAATGTAAATTCCAGGATGAAACAAAGGCAAGATTTGGAACTGTGAGTACTCTGAAGAGGAGTGTTTAGCTCTTCTTGTTCTGCTCAAAATAGAGTATGAAGGGATCAAAGAGATAGGCGGCGAGTGGTTAGGACATTTGCCTTGCTGACCTAGGATGCATCCCCAGTACCCCATATAGTCCCCCAAGAATTGACAGGAGTATGATCCCTGAATGCAGAGACAGGAGGGAGCCCTGAGCATCACCAGATGTGGTCCCTAAATTAAAAAATAAAAAAGAGCAATGTCAGTGAGTGAGGGATTTAGAAAGCCTGTCTCGAATACAGGCAAAGGGTAGGGTGGGGAGGAAGGAGATGGCAGCACTGGTGACAGGAAGGTTGCACGGGTGAAGGGGGTGTTCTTTTTATGACTGAAACACAACTACGATCATGTTTGTAATCAAGGCATTTAAATAAAGATATTAAAAAAATCTTTTTTAATTTTTTAAAAAATTTAAAAAGAGCATCTAATATCTTCATGCTCTCCTTCGTCTCTGTCTTCTGGATTCATTTTGGGGGGAGGGGGTTGGGCCACACCCGGCAGTGCTCAGGGTTTACTCCTGGCTATCTGCTCAGAAATAGCTCCTGGCAGGCACGGGGGACCATATGGGACACCGGGATTCGAACCAACCACCTTTGGTCCTGGATCGGCTGCTTGCAAGGCAAATGCCGCTGTGCTGTGCTATCTCTCCGGGCCCTGGATTCATTTCTGACTCTCACAATTGAAAGATCACTGACAGTGCATAGGGGCTCAGGAAACCATCAAAGAGCTGGAACATGTGCACACAGGCAGCACATGATCCCTGGCAGCACATGGTGGCTTGAGCAACATATGAGGAGGAGCTCCAGAGCACTACAGGTGTGGCCCAATGCACACAACAAAAGTGACAAGTTGTGTTCTATGAGACTCACTTAGGGTCTTGCTACCTGCAGTTATGGGGGCTGCCGCCTAGGCTGCCTGGATGGGGACTCTGGATGAAGCTCTGGCATAGTTGAAAAGACCAGAAAGAGCAGGGCTGGGAGGTGAGGGACTTGGTGGGACAGATGTGGGAACATGATCAGTCCCAGAGTTTATTAGGCCCAAGAGCAAGAGGCCAGGAGATATGGGCTGGCCCAGCTCCAGAAATATGGGTGAAAATTCACTTTTCTTCTAATTTTGGCTGCTTGGGGGCTCAGGGCTCAGAGCTGGGCAATGACTACCTTCACAGGTGAGGGCACTTCTGCCACCCTGTTGGCAGAGGCATCACCAGTCCCTTCTGGAGCATAGACAGGTATTGCTTGATCTGCTGTTGGGGCACCCCTGATCTGATCCAACAGACATGGGGGACCGTCCCTGAGGACTTCACATTATGAACCCCACCATCGGGACTTTCTCCCTATTCCTCCTTCCCTCCCTCTACTGTCCTCCCTCTATCATCCTCCCTCCACCATCCTCCCTCCAACTTCCTCTCTTCACCTCCTCTTGCAGGCCCAGGGCCAGGCCCTGGAACATCTTCCAAATCCTGCATTTTGCCCTCCCAGGGCCCTACCATCCTCAACTCATTTCAGCTTCTCATTCCCTTCTATGGCCCTGGGGTGCTGAGTCTAACCTATGCAGTACCCTCCAGCCTCAGGAAACCCCAGATACCTCCCTCTGTACCTGGTTTCTCCTGCCTCCAAACTGAACCCACCTGTCTGGAGAAACCCAAAGAAGCAGCTTCCGGAGAGTCTGCCTGGTGGTCGTGTCTCCGATTCTAAGATACAGACACGAGAGAAAGAAAAGAAAGAATTATGAGCCAAGGTTCACCTCAGAAATGTCCCCTAATAAGCTGGAGGCGAGATACTGCACAGAGATAGACAAGCATGAAAAAGCATCCAGGAAATATGAGGCAGGATGAATAATAATAATATTTCATCACGGAGGGAAAAGGGTTGTAATCCATGTAAACAGAAGAAGCAGCCTTCAAAGGCTTGTGTTTTTTTCTTTCTTTCTTTTTTGTTTTCAGAACAAAGATAATAGGGAAGAGACAGATCTAGTATTCAAGTAGATGGGGTGAGGTTAATAAAAGACTAAAGGGGGCCCAGAGAGAGAGCACAGCGGTAGGGCCTTTGCCTTGCACGTTGCTGACCCTAGATGGACATGGGTTTGATTCCCAGCATGCCATATGGTCCCTCTAGCCTGCCAGGAGCGATTTCTGAGCAAAGAGCCAGGAGTAATCTCTGAGCAATGCTGGGTGTGGCCCCTCCAAAAAAAATAACCAAACAAAGACTGAAAAAATGGGAGGAAAACCTCCTTCTTTCTAGTTCCTTTTAACTTCCTTTTTTTTTTTTTCTTCTTTTGGCTTTTGGGCCACACCCAGCGGTGCTCAGGGGTTACTCCTGGCTGTCTGCTCAGAAATAGCTCCTGGCAGGCATGGGGGACCATATGGGACACGGGATTCGAATCAACCACCTTTGGTCCTGGATTGGCTGCTTGCAAGGCAAACGCCGCTGTGCTATTTCTCCAGGCCCTTAACTTCCTTTATTATTCAAGAATAAGGGCCTTAACCCGGAGAAAGCAACAGACACAGTGGCAAAGTGATGGCCTCCCACGACCTCATCTCTTGCCCTCATAAGTACTTAAGAACTTTACAGTGTAGTGGATAAGGTCCTACTGGTAAAGCAGGGAGCAGAGAATTGGGGTGGGGGGAGGACGGGAGATATTGCAGAGGCTGAGAAAGATTCTAGAAGTCATTGCTCAGGACAACTGATCCTCAGCCCTGGCCCAAGGTGGAAGCCGTCACCAACGGCTCACATGGCTCATAGAAAAACTGGTCACATTCCCCTCACTTCCCTGACCAGCAGATTGGCAATGGCAGCTCCATGCGCCTACTAGATACTTAACTCTAGCAAAGCACCTAGAAGGAGCACAGAGCTGGAGAGAGCAGGGCAGGTAGGGCGCTTGCCTTTCACACGGCCAACCCGGGTTTGATCCCTTGCATCTCATATGGACCCCTGAACCCATTGCTCAGGAGTGGTCCCTGAGCACCGTTGGGTGTGGCCCAAAATGAAACAAGACATAGGATGAAGCATATCAGGAATTTGGGGAGAGCACGAAGCATGTGTGAGAGTTCTTGTCTTGTAGGCGGAAGGTCACAGGCTCAGACCCCTGCAATGGCCATGTGCCAGCATAGCCCTGGCAGTATCATCTTTCTGGCCACCCCGGCAAGCACTGCAACTACTGTGTGTCCCCCGCTCTCCAGCACAACCCAGAATGCCAGCACCACAGGCTAGTGTGTGATGCCCACTGCAGTCATTGCAACAGAAATGGGAAGTAAGGGTAGAGGAATCAAGGCTAGAGAGATAATCAGGGGTGAAGATTCTTAATACTGCATATCTGAGCCCTGCCAGGAGTGATCTCTGATTATCAGCAAGTGTGACCCAAACCAACCCCTCAAAAGAGGTATTAGGGGCCAGAGCTATAGCACAGTGGGTAGGGCATTTGCCTTGCACACAGCTAACCTGGATTCAATCCCCAGCATTCCATATGGTTCCCCAACCACCATCAGGCATAATTCCTAAGTGCAGAACTGGGATTCGAACCATCATCCTTCCTGAATTGGCTGCTTGCAAGGCAAACGCCTTACCATTGTGCTATCTCTCCGGCCCATATTTGCCTGTCTTGTTCAATATTTCTTACCATCCCTCCAGTTGGTGGCTAAGAGTCATGAGATCAAATTTGCAGGAAGACAAAGAGGGAGCATGGATGTCCAGACTGACAAAATTCACAATCCTAGGGTCAGAGTGATAGCACATTGGGTAGGGCATTTGCCTTGCATATGTAGATCAGGATTCAATTCCCGGCATCCCATATAGTTCCCTGAACCTGCCAGGAGTGATTTCTGAACACAACGCCAAGAGTAACACCTGATATCGGTCGGGTGTGGTCCCAAAACAAAACAGAAGAAAAATCCACAGTCCTAATGGATGGTCCATCAGGACTGATGATGGCCAGAGCAGGGAATGTGACCAGGGAAAGCAACTTTGCAAATATGGAAGGAAAGTGGAGGCTTGTGTCCTTTTATTGCACATGAAGAAGACAAGCGGCTGAACCTGAGTTCTGGAGTCTCACTGCATTGAAGATCCAGGGCCCAGGGTGCAGGAAAGAGCAAAGAGTCACAGGGATAACAGCTCAGCCTTCCTGAAGCCTTGTCTGTGGGTCTGTCTGCCAGTGTTGAGCCAAACCCACACGAGGGAGTTCATCATCAGGCTTCTTCCACAGCTTTCTTGTTGTAGGGTGGAGGCAGTGCTCAGGTCTTGATCCTCCTGGCTCTGCACTCAGAATAAGTCCTGGCAGGGCTCAGGGGACCATGTTGGATGCAGGGAATCGACGTGGTCAGTCGCATGCAAAGCAAATGCTCTTCCCATTGTGCTCACTCAGTCCATTCTTCCATAGCTATAATCCAAAATATTGTATGAGCAGGAGCATTGGTTAAATGGGGTGGGGGGGGTGCTTTTCATGCAGAAGGCCCTGGTTCTGTTCCCAGCATTGCATGATACCGTAAGCACCACAAGGAGCAACCTCCTGACCTGGAACTTGGCCAGGAGTATCATTAGCTGCTCTGACACTGCCAGGTGTGGCCTAGAAACAAAATGAGAAAGGCCAGAGGCCCTGAAAAGGTGAGAGTCCAGTTTGTGTGTGATTCGACCAACAGACATCTAAAGTCAACTGAGAGCTACATGGGAAGAGACCAACAGTGGGGGTGATGGGGTGATAGATGACTGGGGTAGGGAGATGAACAGATGGGCCCATCTGAGGCTGGGAAAGCCACACGATTTGCTCTGGCTCTTCCTTCTAGGGAATAAGTGTGACAAGACAGGCTGGGAGGACAGTCAGTGTTATGAGGGCTTGCTGGAATCCCAATGTCTATCCTCAAAGGCTCAGAGATGGAACAAAGCAAATCTATTTATTCCACTCAGCCGAAGAACCAACAAGATTTCATCTTTCTAAGATTTAAAAGATTGATTTTGGGAGGGTAGAGCGATAACACAGTGGTAGGGCCTTTGCCTTGCATGTGGCCAAGCACAGGACTGACTTGGGTTCAATTCCCGGCATCACATAAGGTCCGCTGAGCCAGCCAGGGGCGATTTCTGAGTGCAGAGCTAGGAGTAACCCCTGAGCACCACCAGGTGTGGCTCCACCCCCAAAAAAACCAATTGATTCAAAACCACCCAAGCACGCTGCTCTGAGAGGTGCTAAGATCCTGGCATGAAATCTTAAGGCTGGCTATGTAGACAGCTGGACTGCTGTGCTGAGAGCTCATCTTCTCCTCAAAGCTCATGTGGCACTCCTAAGATTGAGTGATGAAATTCTGGACTGGTCTCAAGCCTCTGAACCTCAGCAACTCTTTGAGGTGCAAATGGCACCACTCACACACTGGGAGTAAACAACTCCAGGGCCCTTGAGGCAGCACTGTGGGCAGTCGGGTTATGTTCAGACTTGACTTTGCTGCCCAGAGAACAGTGTATCTGGGTAGCCTGAAGGCTATGCTGTGCCCTCCCCTCCCCTTCCATACCCCTTGCAAGTGATATGACAGGACTCTGCCTATGCTTGCTACTGTGCATCCCCCAGCCCTCTACCTCCTGTCCTGGCCCCTTTGCTAATCCCCTGTTGCCAGTGTCAGTTCATTAGCAGGGTGGCTGTAGGAGCTGGTACCCAGGTCTGCACATCCACCAGAGTCACGTGTGTGTGTGTGTGTGTGTGTGTGTGTGTGTGTGTGTGTGTGTGTGAGTGGGTATGTGTGGGTGTGGTTTGGGGGCTACATCCCACAATGTTTAGAGCTTACACCATGGCTCTGCACTCAGGAATCTCTCCTGACAAGCTCAGACCCTGTGGGATGCCGAGGATCATACCCGGGTTGGGCACAAGCAAGGCATACGCCCTACCCACTGTACTATCACTTTGGCCCTTGCCACCTTACCTTCTTAAGTCTTGGTTTTTCCCCTTTGCAGACACGCGGGGACCTTGCAGGTTGTGAAGATCAGAAATGAGCTATGGCCAGAGCCTAGAAGCCAGCCAGAGTGCTCCTTTCCTTACTGCTAGCACTGCTATCAGAAAGGAGGCATCAAATTCTCAGTTCAGAACATCAGTTTCCTTTTTTCCTGGTTAAGTCCCTGGATATAGGTTAATGGTGTGGAAGAGCAGCACCACCTAGTGGTAGCAAGTAAGAATAACTAGTACGCTAATTACTAACCCAGGGAGCAGCGGGTCTCAGAGGACACCCGGATGTCTTCCAGCTGGGTCTCTACTCTGTGCTTGCATGGGCTCCCCACAGCCTCCCAGAGGCTGCGCTCCTATGAAAGAGGGGGCAGAAACTGATCAACAAAACAGGAAGAAAGCTCCCCACTTCTAGCTTTGTGCAGAGTAATATGAGGTTTATCTGAGACATGACTTTTGCTAATTGAAAAATGTTCCCATGTGAGGCACCCCTGACAAACAAGAGGAAGGTCAGGGTGGCTGCCCAGACTGGGTGCTGTGGGAAATGGGGACAAAAACGGTCTAGAATGGACCTTGGGTACATTGTAAGCCCCGAAGGGCACATTTTGGGTGGGCCGAGGATACATGAACTCTATTTCAATAAAGCCACTGTTCCCAAAAATGGTAAAAAAAAAAAAATCAAAAAAAAAAATCATCCAAGATCTCAAAAGAGAAGTCATCCCCATTGCCTCTGGCAGACCTGTGGCTTGCCATCTCTCCTGCCCACCGTGGACACAGCAAGCCTCAGGTGTCACCGTGCTGCTGAGAGCCACCATCTTTCATTCTGAGCAACTCTGAGCACAGAGGCTCAGGACTATGCAGACCTATTCAAGGAGATGACCCATATAACCTGTCCCATACCCAACACCCACACAAAACTGCATCCCACAATTACCCAAAACCTTCCTTTCCAAGGAAGGGTCCTGAGGGCCAACAGTGAATCAATTCAACTGAGAATGGGAAGGGTTTCTTTTTTTCTTTTTTTGATTCTTGGGTCACACCCAGGAGTGCTCAGGACTTATATCTGTGCTCAGGAATCACTCCTGGCGGAGGTGACCATATGGAGTGCAGGGGATTGAACATGAGTCAGCTGCATACAAAGCATGCACTACTTTCTATTTTTGTCTATAGCTCTTGCTATTCCAGTCCAGCGCCCCAGCACCCACACTCAGTCAGATCCTTAGAGCTGGGGATCCCCTTCCCTCAAGATAACCCTTTCCACAGGCCCGATGCTTGGAAAAGCCACAGGCTTTGCAGCCCCTCACTACCTGGGACAGGTCATAGCCATAGGAAGGAGGAAAAGAGGATGGGAACCAGTGGATACAGAACTTTCTGCTGGAATGCAAAAAGTCTAAGCTTGGTTGAGGTGGTCCACACTACAGGGATGTGCTTTCTCAAACAGACCCTCCATCGGTCCCCTCCCCTCCCTTTAGATAGGACAGAGCTCTCCAGGGTCATAAGGAAACAGGGCAGGGAGATCTAAAGTCCCACATAATCCACTGGGCCTGGCACTGTTTGGTGTGTTCAGAGGGAGCATGATAGGACCAGTAGGATAGAAGAGAGCAGGCCTGGGCCACAGGCTGAGGGGTAGAGCTGGGACAGTCTATGACTGAGGCTGAGTCCAAGTCAAGGCCCAAAGCACTGAAGTGCCCCACTAAACCCAATCACAGGCAGATAAGTGGGGCTTTGGTACCATGGGACATACCAGCAGAAAATGTCTGAAGTTCTAGTAAGGTGGCTTTAGGGGGAGGCAAAGGGACTCGGGTACATCAGACACAGAAACCAGAAGCCGTGCTTCCCTCCATCCAGAGCAAGATTTTATTGTCTGACCAAGCAACACGCTGAGGGCCAGCACTGAACGAGGCAGAAAGACACAAGGGCCAGATAACCCCTGAGCTCAGTGCTTCACAGAAACTAGCTCCAGCCAGGGTGGGGAGAGGGCAGATCATGTGACCATCCTCGAAAGCCATTTCCCCACGAACATCACCCCACATTTATCACGGTATGAAACTACTTCCTAGTCACATCAACTTTGTTACTGATAAACCAGGTTCACATTTGCTAAAATTCACTGTACTTTCACCTCCTCTGTAATTTCAATAAAAGGTTTTTATTTTTTATTTTTTCTTAGAAAAAAAGGTCTTAGTCAAAAAAGGGTCAACAGGGTAAGTCAGGGCTGAAGAGCCGGGAATGAGGTCTAGCATGGTCTTGTTGCCCACGCGCCCGTATAAGGACAAAACCAAGCACATTTCTCCATGGGGCACTGCGGCCACTCAGAGGGCAGTGCCACGGAGGGAGGTATGGACTGGACATTTTCATAGCAAAAGTTAGCACCACCGTGGAACAACATCAAGGGTAGCTGGGAACTTGTCCCCAAATTTCACCTTGATGCTTTTTTTTTTTTTTTTTTTTTTTTTTTGGTTTTTGGGTCACACCCGGCGGTGCTCAGGGGTTACTCCTGGCTGTCTGCTCAGAAATAGCTCTTGGCAGGCATGGGGGACCATATGGGACACCGGGATTCGAACCAACCACCTTTGGTCCTGGATCGGCTGCTTGCAAGGCAAATGCCACTGTGCTATCTCTCCGGGCCCACCTTGATGCTTTTACAAATGCTCAGAACTCACGAGAGTGCCTGTGATTCTGATGACACAGCCCCAGGAGGGAGCCTCCTGCTACAAGCCTGGAGTACTCAAGGGCTGAGCAGAGAAGTGGGAGCAGCAGCCTCAGGAGCCTGAAAGCAGAGGGGGTGCTGGATGGACAGGGACTGTCTCGCCACCTGACCCAGAGAAGAGCCTCCCCAGTGACCCCATGTGGCAATCAGGAGACAAATCAGGGAGGGAGCATGAGGGAGGGAGCGACTGGACCACTTTCTAGTGTCATGGAACCTTGATACTCTCAGGAAAAAGATCCGGATTCTTTGTACTCAAGTCTGAGAGCAGGAAGTCTGGGCCAACAAGCAAAGCTAAGGGGAACGTTTGGATGTGGGCCTCAAATCTGGGTAAGCAAGAGCCTTCTCTTTCTTGGGGATAGACCGCCTCAAAGCATAAAAGGGGGGGGGGGCGTTTTTGTTCCTTCCTGTTTATAAAATGATGTCCAAGCGGAACAAGATGTCAGGGAAGCTGAAGCTGGATCCAGCGCTGTCCAGTGGTGTGAGCCCAGCTCAGTCTTCCAACCCACCTTCCCACATGAAACTCCGTGGGACCCAAAGCTCTAGTCACCCCCATGGACTCCTCCCTCAAATGCAAAAGTGGTGAAGTGGTGATCAAGTAGCGATGGGGCTTCCTCCTGCTGCCAGGCTGGATCCTGATTCCTGGAGCTTGGTGAAGGCACGACGTGAGATCGCTGCTCCTACTCCGGCCACCCCGAGGCTCCTCACACGAACACACGCACACACAAGAGGCAGCTGACTTGGCCACGATGAACAGGGAACAGGCCACCAGTAGGGCCTGTCACTTCTGGTTCTTGAGTTGGTTGGAGAGCCAGTCCAGGCCTTCGTAGAGCCCGTCTCCATTGGTGGCACAAGTCGCCTGGATGTACCAGTTTCTCTGGCGGAGGGAATGTAAGCCAAGTTTGTCTGTTATCTCCGCTGCATTCATCGCGTTGGGAAGGTCCTTCAGAGAGAGCATTTGGAAAGTGGTTAACTGCACTGTGCTTATATCATGAAACATTTATGCCCTTTCCTGTATGCCTTAACCAGGTCTCATCTCAGCTGAAGGCAACCCTGGCCTTTCAGTGGCTTCACTGCAATACCTAGAATACTCTTCTCCCCCTCCACGCCCCCCCCCCCCCCGTCACAACTCTCCAACTCCAACTCTCCCCGGATCTGACTTTTCCTGGTCTTTAGAACTACCAGGACTTTTCTATCAGCACTTTTTACTCCAATTACCCGACCACTGCTCAACTGAACTCCCTGCTTCTCTTCCAGTCCATTCTGAACCCCAGTCAGTGAAAGTGGGGTCCAGCCATTCTTCCACTGAAAACATGCAAAATGTGAGTCTCAGAAAAGGCCCAGATGCCAGCGAGGTGGCGCTAGACGTAAGGTGTCTGCCTTGCCAGCACTAGCCAAGGATCAGGACCATGGTTCGATCCCCCCGCATCCCATATGGTCCCCCCAAGCCAGGAGCAATTTCTGCGCGCTTAGCCAGGAGTAACCCCTGAGCATCAAATGGGTGTGGCTGAAAAGCCAAAAGGAAGGAAGGAAGGGAGGGAGGGAGGGAGGGAGGGAGGGAGGGAGGGAGGGAGGGAGGGAGGAAGGAAGGAAAGGAGGAAGGAAGGAAGGAAGGAAGGAAGGAAGGAAGGAAGGAAGGAAGGAAGGAAGGAAGGAAGGAAGGAAGGAAGGAAGGAAGGAAGGAAGGAAGGAAGGAAGGAAGGAAGGAAGGAAGGAAGAAAGAAAGAAAGAAAGAAAGAAAGAAAGAAAGAAAGAAAGAAAGAAAGAAAGAAAGAAAGAAAGAAAGAAAGAAAGAAAGAAAGAAAGAAAGAGAGAGGGGCCGGGCGGTGGCGCTAAAGGTAAGGTGCCTGCCTTCCCTGCGCTAGCCTTGGACGGACCGCGGTTCGATCCCCCGGTGTCCCATATGGTCCCCCAAGCCAGGAGAAACTTCTGAGCGCATAGCCAGGAGTAACCCCTGAGCGTTACTGGGTGTGGCCCAAAAACCAAAAAAAAAAAAAAAGAAAGAAAGAGAGAAAGAAAGAAAGAAAGAGAGAAATAAATACAGAGCCTAGATGGGGCCCCTAAGAGCCCTCCAAAGGGCTGCTAGGTTTTGAAAAGCTTACTCTGTATTTAAGGTCTACTGCACTTACTCCATAGGTTCATTCCTGCTCAGAGTCCACTTTAGAGAACTATTCTGCCCATTCTTTGACTAGCCCAAGTGCCCAGACCAGACCTGAGCCTGCATTTCCCTAGCACACTTGTGGTCCTCCATGAGCATCACCAGGGATGACTCCTGAGCAGAGCCAGGAATAGCTCCTGAGCACGTCTGGGTATGACCCAAGCACTGCTGGGTGTGAATCCCTTTCCATCCAAATAAAAAGACAATTCAGGACTGAAGCAATAGCACAGTGGTAGGCCATTTGCCTTGCACACAGCCGACCTGGGTTTGATTCCCGGCATCCCATATGGTCCCCCAAGCTTGCCAGGAGTGATTTCTGAGTGGAGTCAGGAGTAACCCCTGAGCACCGCCGAGTTTGACCCAGAAACCAAAAAAATAAATATAAAAGAAACGTAATTTCACATTTTCCAGGCTCTTTACATGTGTACAACATGAACTCATTGTTTTGATCAGTTATGTAGCTGCTGCTTTCCCCTTTGCAAGTCTGTTATGCCATTTCTGAGATTCGGGTCTGTCATCAGCCCTTAGTTGGGGGGCAAATGCTTCACCCACCTTCTAAAATCATGCTTACAAAGAAGTGAGGACATAAGGAAGTGTCATCTAAAATAACAAAACAGGAGACCAAAGCTGTCAGTTGGGGGCCAGAGCAATAGCACGGTGAGTAAGGCACCTGCCTTGCCCAGGGTCAATCCCCAGTATCCCAAATGGTCCTCTGAGCCTGCCATGAGTAATTTCTGAGTGCAGAGCCAGGAGGGCCATCAGGTATGGCCCAAAAAACAAAAACAAAGGCCCAGAGAGATAGCACAGTGGCATTTGCCTTGCAAGCAGCCGATCCAGGACCAAAGGTGGTTGGTTCGAACCCCAGTGTCCCATATGGTCCCCTGTGCCTGCCAGGAGCTATTTCTGAGCAGACAGCCAGGAGTAACCCCTGAGCACCGCCAGGTGTGGCCCAAAAACCAAAAAAACAAAAACAAGTCAGTCAGCGCAGAACCAAGGTCCTCATGGGAAGAGTGGGAGGGCATGTTTCAAGCTGGCACTTGGTCTGCTCGCTCCCATCCTGAGGCAGGACTTTTCACCTTCCCTGCCTCTTCTTGCTCTCCAGAAGTGCTGGGGCTAAGGCTCCTCTCCCATTTGGGCCCCGCTGACCCCCTGCCTTATCAGACCAACTCCTGCTGCACAGACTGCCCTGCTGTGTGGATTGCCACGGCTTGCTGCCTGCTGGCTTTGCTCAGTCATCTTTTTAGAATGACCAGGGCCTCCCCACCAACTCCCACCACACTACATTAGACACAGCAGCTGTCTCCCCAGGCATGTGGCCTCTCTGAAATTGGTGAGGCCTCCTCCCACCAAAATAAAAATTCCACGAATAAAGAGAATTTTGTCTTTGTTCACCAATATTTCACCAATACTTAGACAATGCCAAGAATTTAGTAGAGGGGCCGGAGAGATAGCATGAAGGCAGAGCGATTGCAGAAGGACGGTGGTTCGAATCCCGGCATCTCATACGGTATCCCGAGCCTGCCAGGAGTGATTTCTGAGCATAGAGCCAGGAGCAACCCCTGAGCGCTGCCGGATGTGACACCCCTCCCTCCCAAAAATGAACTTAGTAGAGGCTCAATTATTATATGAATAATAAAGAATATAAAACGTAAGTTGAAAAATGTAGTGGAAAGATAGTACAAGGGTCAAGGCCCTTGTCTTGCATGCAGCTGATTTGAGTTCAAACCCCAGCACCCCTTTTGGTCCTTTGAGCACTGCCAATAGTGATCAATAAGCACAGAGCCAGAAGCAGGCCCTAAGTACTACATGGTAATGACCAAGCATCATCCGCAAATATGTATGTGTGTGTTTCTGGATAAGGTTTTCTTTGTTGGTTTGTTTTGCTTTGCTTTACTCTTTTGTTTGTGTGTTTTTGGGCCACACCTGGTGATGCTCAGGGATTACTTCCTGGCTATGTGCTCAGAAATCGCCCCTGGCTTGGGGGGACACCATATGGAATGCCGGGGAATCGAACCGCGGTCTGTCCTAGGCTAGCGCAGGCAAGGTAAGACACCTTACCCCTTGCGCCACCGTTCCAACCCTGCTTTACTTTTTTTGACTTGCAACAACCTAGTTTGATCCTTACCCTCATATGAGTAGTACTCAGTATCCTGGCTACATGGGTTATTCTTAGTGGTATGTGAGGACCCTACAGTGCCAGAGATCAAACCAGGGCCTCTCAAATGCAAAACACACACTCAACCTTTGTACTATCTCTGAACCTAAATATATCTCTCTTCCCACTTCCTCCTTCGATGTGAGATTGTTGATCTTTGGTTTTTGTTTTTGTTTTGTTTTGTTTTTTTGAGGGGGGGAAGGGTCACACCTGGCAGCGCTCAGGGGTTACTCCTGGCTCTACACTCAGAAATCGCTCCTGGCAAGCTCAGGGGACCATATGGGATGCCGGGATTTGAACCACCGTCCTTCAGTATGCAGGGCAAACGCCCTATCTCCATGCTATCTCTCCAGCCCCTAGGCCTGCAGATCTTACGCACGCAGAACTGGCCCTAAATCTCTCAAAGTCCACATTTCTTTTTCTGTTTGTTTCTAGGCCACACCCAAGAATTTCAGGCCTGGCTCCTGGTTTTGTGCTCAGAGATGACTTAGGGTTCAGGGGACCACATGCAGTGGCAGGCATCAACCTGAGGTGGGCTTCATGCTACCCAAGAGGTACCTTAATCCCTACACTATCTCTCTCTCTGGCCCATCCCCACATTTCTTTACCTGTGACTCTTTGTTTTGTTTTGGGGTTTAGCCACATGCAAGGCAAACACCCTACTGGCTGTACTATCACTCAGGCCCCTACCTCTAGTTCTTTTTTTTTTTTTTTTTTTTTGGTTTTGGGTCACACCTGGCGGTGCTCAGGGGTTACTCCTGGCTGTCTGCTCAGAAATAGCTCCTGGCAGGCACAGGGAACCATATGGGACACCGGGATTCGAACCAACCACCTTAGGTCCTGGATCGGCTGCTTGCAAGGCAAACGCCGCTGTGCTATCTCTCCGGGCCCCTACCTCTAGTTCTTACACAGCCATTGACAGAGAAGCATAGATAAAACTGTGGAGGAAAGAACTATTTGTATTTTTGGTGTTGTTTGGGAGCCACACCTGGTGATGCTCAGGGCTTACTCCTGGCTTCGGGCTCAGGGATAACTCCTGGGGGTGCTTAGGGGACCATCTGGGGCACTGGGGATCGAATTCAGGTTTGCCATGTGCAAGGCTAGTGCCTTCCCTGCAGTGTCATCTCTCCAGCCATGGCCTTTCAGAAGTTTTATTGCTGCTTTTAAAAATCATCCAGGGCTGTTTCTGTGTTTCTTGCCCAGACTCTAATCCTGAAAAGATGACTTAGGACCCTCAGCTCCCTGAGGCTCTGGGGGGCATAAAACGGTCAGACCTATTGCTCCTCTGGACATGTTGGGAAGTGGTGACCCTGAGGGAGTCCTTGGGGGGATACATCAGGCTGTCCTCCTCCCCACAGACCTGTTTGTTCACAAACACCAGCAGAACTGCATCTCGGAGCTCATCCTCAGACAACATCCGCGTCAGCTCTTCCCGGGCCTCATTGACACGCTCTCTGTCGTTACTGTCCACTACAAAGATCAAACCTGGGAAGAAAGGGTGAGGATGTTATGAGCAGGAGCCTAGGACAGGCGGAGGTTGTCTTCCCTGTTCTAAAAGGGCTTCTGGGGAAAGCAATTACTAGACAAGGCTGCACCATCCCTCAAAGTGGCTGCTATGCACCCCACCAGCCTATTTGTCTCACAGCAGCACAACACTGCATTAATAAAACAAGAGCAGGGGCCGAAAAGATAGCATGGAGGCAGGGTGTTTGACTTGCATGCAGAAGGACAGTGGTTTGAATCCCGGCATCTCATGTGGTCCCCTGAGCCTGCCAGGAGCAATTTCTAAATGTAGAGCCATGAGTAACCCTGAGCGCTGCCAGGTGTGACCCAAAACAACAACAACAACAAAAAAAAACAAGAGCAAAGGAAAAGCACACTTGGCATGGTAAGGACAGCACTCCCACCAACACGGGAAGAAGACCTGATGCTGGCAGTGGCTAGTGGGTACTGGTCTCCCAGATGTCTCTCTTTGGGTTTCTCCCTCAGGCTGCACCACATCCAGCCTTTTTGCTGTCAAAGGGTTGTTTAAGTGTTTCCCTTAACCTGTGGGCCACTCCTGCCAATTAGACAAGAAGCTACAGGGACAAGGGGACTGCTCCATGTGTGATCAGAAGAGAGTGTGTGTGTGTGTGGGGGGGGGTCCTCACTTGCATTGCTGTCTGAGTGAGAGTCTTGTATTCTTCACCTCAAAGAATACCCCAGCTGCAGCTCCCTGGAGTCCAAAGTCTTTGCTGCTTCAGGTACCAAGGAGGCAAGTGAAAGGCCAGAGTCCTGCCTCATTAAGAAGGGCAAAGGGCAGGGGCCCAGCACAGCCAAGAAGGGTGGGAATAGGCTATGAAAGAACCAACCAGATGCCCTAGGCTGTGTCAAGGATGCGGAGTTCAAAGGTGAGAAGAGCCTGCTCTGCTGTGTCAGGGCAAAAACGCCGAGAGTATCCTGTGGTTGGAGTGGGCATGTGACCTGGGCACCTCAGACACTGCCCTGCTTAAGGGGGCACATTGCAGAGTAACAATGCTGGCAGATGAGGGACCTCTTGGGTGACCTCTTGGGTCCTATGAACATAAAGACCTCACAACTCTGTCTAGGAGAATCACTGTCCTTGCCACCAGGCTTCCTGGCCACCCCTCACTGCTCCTCTGAGGTCACTTGGCCAACACAAGAGAATATTCAACACCCCAGCCCCAAAGATCTGTTGCATTCCTAGAAGCTGTGGACACTAATCAGATCTGAACAAATCAATTTACCTAGAAATTGAGCCTTGAGATCCCAGGTCTATGAGAGAAACCAAAGGGAAGAAGTTGTTTTGGAGACAAATAAAGGTTTATAAATAGCAGGTCCAACTTTCTATTGTTTTTTTTTTTGTTTGTTTTATTTTGTTTTGTTTTTGGGTCACACTCAGTGATGCTCAGGGGTTACACCTGGCTATGTGCTCAGAAATCGCTCCTGGCTTGGGGGACCATATGAGATGTTAGGGGATCGAACCTTGGTCCATCCTAGGTTAGTGCGTGCAAGGCAAATGCCCTACTGCTTGTGCCACCACTCCGGCTCCTTTCTATTGTTTTTAGAGAGAATCTCTATAAAACCCAGGAAAGACAAAACATTTTATTCCCTTGTTTTCTGTTTTGTTTTGTTTTTAGGTTGCACCTGGCAGTGCTCAGGGGTTACTCCTGGCTCTGCACTCAGAAATTGCCCCTGGCAGGCTCAGGAGACCATATGGGATGCCAGAAATTGAATCCTTCCTGGTCGGTTGCATGCAAGGCAAATGCCCTACCGCTGTGCTATCTCTCCAGCCCCAACACAAAACCTGAAAAGCATAACATTTCACATGGATGATGTATCATTTGTTTTAAAAAGGGGAGAAGACTCTACCTAGATGGAGCTGTCTATATTTGCATGCAGTGTCTGGAGTGAAGAATGAAAGGGGCTGTCTCAGGCTGAGTCTTCGAACAGCGACGACAGTGACTTCCTTTCTCTCAATGCTGCCGCAGAAATGTATTGCCCAAGCCAGAGGAATAGGACAGTGGATAGGGCACTTGCCCTATTTTTTGTTTTGTTTTGTTTTTTTGGGGGGCCACACCCGGCGTTGCTCAGGGGTGACTCCTGGCTGTCTGCTCAGAATAGCTCCTGGCAGGCACGGGGGACCATATGGGACACTGGGATTCGACCAACCACCTTTGGTCCTGGATTGGCTGCTTGCAAGGCAAACGCCGCTGTGCTATCTCTCCGGGCCCCAGCACTTGCCCTATTATTTTCATTTTAAAGCTGAAGAAAGTCAGACCGAAAAAATGATTTCACCGTCCTGTGGTTTCATGACAAACTATGCTTCAAACTCATGCTCTCTAACTGTATTCAGATGAGGAACTGAAATAGTTGGGCCAGTATGGCAAATCTTTTTTTTTTTTTTTGATTTTTGGGTCACACCCGGCAGTGCTCAGGGATTACTCCTGGCTCTACGCTCAGAAATAGCTCCTGGCAGGCTCAGGGGACCATATGGGATGCCAGGATTTGAACCAATGACCTTCTGCATGAAAGGCCTTACCTCCATGCTATCTCTCCGGCCCCTAGTATGGCAAATCTTTTTTTTTTTTTTTTTTAGGATTTTTGGGCCACACCCGGCATTGCTCAGGTATTACTCCTGGCTGTCTGCTCAGAAATAGCTCCTGGCAGGCACGAGGGACCATATGGGACACCGGAATTTGAACCAACCACCTTTGGTCCTGAATCGGCTGCTTGCAAGGCAAACGCCGCTGTGCTATCTCTCCGGGCTAGTATGGCAAATCTTAAGGCAAGATCAATGTCCTCCTATGAAGGAGACATTCAAATCCAAGTACTTTATTGGGAACACAGGAACCACTTCTCAGAAGAAAACTTCCCCTTTCCATGTTGAAAGGGGCATTAATTAAACAAGGAACAAGATGACTCACATCAAGCCTAGTACTATATATCTGCTTCTAGGGCTGCCTTCATAAGCAGTTCCAGAAACAACTCCTAGGCTCCAGACTGAACCCTCCTTACCTTGGGTGTTCTGGAAATAGTGTCGCCACATAGGTCGGATTTTGTCTTGGCCACCAACATCCCAGACTGTGAAGCTGATATTTTTATATTCTACTGTCTCCACATTGAACCCTAAATTGGGAAGATAAACAATGTTTTTAATGAAGACTTTTGCTGACACACTCCCCTCAAAGTGTTCTACAAATTTAATGTGATGTCATTCGTATCCTTGTAAAAAAACAGATCAAACAACTCCAGAAATACATATGGAACAATAAACCCCCCTGAATAGCCAAAACAATCCTTGGGAAATAGAAGATAGGAGGAATCACCTTCCTCAACTTCAAACTCTACAACAAAAATGTAGTAATTAAAACAGCATGGTACTGGAATAAAAACAGACCCTCAGGGACCGGAGAGATAATATGGAGGTAAGTTGTTTTGCCTAGCATGCAGAAGGATGATGGTTCAAATCCCAGCATCCCAGATGGTCCCTTGAGCCTTCCAGGAGTGATTTCTAAGCGTAGAGCCAGGAGTAGCTCCTGAGTGCTGCCGGGTGTGACCCAAGAACAAACAAACAAAAAAAACAAAACAACAACAAAAATCAAAGAAATAGAGTGAGATATTCTGAAACAGACTCTCAGGCATATTATCAGTTAATTTTATTTTGTAAAGGAGCAAAAACTATGAAGTGGGGGCCAGAGAGATAACATGGAGGTAGGATGTTTGCCTTGCATGCAGAAGGATAGTGGTTCAAATCCCGGCATCCCATATGGCCCCTTGAGCCTGCTGGGAGCGATTTCGAATCCCGGCATCCCATAGGGTCCCCTAAGCTTGCCAGGGGCGATATCTGAGTGTAGAGCCAGGAGGAACCACCAACGGTGGTTCAAATCCCGGCATCCCATATGGTCCCTTGAGCTTGCCAGGAGCGATTTCTGAGCACAGAGCCAGGAGTAACTCCTGAGCACCGCCAGGAGTGGCACAAAAACAAAACAAAACAATACAAAACAAAACAAAAAAGAGTCCTTCCGTTCTGTAATTGAAAGTGAACTTCGGTGGCCAGAGAGATAGCATGGAGATAGGGCGTTTGCCTTGCCTGCAAAAGGGCAGTGGTTCGAATCGCAGCATCCCATATGGTCCCCGAGCCTGCCAGGAGGAACCCCTGAGCGCTGCCGGGTTCCTCAAAAAAAAAAAAAAAAAGTGAACTTTGGTACTGTTGGAGTAACTGGTTTTTATATTATTCAGGATGATTCTTCTTTGCATGTTCTTGTCCCACCTGGGCAGAAAATACCTTTGCATTGGCCCTCAACTCCTACCAGTTTCTCCACCCATGCGAGTGGTCCTACTCTTCCCAATAAAGACCTCGGGTCAGAGAGACAGTTCTGGTTTTGGTCCTGCAGTAAGTCTGTCTGTTTGCTGGTAACCTTTGTGTAGCATTAAATAATTAACGATGGGGCTGGATGGCGATGGATGGAGGCCTTTGTGCTTAGGCCCCAGCCACGTGGCTTCATCCCCCATCCAGCAGGCGAGTCCCAGGCGTAAATCAGACTTATCCAGAAACAGGCATCAGGAAGCATTAACTTTATTCATGCCCTATTCACCACATGTGTGTGGCCTATCTCATAACCTTTTAAGCATTCAGCCATTCTAGGCTACCCTGCGTCTTAACCCTTTCAGCCATCTTCCCTTTGGCCTCCATCCTGGTCCAAGACCAGAAACAGAGACCCCAAAGCCAGCGAGCTCAGCAGGGCCAAAAAGGGGGCCCGAATCCCCTCGGTCCAAGGCTTATCTAACTTTTCCAAGACCCCTCCCAGGAATGGGCCGGGTCTTGCAGGTAAGGTCACACCTAATATCCGGTTCCCAAGACCCCTCCCAGAAATGGGTGGGTCTTAGGTATCTACACCCAAATCCAGGGTCTCAGCTACGTACACCAACACCTTTGCCTGCTTATAGATAGCTTATTGTGGAAGTTCCTGGACCTGTTTATCACCCTAACCTGGTGTGAATTATCTCTTGTGTCAGCATTCCTCCAGACCTCCGGGATTGGGGTATGAGGCTTCCAGCACACAGTACCACTGTCCAGTCTCTCCTTACAGCTCTTCCTTAGATTCAGATTTCTCTTCTTTTTCACAAAAGAAAAGTTGTACCTTCTAAATTATTTTACGAGCTCAGACACATTGGACTGATAAATAAATAACAAGCTCCCCTGACTCTGTCCTACCCATCCATTATACTCTTTCCATAACACCCCACTACTATCACCAAGACACCCTTACATCATCTCATTGATTCCTAGGGTTTCAGTATGGTCTTCATGCTAACAACTTTCAAATTTATGTTATATCACACTAAAAGTCTCTTTGGAGCTTCAAGTTCAAAACTCAACCTCTGGGTCAGAGAGATAGCATGGTGGTAGAGTGTTGTCTTACACGAAGTTTAGGACAGATGGTGGTTTTAATCCCACCCCATGCCTGCCAGGAGCGATTTCTGAGCACAGAGCTAGGAGTAACCTCTGAGCGCTGCCAAGTGTGATCCAAAAACCAAAAACAACAATAACAACAACAATAACAAAAACCCAACCACTGTGCAACATCTTTGGTTCTGTCTCAATGGTTCCAGCAAGGCATTTAGATCAAAACCTGAAGTCAGGCTCCTGACTTTTTTTTCTCCTTGGTTTTTGGGTCACATTTGCAAGTGCTCAGAGGTTACTCCTAGCTTTGAGCTCAGAAATCCCTCCCGGAAGGCTCAGAGGACAACCCTATCCACTGTGCTATCACTCTGGACCCACGTTCCTGACTCAATGACTTTATTCCTCAAATCAGGTATCAGACAAAAATCTCTCACTACCAAAACTTTTTTTTTTTTTTTTTTGGTTTTTAGGTCTCACCCGGCTGTGCTCAGGGGTTACTCCTGGCTCCATGCTCAGAAATTGCTCCTGGCAAGCACGGGGGACCATATGGGACACCGGGATTCGAACCGATGACCGTCTGCATGAAAGGCAAATGCCTTACCTCCATGCTATCTCTCCGGCCCCTCACTACCAAAACTTATCTACCCAATCTCCTAAATATATAATCATCACTTTAATTTGAAAAGAGCATTCTTTTGGGAGGGGTTGTTTTGGGACCATACCTAGTGGTACTCAGGAGTTACTCCTGGCTCTGCACTCAGAAATCACTCTTGGCAAGCTCGGGGGACCATATGAGATCCAGGATCGAACGTAGGTCCATGTCAGCCATGTGCAAGGCAAACACCCTACCACTGCGCTATCTCTCCATTCTGAGATCAGCATTTCTAGCCTCTTCCTAATCTGAAAGAGTCTCACAAGTGTTCTCTCTATACCCATTCATCCTTTTCTATCCACTCATCATTTTCTAATTACAGCTACCAAAAAACATGATGTGGGTCATATCATTTCTCTACAAATCTACTAGCAAATATAAGTAATAACTTTAGTTTCTCGTGTACACATATAAAATATGATGACTAAGGTTCACTATAGCCTGAGCCTACTCTCTCCACAAATTTAACTTCTAGTCATGTCTTATTTATCAGCAACTTACTTCATCATATTTGCCCATCCAAATTCTTTTTTGGGGGGAGGGGCCACACCCGGCGGTGCTCAGGGGTTACTCCTGGCTGTCTGCTCAGAAATAGCTCCTGGCAGGCACGGGGGACCATATGGGACACCGGGATTCGAACCAACCACCTTTGGTCCTGGATCGGCTGCTTGCAAGGCAAACGCCGCTGTGCTATCTCTCCGGCCCCCCATCCAAATTCTTGCTAAGTAAATGTGAACTTAATATCATTCCAACTCCAAAATGATGCAGGGGGCAGAGGGAGCTGGAAACTTAGAAAAATAAATCTGGAGAAATCAGCAAATAACCAAACATCTTGGAAGATGAGGAACAGATTATTTTCTGAAGCTACTATCTAACAACTAGTAATAATGAAGTTCAAGTAAGCACAATAGGGAATTGTCCAGAACAAAATACATGAACACATAAGTCACTGCTATGATTTTTTTGGCTTTTTTTTGGGGGGGGGTCCACACCCAGCTGTGCTCAGGGGTTCCTCTTGGCTCTATGCTCAGAAATCATTTCTGGCAGGCCCAGGGGACCATATGGGATGCTGGGATTCGAACCACTGACCTTCTGCATGCAAGGCAAATGTTTGCCTTACCTCTATGCTATCTCTCTGGCCCCATATGATTTTTTTAAAGGCATTTAAATAGCATGGAAAAACTATCCAATAAATGGCATTACAGAACTACCAAGTCCTGCGCATGCCCTATACCTATGTGACCATTTCAACTTAAAGCTAATCCAATTTAAAGTCTAGCTCCAGGGGCCAGAAAAAGCATAGGAGGTAAGGCACTTGCTTCTCTATCATTCCTGAACAAAGAGCAGAAATAGCCCAGAAATACTGCTGGACATGGCCCAAGATTCCAATAATAAAAGTTCAATCCCTAAGTTACACTTTCCATATTTCATGAGCTCAATAGTCACTGGTGCTAATGACCGCCACAATCAACAGCATGGACAGGGCATGTTCATCATTGTGAAAAGAGCTCTTAGGTGGCACCAGCAAGGATCTGGTCACATGAAAAATGTAACCAAGGCCTGTGGGCCTGAGAGATAGTGCAGTGGGCAGGGTACTGGCCTTGTACATGTCAGCCAGGGTTCAATTCCTGGCAACCTACATAGTTCCCTGAACCCACCAGGAGGGGTGCCTGAGCATAGAACCAGGATAAGTCCTGAGCAAGGCTAGGTGTGGTCCAAAAATGACAAAAGTCATTAAATCCCTCTCTTACTGAGAACAAAGTAAACAAAAAGTACCTTCAAATGGGTAAAAATATTAAATGCTATTTTTAAAAATGAAATAGCAGAATGAGTCATAAAACAGCAGAAAAATGAGTCATAAAATGAGTCATAAAATAGCAAGAATTAGTGATGAATACTTACTTTATGATCTTGGGTTTTGAGGAAGAACTTTCTGAAACTTGCTTCCAAAGTATAAAAGAGAGGCTAAATTTGGTTACCTACTAATATTAACTTTCTATCTAGCAAGATAGAGAAAAAAATTACACACGAAGTGGAAAATATAACTAACATGTGGCCAGCTGTTTCTCAGGCACAAGAAGGTCTTCCTTAAATCAAGAAGACAAAGACCCTACTAGAAAATCAATGGGAACAGCAAAAACCAGTCACAGTCACAGAAGGACAAATATAAACAACCACAGGCATGCAAAAGCACCAAAAAAAAAGAAAGAAAGGAAGGAAGGAAGGAAGGAAGGAAGGAAGGAAGGAAGGAAGGAAGGAAGGAAGGAAGGAAGGAAGGAAGGAAGGAAGGAAGGAAGGAGGGAAAGAAAGAAAAAAAGAAAGAAAGAAAGAAAGAAAGAAAGAAAGAAAGAAAGAAAGAAAGAAAGAAAGAAAGAAAGAAAGAAAGAAAGAAAGAAAGAAAGAAAGAAAGAAAGAAAGAAAGAAAGAAAGAAAGAAAGAAAGAAAGAAAAATAGCTGTCATAACTGGGAACACTTATTTTTTAAGTTTTGTTTTGGGTCATGAAGAGGAAGGAAGGGCAGGAAGAGAGAAAGGGATGGATGAGGAAGAAAAAGAGCGAAGGAGGGGAGGGAAGAAAAAGGGGACAAGAGAAGGGAGAAAGAAGGAGGAGAAGGCACGAGTGAGTCAGATGGAGAAACAATTTGGGGGTGGCTCAGACAGAGGGCAGAGCCAAGGACACACCATAAAGTAAGAGAAAATCATATATTCCAATCCTAGAATGGGATGCTCTTGATGACACATTTTGAGAGCGCACTATGGTATTTGTACCCATATTTAAAATGCATGGCTTTGGAGCTGAAGTGATAGTACACTCAAGAATACACCAAGGCATTTGCTTTGCATGCAGCAGACTCAACCCTCAGTATCCCATATGGTCACCCAAGCATTGTCAGGACTAATTTCTAAGTGCAGAACAAGAAGCAACCAGTAGGGGCCGGAGAGATAGCAAGGAGGTAAGGCATTAGCCTGGCATGCAGAAGGATGGTGGTTTGAATTCCAGCATCCCATGTGGTCCTCCAAGCCTGCCGGGGGCGATTTCTGAGTGTAGAGCCAAGAGTAACCCCTGAGTGCTGCCAAGTGTGACCCAAAAACAAAAAAAAAAAAAAAAAAAAAAAAGATAAAAGCGTCCTTAGGAGATGAGCTGAACCAGGCCTCTCTTTCTCCTAATGGCCATTTAATCCCCAAACGCATTGTGCTTCCTCAACAGAGAGGAGTGATTCAAGAGGGCAAGTTTCAAGATACGTATACTTACAAATTCATGCTAGTACAGTGGGGAGGGAGCTTGCCTTGCATGAGGCCAACAGGGAAGCACTGCTGAGGGTGGCCCAAAAATAAAGTTGTATTGGAATGACATAGCCAAGGCCTCGATGAGGCAGAGAGGATGTGCAGGGTGTGGATCTGAGGACATGATTCACTAGAGGGCATTATTTTAGCAAACTGCTACAAAGGTCAAAATTCTATTCACTCACCAAATATTTACCTGACATTTATGTGCCAGGCATTTTTTTCTGGTGGACAAGACAGACAGGATTCTTGTCTTATTTATACTGTTAGGAGGAAGGGACAGTGAACAAGCAATGACAAATGTCTTTCAAGTCACCAAGGAATCAGGTTACTATGGAAACTACTAACAGGGTAAAACCAGTCCAAGGATCAGGAAAAGTGTCCCTGACATATAATGTTCAAATTGAGACAAAAGAATAAGCTGGCATTAGCTAGATAAAGCGGGAAGGGGTCTAAGGAAGACAGGAAAACATTCCAGAGAGAGGAAATGACATCAAAACATACTGTCTGACTCAAAGTAAGCTGGAAAACAACATATACATGCTTTATAAAGATAAGTGCCAAAGTCTCAAAGTAGAAGTGTTTCTAAAATGTGTTTGCTTTTCTGGATGTATGACATTATAGAAGCACAAAAAGCCTTCATAATTGGAGAAAACCAAGCAAGCCGTCATGCTATTTTCATTTTGGTATTAACACATTTTTTTAAATTGCGAGTATGAACAATTTTTCCAGCTGGTTCCCTGCTCCTTCACATGCCATGATCTGGGAAGTTACTGCCCACAGTGGAAACAGATCATTTGGTTGCTGGATCTAATCCAACATGCAGAAAATCGCTGCCCAGGATCACACCCTGTCTCTTCTCACAGGAGCCTGAGTCTAGAGGCAGTTCAGAAGGCACAAATTACATTCTGTCAAAACTGCCTTGACAAAAACCTCAAATAGCCCATAAAGCACAGAGCTGGTTCACAGGAATGACTATACTGCCAGATTGTCCTCTCATGCTGGAATAAATCAGATTCTTGCACTGAATACCAGCTCAAGCAGTTGGCTTGAGTCCAAGCGAAGGAAAGAAAAAAATCACATTTTCACTTTAAGCCCTAGGAGAGATGCTTCCCCTTAGAAAGGCCAGCTAGAGAACTGGAGAGGTGACACAGGCGTGCTCACCCGAGTCAAATGCCATCACATGGTCCACTGAGCATCACCAGGAACCCCCTAAGCACAGAAGTGGGAGTGGCCCAAACCCACCCAACGAAGAAAACAAGGCGAGCTAGAATGAAGACTGGCTTGGAGAGCAGGACCAAGGGCAGACACTAAGCTTTCTTCTTAGTTTCAGGCTGGGCCCATGAAAGTGAATGGAGGACAAAACTGTCCTTACAGCTCCTCCTCCTCCTCCTCATCCTCATCATCATCATCATCATCATCATCCACCCTTTGCCAGATAAGGTTAAACTGGTCCAACTTTGTGTTCTGAGGTCTCTCCTATAAATCTAGCAATGTGTTAAGAATATGGGGAGGCAATTATGAAACTATATATTTCCTGGTTTGGCCTCAAAACGTTAGGATAGCTCTGAGTGCTAGACTGTTTCCTTTGCATGCTGGAGCCCCAAATTTAACAAATCACCAGCACTAGAAAGTTAAAACCCCCAACTGAGAACCTGACTAGCACCAGCCACTACATACGTACACTACACACACCAAAAAAAGAATTTTCACAAAAGAACAGTAATATAAGCTGTGAAAGGTAAGATGCTGGCTGATAAATTGGTCCAGCGACAAGTCAATGACGTACCTATTGTAGGTATGGTGGTTACAATCTCTCCCAACTTTAATTTATACAAGATGGTGGTCTTCCCAGCTGCGTCCAAACCCACCATCAGAATTCGCATCTCCTTCTTCCCAAACAGACTTTTAAACAGTTTCTCAAAAATGTTCCCCATTGAAAATGCCTTCTGTGACCTGAATGAAAAGAAAGACAAGTCAACTCAAAGATATAGGAACCATATTCACAAGACACAAGCCGTTTTCTTATTAGAGATGGTGCCTAATGAAATCTGAACAATTAAGTAGAGTCTGACCAATGAGGAGCAGTGTATTGTTGTCAAAAAAAAGGGGGGGGGGGTGCAGAGAGATAGCATGGAGGTAAGGCATTTGTCTTCCATGCAGGAGGTCATCGGTTCGAATCCCGGTGCCCCATATGGTCCCCTGTGCCTGCCAGGAGCAATTTCTGAGCCTGGAGCCAGAAATAACCCCTGAGCACTGCCGGGTGTGACCCAAAAAAACACACAAAAAAAAAAAACCTCAACAAGATCGCTTGGTACAGTGCTCCAAAATGCTTTTTTCCTCTGCAGCACCCAAGGGGTGTGCCCACGGCCAGTCTCTCAGGAGAAGGCTTGAGTCAGCTCAAGCCCAGAGGCCCGTGCCACCCCAAACACTGGGACATTCTGCAATGAGAGCTTACAAAGCTTTTTCCTTTACACCATGTAAAACAAAAAATGAAAAGCAGGCTAACTGTCATTGTCTCAGAGAGATTATTTAGCATTTGCCTTTGGTCAGCAGACAAGAACAACGACCAGAAAAAGAGGGCCGGGAGAGAGAGTACCATGGATAAAGGCAGCTGCCTAGCATGTTGCCAACCCTGCTTCCATCCTGGCATCTCCAGGAAAGATCCCTGAGCAGGGTATGGAGTAAGTCTTGGGCACCAGTGGGAACAGAAAGGAAAGGGAATGGGAAAAGAAAAAGAAAGGGAAAAGTTAAGGGGAAGGGAGAAAGGGAGAGAAAAGAGAAGGGGAAGGGAAGGGAAAGGGAAATGTTGGTTTCAGTGAAGAAACAGTCCACTAGGGCATAAATAAATTAGAAATAAAATGTTCTGAGTCTCCAGAAGATACCACAGAATCCGGGAGACTATCACCTACCATTCACCAACTTTTCTCATATTCTAAATTTTACCTTTAAAGGTAAGCATACGTGCTAATGGAGAGATAGCACAGCGGCGTTTGCCTTGCAAGCAGCCGATCCAGGACCAAAGGTGGTTGGTTCGAATCCCGGTGTCCCATATGGTCCCCCATGCCTGCCAGGAGCTATTTCTGAGCAGACAGCCAGGAGCAAGCCCTGAGCAACGCCGGGTGTGGCCCAAAAACCAAAAACCAAAAAAAAAAAAGCATACGTGCTAAGTGGACAGTTCAACCGGATGCCACTAAGTAGGTAAAAGGTGGTGTGGCCAACAAACTAGCCACTTCTTTTTGGTTTTGTTTTCTTTTGATCACACCCTGTGGGGCTCAGGGCTTATACTTCTAACTCTGTGCTCAGAGATAACATTTTCTGGCCAGCTCAGGGGACCGACCATACAGGGATGCAATCTAACCCGGGTTGGCCACATTCAAGTTTGTAAACGCCTCCCTCACTTGTCCTATGGCTCCAATTCCCTTAGATGCTTTTCTTTTTTTTTATTTTTGACATAAGAGAGAAAGAGGGGGAGGGGAGAGAGGGAGAGAGGGAGGGAGAGGGAAAAGAGAGGAAGGGAGAGGGAGAGAGGGGGAGAGGTGGAGAGGGAAAAGAAAAAGGGAGAGAAGGAGAGGGGAAAGCAGAAAGGAGGAAGAGGGAGAGAGGGAGAAAGAGAGGGGAGAGAAGGAAGGAAAAAAGAGGAGAGGAAGAGGGAGGAGAGAGGGAAAGAAGTGAGAAAGGAGAGAGAGGGGATGGAGAGAGGAAGAGTGAAAGGGGGAGAGGAGAGGGAGAGGGAGAGAAAGAAGGAAAGGGAGAGAGGAGAGGGAGAGGGAGAGAAAGAAGGAAGAGAGAGAGGAAAAGGAGAGAGAAAGGAGTAAGAGGGAGAGGGAGAGGGAAAGAGAGTTGCTCCAGACCTCCCGTAGATACTTTCTAACAGCACAGAGACACTTTTAATTTCTACAGCTTTTATAACTGTCAACAAGGACTAGCTTGGCAGCCCGAGTAGTAAGGGGTGTGAGCTGGCCCTTCGGAGACCAGGAGGCAGCAATGCATCCAGACTTGAGAGAGCTCCTAGGAACCTTAAAAAATTAAACAAATAAATAAAAATAACACAAAGAGGCGGGAAGGGCCGGGTGACACCCCGCAGTCCTAGTGCCCCGCGAGCCATCACGACCAAGAAAGAACCCCAATGACAACTAGGCCCGCACAAGGCACATGGTCCACCCGGACCTGGCCTCCTCGTAGCCTGGTCTTTGTCCCTCCAGATTGGAGCCGGCCAGGCCAGCTAGCTCTTCGCCACCCACTCGCAAGGCTCTGGGTGGACGCGCCCAGATGCTCCCCTGGCCCCAGCCGCAGCCTCCCAGAAAGGACCAACCCTGTCTGCAGGCCGCCCTTCCTCCCTCCAGCTTCCCTCCCGCGCCAGCTTCCCTCTAGACACCCAGCCCGGCTCGGCCACTCCTCCGCAGCTAGCCCGTTACCTGTCCCGCACTCCAAGCCACTGGCAAGACTTCTGCTGCCAGCTGCTCCGCCGCCCTCAGCAAAATGGCACTAGGGGCGGGGCGGGACAACAGCCAACCAATCACCTGCCGCCTCTTGCGGTGTTTGGACCAATAAGCTGAGAGTATTGTGAGTGATGCTACACTCGACCAATCAAAAGGATGATTAGTCCGGGGCTGATGAGGCCCGCCCCCCGCAACCTAGGCGACGGTCCGACGCTCTGGCGATATCAACCAATGAGCGAGTACTGCATCCGGTCAAGCCCCGCCCCATGCTCCACCCTCAATGCCGCCCATGGCCAATCAGAAGAGTGGAAGAGTTTCCGCCAATCAATTCAGGAAAAGGCCGAGGAGCGCCCTTAATTAAGCCAGAGTGCGTGCGGACCAATCCACTGGGGACCTGGGGGCGCGGCCCGATTGGGACGATATTTAAGGAAATGTTTCCGGTTTGAGCTAAAAGTAGAAACTGGGGCCGGAGCGGTGGCGCAAGCAGTAGGGCGTCTGCCTTGCGCGCGCTAGCCTAGGACGGACCAGGGTTCGATTCCCTGGCGTCCCATATGGTACCCCCCCAAGCCAGGAGCGATTTCTGAGCGCAGAGCCTGGAGGACCCCCTGAGCGTCACCAGTCGCCTGACTGTTGGGGACACTAGCACCTGCACCCTCCAACACTTCGTGGAACCCTGAGTCACTCTACCTAAGAAATAACCTAACCCTAAATGCCAACCCGATGGAGAAAGTAGCATTGATTTGCTGACTCTGAGTGACTCTGGGGGTGAAGGAGGCAGTAAAGGATCACAGACTCCTGATGGTGATCTTTCTGGGGGACTGTGCTGGTGCTCACACAGTGCTCATGAGCATTTGAACCCCGGCCACTATGTACCCAAAACTTTAGTTGCAAGATGTGCCTTCACCAGATAAAGGTGCCTGGTGATGCCTCGAAGTCCCTAGATGTATGTGAGTTGCTCTAGGAGATTGGATTCATGACCTCAGACTTTCAAGGCAGGTCCTCTTAGGTACCAGACATCTCCCTCAAAGCCCTACTTAATTTTGGGGGGGGGGGTGTCACAGCCGGCAGTGCCCAGGGGCCACTCCTGGCTCTCCGCTCAGAAATCGCTCCTGGAGGGCTCAGGGTACTATATGGGATGCCGGGATTCGAACCACCATCCTTCTGCATGCAAGGCAAACGCCCTACTTCCATGCTACCTCTCTGGCCCCCTTACTTAATTCTTTTAAAAAGAAAGGATGGTAGGACGAAAGTGAGAAGGAAATAATTGTTGAGTAATTGTTGTAATATTGTTTTTGCCTGTTATCCCACCTGGATTTTCCAGGTGGGGGTGATTAAGGAATGAAATAAAAAGCTTGTTGGGGAGGCATAGGGAGCTCTTTTGCCAGAACTGACTGCTGGTTCGGTTTGCTTTTTGGAGCTGGCTGCAACTGACAAAAGACTTTTCTTGCTGAACCTTTGGCCCCCTAATCTTTTGCATTTGTTGATTATTCACGTTGGATATTATTATCAAAGTCTCCCCCAAAAGGGGGGACAGAAGAATGGGATTTAATATATTTTTTTTTTTTGGTTTTTGGGCCACACCCGGTAACGCTCAGGGGTTACTCCTGGCTATGTGCTCAGAAGTCGCTCCTGGCTTGGGGAACCATATGGACGCCGGGGAATCGAACCGCGGTCCGTCCTAGGCTAGCGCAGGCAAGGCAGGCACCTTACCTCCAGCGCCACCGCCCGGCCCCAGTATTTAATATTTCATTAAAGTTTTGTATTTGTAATTATGTAGTGTTGTATTGTATTGTATATTATTATTGTATTGTATTGTATTGTATACTATTATTGTTTGCTTACAAAAAAGGGGGAATTGTTGAGTAATTGTTGTAATATTGTTTTTGCCTGTCATCCCACCTGGATTTTCCAGGTGGGGGTGATTAAGGAATGAAATAAAAAGCTTGTTGGGGAGGCATAGGGAGCTCTTTTGCCAGAACTGACTGCTGGTTCGGTTTGCTTTTTGGAGCTGGCTGCAACTGACAAAAGACTTTCCTTGCTGAACCTTTGGCCCCCTAATCTTTTGCATTCGTTGATTATTCACGTCGGATATTATTATCAAAGTCTCCCCCAAAAGGGGGGACAGAAGAATGGGATTCAATTTATCTTTTTGGGAATCATTCTTTGACTTGGAGACCATCAACAAGGGGTTTGACCTCCCCCCACAAATAATCAATCCCTTTTACCCCATATGATCCCCAGGAGTCGTTCCTAAGCACAGAGCCAGGAGTCAGCCCTGAACATCACTAGGTGACCCCAAAACAAACCAAGTTAAGAATCTTGGGATCTGGGCTAGAGAGATAGCACAGTGGTAGGGCGTTTGCCTTGCACGCAGCCAACTCAGGACAGAATGTGGTTGGAATCCCAACTTCCCATTTTGTCCCCCAAGCCTGCCAGGAGCGATTTCTGAGCTCAGAGCCAGGAGTAACCCCTGAGTTCTGCCGAGTGTGGCCCAAAAACAAAACAAAACAAAACAAAAAAAAAAAAAACAGAAAAGAACCTTGGGATCAGAGACATAGTGAAATGAGTAAGACATTTGCCTTGCACACAGTGATCCAGGTTCAATCCCTGACATCCCCAATGGCCCCCAATCTTCAGAAATTATCCCTGAGTGCAGAGCCAGGATTAAGCTCTGTATTTATGTCTTTCCAGTCATTTCCTAAACGATTTTTATACAATTCAGGTTATTAGTAGAAACCGTTGTGATTCCAGTGTTTTCCACATGTTTAACACTTTTCTTATATTATTTGGGGGCAGCCATACTCAGAAGTGCTCAGGGGCTCCTCCTAGCTCAGCAGGGGCCCTGTATGCCAAGAAACAAGCCCTGGCCTTTAGCACAGCAGTCGGTCAGGCCTATTGAGTTCTTTGGATGTATTGGTGTTATATCCATCATATGAATATACTTTTCATTACTTTCATGTACTTACAAATTTAGATCGTATTTGCTATTCTTATTTGTTTTCTCTTTTATTCTTCTTATTTTTTTGTTTTTTTTGGGCCACACCTGGCAGCGCTCAGGGGTTACTCCTGACTCTGTGCTCAGAAGTCGTTCCTGGCAGGCTCGGGGACCATATGGGATGCCAAGAATAGAACCAGGGTGTTGGCC
Organism: Suncus etruscus; assembly: GCF_024139225.1. Taxonomy (NCBI): domain Eukaryota; kingdom Metazoa; phylum Chordata; class Mammalia; order Eulipotyphla; family Soricidae; genus Suncus; species Suncus etruscus. The sequence goes on along the minus strand of NC_064848.1, from coordinate 193,023,222 downwards.
TCATGCCAGGCAAACGCCCTACTGCTCTGCTATCAATCCAGCCAATGGTCTCTCTCTCTCTCTCTCTCTCTCTCTCTCTCTCTCTCTCTCTCTCTCTCTCTCTCTCTCTCTTAATGAAGGGACAATATTTAGGTCTTATTTCTGGCTCTGCACTCAGGAATCACTCTTGGGCTACAGGGATCGAACCAGATTAGCTTCATGCAAGGCAAGTGCCCTACCCACTCTATCACTTGGACCCTATAATCTTTCCTGAAAGGCCTCCTAAAGGGAATTAGAATAGATAAAAGCATGTAAATATATAAAAATAGGGGCCTGTGAGGTGGCGCTAGAGGTAAGGTGTCTGCCTTGTAAGCGCTAGCCAAGGAAAGACTGCAGTTCGATCCCCCAGCGTCCCATATGGTCCCCCAAGTCAGGGGCGATTTCTGAAGCACTTAGCCAGGAGTAACCCCTGAGCATCAAACGGGTGTGGCCCAAAAAACAAACTATATATATAATTCCAAAGACACCATGCAGTTGAGTTTTACTGTTCTGCTGAATGTCCAGGGGTTTTAGAGTTCATAGATGAAAGGATGATTAAGTGCCTTTGCAGTAATAGCATGTTGGGTAAAAAGAAGTTGACTACAAACCTGTGCTGAACAGGAAGTATGAGAATGTTATTCGACTGTTGGAAGGGGACTGACTTATCAGGTAAGATATAGGAGCTAGAGACCACAAACTTTAAATGAAATGCTGCAGAAAGGGACAGAACATGGATCCTATAGGTAAGACAGGAACAAACAACTGCCTCAAAGAACACCTCGGTCACACAGTTCCACAGAGATTTACAGGATAACCAAATTCAGCTTCATCTGGTGCATCTAAATTCCCTATCTCTAGAAATCATTCCTGAGGTCCTACCAATTCACCACTATAAAATAGTACTCTCTTAACTATTGCAATAAAATCAAAATCAGGTGCATTCCACCAACACTTGATCTTGCCCAATTTACCCAATTTAACAACAGACATCCTTCGAAGGACTTTAGGATACAGGATCTTGGGCTTAGAGCTCCTCAGGCAACAGGAAGTCCTGAGTTTTTTTTTTTTAAATTATGAATAATGTTACAGTGAGCATTTCTTTTTCTTTCCTGTATTTCTTATTAATCAGAAAAGAATTTCATAAACAAAGCACTGGGTCAGATTACTCAGCTATTTAAGACTCTTGATTAATATTGTTAAATTGTTTTCTGAGTAGATAATACAAATTTATATTTCAAGCAAACGAGGGAAAGTCATGATTACATAACACTAGGGAAAACTTGATAATAAAAACATCTAGGGCCCGGAGAGATAGCACAGCGGCGTTTGCCTTGCAAGCAGCCGGTCCAGGACCAAAGGTGGTTGGTTCGAATCCCGGTGTCCCATATGCCCCCCCCCCTCCCCGTGCCTGCCAGGAGCTATTTCTGAGCAGACAGCCAGGAGTGACCCCTGAGCAACGCCGGGTGTGGCCCAAAAATTAAAAAAAAATTTTTTTTTCTGGGGCCTGAGAGATAGTAAAGGAAGCCTTGTATATGCCCACCTGGGTTCAAACATTGACCCCCAAAGCACCACCTGGAGTGATCTTTGGGAATTGAGTCAGGAGTGAGCCTTGAGCAAAACCAGGTCTCCAAACAAAAAAAATTTTTAATTTTTCATTGATTTAAGTTTTTTAATTACTTGCTTTATTTTTCACATATTTACTTGTGTTTTTATTTCACTGACTACAGTTATTCTATTTATATCCTCTGCTAATTTCCAAGGCAAAGATGTAAAGTTGTTTTGCCAGCAACTATGAAGGTTGATTGAATGAAGTCATCATACCTGAAAAGAAGGGAAACTAGCAAAGGTACTATCTTTGTTTACCATTGTTTGTACTCAAAGAAGGAATGTTGGGTCTGATAATAAAATTATTCTGTACAGAACTACAGAATATGTACTGAGTTGGAAAGATAGTAGAGCAGATAAGAATTTGGATACCTTTTATTGAGCTTTGTTTTGCTTTTGTGTTTTGGGGTCACACCTGGCTGTGCTCAGGGGCTACTTCCTGGCTTTGCATTCAGGAATCACTGCTGGCAGACTTGGAATGCCAGGTGATTGAACCTGGGTCTGCCACATGCAAGGCAAATACCCTAACCACTGTGCTATTGCTCCAGTCTCAAGATAAGGCCATTGCTTTGCATGTGGCTGACCTGGGTTTGATCCCTGGCACCCCAGATGGTCTCCCAAGCTCCTCCAGGAATTATCCTGAGAACAGATCCTGGGGGGAGCCCTGAGCACTGCCTGGTTATGGTTCCTCAATCAAAACTAAGAAAATACTATTTGCCCATTATTTTTCCAAATCTGCATTGTGACTATGTCTAACACAAATTCCTGCTCACGTAGAATTTAATTATGAATAAATCCCACCATGTCCCTGATGCGCATCTATGAGATATGTTTTATACTGTCATAACCCATATGTGCATATTCATAATAATATGCATTGAGAATTAGAGGGGCTAGGAAATAGAGCAAACTTGCTAGTAAGTCTATACAGGAGGAGAAATAGTGAAATTTTGTTTGAGGGCCACACCCACAGTGTTTAGGGCTTATTCCTGGTTCTAGTAAGTGATCAGGAATCATTCCTGGTGGTAGTTGGAGAACCATAAGAAATGCTGAGGATCAAACCTGGGCTGGCCATGTGCAAGGCAAATGTCCTTCCTGCTGTCCCAGCACAATTTTGTGGGGTTTTTTTGTTTTGTTTTGTTTTGTTTTTTGTTTTTTTGGGCCACATCCGGCATTGCTCAGGGGTCACTCCTGGCTGTCTGCTCAGAAATAGCTCCTGGCAGGCACGGGGGACCATATGGGACACAGGGATTCGAACCAACCACCTTTTGTCCTGGATCGGCTGCTTGCAAGGCAAACACAGCTGTGCTATCGCTCCAGGCCCAGTAGTTTGTTTGTTTTTTTAATGAGAGAAAATTCTGTACAATTGGGGGGGGGGTTTGGGTCACACCGGCAGCACTCAGGAGTTACTCCTGGCTCTATGCTCAGAAATCGCTCCTGGCAGGCTCAGGGGACCATATAGAATGCCGGGATTCAAACCACCATCCTTGTGCATGCAATGCAAACACCTTGCCTCCATGCTATCCCTCCGGCCCATAATTTTATTTATTTATTTATTTTTGGTTTTTGGGCCACACTTGGTGACGCTCAGGGGTTAGTTACTCCTGGCTATGTGCTCAGAAATCGCTCCTGGCTTGGGGGACCATATGGGATGCCAGAAATTAAACCCAAGTTCGTCCTGGTGCAAGGCAAATGCCCTAACGCTGTGTTATCTCCTCAGCCCCCTCCAATAAACTTTTCTACCTTCAAAAAAGAAAAAAAGATGTTACTTGTGGCTGGAGTAACAGAACAGTGGGCAGAGTGCTTGCTTTGCATATACCTCACCCAGATTCCATTTCCAGTAGCACACATGACACCCCTCTCCCCAGACTGCCAGAAATAATCCTTTCTTTTTTTGGTTTTTGGGTCACACCTGGCAGTGCTCAGGGGTTACTCCTGGCTCCACACTCAGAAATCGCTCCTGCAGGCTCAGTGGACCATACGGGATGCCGGGATTCGAACCAATGACCTTCTACATGAAAGGCAAATGCCTTACCTCCATGCTATCTCTCCGGCCCCCAGAAGTAATCCTTGAGCTCAGAGCCAGGAATAAGTAAGTACAGCTATGACCCCCCCCCACACACACACACACAAAAGGCAAATCATAAAAAAATAGAAGAAAAGGATAGTCTCCTTGTGAATATAACATTATTAGCATAGCATGGAAAGTTCAGTATGCTTTGGGAATAAGCAGAGAGAAAAAGTCCCTCTGAGCAATATGAGTTTTCTTTTGTTGTTGTTGTTATTGTTGATTTGTTTCGCTTTAGCTAGGGATCAAACCCAGAGTTTCACACATGTAAGACAAATGCTCTATCACTTAAGCCATATCCCAAGCCTCAAGATATATTTTTTGTTTGTTTGTTTGTTTTATCTTGTTTTGGGGCCATACCTGGTAGTACTCAGGGGTTATTCCTGGCTCTGTACTCAGGAATCACTCCTAGCTGTAGTCAGAGTGGGGATTTCAGTCAGATATGGACTGCTGGGGATTGAACCGATATAGACAGTATGCAAGGCAAGTGTCCTACCTGCTATCCTATTGCTTTGGCCCACACCAGGGCTCCGATCATAGTCGTATCTACTTTTCATGCGAGATGCCTTAGATTTGTCATATAGAGATATCAAATAGGTCTTCACATACAATAGTTTGCTCAGACCACCTTCCCCCAAGCCTCCCAAACTCACCCTTCCATTCGGTGATACTTGTGCTCAACAGGTGTCTGCTTCTCCCTGGGAAAGCTCTGCTTGGAAACAGCCCTCCTGGGAACCTACCCAGGCTACGGGAAAATGTTCAAGGCTCACCTTCTTTTCTCAGGAGCTTTCCAGAAAACTCACAGTAGCCAACCATCCCATTATCTGACTTTGAAGGCTTCCTCTGGGTTACATTCCTGGGCACTCCCGCTCTTCCCAGGCATTCCAGTTCCTGTTCTCCAGATGCCTAAAAGCTCAATGCCTAGACAACCTCTTTTCTTTTTTTCTTTTCTTTTCTTTTCTTTTCTTTTCTTTTCTTTTCTTTTCTTTTCTTTCCTTTCCTTTCCTTTCCTTTCCTTTCCTTTCCTTTCCTTTCCTTTCCTCTTTCCTTTCCTTTCCTTTCCTTTCCTTTCCTTTCCTTTCCTTTCCTTTCCTTTCCTTTCCTTTCCTTTCCTTTCCTTTCCTTTCCTTTCCTTTCCTTTCCTTTCCTTTCCTTTCCTTTCCTTTTCTTCTTTTCTTTTCTTGTCTTGTCCTTTCTTCTCTTTTCTTTTTTGTTTTTGGGCTACACCTGACAATCTTCAGGGTCTACTCCTGGCTCTGCACTCAGGAATTACTCCTGACTGTGGGGGATCATATGGTAAACTGCAGATTGAGCTCGTGTTGACTGCATTCAAAGCAAATATTCTACACACTGAATTCTCTCTTCAGCTCCATAAAATCCCTTTCTGAAGAGAATGGGAAGAGATAGTACAGTTGAGGCCTTGCACATAACTAACTGACCCAGGTTCTGTCCCACATATGGTCCCCTGAGCAATGTCATGAGCACAGAGATGTATGTAACTCTTTTTTTTTATTGTTGTTGTTGTTGGTTTTTGGGTCAGACCCAGTAGCATTCAGGGGCTACTCCTAGCTCTATGCTCAGAAATTGCTCCTGGCAGGTTTGGGGGACCATATGGTATGGGATGCCGGGATTTGAACCACTGTCCTGTATGCAAGGCAAATGACTTATCTCCATGCTATCTCTCCGGCCCCAACTCTTGACAGTTGGGTCTGACCCCAAAACCAGAAAACAAAACCAAAGAGAGGCTGGCACCTCCTTGGCTGCAGGATGTCATCATCCAGGTCTGGCTACTGGCTTTGCACTAAAGGACCGCCTGGTTTCTATGGCAACATCCAGGCCTTTTCAGAGAGGATTCTGACACATCTCCTGCCCACTCAGATTTGCAAATGAATTGATTTTTGTTACTATAAGTTTTGTCCTTGATCCTCCAAGGAGAAAAAGTCATATTAATTAGAAACTAAAATAAAAAATACCCTACTACTAATAATTTAAAAAAAGATTTTCTGCAGAGAGAATGCTACATTGTCCCAAGGAGCTTCCGGTTCAAATTCTACTTTCGTCCTCCATTTTGCTCTGTTCTATAGCCTTCTCCATCAATTTTGGAAGGAGTTTTCTCTGATAGGAAACTAACAACCTCCATGGTCCAGAAACTAGCTCTAGTGAGGTTGTAAGGAGGGACAGTCTCATGTCTGTGACAAGGACCCACCTTCCTCACACAGCTCCCCATCCAACTGCCCCTGTCCTTGAAATGTGCCTTATATGATAGATATGTCTCTGAAATTGCATCATATATGTCTGGGTCAGAGTATTACCTGAGGTCACTAATTCTTCAAGAACTTGGAAAAAAACCATGATACAAAGGGGAGGGTAGGAGGACTCTGAAGTCTTCCTTTGCCTACTTCACCATTGCCAAAGACCACTTTGACAAGAGAGACAGTCCAGTAGTACCCAGCCACACATTCAGAGCCACCAAGGACAGCCTGAGACACTGATGACACAGTGGTAAATTCATGTCACAGGACAGTGGGGAAGGTACTCACATTACATGCAATTGTCCCTGGTGTGGCCCCCAAATCTAAAACAAACATACCCACATGCAGTGTTAGTAGGAATGCTTTTTGTTTGTTTTAAAGGGCACATGAGACAATGCTCAGGGCTACTCCTGGCTCTGTGCTCAGGGCTCAGGGGATTATATGCAGTGTCAGGAATTGGATCTGAGTTGGCTGTGTGCAAAGTTAGGCCTTATCCACTGTCCTCTCTCCAGCCCCATTGCTAGGAAATCATTAAAGTCTATTGCCTTTATTTTTAAAAATTATTATTATTGGGGCCAGGTGGTGGCGCTAAAGGTAAGGTGCCTGCCTTGCCTGCGCTAGCCTTGGACGGACCACGGTTCGATCCCCCAGTGTCCCATATGGTCCCCCAGGCCAGGAGCAACTTCTGAGCATATAGCCAGGAGTAATCCCTGAGCGTTACCGGGTGTGGCCCAAAAACCAAAAAAAAAAAAAAAATTGTTATTTGGTTCTTGGGCTATATGTCCAATGGTGTTCCAAGTTTATTCCTGGCTCTGAACTCAGGGATCACTTTTGGCAGACTCAGTGCTAGAAATTGAACACAGATTTACCACTTGTAAGAAAAGCACCTTACTCACTGTATTATCTCTCCAACTCCAAAATGCCCATTGTCTATAAAGTAACCAAAATACTTCTCTGTCTTAAGCACCATTTACACCTATGGTTTCTTTAGACTAAAGTTAGTTCTTCTCTGTTTAATATGGAATGCACCAATAAGCTGTGTTATTTTGTTAAATAAATTGGATGACAGGAGTCATATTTAGGAAGCTTATTATTATCTCACCTCTCAAAACAGAGGACATTATCACCACCACCACCACCACCACCACCACTACCACCACCTCCAGTTGCAATTGTTCCAATTAAAACGTGTATGTAGGTGTTAAGTGATAGTACAGTGAATATGGCATTTGCCTTGCATGCTACCAATCCAGGTTCAATCCCCCTACCCTGGTACTCACACTGGAAATGATCTCTGAGTCCAAATCTAGGAGTAGGCCCTGAGCACCTCCAGGTATGGCACAAAACCAAAACAATAGCCCTCCCCCCCCAAAGGCATAGCATATGTAGCTGGCTCAGAGGGCTGGAGTTGAGGCCTTGTCACTGAGCCTCTAGTGAGATTCTAGGCAACGCTTAGAACCCTGAGCACTGCTAGGAGTAACACTCAGCATGCCAACACGATGCTCCAGGAAAACCTTCCACCATAGCCTGATATGATCCCCAAACCAACCCAACCAAAGAAACATACAAAATGTTCACATAGCCCCAAAGTTAGCTCTATTCTAACAGACTACTTTCGTATTTATTGTAAGAGTATTTTTCTCCTTTCTTTCTTTCTTTCTTTCTTTCTTTCTTTCTTTCTTTCTTTCTTTCTTTCTTTCTTTCTTTCTTTCTTTCTTTCTTTCTTTCTTTCTTTCTTTCTTTCTTTCTTTCTTTCTTTCTTCTCTTTCTTTCTATCTTTCTTTCTTTCTTTCTTTCTTTCCTTCTTTCTCTCTCTCTCTTTCTTTCTTTCTTTCTTTCTTTCTTTCTTCTTTCTCTCTCTTTTTCGTGTGTGTGTGTGTGTGTGTGTGTGTGTGTGTTTGAGTCACACCTGATGATCTCAGGGGTTACTACTGGCTCTGCACTCAAAAATCTCTCCTGGCTTGGGGTACCATATGGGATGCTGGGGGGTGTGTGTGTCAAACCATGATCTGTCCTAGGTCAGCTGCATGCAAGTCAAATACTCCACCACTGCACCATCTCTCCGATCACATTTTTCCACCTGTTCAATTTTTGTTGCTCCTATAATAACTAGGAGGGGTTCCATGTTTTTGTGGTAGTCCTGGAGATCTCAGATATCAGTGATACTGGAATCACACATGGGCATATGATATAGTGCAGGAGTTGATCTCAAGGCATCATGTCTAAACGGCAGGCATTTTACAGCTGAGATCACAAGACCCCTTCCTTAAGTGATGATCAATTGGCCATATTCTCCCTTGAACACATCACTTTTTTGCTTTTCTCTATGTATCTATGCTTGCTTCCCCCCCCCCCACTCTAGAGAAGCTTTTATTTCCTCTTGAACACATATTTCCTCTTTCTTCATACATTATTTTTGTTTGTTTGTTTTTGGGTCACACTGAGAGATGCTCAGTAGTACTCCTGGCTATGCACTCAGAAACTGCTCCTGGCTCGGGGAACCATATGGGACACCTGGGATCAAACCCAGGTCTGTCCTGGGTCAACCACATACAAGGCAAATGCCCTACCACTGTGCTTATCACTCTGGCCCTCTTCATATTTTAAACAATTTTGTTCAATATAAATGATCTTGCTTCACTAAAAAAGTTAATTGCACAAAATTTTAGCATAAATTATATATGTATATCCATTTAATCTTCATAGGAAGTTTTCTTATTGTGACAAAATGATGCATAATGTTACAAGCTATTACAGAGTAAAACTGAATTTTATGAATAAAGTAAAATATTTTATTTATATTATAAGTATCTGTCTATGTGCGTGTTTGATTGTGGGAATGAATGAGATTCTCTGAACTGAGGTCACTTGAGTTCGAGGGATAATACAGACACTTCCATGGGATTAATGAAGAATTTAATTAGGGTAACTTCCATGCAGGGGGTCTTGGAACCAGATGGTGGACAAGTTTTCTGTTTGAAGATTTATACACACACAAACACACACATGTACACACTGGAGTGAATTTCTTTTTTTTTTTCTTTTGATATTTGGGCTACTCCCAGCAGCGCTCAGGGGTTACTTCTGGCTCTGTGTTCAGAAATAGCTCCTGGCAGGCTCAGGGGACCATATGGGATGCCAGAGGTCAAACCTGGTTGTGTCCAGTGTTGGCTGCATGCAAGGTGAACGCCCTACTGCTGTGCTATCACTCTGGCCCTAGGAGTGGGTTTCTTTTTCTGTTTTTGTTTTGTTTTGTTTTGTTTTGGGGTCACACCTGGTGACACTGAAGGATTACTCCTGGCTATACGCTCAGAAATTGCTCCTGGCTTGGAGGACCATATGGGATGCCTGGGATTGAACCCAGGTTCGTCCTGGGTCAGCCACGTGCAGATCAAATGCTTACTGCTGCACTATCGTTTTGGCCCCTGGAGTGGGTTTCTTATACCCTACCAAAAGAATATATGAGCTTGTTTTTCTGAATGCTTTAGTTTATTTTTATTTTGTGTGTTTGTTTATAGGCCACACCCAGCAGTGCTCTGCATTCAGAGATCACTCCTGGTGGGCTTAGGAAACCAGTATGGGATGCTGGAGATAAAACCCTTTTGGTTGTGTGCAAGGCAAACATCCTACCAGCATCATCTGCTTGACTTAAAATCTACAAATTCAAATACAAACTCCAAAAATACCCTCATGAAAACATCTAGAATAAAGTTTGACCAAACATCTGGACCCATGGTCCAGAAAAGTTGACACAGGGCTGGAGCAATAGTACAGTGGATACAGCATTTACCTTGAACACAGCCCATCCAGGTTTGATCCCCAGCATCCCATATGGTTCCCAGCACACTATCAGGAGTAATTCTTGAATGCAGAGCCAGGAGTAACCCCTGAGCACCAATGTATGTGGCCCCCAAACAAAACAAACAAAAAAAGTTGACACATAAAATTAACCATCACTCTGGGCTGCACATTGACTCAGCAATAACAGACCTTGGTGAATGATAACTTTGTCTTTTTGTCTTGGGTCCTACATTCTATCCTGTCTTCTCTCCCCACCTTTCAGGGGCCTAATACCCTCCTTGCTCCCACATCTTAGCCTAGTTTCATGTCATTCACCTCCTACCCCTCTAAAAAAAAGTCCTTAAGCCCTTAGAAAATGAGGTTAACTCATTTAGACTTTAAGATAAATTTAAATCATTGTTAGCTATCGAACTAGTCATATTTTTCCAATATAAGAGAAAGCATCTGCAAGGGATTTCAGAGACCCACGCAGAGCTGAGGGGGTGTTTTTGGTTTTGTTTGAGGAAGAATAAGAATGTGACTGATTCTAAGAACTAAAAGAAAAAGAAAAAAGGAAAGATTACAAAAAGTGACTAGCTCACAGGAATCAAGATAAAAAGTGACAGGGAGATTTTGTGAAGAGCAGAAATCAGGTCAGCTTCAGATATCTGGGTGATGGGTGAATGATCTTTGTCAGCTTTAGATGTTCTATCTTTTTGCCTCAGGACACTCAGCAATGAAACAGTTTGGGAAAGCATATTTGGGCTTCCTCGAAGGCCAGGAGCGATGGGTCCTTCCTCTTCATGCTCCAAAATGGCATGCACTAGGGAAGCTGTGAGCACAAAAAAGCCTCTCTCCAAGGAGAGACCTTTCTTGCCTCCCTGGACTGCATGCTTTGAATGACTGGATCCTCAACATGGTATGGTTTTCCCATGCATACATCTGGATGTGAACCCTGAGCACTGAGCCCCCAAGATCACTGGAGATGGCCCCCAAATAAAAATAGACAGGGACTGGAGAGATACTTACCTTCCATTTAGCCATTCCTGGTTTAATCCTCAGCAACCTATGTGGTTCCCTGAGCACAGAGAGGAATAATCCCTGAGTACAGAGCTAGGAGTTAGCCCTGAGTCTTCCTGTCTGTGCTTCCCTTAAAATAAAGTAAAATGATTATCCTGTCAATGCTCAGGGATTACTCCTGGCTCTGCACACAGAAATTACACTTGGCAGGCTCTGGGAACTATATAGGATACCAGGGGTTGAACCCAGGTTGGTCATGTGCAAGGAAAATGCCCTTCCTACTGTGCTATCATCACTCCGGCTAACCTGTTAAACATTTCTGTAAGCATTGAAGTTCTGAGGCTGTCGATTCTCTGCCCACATTCATTTGGCCAGAAACCCATTATATGGCCCTGACCTAATTTCTCAGAAGACTGGGAAATGGAGGGCAACTCGTGAATGTGAATATTTGATGTGTATCAACATTCTCTGCCACACATCTTTGTTTGGGGAATCAAACACATCATGTTTGGGGCTCTTTTTAGAACATAAATACTACTATACCTCTGTCTTGGGCTTTAATATGACACTAAACTTTTTTTTTTTTTTTTTTTTTTTTTTTGGTTTTTGGATCACACCCGGCCACACTCAGGGGTTACTCCTGACTCTACGCTCAGAAATCACTCCTGGCAGACTCGGGGGACCATATGGGATGCTGAGATTCCAACCACCATCTTTTTGCATGCAAGGCGAATGCCCTACCTCCATGCTATCTCCCCGGCACTATGCTTTTATTACATACAGTTTATCATGCTTTTTTGGTCCTCTTCTAAATGTTTTTTTATTTTGCAAACATATAGTCTTCTTTATTTTACATTTCTCATTTTCTTCCTTTCAGTCAATAAAATCAGTAGCACAATAGTCAATAACATTAAAAAAAACCCAAACATTTCTGTAAGCAGTGATGAGAAGGTGATTAGAATCAGCTCTGTTCTATTTCTAAGATGAACTTGAATATCAGAACAAGGCACAGATGGGTGTGAGGGCATGTGAAAGTCAAACCTCTCAGAATCTTTTTTTTTTTTTGCAGCCAGATGCTCCATATCTTTTTTTTTATTTTTTTTTATTTATTTATTTTTTTTGGGTTTTTGGGCCACACCCGGTAACGCTCAGGGGTTACTCCTGGCTATGCGCTCAGAAGTTGCTCCTGGCTTGGGGGACCATATGGGACGCCGGGGGATCGAACCAAGGTCCGTCCAAGGCTGGTGCAGGCAAGGCAGGCACCTTACCTTTAGCGCCACCGCCCGGCCCAGATGCTCCATATCTTAAGGGCAACACCTTATGGCTAGTGATCTTGTTCTGTGGGAGAGCACTTGCCTTGCATGTGTGAAGGCCTGGGCTGCATCCCTGGTACTAGGAAGAAATCCTACTGAGTTGTGCTATCGTTGTGCTGTTTCATTTTGAGGCACCCAGTGATGCTCAGTGATAAATTTTGACTCTGAGCTCAGGAATTATTTCTGGCAGGCTCTGGGACCATATAGGGTGTTGGGGTTTGAGGCCAGGTCAGCTGTGTTCAAGGCAAATACTCTACTCATTGTACTATTGCTCTGGCTTCTATGCCTTTATTTAAAAAAAATATCTGAGGGGTCAAACTTCTTCATGCTCTGGGGCTAATCCTGGCTTTGTACTCAGGAGTGACCTCTGATTGTACTTATGGGACATATGTGGTGACATAAGTACCTTACCTTCTGAATTGTCTTGCTAGCCCTCCCTGTATATATGTTCTTTTGTGTGTAAACCACTTAGGCAAAGGCACAGGAAGATCTGTTTGTAAGCTGCTGCTCTGACAGATCTGTAGACTCCAGTTTCCTATATGATAAAATACATTCTTGTGGGATAAATTGAAGACAAGTTCACTTGCATTTTGTTTACCTACTAAAACAAGATGACAAAGCAGTGGCATAAATATAAAATTGAATTGTATTGTTCTCTGGCCTTGAAAACAATGCCAACTCATTGGTAGGGTAGTATCATTTTTTGGATGGGGACATTCTTTAGAAAAGATCTCTGATTTGTGGCAGAGTGATAGCACAGTGGTTGGGCATTTGCCTTGCACGCAGATGACCTGGGACAAACCCGGGTTCAATCCCCAGCATCCCATCTGATCTCCTGAGAATGCGAGGAGCAATTTCTTTTTTTTTTTTTTGTGGTTTTTGGGTCACACCCGGCAGTGCTCAGGGGTTATTCCTGGCTCCAGGCTCAGAAATTGCTCCTGGCAGGCACAGGGGACCATATGGGACGCAGGGATTTGAACCGATGACCTCCTGCATGAAAGGCAAACGCCTTACCTCCATGCTATCTCTCCGGCCCGAGGAGCAATTTCTGAGCGAAGAGCCAGGAGTAACCCCTGAGGAGCACTGGGTATGGCCCCAAACCAAAAAACAAAACAAACAAAAAAACCAACCAACGAAACAGAAAGATCTCTGATTTATAATACATAAAGTATCAGACACACACACACACACACACACACACACACAAGACAAAAATCATTGATTTCACCTAAATATATCCCATTACCTTACAAATAAGGAAACAGTCTCAGAGAGTTAAAAGGGCTCCAGGGGGGTGATGTGGTAGGGCTTAAAGCACCATTTACAGTTTCAAGGATAGAACCTGGGTCAGCCGTATGCAAGGAAAGAAGCAAGAACTTGAACCTTCCCACCTTCTCTGTCATTCTGGAGCTATGAGAAGTCATAGCTCCTGCAGATTAACAGATCAGGGAGAGCACCAAGTTCTTTGAGCCACCCAGAATTGAGGTAACATCCCATTTATCCAGCATAGCTCTCTAGTTCCCAGGTACATTGGTGAAAGCATATACACAAAGTAGCTTTTATCTTCCATCTCTGGGCCATCTTCAGTTTAAATTACTGAGCGTGTCCTGCAGCTTCTCTTCTCTTTCATCATATTGCTCAAAGCCATTTCCCTGCTAATGAACAGTGAAAAGTAAAAGATAAATCCTGTCATTGGTGTGTCCTATTACTATGAAGAGAACTATGAGATAGCAGAAAACAAAGGCCTTGAGTGGCGTCATTCAGTGTGGTCCCTTGAGGCAGAGTCCTGAGTACCAGTGGGTGTGTCCCAAAAACTGAAACCAAAACCATTAAAAAGAAAAACACTGGTAAGAGACCAGCCTTCTCCTGGCAGTTTTATTGAAGACATTGCTGATGGAGGTTGCCTGGAACTTCCTTAAAGTGGGAGGAGTGAGAGATTTAAGAAGGAAGTCTCCTGCATTCCCTCTTCCCACCACGGTAGCCCTATGAATGGCTAGGAGGTTCAGGACTAATAAAGTCTATTATGAGCTTCTAAATGGCAGCGACACCTGGGTGCAGGCAGCACATACGTGTACTTCCTATGTTCAAGTTGGGTTCTTTTTGGGTTTGGGGGTCACACCCAGCAGTGCTCAGAGGTTACTCATGGCTCTGTGCTCAGAAATCACTCCTGGCAGGCACGAGGGACCATATAAGATGCCGGGATTCAAACCACCATCCATCCTGGATCAGCTGCCTGCAAGGTAAAAGCCCTACTGCTGTGCTATCTCTCTGGCCCTCAAGTAGTTTTTTGTTTTTTTTTATAAACATTCCCAAACTGCCTCTGCACCCACCCAGTCTGTTGCTAGTGTGAATGTCAAGGAATTTTTTTTTGGTTTTTGGGTCACACCCAGCAGCGCTCAGAGGTTACTCCTGGCTCCAGGCTCAGAAATCACTCCTGGCAGGCACGGGGGACCATATGGGATGCCGGAATTCGAACCAACGACCTTCTGCAGGAAAGGCAAACGCCTTACCTCCATGCTATCTCTCCAGCCCCTTGTTAAGGAATTTTGAGGCAGGTGGTCTACTTTTGGATATTCTCAGTCTTTCCCTTCAAGGGCTCAGGCCACCTCTGGCCTCAGGAAGCCTATTGAGGGCCTGAAATTCTGCATCTCATGAGAGAGGATGGTGAGTGAGGCTCTGGCCTTGGACGTGGTTCAACTTGGTTTACAGTACCTGAGGCCCCTGAGCACTACTGGGTGTGCCCAAATACATGAAGCATTAAAATAAATTACATTATTTTGTGTCTGCTTTTGGGCCTCACGCAGTGGTGCTCAAGGTTACTCCTGGCTTGGCAGTGCTCAGGGTACTGTGGAATGTCAAGGATTGAAACAAGTAAGTGACCTACCAGCTCTGGCTCTTACGTTATAGCTCTGGCCTATGTTACTTTTTTTGGGGGTTGCTTGGGGCCTACTCCAGGGGTGCGAGAAACTGTGCTGCTGGGAATCAGCCTTGGGCTTTGCACATTCATTTCATCACAGGGACTGTTGTTTCTGAGTAGCAGGTGATGCCCACTAGCTCCTCTCCACAGAGGTCCCAGCCTAGACACCTCCTCCCTCACCTATGCCGAGCATGAGCTCAGTCTCTATTTCCCCAGGTCCCAACATTCTCTTGAAATTGGAAAAACATGACTTTTATAAAAAAAATTGTTTTTTTAAAAAATTCATCATATAGTTGCTATAGTTGATCGTAACACATTTGCTAAAATGTGATTTTCTTAAGTTCCAAGCGCGTGATGCATAGAAAGACCAACTTTCCATCCAGGAAACCAGCCGAAAGGAGCCTGATATATTCATATACACGGAGTCCAGTAACATTTAGCTTGAAAGTAGACGAAATCCAGAGCATACACATGGCCAGACAGTAGCTAGCCGAAGACTGGCTGGGACAGCGGGACTGAACCCATCTCCATCAAAGATTCCGTGTGCTGGGTCTAGGGTGATAGCACAGAGGCCCTTTGCCTTGCATGCGGACAACTGGGGTTCGATCCCCAACATCCCATAATGGTCTCTGGGGAGCCAGCCAGGAGTAATTTCTCAGTGCAGTGTCAGGAATAACCTCTGTAATCACCAGGCATGGACCCTCCCCAAAAATTTTCTGTGCACTACTTGGTGCAAATGGATCCTGACAGCCATGGGATTTGGTAAGCTTTTTAAAATTTTATTTATTTATTTATTTATTTATTTATTTTTGTTTTTTGTTTTTGAGTCACACCTGGCAGTACTTGGGTTACTCCTGGCTCTATGCTCAGAAATCGCTCCTGGCAGGCTCAGGGGACCAAATGGGATGCCGGGATTCGAATCACCAACCTTCTGCATGCAAGACAAATGCCTTTCTTCCATGCTATCTCTCCGGTCCCTTATTTTCATTTATTATTTTTTTAATTTTTGCTTTTTGGGGGCCACACCCGATGACACTCAGAGCTTCCTCCTGGCTTTGCGCTCAGAAATCGCTCCTGGCTTGTGTGGGGGAACCCTATGGGACGCAGGGGGGGAATCGAACCGCTGGCCTTCCTAGGCTAGCGCGCGTGCAACGCAGACGCCCTACCGCTAGCGCCACCGCCGGCGGACACTCCGGGCCAACATGGCGCCGAAGCCCCGCCCCTCCCCGCGCTCCCGGCGGCGGCTCGCGGGCACGCGCTCGAGCGCGCGCCTGCGCGGTTCCCTCTATCGGGACGACTCCGCGCATGCGCGAGGCGAGGCAGGGGCGCGTGCGCGACGGGAGCGGGGACGCGCGCGGGGAACTGCAGCCGGCGAGCAGTGGACGCGGCGGCCAAGATGGCGGGCCGGGTGAGTGGCGGCCCCGAGCTGGGGCGCGAGGCTGGAGCCCGATCGGGGGGGGGGAGGCAGGGAGACAGGGGGTGAGGAGGAAACCCTGAAAGTGTGAGCCACGGCGCGGTCCGAAGGGCGACAGGCCGGAGACGCTGGCGGGCTTGGGGGCGCGGTGGCCGCTTCCGCACCTGAGGCTTTGGACGCTCGGGCTAAATTCAGTGCTCGCCTGGCAGCCTGGGCCCCCCAAGCTGCCACCCTTGGGTGCTGCCCCCCGACCCTTCCAGGCACCCTGGGACCCTGCCAGTCAGTGTCGCTGCAGGGGGTCCCCCACACCCCTTGATCAAGCTCCTTAGGTGCTCCCAGGCTGGATCCTCAGCTGCTTGCTGCATGCAGCAAATGGATCTTGGGGGGGACAGAATTGGGGGTCCCTGGGGAGACTCAGCTGTCACCCGCAGACCCTCAGGGTGATTCGAATCTGGGGGAGCAGGGACGCAGCTGGGGTGTCACGCTCGGCTGCAATGAATGAGGGTCCCTGGGAGCACTGTCGACTGAGCCCTTCAAGTCTAGGCACTGTCTGGCCCTGGAGGCCTCGTCGGGTGCATGCCGGAGAGGCTGCCTGTCTGCCTGCCCGCCTGCCCTTTTTCCGGGTTGTGCGGGGAGAAGCTGCCCTAAGCAATCGGGGTTCTCTGCTGGGAAGAAGAGACTATAAGACTGTCTCTGCGGGGCTGGCTGTGTGTGCAGGGAGGGACAGTTCTGGGCTGGGCTGGGCAGTGAGTGGCTCCCCAGGCGCCTGGACTGGCTGGCTGGCTGGCTAGCTGGCTGCCTTGTGCAAGGTTGTGTGGGGTGAGGCTTGGTGTTCCTGGTGTTCAGATGCCAGGACAGTCCGCCCTGGGATGTGGGTTGGGGTGTGGGATGAAGCTAGCTGTCAGGTGCAGGTGAGATGCATCCCTGAGCTGGCCTGGCCTGGTGGGTATTTGGGGTGCGGAATGGGTGGTCCTCTGTAGGCTCCATGGGGAGTTTAGAGCTTGGTTGACACCCAGGGCCTTGCTGGGGATGTTTACTGCCTGCCCTAAAGCCAGGGCGTTTCACTGCGTCATTTTGTCATTTAGCAGGTGCAGCCGGGGCTTGCTGTGATTAATCCCCGAGTCTGTGTGTGACCAGGTTTGCCTCAGCTCATATCTGTTTGTTTGTTTGTTTTCTCTTGGAAATCCTGAATCCTGGGGTTCCGAGGCAGAAGAGAAGAGGAGGCTTTCAGGGTGGCATTTCATTTCGACCTCATCACCCTTGTAACTGAGAGGACGAAGAGTTTTCTTTCTGTACCTTTGCATGATTGTCCTTGCGGATCCACCCGCTTCCTGTAGACACATTCTCGCTTTTCCCACTTTAAAACACTCTCTTCTCGCACCCCAGAGCACTCACCTGCCCTCCTCCATCCTCGCCAGCTAGATATCTCCATCGAGTTCCCACATTAATGTCACCCATTTGCTTCCCTCCTACTTCCCCCTCCCTGGGATTTCCCAGCGTTCCATGGAAACGGTCCCTAAACGTGATTGACATTGTTTTAGTTAGTCCCTGTCGCACTTGGTTTCTCAGTAGTTAAGCCATTGACTGCCTCCTTCATTGGAAATGTCTTTTCCCTGCCGTCAGCGAGCCTCACTCCTGTTTCTGTTCGTGCATCTGCATTACAGACTCTTTTTCCTCTATCTGTATAGAGGCAGGCACTCCTCAGGCGCACGCTCTCTCTCTCTTTCTTTTTTAGTTTGTATTTTTTTAATATATTTTTTATTTAAGTAACATGATCATAGTTGGGTTACAGTCATAACCAGAACACCCCCCCTTCACCAGTGTAACATTACCCCCTCCCCCTTCCCATCCCCTGCCTGTATTCGAGACAGGCATTCTACTACAGTTATTTTTTTTAAGTTCAGTAAGTTGTTATTTTTTTTTTCCTTAAAGGATAAGAGTAAAAAAATATAATAAAGGTGTGATAGAGGCAATAGCCGTTGTTTGCATAGGTCCAGAAAAATGGGGAAAATGGAAAAATATCTTTGACCTGATTACAAAAAGGCCTCACCACAGAAGTTTATTGGCATAAGACCGACTCTGGGTTCCAGGCATACCAGTCCATCCAACTCCAGTCATTCTCAAGTTCCTGGTGAAACTTTTTCACACTTTATCGATTGTTGATATCAGATTCTTATATTTAAAGACTCTGAATTCTGTGCATTTCTTTCATCGATGTCAGGCTGATGCGGAGCATTCTCTAGTTTCAGCATACCATTAAATGCGGAGCGATCTGCCCTGCATGCAGACTGTTGCTGAGTTGTCTGGGTGTTGGGAGCACTCTTTGGAGTAAGTCAATGCCAAAGCAGTGGTAGGTGTTCCCTGGTAGAGGCTTGGATCCTGGTAATGTTACAGATAATTGTGGTTGTTTCTATAGATGGTATCCATTGTTCAGGTGTGTGTGTGGATGCCCATTCTTCTGAGGCCTGAGCCAAATCATTATGCTAATGTTCGGGGTAAAAGGCCTAATTACATTACCAAATTTGTGTTCCCATCTCTATTAGATAAGAACTTGTTTGCATATGTATTATTTTCCCATTTTAATGTGCCTATGCAAAAGAAAAGCAATGCCACAAGATATTGATGGTGCATCTGGGGGCCGACAAATAAAGTCCAACATTCCCCGTAACTTGGTACATACATGAAATTTATACAGCTATACTCTTCTACCAGTATTGCTTATAAAACAGATCTCACAGGGGGAAAATCAAACAATCAAATAACAAATCCAGTAGGCAAAATTGTCACTATATGAGGATATTCGAAAAGAGTTATAGATGTAAAGGGAATACATCTGAGATATACAAAGGAGATACACGTGACCCTTTTATGTTTTAAAAGTAGTCAAGAGGGAGGGGGTGTTTCCGAGACTCCACTTTGGTCTGTGATTTGGACAAGTGAAGAGAGCATGGAGCCATGCCCTCCCCTTGTTGCCTGCAGAAGCTTCTGACTCCCCAAGAGGCGTTTGCTTCCTAATTGCTGGAAGTTGAAAGTTCAGCAGTCCCTTCCCAGCCCCTTGCAGGAATAAGGAGGCCTGGGGTCTCTTTTAAATTGCCCCTCACCGGAACCCACTTGCTGGGATCCTGATCTGTTGTCCATGAATAACCCTGGAAATGGGGAGGAAGGAGAGAAAAGGCTGTGGGGAGCAGCCGAGGCTGCATCTTCACCTTATCTTGGCCAAAAAGCCTACAGCATGGAACCTTGCTGTGACGCATTGCCTGCTGAAGCTTCAAATTCCACCAAAAAAATTACTGTGAAAGATATGTAATCCACCTTGGCCAAAACAGAAAAATGGTTAAATGTGGGGTAACAAGAGCTGGGAGTGAGGGAGTAAAGGAATAAAACCAGCGCCTGCACAGCGTTCAGATAATGACAAGCAGAGGAAAAACATTAATATCCATATATTTCTCATAAAGCCCCCGCGCGGTTTCACAGTGAACAGGTTTAATAAGAAAAATACCCTGGTAAGTCCTAATGCCAGACCTATTGTGCTGCTATTCCCACCTAGGAACTCCTCCAAGGGACCCACCTCGATGTCTTGCCCAGCCATATGGCCAGGCAAAGCCCTGGAGTACCGGAGGAAGGAGGTAGAGAGGTGCTGGGGTGACCCATGTCCCACACCTCTTCCTAGGCCTGGTTACAGAGGCCTTTGGCATGGCGGAGGGCTGCCAAATGCCATGCTGGCAGGACCTCTCGGCTCCCAGTGCCAGTCAAGGGTTACTTCTGGCTATGTGCTCAGAAATCACCCCTTGTTTGGGGGACCCTATGGGACGTCCTATGGGGCTCTTCCCTTGGGTATTTTTCTTAGCCCTTACTTTCTTATTTGGGGTGGGAGATCGGTTTAGACACACCTTGCAGGGCTTGGCGTATTACTCAGGGATCACACCTAGCGTTGCTCTGTGCACCATGCCATACTGGGAATTGCGTGTGCTCCAGCCTTTTGAGCTTTTTTTTTTCTCCATCTTCCGTTTTCCTTTTAATAGGTGATGTTGGTGGGTATGGTGAGGAGTGCAGTGCCAGGGACCAAACCAGGGCCTTTCATGTGCTAGGCATTTATTTATCCCATCACTTGAGCTATTGCCCTGGCACCCTAAAAAGATCTTTTTTTAAAAAAACATTTTTATGTGGCGCTACTTGTAGCTTTTACACACAGCTGTTACTTTCTGCTGTGTAGAGCTAAGCAGAAATAAACACAGTTGCTTTGCCAGAAGAACTCCTCAGGTATTTGAAGGCAGGTTGCCTTTTCTGTTGTTAGGTTGAAGTCCCCAGTTCCTCAGATAGCTTCCGTTGCAAGCCTTCATTATTTCAGCTGTCATCCAATAGGAAGATTCTGTTTTGGAAATGATTCTGCTAATATGTGCCCCAGAGGGTAACACAGTGTTCTGCGAATAATATATTCTCTTGAGCAAAATCTGACCATTATTGATACAGGGTGAAATTGTATTTGTTCTTCTACAGTCAGGCACACTCTTAGCTCGTACTGAGTTTATAGTCAATTAAGACTTTAATGTTCTTTGAACTCAGCTCCATTCTCGTGTGGTGCAGCAGTTTCTTTGAGCCTAAATGTAAGATTGAAGCAGAGATGGCAGTTGTTTTACTTGCTGTACTATCTCTAGTTGTGTAGATTTTATTTTGTTTTTCTTTCCTTATTTTGGGGGTGGGGTGGAGTGGGGTGGAGACCTTTCCTCGCTTATTATTCCTGTCTCTATGCTCAGGGATAACCCCCCCCCCCTTTTTTTTTTTTTTGGTTTTTGGGCCACACCCGGCGGTGCTCAGGGGTTACTCCTGGCTGTCTGCTCAGAAATAGCTCCTGGCAGGCACGGGGGACCATATGGGACACCGAGATTCAAACCAACCACTTTTGGTCCTGGTTCAGCTGCTTGCAAGGCAAACGCCCTGTGCTATCTCTCCGGGCCCCATGCTCAGGGATAACTCCTGATGGGCTAGGGACTGCATAGGGTGCTGGGAATTGAACCAGGTCAGCTGTGTGCTGAACGATTACTCTAGACCCAGATTGTGTTTTTTCTTAAAACAGAGGAGCCTGGGGGCCGGAGAGATAGCATAAAGTTAAGGCATTTGCCTTGCATGCAAAAGGATGGTGGTTCAAATTCCTGCATCCCATATGGTCCCCTGAGCCTGGGGGCGGCGATTTCTGAGTGTAGAGCTCTGAGCACTGCCTGAGTGTAGAGCTCTGAGTACTGCCGGGTGTGACCCAAAAACCAAAACAAAACCAAAACAAAAAAGATAGAGGAGCCTGGTTGACAGCCTGCAAAAAGCAGTTCTCCCCTGAACGGCTCAAACATACTTTGAACATTCTCTCTCTCTCTCCCCCACTCTACCCCTTGCTTTTTTTTCCATTACGGAGAAGTGTTCTCCTTCTCTTCTCTCCTCACATCTTTTGAAGTCAAAATGATCTTGCTTCACATACTTAGACACAAGAAGCAGGGTCAGGATTTGAAGTCAGCTTAGTCTGATCTTGTTTCTTAAGTCATCAACTGAATTGCAAGAAAGAGTAAAGGAAGGGCCAGTAGGGTGTTTGCTTTGCACCTGGCCAACCCAGGACGGACCCTGGTTTGATTCCTGGCATCCCATATGGTCCCCTGAGCCTGCCAGGAGTGTTTTCTAAGCGAAGAGCAAGGAGTAACCCTTGAGTGCTGCTGGATGTGACACCTCCACCCCCCCCCCCCAAAAAAAAAAAAGAGTAAAGGATAGGTTTACCTTACCTAGGTCGCCTGTGTTATTTCATTGTAAATTTTTGTAGTCTTTTTTTTTTTTTTGGTGGTGGGAGGTTTGGGTCACACCCGGAAGCACTCAAGGGTTCCTCCTGGCTCTACGCCAGAAATCGATTCTGGCAGGCTCGGGGGACCACATGGGATGCCGGGATTTGAACCACTGACCTTCTGCATGAAAGGCAAATGCCTTACTTCCATGCTATATCTCTGGCCACTAAATTTTTATAGTCTTGAGATTTGAACCCAGGGCCTCACACAAGCAAAGATTGTGCTCCACTGCTTAGGTATATGACTCAAAATTATAAGAACTCCAGACATAGGAACCAGTCTAATAATTAGTCATTCATGTTGTACCACAAGTACCTGACAGTGCTTGGGGTTCCTTCCTCCCTTTGGTTCCCAGGGGACCATGCAGTGCAGGGATGGAACCCAGGCTCCTACATATACAAAGCGTGCCCTCAGCCCTCTGAGCTTAATATGGCTCATTTATTTTTATATTGTTATTGTTTGAATTTTGTACCATATTGAGCATTCTTTGGGGTGCTCCTAGGGATGATTGAGGGGAACCATGTGTTTCTGGGATTTCAAGCCCAGGCCTCCTACGTGTCAAGTACACACTTAGCCCATTGACCTATCCAACCTTCTTCAGTATTTTCTACCTTCTGGAAAATCTGAACACTTTTGGTCTGTCTCTGATTTCTTGTCATTTATTCTGATAGGCATAACTTTCTGGTAATCACCTATGTTTAGTAAAAAGTTTTAGCCTTATTGTAAGATTCTGTGTGTGCGTGCATGCATGAGAGCAAGAGAGAGAGAGAGAGAGAGAGAGAGAGAGAGAGAGAGGCTCTTTTGAATCATTATTGCTTTTGGCTAGTTAATTTTAGTACTTAGACAGCATCTATTTTTTTTGACAGCATCTTATAAATGACATTTATATTCACTATGTTTATGAAGATTTTTTTGGTTGTATCACTGATAACATTGTGACCTATGGATCTTCTTTTTGCCTTTTCTGTCTAAAAAGAGAAAGCATCTTGTTTAATTTTGTGGGGAAGAGTAAAATTTGCTATCAACTTAGTTTGTAACTTCATATTAATTTGATTAATTTTTAAAATATCTTTTTTTGGGGGGCACACCCAGTGACGCTCAGGGGTTACTTTTGGCTATATGCTCAGAAATTGCTCTTGGCTTGGGGGTACCATACAGGACACCAGGGGTTCAAATCGTGGTCCATCCTAGGCTGGCGCCAGCAAGGCTTACTGCTTGCTCCACCACTCCAGCCCTTAAAATATCTTCCCTAGAGAAAGGAACTCTTATCCACTGCTGGTGGGAATGCCTTCTAGTTCAACCTTTGTAGAAAGCGATATGGAGATTCCTCCAAAAACTGGAAATCGAGCTCCCATACGATCCAGCTATACCACTCCTAGGAATATACCCTAGGAACACAAAAATACAATACAAAAACCCCTTCCTTACACCTATATTCATTGCAGCGCTATTTACCATAGCAAGACTCTGGAAACAACCAAGATGCCCTTCAACAGACGAATGGCTAAAGAAACTGTGCTACATATACACAATGGAATATTATGCAGCTGTCAGGAGAGATGAAGTCATGAAATTTTCCTATACATGGATGTACATGGAATCTATTATGCTGAGTGAAATAAGTCAGAGAGAGAGAGAAAAACGCAGAATGGTCTCACTCATCTATGGGTTTTAAGAAAAATGAAATACATTCTTGCAATAATAATTTTCAGACACAAAGGAGAAAAGAGCTGGAAGTTCCAGCTCACCTCAGGAAGCTCACCACAAAGAGTGATGAGTTTAGTTAGAGAAATAACTACATTTTGAACTGTCCTAATATTGAGAATGTATGAGGGAAATGGAGAGCCTGTTTAGAGTACAGGCGGGGGTCGGGTGGGGAGGAGGGAGATTTGGGACATTGGTGATGGGAATGTTGCACTGGTGATGGGTGGTGTTCTTTACATGACTGAAACCCAAACACAATCATGTATGTAATCAAGGTGTTCAAGTAAAAAAAAAAAGTCAAAAAATCTTCCCTAATATAAAACAATTATTTAGTTTTGGATTTTGGATTACATTGTGGTGCTCAGAATTTACTCCTGATTCTGTGATTAGGAGTCACTTCTGGCGGGGCTCTGGGGACCATATGGGGTATTGGGGATCAAACCTGGGCCAGCTGTTTGCAGGACAAGTGCCCTATTTTTTCTATTATCTTTCTGGCTACATATGGATTTTTTTTTTTTTTTTTTGGCCATTTCTGGTAGTGCTCAGGGGTTACTCCTGGTTCTGTGTTTAGGGTTCATTCCTGGCTGTGCTTAGGGACCATATGGGATGTCAGGGATCAAACCTGGGTCAGCTGTGTCAAGGCAAACATCCTCTCCGCTGCTCTGGCCCCATGCATAAGTATTTTAGAAACAATGTAATCTCTTTTCAAAAACTATTAAATTTAAATTTGTCTTTATCTATTGCTGTTTATTTTGAAATAATTGACAAAATTATTTTAGAATTGAGCTAAATTGCTTTAGGAAACTGATGTAATTTTTTGGACTTTAATCCAAAAAGTGCTGATAATTTATCACAACTTTGTGCTCTATATATTTGTAACCAAATGAATTAAGATCAGCTGTTTATGAGTAACGCAAGATATTTTTGGTCCTTTGCTATATTCAGAATGAAGTGTTAACAGTGCTAATGTATTTGCATTAACCATATAGATCTTTTGTAAGGGACAAAATAGAGATTTTTTTTTTCCCTGCTTTTTTGGCCACACTGGTGATGCTCAGGGGTTACTCCTGGCTATACGCTCAAAAATAAATTGCTTCTGACTTGGGGGACCATTTGGGACGCTGGGGGATCGAACAGCAGTTCATCCTAGGTTAGCGAGCACAAAGCTTGCGTCACTGCTCTGGCTCCAAAATGGAGAATTCTTTTTTTTTTTTTTTTTTTTTTTTGGTTTTTGGGCCACACCCGGCGATGCTCAGGGGTTACTCCTGGCTGTCTGCTCAGAAATAGCTCCTGGCAGGCACGAGGGACCATATGGGACACCGGGATTCGAACCAACCACCTTTGGTCCTGGATCGGCTGCTTGCAAGGCAAACACCGCTGTGCTATCTCTCCGGGCCCTATTATTATTATTACTATAATACATGCCTTCCTATATAAGCTTCTTTCCTGAGAGCCCATCCCTCTATAAGCCTTAGTTCTGCACCCGAAAAGGGGGTCCTGCCTTTTCCTAGGCTTTTCCCGGATCATGGCTTTCCAGCGCAGAGATAAAAAGTGAAGCAAAATAGTTTTATTTAGAGAAATGAGGAGAGAGAGAGACAGAGAGAGAGAGAGAGAGAGAGAGAGAGAGAGAGAGAGAGAGAGAGAGAGAGAGAGAGAGAGAGAGAGAGACAGAGAGAGAGAGACAGAGAGAGAGACAGTATTTGAATTGCAATGTTACTTTCTCTGTAAGGCTATGAAAGACTTAAACTTCTGTATTGTGGGATTTTTTTTTGGGGTGGGGGGAGGTATGAATCACACTTGCAGTGCTTGGGAGATTATGTGGTGCTGGGGATTAAGTCTTGGCCTTCAGCATGCCAAGCATGTGCTCCAGTCATTTGAGATTTTTCTCCAGAGATTACTCTCAGCTCTGAGCTCGGGGGTCATTCCTGGTGGTACTCAGTGGCTCATATGGGCCAAGGACCCAACCCAGGCCTCTCACATGCAAAGCATGTGCTATTAAAAAAATTAGCCCATTAAAAAAATTATGTTATCCAGGACCAGAGAGAGAATAGCAGGCAGGGTGCTTGCCTTACACATGGCTGAGCCGTAGTCACTACCCAGCATCCCATATGATTCCCAAGCCTAAAGCACTGTCAGAACTGATCCCTCAGCACAGAGCCAGGAATAAGCCCTGAGTATAATCAGATGTGTTTCAAAACAAAACAAAACAAAATAAAATAAATTGTTGTTTATATTATTAATATTGTGGTATGGATCAGACTTTGAAGGGCTCCAATACAGTTCTTTTACTCTTGCAGATACTGAGGTTTTTCTTTTTTTTTTTTTTGTAGTTGTGTTTTGGTTTTTTGTTGTTGCTTTTGGCCCATACTCAGTGATACTCAGAAATTACTCCTGGCTCTGTACTCAAGAATCACTTCTGGCAGTGTTCGGAGGACCATATGGGGTGCCAGGTATTGAACTAAGTTGAGCTGCATACAAGGCTGGAGCCCTACCTGCTATCCAATGTCTACAGACCAGATACTGAGTTCTATAACTGTTTTTTCCCCCTAAATATAGCAATCCAATAAATTTTCTACTTATTATTAATCATTAAAATAAAATTTGAAATAAAAATAAATTTTATTACTGTAATTTAAATAAAATATTAAAACACTAAAATAAAATAAACTGCACTATACTGGTGTAGAAACTATTTACAGTTGATAAATATTCAACACCATATCCAAGACACAGATTCTGTGTGTATATAATCTGTGACCACAGTGCAAGTAGATAGATTGCTGATGACAGAAAAACCTGAAAAATTTGGGGCAAGAAGACTTCTTAAGTTATACAACAATAACTAACTATGAAGGAAAAATTAATTAAGCTCCCTTATAATTAAAATCAGTTCTGGGTGGTACAGGAGGTAAGGCACTTGCCTTGCATACAGCTGAGATGCTGCAGTGCTGGTTTGAATTCCCACAAGGGGTTACTGCTGAGTACAGAGTCAGGAATAACCCCTAAACACCACTGGGCACAACCTCCAGAAAACAAAACAAAACACGGGACCCTACAACATCTGTTCTTCAAAGGACACTGTCTTAGTTGACCTGGACTGCCTTATAAAATACAATAGGCTGGATGTATGTCTCTGACATAAAGGGTCTTAGCCTCTTTAGTAATCAGTGAAATATAAATGAAAACCTTTGGTGGGGCTGGAGAGAGAGAGGGGGTAAAGTGTTTACCTTGCACACTGCAGACCCTCATTTGGTTCCCTAAGCACGATTAGTACTCATCCCTGAGTATAGCCAGCTATGGCCTAAACTCACCCGCTCAAAACAAACAAACAAACAAACAAACAAACAAATGAAAATCTTTGTGGGAAATCACTCAACAAACACTGCTTGTGCCAGATGGTGAGTCCACACCAAGCACCATGTTTTTAACACCCTTAAGTGAATGGGTCTGTTGAAACAGGATAGCAGTGGAGAAATAATACCAAGCCAGTCAGGACACGATTTATTGGAGGCAGCCTGCTTTTTACCTCCTGGCTTCTCTCTTCCATGTGCTCTCTCTGCGCCCCCCCCCCCAAAGCTAGAACCCCTCTCTCTTTATTCTCCAGAACCAAGTCCACCAGGGTGTGTGTGTGGGAAGGTTCTGTAATCTAGGCGTGCTTTTACATATCAAAGGAAGAGGTTACCAGGAAGAGGCAGTCCGGGAACACCTTTGTTTGCGGTTGATAGCTGGGTATTATCTTATAACCAGAGTGATAGTTTTGTGAGCAGGGCGTTTTCCCTAATGTGGCTGACCCAGGATGGCTCCCTGGCACATGACCAGGATGGATCCCTGAGCACATGGTCCCCTGAGCACATCAGGAGTGATCCCTGACTGCAGAGCCTGGAGTAAGCTCTGAGCACCATCTGGTGTGACTTCAAAAGCCAAAAACAAAAACAAAAACAAAAACCAAAACCCATTGACAAAACAAAAACCCATAGGTGTGGTGGTAAGGAAGTAGAGCAACTAGAAGTCTCATGCACTATTGGTCAAGATGGGAATTCGTTAAAACCTCTTTGGAAAACTGGCAGAATTCCTACACTTTGAGCATATGCATGGGGACTTATGCCCGAGCAGTAGTACTGCTGGAGGTTGGCAAGGAATCTCTCCGGTAGAAATGCATACTTCTGTTATTCAAAAGACAAGCAAACGTTTAGAGCATCAGTATTCACTGATGAATACTGAGCACAGAACTACTCAGTAGTGGCAAGTTCAAAATTAAATACCAGAAAAACAGTGAAAATGAGTGAATGATTCCCATATGCAACAGCATAAAGGGTTCTTAAATCATATTGAGGATAGGAGACATGGGTATACCCAGGCATCTGTAGGATTCCATTTATCTAGTTAAACTCCTGTGATTTCTCTATGATCTTTATCTCTAGTGCTGTGCTTGAGGGTGGTAGCTTCTGTAAGTAAGGCTCTGTAAGTAAGGGGCTGTAAGTAAGGGGCACAGCTGTAAGTAAGGCGCTAGTCGTGCTTGCTCCTGAGCTGGGTGGTGGTTACTCAAGGCTCATTCATTCTGTAGAAATTCATCAGGCCCAGTGTAATGATTGTGCTTTTCTCTTTATATGTTTTTCTTCAATACAAAGTTGATTTAAAGACAGTTATATTCTTTTTTTTTTACTATTCTTTTTTTGATGTGTGTATCTGGGGGACATACATACCTGGCAGTGCTCAGGCATTGCTCCTGACTCTGTGCTCAAGAGGGATCTCTGCATGGTTGGTTTCCTGAGCACTGCTGGAGTGATCCCTGCGCCCAGAGGTGGGAGGAACTGAAATGTGTGCCCACTTCCCACTCCCATATAAAAATAAATTAAAAAGAAGTGCGCTTGGGACTTGGGAGATTTCTCAAAGGTTGAGCCCTAGCATGTCCCACAGCTCGAGTTCAGTCCACAGTGTCGTTCCCCCCACCCCATGTCCTCACGCCTCACCACTGGAAGTAGCCCACCACCATATTGCTGGCCCCTGGCATTGAGACATTGGGCTGCATAGCTGAACTGCATATTGCCAGGAATGACCATGCCCCTCGCACTGCTGGGGAGGCCCCAAAACAGTAAAAGAAAAGAAACAGTTAAAAAAAACACACATGGTTTTGATTTCTTTAGTGAAATTTGTAGTAAGCTTTCTTCAAAGTAAGGGAACAAGTTCTTACATAAAATATCTTAAACTTCTTATATCTATAGCCTTGAAAAATAACTTCTCAGATACTTTTCTGTTAAATTCTTAGGGCAACCTTAGGAGTGTCACTCTCCAGATTTATTTTATTTTATTTTGCCCCCAGAAAAAGCAACCTTGAGTGATTCTGATTTCAGAGCTTATGCTACAAAGGAGTTAATGAGGTAGAATATAAGAATCCTTAGGTTGAGGCCGGGGAGATGGCACAGTGGTAGGGTGTTTGCCTTGCATGCAGCCAATCCAGGACGAATGGTAGTTCAAATCCTGGCATCCCATATGGTCCCCCAAGCCTGGAGTGATTTCTGAGTGCAGAGCCAGGAGTAACCCCTGAGCACCGCTAGGTGTGACCCAAAGACCAAAAAGAAGAAGAAGAATCCTCAGGTAAAACTGGAATAGGATTGAGAGTCTAGAAGGAAAGTCATGCATTTGTGGTCAGCTAATTTCTTACCAAGTATGTCAAATCTACTCAGTGATGGAAGAACTGTCTTTTGTCTAATAATGCTGGACCACACGAATATTCACACCCAAGAGATGGACTTGGGCTCCTTACCTGATCTCGAACACAAGATTTAGCTCAAAATGAATCAAAAGATCTAAATCTATTCTTAGGAAGTGAGTGAAAATCCACATGACCTTGAATATGTGTGTGTGTGTGTGTGTGTTTTAGGAATGACAAACACATTCAAAGAAAAACGTCAGTTTAAAACTTGGTTGCATCAAAAGAAACCATCAAGAAACTGGTCAAGAAAACGACAAGACATTTCAAAGAATGAGAAAACATTGGGAAAGCATGTCTCACTTTAGGGCCTCAATTTTAAGAGATAAAAGAAACCCTTGCAATTCAACAACAAAAAAAGGGCAGTGCAATTTATTTATTTTTATTTAATTTTTTAGTCATTGTGAAATTCCCTCCATCAGTTCTCCCTCCCCCCAATTGCTTCCTACTTACCAGTCTGCCTCTACAGGAGGCACTTTTTAAAAAAACTTTTTTTTTTCTTTCGTACTCTGATTAACTGTATTGTTACTGATAGCCAAAAAGTGGAGATACTCCAAACATACACCAGCTGGTAAAGAAGTAAAATGTATATACATACAGTGGACTATTTATTGGCCCTCAAAAGAAGAAAAGGCCTGCTACAGTGTATGTGTGACCTTGAAAGCCAGTCACTGACGTGGCAGATTGATGCTTCTGCTTGTCTGAAATGTTTTAAGTGGGCAAATCCAGAGAGACAGCAAGCGGATTTGTGGTTGCCAGGGAATGAAGGGAGAATTAGTGCCAACCGTTAAGAGGAATAGGGTTTTATTTGGGAGTACTAGGGATGTTCTGGAATTTGTGGTGAAAATAGCACATCTTGAATGTGCTAAGACCCATTGAAAATGCACTTTTAAAGGACGAGTTTTCTCTTGACTACAGTACTCTCAGTCCATTCAGGCAGCTCTTACAGACGGTCAGCATTTATGTGGTACCAGGTTTATGTGGTGCCAGGTTTATATAGGAGCTCATAAACCTCAGAAATGGATTCCTTGCAAAGAGTTTTACAAGTCTGAGATGGGGTGCTTGTCTGCTTCTGTGAGGCACCTCTTCCACCACCCTCATTGGCTCTCCACTGAGTGGGCGGGACAAGACGGCTCTCTGGGGCTCCTGTCCTCAGGGCACCGGTGTCTCCAGTGAGTCTCTGCCTTCCTGACCTACTTACCTGACAGAGGCTCCACCTCCCTGTGACTGCCATCTTGAGCCTTAGGGTTTCAACATAGGAGTTTGAGGACACAGAGATTCAGCCTGTGGGAGAAGAATATCTTCAGAAGGGCTAATCAGAAGTTTAAGTATTGTATTACTGGGTGGCAGGGCTAAGCTGTGTGGTGCAGGCAGTGAGAAGGGGCAAGATTGGCGAAACACTGGAGAACACTGATGAGGAACACTGATGGGGAACAGTGGGAAACACTGATGAGGAGTCTGGGGGTTTTATACCCCTGGCTTATAATAGGAGCAAGACTTCCAGAGGCGGGTGGGCTTTTTTGTTAGTAGGCAGTTGGGGCAAAAGGCATGGTCTGAGCAGAAGCATGGGGGACCATATGGGGTGCAGAGGACTGAACCCAGGTTGGTTGTATGTAAGGCAAGCTCTATACCTTCTGTAGAATTTTTTTATTTTTGGTTTTTCAGGCCACACCCATTTTATGCTCAGGGGTTACTCCTGGCTAAGGGCTCAGAAATTGCCCCTGGCTTGGGGGACCATATGGGATGCTGGGGGATCTAACCGCGGTCCTTCCTTGGCTAGAGCTTGCAAGACAGACACCTTACCTCTAGCGCCACCTTCACCGACCCCAGTACCTTCTGTAGAATTTATTGTATTGCTCTGGCCCATGAAGAGAAAGTTGTTTATTCATAGGGCCAGGGACTTGGGACTGGCTTAGGACTTGGTATGCAATTTGATGTGGAGTCATGGGTTAATCTGACAGTTCAAATCTCTTTTCTTCCAGTCTTTCATCATGTTGGTATAACTGAATATAAACGTACCAAGGCCTAGGTCTTGTTGCAAGGGTGTGGGGCCCGCTTTGATCTTGTATCTAAATCATCTCTCTATATTTTATTCTTTATTGGTGCCACAACCTATGGTGTTCAAAGTTACTTGGCTCTGCTCTCAGGGATCTCTCCTTGCGGGGCTCTTGGGACCATATTAAACCCAGTGCCAGGGATCGAACTCAGGTCGGTCAGCCATGTGCAAGTCAAGCATTCTACTCTATTTTTTTTGTTTGTTTGTTTGTTTTTGGGTTACATTGGGCAGCGCTCAGGGGTTCTTTTTGGCCCTACGCTTAGAAATCACTCCTGGCAGGCTCAGGGGACCATACGGGATGCCGGGATTCAAACCACTATCCTTCTGCATGCAAGGCAAACGCCTTATCTCCATGCTATCTCTCTGGCCTCTCTACTCTCTATATTAATTCTCTAGCCCTCTAAAGTATATTTTCTCATTTCAATTTTTATCCCATATTTGCTATGGGAACTCAGAGATTCCCCAACTCTTGAAATTAGACCTGCATTTCTCAAATGTATGGTATAACCTGTATACAACAAAGTGTAATGAAGATAAGGAATATTGGAGCCACAGTGATAGCACAGTGCGTAGGGCATTTGCCTTGTATGCGGCTGACCCAAGTTCGATGTCCGGCATTCCTTATCCATGAACCTGCTAGGAGTTAACTCCTAAGCATTGCTGGGTGTGGCCCCCCAAAAAAGATAAAGAATATTTCTGTCATCTTGGAAAATCTCTTCATACTTTGCTGTCTATCTCATCTAGGCAACTGCTGGTCTTTTTTGTTTGTTTGTTTTGTTATGTTTAGAATGAACTTCAAAAATGAACTTTATAAATAGGGGGATGAACTCTTTAGAGTCTGGCTTCTTTTACTTAAATGATTTTTTGGGTAGGGGGAGTATACCTGGCAATGCTCAGGAGTTACTCCTAGCTCTGCACTCAGGAATTACTCCTGGTAGGCTGGGATACCAGGGATTGAGTGGATTGGCCGCATACATAGAAAACACCCTACCTATTGTTTTATTGCTCTGGTCCTAAATGGTATTTTTTATGCTTTTCCATGTTGTTGCACAGATTTCTAACTACTGAATTAGATTCTTAACTAATTGCTGAGTAGTAGAAGTATATGAGTAACCCATGCTATGTATTGATTCAGTTACCTGTTGGTCCATACTATGTTTATCCATTCAGTTACCTGTTGGTAGGGGCCAGAGAGATAGCACAGTGGTATTTGCCTTGCAAGCAGCTGATCCAGGACCCAAGGTGGTTGGTCCAAATCCTGGCGTCCCATATGGTCCCCCATGCCTGCCAGGAGCTATTTCTGAGCAGATAGCCAGGAGTAACCCCTGAGCACCGCCGGGTATGGCCCAAAAACCAAAAACCAAAAAACAGTTACCTGTTGGTAAACAATGCTTTTATTTCCAATTGTTTTTTTCTTGGTTTTGAAGCCATACCCGAATGTGCTCAGGTGTTACTCTTACTCAAGGCTCCAAGGTATCATCTGGGTGCTGGGGATCAAAATGGGTGGGCTTTTGAATGCAAGGAAGGAGCCTTACCTCTGTACTCTCTCTAGCCCGAATGAAAACATTCCGAATCCTTACGTAACATTTTCTATCAGTGTCGTGTCTTCAGTTTGTAATAACTGTGTGACAGTAAGCATTAGCTGGGTTTTTCAATTGTTTCCTAGACATAAGGTGAATATCAGAAAACTGGAATTTTCCCTTGACATGACTGTGATCAGTAAACAACATTTATTTATAGGGATGTCTTCTTTGATGAGAAAATGAGACACCCTGCTTGACTCACCCTAAGACGCAGATGCTTTCAGATCCTGGTAGGGGAGCCCTTGCCAGCAGCATCTGTTTCTGTTGACCAGACAGATGATTTCTGCAGGGTTTCTCACTTTTTGTTTTGAAGGGCAGCATCTCTTTGACTGGTTAAACCAGTTCACAAATGAAAACATTGATGCAGGCTAATATTTTGCAACTTTCAGTACTCTGGTGATGTGAATTTTGTGTAAATTGGTACCATTAGGTGGTGAAACATCAATTCCCAAGTAACCTTGGCGTGTCCTTGGGTTCTTTGTCCTTTGGTTCTGCACATGGGTTCTTGTTGACCCATCAGTTCACTTGGCAGCAAACACAGAACTTTCCCTGTGTGCAAAGCTCTGTTCTTTCCTCAGGAACCACAAATGTAAGAGTTAGACACCCTCTTAGTTCCTGAGAACATACTGTTTTTGCAGTGCAAGCTGGAAACAGACCACCGAGCTCCACTCAGGTGCGTCAGTCAAAATTTTCCCGTCAGGTTAGTGGGGACTTCCACACTGAGGGGGTCTAGGAAGACCTAGAACAAAATCACAGTTGAGCTGAGAATTGTACGGTGAGCAGGAATTGGCTAGGTAAGGAATCCAGAAGGGAAAGGACTGGGGAAATAATACAGAAGGGGTCCTGGGTTTCAGCCCCAATACTGCTGATTACCCCATACGGTTTCTTGAGACTGCCAGGAGCAATTTCTGAGCACAGTGCCTGGATTTACCCCTGAGCGCTGCTGGGTGTGGCCCCAAAACCAAACCAAACCAACCAACCAAACAAAAACAAACTCAGGGACCTTAAATGATACTGAACCTGGGTAGGCCACCTGCCACACCAGTGCCCTACTCTAAATTTTCTTACCAGCCTTGGATTCTTTTTATTCCTATTAAAGTAGCCATTCAGTGTTCCACTTTCTAAGAAGCAAATAGGTTTGTTTATCATTGAAACTGTATCCTTTTTTTGCAAGACTAAAAGGCTATAACCCTGAGCTATGGAGCCAGCTGTGAGAGACTCTCCTTTTTGACACATCTTTTCTTCCAGAAGAGCATAACATGTAGTTCTTGATTTGTTTTATCTAATAACCCAGAACCATTAAAAGAAATATCTGTGGTTTGATCAGGCGGTGCTGAGATCTCTTCCACGCTAATTTGTTCTGATCTCTTCAGCTCCTTTGTGACTTTTAAATAGCTTTTGTCTGCAGTTAACAATGAAAGATTAATGCATCACCATATTCTTTCCCATTTGTCTTTTCAGCTCTTTTTAAAAATGTATTCGATGTTTGTAATGTATTGGGATTTGGTTTGTTTTGGGCCACAACCAATGGTGCTTAGCAGCTATTCCCTGCTGGTGCTCTGGGGTCTCCCCTAGCAGAGCTTCAAGGAATAACTTCATGATTTCTTTCTTGTTTTTCCTCTTAGGAATCTAGCAGTCTCTTTTTGTTTGGGGCCCACACCAGGTGATGCTCAGGGGTTACTCCTGTCTCTGTATTCAGGAATTGTTCCTGGCGGGCTTGGGGGATCAGAGGGGATGCTTGGGATTGAACCTGGTCAGTGCTTGTAAGGCAAGTGCCTTTTCTAAGCCATACTCTCTCTGGCCCTCCTCAACCAGCAGATTCAACACTTAACTAGCTTTGATCCTATTTAGCAAAGTGCTAGCTAGAATGAAGTGACTTTTTAATTTGATATTTTTTGGTTTTTGGGCCACACCTGGCAGCGCTCGGAAATCGCTCCTGGCAGGCTCGGGGGACCATTTGGATGCCTGGAATTGAACCCAGGGCCATTCTTGGTTGATCTTGTGCAAGGCAAACGCCTGCTGCTGTGCTATCTTGTAGGCCCAAATGAAGTGATTTTAACCATAAGTGGAAAAATTGTGAAAATGTATCTCATTGCCTGTTAGTAATTTTCTCTTTTTTTTTCTCTTTTCTTCCTCTCCATGCAAGATGCGCAGGCCCGTCAGGGCTACATCTGGCAGTGACTGTTTTAGTTTTATTATTTATTTCTTTTCTTGCATATTTGCAAGAAAAGTATGCAAGTATGTTGCATACATAGTTGCATATGTATGCATCAAATATGCATACAGTTGGGGCCAGAGCTATTGCAGTGGTAGGGTGTTTGCCTTGCACGCAACTGACCCAGGATGGATGGTTTCATTCCTGGCATCCCTTGTGGACCCCTGAGCCTGCTGGGAGCGATTTCTGAGTGCAGAGCCAGGAGTAACCCCTGATGGCCTCTGAGTGTGGCCCAAAAACCAAAAAAGAAAAAAAAAAGTATGTATATAGCTCTGTTTATGGTAA
Source organism: Suncus etruscus (assembly GCF_024139225.1). Lineage (NCBI taxonomy): Eukaryota > Metazoa > Chordata > Mammalia > Eulipotyphla > Soricidae > Suncus > Suncus etruscus. Next base: position 192,987,463 of record NC_064848.1, on the reverse strand, counting down.
CTTCCTGGCAGTACTAAGGGGTGTTGGGGATTGAACCTGGCATCAGCCACATGCAAGTCAAGTGCTGTACCTCATATTATCTCTCCAACCCCGGTTGCTATCTTCTTAAAACTATATGTCATAATTTATTTTGTTGAGGTATTTAGAAGATGACTTTTCTTTGTCTATATGAGGTGAGGTTCATAATGAGATATCTTAGGAAAAGGTATTCTTTCAGGATACATGTTATCAGTCTTACTGAATTTAATTTCACTAAATATCTGTGGTCTGAGATATTTTTCAATTAAATTAAAAGTAAAGTCAAATAAACTTGAGCCTCAGAGAGAACTTACTGGTAACTGTAGGGGACTTTGACTTGGCTGGTAGAGTTGTGTTTCAAAGCATGGAGTGTATCTTAGTATCTTGTTTTTTTCTTCGTGCCTTTTGCTCTCTCAGATCCATTTACTCTCATTAGCAGAGTTGTCCTGCATTAAACCAGTGAAGCAGTGAGAGTGTCTTCCTTCTAGTGTTTGTCTCTAATATCCCAGGGGTGGGTGATTTGGGGATCTGTGAGGGTGTCACGTGTGATGGGCTGTGATGGGCCACATGTGTGCCCAGGAATGGCAGGAAGTTTCCAGAAGAAAAGATTTAGCACAGAGGAATGTCAGCTGGGGCTCACAGAATATAGGTGTTGACAGCAAGCTCCATAGATGAGAGTCCAGAAGGTATGAAACATTTCTCAAGGTAAAAATCACATTTATTTCTAATCATTTTTTAGAGTATGCAAGCAGCCCGGTGCCCTACAGATGAACTGTCACTAACCAACTGCGCAGTTGTGAATGAAAAGGATTTCCAGTCTGGCCAGTGAGTATCTCACTTTCTTTTAACTTGCTGAGTACTTTATAAATGTGTGTGTGTGTCTGTGTCTGTGTGTCTGTGTGTCAATCACCTGGTGATGCTCAGGGGTTACTCCTGGCTATGTACTCAGAAATCGCTCCTGGCTTGGGGGACCATATGGGACGCTGGGGGATCGAACTACAGTCTGTCCTAGGTCAGCTGCTTGCAAGGCAAACGCCCTACCGCTATGCCACCACTCTGGCCCTTATTGAATGCAGCTTAACTTAGATATGAAGGGGAACTGGATCTATATAGTACGGCAGAGAGGACACTTACCTTGCATGTGGCCTACCCAGGTTCAGTCCTGTATGGTCCCGGGAGCACTGTCCCGGTATCCTGTCTGGTCTCCTGAGCACTGCCAGGAGTAATTCCTGAGCACAGAGCCAGGAGTAATTCCTGGGCACTGCCAGGTGTGACTCAAAACAAAAACAACAATAATGAGGGGAGAGAAAGAGAGGAAACACGTCTTTAAGAGAGAGTTCGGGCTTTTCCCAGTGGAGAAAACAAAGAGACATGGAAGCAAGCGAGATACATGTTCAAAGGAGAACATGGGCTTGAAGAGCAAGAGCCTCCATATTTTTGAGTAAAATCTTTGTTATTTTTTTGTTTGTGGGCCACACCTGGCAGTGCTCAGGGGACTTTCTGTGGTCCTATCATTTGAAGTGGGATCACAGCCACAGCTGCATCCTCAGCAAGAGCTTTAATCCCTGAACTGTCTCCACATTATTTTTCATTCTTTTTGCAAGGCTGGAAACGAAAGAGATGAATGTTATATAGTTCAGTTCTTACTATGTCAAACTTTGATACATACTTTTAAAAATGGTGCATATTTTTTTGTTTGTTTGATATTTGGTCCACAGCCAGCTGTGCTGCGGGGTTGTTCTTGGCTCTGCACTCAGGAATTATTCCTGGCAGTTTGGCTATAATAGATGCCAGGGGTCAAACCTAGATAAGCTGCACACAAGGCAAAAGCCTTACCCACTTTACTATTTCTCTGGCTCCTAAACATTTTTTAATATAAATCGTGGTATAATCATTAAGGTTTTGACTGTGGAATCAAAATGGGTGAATCCTGGTTCTGCCAATGATAATCTGAATGACCAGGAATAAATTATTTTCTCGCTCTGTGCTCCTCTGTCCTCCATCTTAAGATGGGGAGGCTGATAAAAAATCTTCCTCTATGTATTGTAAGGATTGGGTAACACAGTTAAAATACTTTCAACAGTGCCTAGTTTTTAGTAAGCCTTTAAAACATATTAGCCGTTTGATCTTTTTTACTGTGGCAAGCTTAGAAACATGAAAATTGGAAGCACAAAAATGTAGAATCTTCATTGCAATTTGGCTCTCATTTATTTGAATTAGTTTTTATCATGGCTGCTAGAATTTTTGAACACTCTGTTACCAATCAAGGGCTCTATAGCCCCTGAAGCTGGTGAAGGGAGGTGGAGAGAGGCTGCATACAGGCACGCAGAGCAGTGAGGAGGCAGAACCACACCCTAAGGCTCTTGCATTGACCTGAAGGCCTGGCCCAGAATCTCAAGGAGTGACCTCTTGCCCCTTGAAGGGTTACTGGGGAGGATTTTTTCCTCCACCCCATAAAAACAATCAGTGCTGGATAGGAACAATAGCACAGAAGATCAGGTGCTTGCCTTTCGAACACCCAACCCGTGTTCAATTCCTGGCATCCCATTTGGTCCCCTTAACACCACCAGGAATAATTCTTGAGTGCAGAGCCAGGAGTAACCTTTGAACATTATTGGGTGTGGCCTAAATTAAAAAATCAGTGATTATTTATAACACTCCTTTACACATGTTAGGAATGCAGTGTACTTATGATGGAGTTATTTTGAATATGTTTTTAATATCACAGTATTATAGTGTTGTAAAATGCTGTATTACAGACTCTAACTCTGTCTCATACACATTCATTGATTATTTTCTGGTGTAGGAGATTATCACAAGAAGACTGATTTTGGGTCAGAGTAATAGTACGGGGGTAAGGAGTTTGCCTTGCATGTGATTGACTCTGGTTCCATTCAGAACCACATATGATCCCTTGAGTACTGCTGGGACTGACCCTGAATACAGCCAGGAGTAAGCCCTAAGCACTCCAGGGTGTGGCTCCTTGCCTCCATATAAGGGTGACTATATAGAAAAATATATATTTATATTTATTTTGTTTGTTATATTTATATTATATATTACAAATATATAAATATATATTTATTTTATATATATTTATATTAACATATATTTTGGTTTTGGGACCACATTCAGTGACGCTCAAGAGTTACTCTTGGTAGGCTCAGGGGACCATATGGGATGCTGGGGATCGAACCCGGGTGTGTTCCAGGTTGGTTGCATGCAAGGCAAATGCCTTACCGCTGTGCTATCACTCTGGCCCCAGAATAATTATATTTTAACTATTTATGGGTAACTTTTTTTTGTTGTCTTTTGGGTTATACTCAGCAGGCTAAGGACTTATTCCTGTCTTGGGGCTCAAGGATCAATTCTCGTGAACTCGAGTACCATATGGGATGCCAGGGATTGAATCTAGGTCAGCTGTGTGCAAGGCCATTGCCCTAGCCACTGCACTATTGCTACAGCTCTTTTTTTTTTTCTTCCGGGTCACACCCATTTGATGCTCGGTTACTCCTGGCTAAGCGCTCAGAAATCGCCCCTGGCTTGGGGGGACCATATGGGACGCTGGGGGATCGAACCGCGGTCCTTCCTTGGCTAGCGCTTACAAGGCAGACACCTTACCTCTAGTGCCACCTCGCCGGCCCCTGCTACAGCCCCTTTTTACTGGTAACTTCTGAGCTGGGCAAATAAGCTCCAAATGCATCAAAATAGTAAACACTTAGTTATGTATTATTAGTAGTCAATGTATTTTGGTTTTATAACATTTAAATTCCTACCATCTTTTAAATTTTGCAGGTTGTTCTTATTTCAACCTGTTGTAGGAATCAGGAAGAAATTGATCGAATATTCTTAAAAACTAAGTTTTGGTTTTGTTTTCTTTCTTTTTATGTTTTTGTTTTGGAACCACACCCTGCAGTGCTCTTGTAAAATCTGGCTCAGCACTCAAGGATCCAGCACAGGTCGGCAGCATGCAAGGCAAATGCTCTACTTACTGTACTAGATCTCCCGCCTCTCAGGCACTCTTAAGTGTTCTAGTTTGCTCACTTCATGATGAATGTCATGGAGTCAGTGTTTTGTACCTTTCCTTGCTTGGTCCTAATTCTGCTCTGTGATGCCTCTTTTTCCTGTAACGTGTTTAGGTGCACTGGATTGGGAATGAAATTATTGATCTGGATTCTCTCTGGGCTCTGATTTTTATCACTTGGTGGTCCTCCAGTTGTTGCAAAGGAACAGGCTTGGAAACGATTCCTCTCTCCTTCTCCCTGAGCATGCAGTGCTAACTCAGCTTCTGTCTTTCAGGCATGTGATAGTGAGGACTTCACCCAATCACAGGTACACATTCACCCTGAGGACCCATCCATCTGTGGTTCCAGGGAGCATCGCCTTCAGCTTACCTCAGGTAACATGGGGGAGCTTTTCTCTTTAGCATCTTAAGAATGAATTCATTGAAGGTGCATATACCTCAACATGTGTATTGATTTGCAAAGGAGAACATCGAGGTTTGCGGATAGAGTGATAGTACAGTAGGTAGGGTGTTTGCCTTGCATGTTGCCAACCTGGGTTTGAGTCTCCTGATCTACATGGTCCCCCAAGCACTGCCAGGAGTAACCCTTGAGAACACCTGATCTGACTAAAAGCCAAATAAGAAATACCACTTATTTGTATAATTGATATAGAATATTAATTATTTTATTTTATTTTTTTCTTTTGAAGGGGGACATACCTAATGGTCCTAGGGGGTTATTCCTGGCTCTCTATTTAGGACACTCCTGGCTCTGGTCCCTAATAATAATGACTTTATTTATTTTTAATTATTTTGGGTTTTGGGCCACACTTTGCTCTTCGCTCGAAATTACTCCTGTCAGGCTGGGGGACCATATGGGATGCCAGAGAGCAAACCTTGGGTCCATCCCGATTGGCCTCATGCAAGGCAAACACCCTACTGCTGTGCTATCTTTCTGGCCCCAATAATAATAATAATAGTAATAATAATAATAATGATTTTAAAAGGCAGTGATGAGGGCTAGAGAGATAGCACAGCGGTAGGGCATTTACCTTGTATGCAGCAGACCAGGAGGGACCTGGTTTGATTCCCGGCATCCCAGATGGTCTCCAGTCAGGCCATGGGTGATTTCTGAGTGCAGAACCAGGAGTAACCCCTGAGCGCCACTGGGTGTGGACCCAAAACCAATTAATCAATCAAGTTAAAAAAAAAAAGGCAGGACTGGAGAGATAGCATGGAGGCAGGGCGTTTGCCTTGCATACAGAAGGACAGTGGCTTGAATCCTGGCATTCCAAATGGTCCCCTGAGCCTGCCAGGAGCAACTTCTGAGCGTAGAGCCAGAAGTAACCCCTGAGCACTGCCAGGTGTGACCCTCCACCCCCCCCCCCAAAAAAAGGGCAATGTTATTAGGTTAAAAGTACTGTTTCTTAGGTGGGGCCATATGGCTCTTTTGTGTGGGCCAGGAGATTCTAAAGGGCCAAAGGTGCAAACTGTAAATGGGAGTCTTCGACATAAGACCAGGGAGCCAACCAGTAGGACAGAGGGGGCCATAGTACAGAAACAAGGTCGGAAGGGACCTCCATCAGCAGAAGCGGAGAAACCTTAGACTGCAGACTGTGGTCTGAGTCACTTTCTCATACACTCAGCCTGGTTTAGGGAGCTGTCTTTAGTCACTACAGGGCTTTCTTACAGTTGGAACTGTTGGGGCTTCTGTGGCAGGAAGATTGCTGAGCCCTTCCCAGGTCCAGAGCATGGAGACTAGAAGCTCTGCTAGTACCAGGCTTCCCCTACCCGCCTTTGCTGCTGATCCCACAGCTGCCAGCACCAACAATGCAGCTTCCACTTCCTTCTGGTTTGCTAATAAGCTTTGATTGACTCCCCTGGGGTTTAGAGAAAGCGATTTAGCACTCCTTAGGGAACTACTCAAGACTGCTTGAATCATCCAGCTGTTCTGGGGCATTTCCTCTCACACCACTCTACCCTTTCTTCACTCAAAGGGCCCTGAATCTTCGATCAAATTATCAGATTCCTAAACTTTCTGCTCTTGTTTTATAGATCAAGGTTGGAGGTGCCTCTGAGTTCCCAGCTTTTACAGGGTATTTTAGTGGTTGGAAATGGGATTTCTGATTATTTTTCTTGTCTTTCCACTTTTAAACAACAACAAAATTCACCATCATTTACTATAGAAAAGTACTATTATAAATTGCCTTTACACATATTAGCTTCTTTTTTCTGTTGTTGTTTTTGGGCCACACATGGTAACACTTAGGGGTTACTTCTAGCTCTGCGCTCAGAAATCACTTCTGGCTATGGGGATCATATGGGAGGCCAGGGGATCGAACCGCAGTTTGTCCTAGTTTGTCCTAGCAAGTGCAAGGCAAATGTCCCACTGCTTGCACCACTGATCTGCCAGACCCTAGCCTTTTTTTTTTTTTTTTAATTCTTGGGCCACAATCTGTGATGCTCAGGTTACTCCTGGCTTTGCACTCAGGAATCTTGGCCGGCTTTGGGGCCCAGAGGGGATGCTGGGGATGGAACCTGGGTCAGCCATGTATAATGCAAATGCCCTACCTGCAGTATTATCTCTCCAGTGCCAAAATAGCTTCTTTACTTCTCAAAACACTGCTGTAAGGTAGATACGGTTATCAGAGGTCGTCTTTAGAGTAGAAATGTAGAACTTTGTGTGGCTCTTATGATCTCCCAGTTTGGGTGTCTACAAAGGAGGCTGTGAAGGTGGTTTTGAAGGTGATCAGAAGTGGAATGAGGTGTTACAAAGGGAGGAGGTAGAGAGCAGAGGAAGGGGGAGAGAGGAGCTAAAAGAAAAAAAGCCCTTGGTGTTGCACAGTTTGGACCAACATCTTAACTACCCACCATGAAATCCGTGATGTGCAGAGGAATAGACAAGCTTGATTTTCAGCCCAAAATTGTTTTTCTCGCTGTTCTCTGGGGAGCTGTCAATAGTTGCTAATTTTGAACTTTATACCAAGCCAGCCCCCAGTTTCTGCCTGAACACAATCTGGCCTGCCCCTGTACATCTTGCCATTGTGACCAGACAGTTTTTGGAAGAAGCTCAAGTCTGCTTGCAAATGCCTGAAAATCCTTTGGCTGCTATTCAGAGCAGACGTAACCAAAAATAAAGGTGATTTGAATCCCTGCTTGGGTTTCGGGACAGATTATCTGGCAAGTTTCTATGTCATTTTGATGGGTTGAATATATATGTTTGTGTGTACATATACATATATATGTATGTATATATATTCAATATTTATCATTTGGCTTTTTGGCTACACTTGGTGATGTTTAGGGGTTACTCTTGGCTCTGCACGCAGAAATTACTCCGGGCAGGCTCAGGTGACCATATGGGGTGCCGGGTATCAAACCTGGGTTGGATGCATGCAAGACAGATGCTTGTCCCACTGCCATATCACGCTGGTCCCTGAATATATCTTTCTATACAACATATATATATATATATTTATATATATTTTATAAAATCAGTATTTAATGAACCATACTAGATTTAGAACCCTGAAGTATTACCTGAGATAGCAGATACCGTCAGAAACATTATATTGTGGAAAACAGCAGCTCACTTGGGGGCAAATTTTCCTTTAAAAATGCATGGTGTAGGGCTGGAGTGATAGTACAGTGGTAGGGTGTTTGCCTTGCACGATACCAACCCAGGATGGACTTGGGTTTGATCCCCAGCATCCCATATGATCCCCGAGCCTGGCAGGAGTAATTTCTGAGCACAGAGCCAGGAGTAAGCCCTGAGTACTGCTGGGTGTGACCCAAAAGACAAAAAAACAAAACAAAACATGGTATGTATGTTTGGGACAATATTCAGATACAAACTATAGCCTGCCTATTTCCTCAGTCACTGAAATATTCCACAGACTGGGGGCCTTAGAAGGACAGAAATTAATTCTTTTCTAATTTCTGGGGCTACAGATCTGAAACCCAGTTGTCAAAAGGGCACTCTGTTCTCTCTGAAAGTATTCAGGGAGAGTCTGTTCTGTTCTGTTCTGTGCTTAGTGTCTGGCCTTGCTGACAGGTTTACTCTTCATGACTGGTGAAGTATCACCTCATCACCTGGTAACCTTCTCTCAGTTATGAGGACACCGTCCCTGGGTGGCACAAGTGTACAGTGGTTAAGGTGCTTGCCTTGTACTCAGACAGCTCTGTTCCATTCCCAGTATCCAGTATGGTCCCTGCCAGTAGTGATAACTGAGCACAGAACCAGGAGTAAGCCTTGAGTAATGCTGGGCATGGACATCTGAAGGAGAGAGAAAATAAAAAAGGACACCAGTCAGTACTGGCTAAGGGCCACCCCATGTCAGTGTGACCTTAGCAGCTTGATGGCTGCCTCAAGGGCCATGTTTCTTTTTTTTTTTTTTTTTTTTTTTTGGTTTTTTGGGCCACACCCGTTGACGCTCAGGGGTTACTCCTGGCTATGCGCTCAGAAGTTGCTCCTGGCTTGGGGGACCATATGGGACACCGGGGGATCGAACCGCGGTCCGTCCAAGGCTAGCGCAGGCAAGGCAGGCACCTTACCTCTTGCGCCACCGCCCGGCCCCGTGGGGGCCATGTTTCTAAATGCTATCGTGGACAGAAGTCTGGACACAAAGGTACCAACATGCATTTAGATGGAGGGTAGCCCAGGAAATTAGTATTCTCAGCACTTTGATGCTGGTTTCTGCAGTTCCTTGATGGTCCTCTCCCCTCGTTTCTCTAATTTTGGTTGATTTAATATTAAGTGCCTTTTCTTTTTTCCCCTTTTATTTTACAGAGAAAATGGGCTGGACTTTCTATTGGACAAGAAATAGATGGTAGGTATATATTTTTTGTACTTTGAAGGCAGATTTTCTTCATGATTTTTTCATAGTATGTCATTCTATACAATTTTGTGTTTCTGGTTGTAAGACTATGTATACCCTATTACTACTTGTTAGATCTGTGAAAACGGAACATAAATAATCATGGTACTTAAGTTCCTCCCATCTTATCTGCCTACTATTCATCCTGAAAATTAAAATAGAATGATGTGGGGCCGGAGAGATAGCATGGAGGTAAGACGTTTGCCTTTCATGCAGAAGGTCATCAATTCAAATCCCGGTGTCCCATATGGTCCCCCGTGCCTGCCAGGAGCAATTTCTGAGCATGAAGCCAGGAGTAACCCTTGAGCATTGCCAGGTGTGACCCAAAAACCACAAAAAAAAAAAAAATAGAATGATGTAAGAATATGCAAATATTCATAACTTATGAAATATTTAAGGTCGTTATATGCACAGACATTACCAATAGGAGCTCTGTGCAAAAGTGCTAAGATGGAACAGGAATGGATGTAATGCCAGAGATAGTACAGTGGGTAGGATGTTTGCTTTGTACTAGGACTGTTTATCTTTTTTTTTTTTTTTTTCGGTGTTTGGACCACACCTGTTTGACGCTCAGGGGTTACTCCTGGCTAAGCGCTCAGAAATGGGGGGACCATAGGACGCGGTCCTTCTTGGCTAGCATTTGCAAGGCAGACACCTTACCTCTAGCGCCACCTTCCCAGCCCCAGGACTGTTTATCTTGATTGTAAAAGTTCTTTAAAAACTAGGACTGGGGCCCGGAGAGATAGCACAGTGGTAAGGCGTTTGCCTTGCAAGCAGCCAACCCAGGACCAACACTGGTTCAAATCCCAGCATCTCATATGGTCTCCCAAGCCAATTTCTGAGCGCATAGCCAGGAGTAATCCCTGAGCGTCACTGGGTGTGGCCCCCCCCCCCAAAAAAAAAAGAGTTAAACCGAGGAAATTGGAACAATGATAAAGCCCAGTGGTTGAGTGGGACTAATATTGAAGTAAGCCTGAGTTGAAGATTAGATCAGAGGACCTAAGTGCTGTGGATTGTTGATCATGTAGGCACAAAGCAGGGTCGGTGATGGCAGACCTTAAGAAAGATCTACAAGGAGTGGCATAAAAGGGAGTGCTGACTGAGGATCAGTAGCTCTGTCTGTGGTATTGAAATCTTGGACAAGTCAGTGGTTTTAGTCTGAGGGACTCGTGAGAAAATCTTAATTCTCCTCTCCGTCTAGAAGTGCCATATTTTAAATAATCTTACGTAGTTTATTTATTGAAAGCACTCTCCATAAATTTGTGTTTTGCTTATATAATGTATTAGTCTCTGACACTAAACTATTAGCCGGAAGCTAAGCAGGTTCTGAGCCCTGTGCTCTCAAAATGCTCCTTGAGGGACAGGGTGCTCCTGCCCCTCGCAATGGGCCACGGCGCTGACCATGGTGCTGACCTTGGTGCTGTCCGTGGTGCTGCCCTGATCTCCTGAAACTTACAGTTTGGTCTTTTCTGTTTAGGAACTTTGATTTCATACTAAAGTACACTTTAAAACAATAGTCAGTACTCATGATATTTTCATATAATTACTCATATTTCTTGGAATCAAAATGCTGGGGCTTGAGCTATATAGGACAATGGATAGGGAAGGGTATACTTGCCTACATGCGGCTGACCCAGGTTCCATCCTCAGCATCCCTGAGCCCCACCAGGTGTGATTCCTGAACACAGAGCCAGGAATAAACCCTGAACACCACTGCGTACACCTGAACACCACTGGAACACAAAAAACACACATACACAACTATATATAGATGCACATGTATGTCTGTTTATACATACATGCATATAATATTACAGCATTGTTTTGAAGCAAATCAGCATTTTATTTTTTTCACTACTCCTCTCAGTGCAATGTCAGCCTATTCCTGACTCAGTGCTAAAAACTTACTCTCAGCATTGCTGGGCACCATGTGGTGCTGGAGATTGAGCCTGAGCCTTCTGCCTTCAAGTATGCAGCACTCCAGCATTTTTTTTCTTGGTTTTTGGGTCCCACCCAGCAGCGCTCAGGGGCCACTCCTGGCTCTATGCTCAGAAATCGCCCCCGGAAGACTCGGGGAACCATATGGGATGCTGGGATTCAAACCACCGTCCTTCTGCATGTAAGGCAAACACCTTATCTCCATGCTATCTCTCAGCCCCACTCCAGCCTTTGACCCAACCTCATCCTACTCAACAATGTATCTTAATTAAATATGGATTAAGTTCTGAAGAGTCTTTTGTTTTTGTGGTGCCCCCAAAACTAAAAAAAAAAAAATGTACAGAAGTGGAGACAGGCAGAGACTATTCTAAAACTTGTAACTGAGACTTAACTTTTTGTGTTGTTTTTGAAAATGTTTATTTAAAATATTTTTATTAATTTTTTTTCTGTGTCACACATGGTTGTGCTCAGGGGTTACTCCTGCTCTATTCTCAGGAATCACTCCTGCCATGCTCGAGGGACCATATGAGATGCTGGTGATTGAATCTGGGTTGGCTGGGAGCAAGGCAAATGCCCGATCTGCTTGTACTATCACTTCAGTCCTGAAAAATGTTTGTTTATAAAATATGTGGGCTACAAACTAAATACTGAAAAATATGACAGCAATTTATATATGTATATATATATATATATATATATATATATATATATATATATATATATATATATATATATATATATATATATTGGTTTTTGGGCCACATCCGGCGGTGCTCAGGGGTTACTCCTGGCTGTCTGCTCAGAAATGGCTCCTGGCAGGCACGAGGGACCGTATGGGATGCTGAGATTCAAACCAATCACCTTAGGTCCTGGGTCAGCTGCTTGCAAGGCAAACATCGCTGTGCTATCTCTCCGGCCCCAAAAAACCTCTTTTTTTTGGGAGGGGGCACACCTGGCTGCGCTCAGGGGTTACTCCTGGCTCTAAGCTCAGAAATCACCCTGGCAAGCACGGGGGACCATATGGGATGCCGGGATTCGAACCACTGTCCTTCTGCCTGGAAGACTGATGTCTTACCTCCAGGCTATCTCTCCAGCACCCCCAATTTTTTTTTTGGGTGCTCAGGGGTTACTCCTGACTCTATGCTCAGAAATCACTCCTGGCAGGCTCTGGGGACCATATGGGATGCTGGGATTCGAACCACAGTCCTTCTGTGTCTAAGGCAGACGCCTTACCTATGTGCTATATCTCCAGCCCCAATTTCAGGGATTTTTATAGACCATTTTTATGTATAACTCAATCGGCTAGACACTAGGAAAATAATTTTAGGACACAGCATAGAGTATGAAAGTCACTGTAAAGATTAACTTGGTCCATTCTTGTTTTATAGATGTGAAAAATCATAGCACAGAATTAAATGATTAGATTCTTCAAAACTTGAAGAATCTCTTTAAATCTATTTTTAGACTTCTTTGTTATTAGTTTGGTTTGAGGTTTTCTTGTAGTCATTTCATTTGAAAAGTTCATAGAAATAGTGTTAGGTGCTGTTGATACAAAGATGAGTTAAAAACATGTCCTTGGGTCCGGAGAGATAGCACAGCGGTGTTTGCCTTGCAAGCAGCCGATCCAGGACCAAAGGTGGTTGGTTCGAATCCCGGTGTCCCATGTGGTCCCCTGTGCCTACCAGGAGCTATTTCTGAGCAGACAGCCAGGAGTAACCCCTGAGCACTGCCGGGTGTGCCCCCCCCCCCGAAAAAAAAAAAAAACCAACATGTCCTTGTGGGGCTAGAGCAATAGTAGGTAGGTGGAACATTTGCCTAGCATGCGGCCAACCTGAGTTGAACTGGATTTGACCCTGCCAGGAGTAATCTTTCAGTACAAAACTGGGTATGGCCCAAAAGCCTAATAATAAAAACAAAACCAAAAACATGACTTTGTAGGGCCAGAGTAATATAGTACAGCAGGTAGTTTGCCTTATGTGCATCCATGCCGGGTTCAATTTATAGGATTCCATATGTTCCCCAAAGCCCTTATAGAAGTAAAATCTGAGCACTGCCCCAAACAAATAAAACCCCAAACCTATCACCATATACTGTTCTATATGTTGTGGTTCTAATTTGTATATTTTTTAGGGGATTGGGTGGCATCCAGCTGTGCTCAGGGCTTACTCCTGGGTCTGCATTCAGGGATCATTCCTGTGGATCTTAAGGGACTATATGGGGTGTTGCAGGTCAAGCCCTGGTCAGCTTGTACATGGCAAGTGCCCTACCTGCTATACTATCTTTATTTTGGGGGGGGGCACACCCATTTGACGCTCAGGGGTTACTCCTGGCTATGTGCTCAGAAATCGCCCCTGGCTTGGGGGGACCATATGGGACACCGGGGGAATTGAACCGCGGTCTGTCTACTTGCAAGGCAGTCACCTTACCTCTAACGCCACCTTCCCGGCCCCAATCTTTATAGTTCCTCTCTTGTATTCATTTTTTTTGGGGGGGGGGAAATCACACCCAGTGTTACTCCTGGAATGTTCTGAGAATCATGGGTTACCAGGAATTGAGCCCAGGTCAGTCACATGCAAGGCAAATGCCCTACCTGCTTTGCTGTGCTATTCCTCTGGCTCCTCTTATATTCTTGAATGGAGTAATACAATGTTTAGCAACTACCTTAGTATTTGAAAAAAAAAAAGACCAATTCTAAATTACTTGTAGCAAAAGTCATCTAGTAAACATTGTTTCTCAAGCCATTTGTTCATATACTTATTTACCTATCTGTGTCTATTTCTGGTACCATAATTTCATTAAAGCAAGAGTCCATGCACCTTTCAACTTACCTCCGACTAGAGTCAAGAGAGATTTCTTATTTGGAAATAACATGCCATCCAAACTCCATTGGAATGTGTGTGTGTGTGTGTGTGTGTGTGTGTGTGTGTGTGTGTGTGTGTGTTGGGAGTTGGAGACTGTGGTGAGGAGTAAAAGAGTATTGTTAGATACATTCATTCAATGGATTCAGATGGTCTAGAAGCATTGCTGTTATTCCTGGAAATAGCATGCCATCCAAACTCCATTGGAACACGTGTGTGTGTGTGTGTGTGTGTGTGTGTGTGTGTGTGTGCGCGCACGCGCGCATGGATTGTGGGCTGTGAGTTGGGTGAGGAGTAAAAGAGTATTGTTAAGTACATTTCATGGATTCAGATGATCTAGAAGCTCTGCTGTTATTCCTGGAAGAATTTTTACTCATATACCCCTCCAGTGAAACTGTAGAAGCCTCTTTGGTCAAGTTCTGTTAAGATTTATTCACTTGGAAAAGTTTGGAACATAATAAATATCTGGTGTCCCTGAGTTGATTGTGTGTGTGTGTGTGTGTGTGTGTTTGTTTGTTTGTTTGTTTGTTAGTTTGTTCTTAAATGTTTCTTTTTCCATTCTAGTATCCTTATATACATTCGACAAGGCCAAACAGTGTATTGGCACAATGACCATCGAGATCGACTTCCTGCAGAAAAAAAGCATTGACTCCAACCCTTATGATACTGATAAGATGGCAGCAGAGTTTATTCAGCAGTTCAACAACCAGGCATTCTCCGTGGGGCAGCAGGTAGTCTTGCATTTCCTTTTATTCCATGGACTTGATAGAAAGTCATTCCACCCCTCTGTTGTCCAAAATTATTTATGAACCGTTAAATGCAAGATAGGTGATGGCATGTGAGGGAGAGAGATGTTCTTGTTGAGCCTTTGAAAATCTACACAGAGATATCTATAGCATCTTTTAGGCCACACTATCACGTGTAATAACCCCGGCTTTTTGTTGTGATTTCTGTTAGGTGGGGATCACGGTAGGAATACTGCTTCTCACATTCTTTCCTTGTTGTGCCATGATGTTTTATTGTGGGTTGTCTTTTTCTTTTTCTGACTTATGTCTATGAAAAAGTAGTTTTGTTGTTGTTGTTGTTGTTATTGTTGTTGTTTTGGTTTTTGGATCACACCCAACAGCGCTCAGGGGTTACTCCTGGCTCTGTGCTCAGAAATCGCTCCTGGCAGGCTTGGGGGACCATATGGGATGCTGGGATTCAAACCATTCATTGTCCTTCCTGGATCAGCTGTGTGCAATGCAAATGCCCTACCATGGTGCTCTCTCTCTGGCCCAATGGAAAAGTAGTTTAAATTTAAGTTATGAGCCTCTTTTTGAAAAAAAAAAATTTTTTTTTTGAGGGGTGGGGTTGGGAGGCAGGTAGGGCATTGGTCTTGCACATGACTGACTCAGTTTTTTTTTTTTTTACCATACTCAGTGATGTTCAGGGGGTTACTCCTGACTCTGCACTCAGGAATCACTTCTGGCAGTGCATGGGGGACCATATGGGATGCTGGGGATTAGACCTGGATTGACCTGGATTGACTGCGTGCAAGGAAAACACCCTGAACTATCATTCCAGCCCCACCTATACATATATGTGTATATATATATATATATATATATATATATATATATATATATATATATATGTTTTAGGTTTTTCATCGAAGCCTCAGAGACCAGATTTTCTCTCCTTTAAATTGATATTGTTGGGGCCCAGAGCAATAGTACAACAGTAGAGCATTTGCCTAGCACATGGCTGACCCGGGATGGACCCAAATTCGATTTCTGGCATCCCATATGGTCTCGGAGCCTGCCAGGGTTGATTTCTGAGCACAGAGCCAGGAGTAGCCTCTGAGCACTATGGGTGTGACCCAAAAACAAACAAACAAACAAACAAAAAGATATTGCTGGGGTCAGAGTGATAGTACAGCAGGCCAGGCACTTGCTTTGCATGTTGCCAACTCGGATTCCTTGCATCCTGAGCACTGCCAGGAGTGATTCCTGAATACAGAGCCAGAAATAATCCCTGAGCATCACTGGGTGGGATCATAACATAAAACAAAAAAAGAAAGATATCACTGATAATACCCTTTTTGATTTATTTTGGATTAAAAAATTTTTTTTATATTTGGGTCACACTCTGCAGTGCTCAGGGGTTACTCCTGGCTCTGTGCACTCAGAAATCACTCCTGCCAGGCTCGGGAGACCATATGGGATGCCGGAATTCGAACCACTGTCCTTCTGCATGCAAGGCAAACACTCTGCCTCCATGCTATCTCTCAGGCCCTTATTTTGGATTTTTTTTTGGGGGGGGGGCCATACCTGGTGATGCTCAGGGGTTACTCCTGGTTCTCTGCTCAGAAATCACTCCTGGCAGGCACGGGGGACCGTATGGGATGCCAAGATTCGAACCACCATTGGTCCTGGGTCAGTGCTTGCAAGGCAAACGCGCTACTGCTGTTCTATCTCTCCAGCCCCTTATTTTGGATTTCTTAGTGCATATATTACTAAACTCTATGAAGAAATTTTTTTTTTTTTTTTGGTTTTTGGGCCACACCCGGCGGTGCTCAGAAATAGTTCCTGGCAGGCATGGGGGACCATATGGGACACCAGGATTTGAACCAACCACCTTTGGTCCTGGATCGGCTGCTTGCAAGGCAAACGCCGCTGTGCTATCTCTACGGGCCTCTATGAAAAAATTTTATTCTTTTTGTTTGCTCTACTACTGACCTGTCTCAGGCCTCCAGAGAGTTTGTTCTTTTAAAATTTCACTTAAAAATTAGAAAAATATTTAAGCACAGTGGCTTACAAAACTGTTAATGATAGAGTTTCATGCATAATAAATTTCATTTTTAAAAATGTGAATTCATACAGTTTACCTATAAATAATCAGTACTCCTTTGGCCTTACCATTATACTCGGCTCCTCTGTCATTCTTCTCATTCCTTCCTCCTCCTATTGCTCAGTAGCTGATGTTTGCCAAAGGTGGGCCTAGACCCCTAGGGTGCCCTGGAACCCTCTCAGAGGATTTGCAAAGTCAAATATGGTATTTTCATGTGAATACCAAACTTTTTTTTCCTGCCTCCTCTCAGGCGCATGATGGGCGTTTTGCTTATGTTGCTGTGGGCCAGTGCACATGTCTCTGCTGCGGCACAAGTGTGGGTCCTGCTCTGTTCTGCTGGACCTGACATTAAGTTTTGCAGCCTGTGACAGCCCTGTGTGTCCCACTTAGAGCTTCATTTGAGAAGACAGATGGGTTTTGCTAAATGGGGAATGTTTTACCGATACTTATGCTTAGTGGTTATTTGCCATTTTAAAATGAACAGATGTAAGGTTTTGTTCTAATTCCTGGTATGGATGATATCAGTAGATATAATCCATCTAAACCAAAGGCGCTTAAGGATTCTGAAGAATTCATTTTATAATTTATTAAAAATTTGGATGGTGGTTTGGGTCAGACCTGGCAGTGCTTAGGAATCATGCTTGGCTCTATACTTGGGGAGTGCTCCTAGAAAGTCTCGGGCACCTGTGGCACCAGGGAGCTATTAAGGGCTGGCCACATACATGGCACATACCTTAATCCCTGGGTCATCTTTCTGGGCCCCTCAGAAATTTTAGGCATTTTAGCAGATCGGGAGACCAGAAAGCCTGAGAATTCCTGTGTGAACCCTCCTGGTTGCTAAAGACTCACCTGGCCTGCCCCTACAGTATCTTAGAGGACTGAGCTGTGAGAGGGGTAGGAGAGAAGAGCTACAGATGAAGAACATCTGGAAGAACAAGGCTCTCAGGGTCATACCAATGCATATATTATAGCATCATGTTATATTATACATCATGCTACTGGTAAATGGGAAAGAATATAGCACATTTTTCTCCCTCCTCTCCTCCTCCCCTGCCCTCCCCTTCTGTTTCCCTTTTCTTCCCTTCCCTTTTCTCTTCCCTTTGTTATTACATTGGGGAGATGGTTCAAACTGCATGACATAGCACCCTTTTGAGCAGCACTATGAATGATTCCTAAGCATGGAGCCCAGAATAGCAACTCAGAAATGTTGGGTGTAGCCCAAATCCCCCTACTCTCCCCCCCCCCCCCGAAAACCAAAACAAACTAGTGAACTTTAGAAGAAAATTGGCGTGAACCTTAGAGATTTTATCATGTGAAATCATCTTGCATACCAAGAATTTTAGATCTAGAGACGTAACAGATTATACAGTCTGGGGCCTGGGTGAGACAGGAGCCCACGAGTCAATCGTTTGATTGTTTAAGCAGAGACCTATTGGACTCTGAATGTGTGCCAGCCAAGTGGGTCAGTAGTGGACAAACTCCATGCAATTTCTGCTCTCGATGAGCTTACCTCCTGAGTGAGGGAATGGGGAGCCTGCAGAGCCACATGCCTTGATTTTCTGTGACCAGTTTGCTGCTGCAGCAGATTCCATGCACCTATGGCTCTGCATAAGGTCTGAGAAAAACTCCAAGAGCACAGTTAGCTGCTGATTTGTTGGCTCCCTGCTCATTCCTCTTGGAGCCAGGGAGCTTCTTTCTGGTTTTTATTTATTTGGGGGCCATGTCTGGCAATGCTCAGGCTTACTCATTGCTCTGAGCTCAGGGATCACTCATAGCAGTGTCAGCTTCCTTTTGGATTTCTGCACAGTTGGAGTGAAAGATGTGCTCGGATTTTCTAGCCAGACTTCATTTTCATTGTCTCCTTAGCTTGAGTGTTTTACCAGAAAATGCCTAGGAGAAAGCTTTAATAGACAACGCTTTGGTATTTGTGGTAGTTAAAAGCCCACAAACGTGAATCTATAAGCCCATCAAAGGAAATCCTCTGCAATACAGAGAAAAGTAAATATCTTACCCCGGGGCTGGGAGGTGGCGCTAGAGGTAAGGTGTTTGCCTTGCAAGTGCTAGCCAAGGAAGGACCGCGGTTCGATCCCCCGGCGTCCCATATGGTCCCCCCAAGCCAGGGGCAATTTCTGGGTGCTTATCCAGGAGTAACCCCTGAGCATCAAATGGGTGTGGCCCCAAACACCAAAAAAAAAAAAAAAAAAATCTTACCCTGAATCACTATTCAAAGTAGTTATTCCTCTTATACTTTACCCATCATATTTACTATTATCACCTCACACATAGCCTGGTTTGCTCGTCAAAAGTTTTGAATTCAAACCAGAGGGAAGAAGGACTGAGCATTCAGAAGCTCTCTCTGTGCTTGTGGAACTGGCATTTTGCATTGGTTGTCAGGAAGCTTCAGTGTGGGGGTCACTGGAAGGGGGTTTAAAGCATCTACTGCCACTTTGGGTTCTTTGTTTAGCCTCTCTTCAGATCTCAGCATCCTCACTAGTAAAATGGGGGAATGTTTTCTGACTGCATGAGAGCAGTGAGTAGTATTATATGGCTTCTGTTATATGGTGTGAGACAAATACTAAATGAATGGTGCTTCCATTTTTCTTTCATTATTTACATGGGTAGTTTTGTCTGTAGAACAGATTTGAGAGAGAAATAAAGGAGAAAGTTGCTTTCCTCTTGTTTCCCCTCCCTTTTCCTTTCTCTCTTTTCTTTTCATTTTTTTTTTTTTGGTAGGTGGTCATGCTAATGGTGCTCAGGGGCTACTCTGACTCCAAACTCAGGGATCACAATTCCTGGTGGTGCCTGAGATCAAACTTGGGTTATCTGTGTTCAAGG
Source organism: Suncus etruscus (assembly GCF_024139225.1). NCBI lineage: Eukaryota > Metazoa > Chordata > Mammalia > Eulipotyphla > Soricidae > Suncus > Suncus etruscus. The sequence continues at coordinate 192,968,102 of NC_064848.1, read as the reverse complement.
CAAGCACTGTGTACTTCCACTCCAGTCCAAAGTCTTTTCTGCATTTGGAGAGCATTGGTGACGAAGTGAGAGTGAAGCCATTAAACCACAAAATGATTTTTTTTTCCTTTTGCCTCTCTTCTATGTAGCTTGTGTTTAGCTTCAACGAAAAGCTATTTGGCTTGGTGGTAAAAGACATTGAAGCCATGGACCCTAGCATCTTGAAGGGAGAGGCTGCATCAGGGAAAAAACAGAAGGTATGTTTTATTCTGACCTTTATTGGATGATTTTAGCCATGCAAATTAATATATTTTCCTAGCCCTTTTCTTCTCTTATGTGATATACAATCTTTGATGACTTTTTTTGATAGTTTTTTGGGTGTGATTGCCAGGAATTGCCAAATAAAATTAAAAAATTAGAATAGTAGGAAGAAAAAATATATTTTTATAACTGGTGCTGGCATTATTAGTAAAATATAGCAAAAATATTTGAGGGTCTTATAGTAGATTGAAATTTGCATATGCCACAATCCTGATTGAATGCAGCTGTTTGTTATAGATAAGTAGTAAAAGCAAAGATATTGAGAAGTAATGGCATTGAGATGAAGAGTCAGATAGTAGAAGGTAGTTGAGAAAAGTAACTTAAATGATAGGTTGGATGATTTTTTTGTTTGTTTTTTATTTTTTGGGCCACACCAGGTAACGCTCAGGGGTTACTTCTGGCTGTGTGCTCAGAAATCGCTCCTGGCTTGGGGGACTATACAGGATGCCAGGAGATTGAACTGCAATCTGTCCTAGGTCAGCACGTGCAAGGCAAATGCCCTACCACTTGTGCCACCGCTCCAGCCCCAGATGATTTTTTTTTTTTTTTTTTGGTTTTTGGGCCACACCTGCTCAGGGAATACTCCTGGCTCAGAAATAGCTCCTGGCAGGCACGGGGGACCATATGGGACACCGGGATTCGAACCAACCACCTTTGGTCCTAGATCGGCTGCTTGCAAGGCAAATGCCGCTGTGCTATCTCTCCGGGCCCCCAGATGATTTTTTTTAAATGCATAGTGAGACCTCATTTTCCCTTGAGTTTTGGCCTTGTTTTGTTAAGTTTAGAAGTTTGGTATTAGACTAACTAATTATTATCTTTCTATATAGATTGAAGTAGGATTGGTCGTTGGAAACAGTCAAGTTGCATTTGAAAAAGCAGAAAATTCATCCCTCAATCTTATTGGTAAGATTTACAGTGTTTATTAAACTTACTTAAATAAAGCTTTAGTCAGGGGGTCTCAAACTCAATTTACCTGGGGGCCGCAGGAGGCAAAGTCAGGGTGATCCTTGAGTGTAAAGTCAGTAGTAAGCCTTGAACATTGGGGGGTGTGACCCAAACAACTAAAACAAAACAAAACAAAAAAAGATTCCTCTAGGGCAGGGCCACAAAATGTTGTACAGAGGGCCGTTTGCAACCCATGCCGCGAGTTTGAGACCCCTGGTTAGAACATTCCAAATGACATGAAGATACCTGTGGTGTTGTCTGTGAGTCAGCTGCAGTGGTTTTCTGGTGGGGAGTAAGATCAAGAGCACTGCCTCTAAGGAGATGGGATGCAAATTTGGGGCATTGGACATTTTGCACATGGTCCTGCTGGAGGAAAATGGTTTAAAACCATCCCTGGATTAGCATTTTCCAGTACAGATAAAATGTGAGCCCCATATGTTGTTTTTCATTTCCCTGTAATACATTAAAAATAAGCAAAAAATAATTTTTTAGCTTTAGCTTTGAAGTAAAATGAGGTTTATAAGAGATTTGCCAATACAGTTCAGTTTCTCTCTATCCTCTACCAGCTCCTTCTGATTTCTCATCTAAAATAACCTTAGAGCAGTTATCAAAACTCATTTATCCTCTCTCTCCCCTCTCCCCTCTCTCCTCTTCTCTCTCCCCTCTCCTCTCCTCCCTCCTTTCCCCTCTCCCCTCTCTCTTCTCCTCTCTCCCCTCTCTCCTCTTCTCTCTCCCCTCTCCTCTCCTCCCTCCTTTCCCCTCTCTCATCCTCTCCCCTCTCCCGGTCTCCTCTCCTCTCTCCCCTGTCTCCTCTTCTCTCTTCCCTCTCCTCTCCTCCCTCCTTTCCCCTCTCCCATTCTATCCCCTCTCCCATCCTCTCCCCTCTCTCCTCTCCTCTCTCCCCTCTCTCCTCTTCTAATAGAAAAAAAAACTCATTTATCGGGTTAGGTGGCTTCTTTTGCTTTGTTTTGAGGCTACACCCAGTGATGCTAGGTTACTCAAGGCTTTGTACTCAGGAATCACTCCTGGTGGGCTCAGGGGACTATAGGGGACACTGGGGACAAAACTTAAAGCTTGCTGTCCTCTCTCTTGCCCTTTTTATGTAGCTTCTAGCTGCAGACGAGTCAGATCTGGCCAGTTTCCCCACTGCATCTTTTTTTTTTTTTCTGTTCTAGGATCAAACACAAAAACCCCACATTCCCTTGAGTTGTCAGTGCCCGTAGTCTCCTTCAGTTTCTGGCTGTCTCTCCTGCTTTTGGGAATGTGGGATTTTGGAGACTGCCCTCCGCTGGTCATGTGTTCAGTGTCATCCTGGCTTCACTTCTGTTCACAGCTGGCAGAGGGGGGAATGTGCAGTTAAAGCCCATCGGCAGATTCATAGATCAGCCCTGCACTCCGGGCTCAGCCCTGCTCTTAGTATATTAATGAAGATTGGCCTGTAGGAATAGCAGTTCCCCAGAGTGATGATGTGATTAACTGCGTGCTTTCCGTTTTTGTTGGCTTTAACTTTGTCAATGTCTACCCAGTAGAAAGTAGAGAAATTTCATTGGTTACACATCATCATATTCAAGGCCATTTCACTTTATTGGGTATATGACCTTTCCCCCCTTGATCCATATTTATCATTTGCTTATTTTCTTTGTTTTATTATATAATTGCTTTATTTAAGCATCATGATTGCAAAATTGTTCATGGTTGAGTTTCAATCACAGATACATCACGCTTTACCAGTGCACATTTTCCACCATCAATGCCCCCAGTTTCCTTCCACCCACTCACTCTTTTTTTTTAGACACTTTCATTAGCACTGTTGTTAATAAAGGGTACCATGCATTATCACTTTATCCCCTTAAGCACCCAGTTCTTGTTCAGAGTGGTCAGTTCCAACTATCACTGTCACAGTGGACCATTTACCACCCTAATAGCACTTACTGCTCTTTTTGACACGCTTCCCACCATGGACCAGTCCTCCTGATCCTCATCTTTTTTGTCTCTAGATATTATTATTATTGTTATTATTATTTTTTGTTTGTTTGTTTGTTTTTTTGTTTTTGGGCCACACCCGGTGATGCTCAGGGCTTACTCCTGGCTATGCGCTCAGAAGTCGCTCATGGCTTGGGGGACCATATGGGACACTGGGGGATCGAACCGCGGTCCGTCCTAGGCTAGCACTGGCAAGGCAGACACCTTACCTCTAGCGCCACCACCCTGCCCCTCTGGATATTATTATTATACTATTTTTTATTTTTTCTTATATGCTACTCACATAAATTTTACTCCTTATTTTCTTAATTATATAATAAAATATTTATGGACTATGGATGGGCACACTAAAATTTTTAGATCTAGTTCAAGATCATTTATAATTTGTTCTTTCAACCTTATAAGAAATATACCTCTACAGCAGAATTTTGAGTGATTGGTTTTTATGACTTTAGGACATAACATAATCTATTATTTATCTCATACTTCCTTTGTATTTTATATTTCTATATATATTTTGTATATTTTATCTCAAGAAAGTTACATTACTTTTTGCCTTTTTTCTTTTGTTTTCACCATCAAGTGTTGATTTTTATTAATTTTTTAATTAAAAATTTTTTTTCTTAATACCTGACAGTGCCTTGGTGGCTCTTCGGGAGCTGTGTGGTGCCAGGGATCAACCTGGGCCTCCTTTATGCAAAGCGTGTGTTTTCTAGTCCATTGAGCAATCTGACCCCAATTTTTATTGTTTTTTTTTTTTTTTTGGCCATACTTGGTTGTGCTCAGGGCCAGGGATCACTCCTGGTGTTCACAATAGGACATACACACAGACATAGGCACACAGACAGACCGACAGACAAACAGACAGACAGACAGATACACACACACACACACACACACACACACACACACACACACACACACGTACAGACACACACAATGCCAGGGATCAAGCCCTGGTCAACCACATGCAAGGCAAACGTCCTACCCGCTATACTATCTCTCTGGCCCCTGACCCTAATTTGAAAAAATTTTTTTTCTTTTAATAGGGACCACACTTTTATATATATATATATATATATATATATATATATATACATACACAAACACACACAGAGTGGTGTATGTGGAAGGGAGAATGAAATACTAGAGCTCCAACTTTGCTTTTCTATGAATATTTCTATGTAATTTGCACAAAGCAATGGTAGATTTTTTTTTTTTTTTTCTGTCAAAAAATTGTGATTTAGCATGAAACCACTTTGGGCACAAGAGGGCAGTAGAGTCTAAGGAAAATATTTCGATCTCTATAAAGGATGTTAAATCTGTAAAATTCGAACCATAAATTATGGAGAATAAATTTTTCCAGTACAATACAATTTTTTTCTGATTAAAACTTTTTTATTTATTTTTTATTTTTATTCTTTAAAATATTGCCTCTTTTTTTCCACAGTAGACTGTACTAAGGCACTTCATTCTTTGAGATAGTTCATGTGCTACTCTTGAATTACTTTAGGTGGCACTGTGTCATCTAAATTAGAACATTTCAACTTGCAGTATGTGAAAACATGGAATTTGAAATCATTAAAATCTTGAGCATGATTTTAGACTTGATGTCTACAGTGAAGAAAAGTCAATAAGATGCCAAACTCACTAGTTGCATCTTCTCAGACTGAGGGGTCAGATTCCAATCACAAGATCATCGAGAGAAATAAGTGTTTGAGTACATTCGTTTTAGTATGAACCACTGCATTTTAGTCACATTTCTAGCCCTAGTCTCAGTCTCAATCTTTATCAAACATGAATATGTAAGTTTGTTGTTGTTGTTTTTACCTAGTCAATCACATAGATCCATGAGCTAGTTTGGATCAAAGGTTGGGAAGGTTTCATGGCTCAGTTGTAGCTGCACTGGCCATTCTAAAAGTGTTTATTGGTCCTCAATGTGGGTGAGATGAAGCCTTTGGAGCAGAAATGCCTTCTTAGGACCTTAGCTCCAAGCGTGTGGCTCATTTTTGTGTCTAGAGTAATTTCTTTCTGTCCATTGAGAATGTCCAGGGTCTCTCTTTTTATACTCAGATATGGACTTTTGGCTTCACATTTGATCATCTTTGTTTACTCTAGGTAAAGCTAAAACTAAGGAAAATCGCCAATCTATCATCAATCCTGACTGGAACTTTGAGAAAATGGGGATAGGCGGTCTGGATAAGGAATTTTCAGATATTTTTCGACGGGCATTCGCTTCCCGAGTGTTTCCTCCTGAGATTGTGGAGCAGATGGGTAAGTTTAATAAAGAAGGTTTAATGAAATCTTGTATTTTTTTTTAAAAAAGATGAATATGATGAATAATCTTTGCAGTCATGTTTTGAAATGTGTTTTTCAGACCTGCTAAAGTATTTTTCTGTCTCAACATCTTGAAGTTTTCTTTAAAAAACAAATACTGTTAAACTACTAGAACTTTTATTTTATTTTTTTATTTATATATTTTTTTGTTTTGGGGGCCACACCTGGTGTTGCTCAAGGGTTATTTCTGGCTCGGTGCTCAGAAATCGCTTCTGGCTCGGGGGAACCATATGGGAATCCTGGGATTGAACCCGCATCCGTCCTGGGTCAGCTGTGTGCAAGGCAAACACCCTATCGTAATTACTACTCCAGCCCCTAATCTACTAGAACTTTTAAAATCACATTTAATTTTGCGATGAAACTACAGAAATATTTATAGTTGCTCCATTTTATTCAGTATATTTTTTTGAAGAAAGGATTAGAAATCTCATTTTATTTACTAGCTACAAGTGTTTTTTTCTCTTTTTTTCTATAGAGCATATTTAAAAAAATCCACCTGATTCTAAAGATCCACTGTGGGTTGGAGTTAGCCAGCTGCTAATTATCTGTTAGACTGTGAGATCTGTTCTAATATTAGCGACTGTTTTTCATGGCACCCTGGTGTTACCCAATTAGTACATCTTCATACCTAGTAAATGGATACTTGGCCTGTTTTAAAATTAGATAAGTTTGATCCAAAAAGACAAATGCAGGATACAGTAGGAGTTTCCGTATCATATATACAGAGACAAGCACTATTCATTTATCACTTCCTTTGCGAAGGTTTATGTAATTCATCTGTATGAGGTTGCTCTATTTGCTCTCGTGGATGTGCTGTCGTGACTCTTTTCAAATCCATATCATAGCTTGGGTTGGAATGTGAGCAACAGAATATCTGTCAAAGGAATTTACAACATAACAAGCTCCTGGCAGACTGTTAGTATAAAACAGTATCCAAAAAAAAAAAAAAAAAAAAAAAACACACACACACACACACAAAACCTGAAGGAATAGGAATATATTATTCACCCCATCAGTCTTTATCTTTAAATTGCTACTGGAGATAAAAGTGTATTCATGGTGGGGATAAGAACTGCTTTCCAGGCACTAAGTCCTGATTCTCTCAGAGTCCTATTGTTGGTAGCTTTTCTGCCTGGTTGCTCCCTCTGATAACTCACAGGGCCAGCACACACCTGTTCTCTGGGGAAAGGTCGAGTTTGGAACTGGATTAAGAGAAAATGACAGAGACCCTCATCACCTGAGTTTTGTACACCTTGAATTGGCAATAATCTACTCTTATTTTTTTTTAAATATAAAAGCCAACTCCATTAAAAAAACACCAGAATTTTACTAAGTAAACTAGTAAAATTAAATGGGGTAGGCTAGTCTATTGGTAATATGTATTTTGAGATGCAATAAATTCATAGGTTTTTTTTTTTTTTAAATCAAGATACAGAAATGTTTAACTATTTTGGGGGGGTTCAGAAGCAGAGCAAAAAAGAATAATCATTCTGAGTTATTCAGAACATTTTTTGCTGGTTTTCAAGAGTGAGTCCTGGTCAGAGTCTAATATTGTGTTTCTTTGAACATTTATACTTTCTGATTCAATAAATAGGTAAGTCACTGCTTTTGCTAAAAACAAATTAAATAAAAGCAACCTTATATTTTATTATTTTAGAGCTATATTTTCTAGTTTGGACACTCCCAAGGGCTACTTCAATGGTATTCTGTGCTTTGTTTGGCCCTGTGCATTCAGTCCTGAGAAAGAGTGTTGATTAGGTTGTGACTTTGCCAGTTGCTGTTGAACAGTTTGAAAATTAATCAAAATAGACTTGGATGTGGTGACTTTCCTTTCCTTCCCTTCCCTTTCCATTCTTGTCCTGTCCTCTTTGGTTTTTTGTTTCTTGGACCCCATCTGCTGATTCTCAGGGGTTGCTCCTGGCTGTGCACTCAAGAATCATGCCTGGTGGTACTCAGTGGACCATATGGGTTGCTTAGAAGGATCAATATCTGGTGGGGTACCACCAATGCAAGTGCCTTACCTTACTATCATTCCAGCCCCTGGATTTATCTTTCTAATGTTTATTCCTCGCACCTATTTAGTTATATTTAAAAAATAAATTCTTTCCTTTTAAAACTATTTATGATTTGAGGCTGGAGGGATAGCATAGTGGTAGGGCTTTTGCCTTGCACGCAGGCAATCCAGGACAGACAGCAGTTGGAATCCTGGCATCTCATAATGGCCCCTGTGCCAGGAGCAATTGATTTCTGAGCACAGAGCCAGGGTGGCTGACCCCTGAGTGCCACCAGGTGTGACCCAACACCCCCCCCCCAATTTATGATTTTCTCTCTGACTTTTTTTCATCAAGACACATACTATGCGACTGGAAAGATAGAACAGTAGGTAGTGTACTTGCCTTGCATGTGGCCTACCTAGGTTGGATCCCCTGTACTCCATAACCTGTTCTGAGCCCTACCAGGAGTAAGCCCTGAGCACAACTGGGTGTGGCTCCAAAACAACAGACTGAAAGAAACACATCTATCATTTGGACTTAAAAGACAATAAATAGCTTATATTTGTTTTTGAGTTGTTTGAAAAACAAGAGTCTTCATGTCCTAAAGCTGCTTGTTATTAGGAGGTGGCTGAGCACTGATTCCCTTGCTGCATAAGTTAGTGCAAATTTCCAACAGAGACTTCTTTTCCTTTGAATTTGGGGAGATTACATGGTAGAATGCTTCGTTGCACTCTGAGTAGAATAGAGCTTTGGTCAAAGCTTATAAAAGTAGAAATTGCTACATTTGCTACGAGTTCTTTTTATATATGTATATAGCCCCTGTTCTTTATACTCTGCCACGTAGGGAAAGTTGATTGTTTTCTCCCTCTGTCTCCCCTACCCCAACCCATGTTAACAAACAATAAATATGTTCTGAGAATTCAATTCGACACTAGGAATGATGGATTCATAAAATTTACAATTTTGAAATATAGTGATTAGAGAAGAATTTATGTAGATTGTGAGCGATTTTGCTTTGTGTTGAGGGTTTTTTGTTTGTTTGTTTTTTAGCTTGAAACCAAATTATAAACTTTACCATGGAGCCTAGTGTTATTTCTCCTATAAACATGAATTTTAACTAAATTTATCTTTCTGCTTATGGGAGATCACAAAATAACAAATCAAAATTTTGACCAATGGGCCGGAGAGATAGCACAACAGTGAGGCATTTGCCGTGGACGCCGAAGGACGGTGGTTCGAATCCCGGCATCCCATATGGTCCCCCGAGCCTGCCAGGAGCGATTTCTGAGCGTGGAGCCAGGAGGAACTCCTGAGTGCTGCCGGGTGTGACCCCCCTCCCCCCAAAAATTCTGGCCATTACACTAAGTAATATGAGTTTTTTAGTTTCGCATCTAAAAATTTCTACTAGCAGTGAAACTAAAATCTTGACATGGAATGTTGGATTAGTAGATACAATAGATATGGAATTTATGGAATATTGTCAGTGAGATATGGGAAGACTAAACGACCATTTAGGTACATAATTATGCGATAAAGTTAGTATTCATGAGATAATTTGCACAGAATAAGTATTCCAGTGTTTTTTTGTTGTTTTTTTGGTTTTTGGGCCATACTTGCAGTACTCAGGAATTGCTCCTGGCCTGCACTCAGAAATCACTCCTGGCAGGCTCAGGGGATCATATTGGGTTGTTGGGGATCAAACCTGGGTCTGTCCCAGGTCAGCTGCATGCAAGGCAAATGCCCTAACACTGTGCTATTGCTCTGGCCCCTGTCCTAGAGTTTCTAATGTATTATTTTTTTTTTTGGAAGAACTATCAAATATCTTCTGTATCTCTCCAGTTTTGTTATGTTGGTTTTCTGTTTGTTGTATTTGGGGAGGGGGACAATGGCAGGTATATTCCCAGCAGGCTCAGGGCTTACTCTCTGCTCTGCATTTGGGGATCACTTCTAGCTATGCTCAGGGAACTAGAAGGGGTGGTGAGGATCAAACTTGGATTGGCTTCCTGCAAAACAAGTACTCTACCTGCTCTACCACACTATCTCTCCAGCCCTTTGTTATTTTTTTTCTAGTGTTAAAATCAATGAAAACCTTCTAGGGGCGAAGAAGACACATAAAGCTCTAAAAACCGGGAAAAAAAAACCTTTGTTCAGAAATAGGAAGTAAGGGGCAACTTGAGTTGGGGTTTTGTTTTGGCGATGTCATTTTGATCAGTATACCAGTTATTTTTCCTTTGCCTGTAGAACTTGAACTTGCCCTTGCCCAAGCCCAAGCCCACATGGGGCAACTCTCCTCTGGGAGAATATAAGCCCTGGCACAGAAAACTAGATTTATGCTTGGCACATGGTGGGCAGCATCCCCTCCCACAATAGTAGGTTTTGTTCTGGTGAATAGAAGCATCTTTTGAGTCCTCGAGTAGAAATTTGGAAGTAGAGATGAATGAGCGAACACAGCAACTAACTTATGTCTCCAGGGCACTCAGAGGAATCCCAATGTCTCCTTGGTGCAGGGATATCCCTCACTTACTCCCTTGCAGGCACTATTTTTTTTGGGGGGTGGGACACATACAGCAGTGCTCAGGGGTTACTCCTGACTCTGCACTCAGAATCACTCCTGGCAGGCTTACGGGACCACATGAGATGCCGGGTATTGAACCCAGGCCTGTCTGGGGTCAGCCACATGCAAGGCAAATGCCCTACCGCTGTGCTATCACTTCAGACTCAACCTTGTGTGTACTTTTTGTGAAGTCCTAAAGAGAAAGGATTGACCACCCCAGTTGTTACAACAGCTCTTTTGTTGTCAGAGACTTGAGTCTCTGTACCTTTACTTCACTTTTTAGCATCCAGACTCTAAAGTACAGATGCCCAAGTAGACCATCCAAATCAGGACTTTTCAAAGGGCAGTAGAACCATTGTTAAAAAGAAGTAGTGCCTGTGCTATCATTTTATAACTTTTTCCCCCCTGTGGGTTGGGTGTGAGAGAATCACACATGGTGGACTTACTCCTCCTGATTGTGCTCACGGATCACGATCACTCTTGGTGGGACTCGGGGGATCATACCTGCCTGGCCTGTCAAATTGCCTACCCCTCTGTAATGTGGCTTCGAGCCAATATTGTCATTTTAGAACTCACTTTGCACCTATCCAAGGAAGACCCTTTGGCAGAAGCTGCCCATTTTAGAGCTAGAAGAGAAGGGGTGCAGAGACCCCAGGCTTCTGGGGGATCTGTACCTCATTAAGTATCCAAGACACTAAGTGGGGTGGTTACAGTTTTGTGGCCCTGTTTTCAAAAAATGGATACCGTTTTCAGTACATTTGTTTCAGTCAAACAAAAATCTATATTTTTAGGGTCTTTGGAAACTCTGGGGGAAGGACTCTTTTCTGATAAGGAAAGTTACTTTATGAAGTGGCCCACCTGAGAAGGTAATCACTTACAGAGGCATCTTTCGCATGCTAACAACAGTGTAAATAAAATACAGGGTGGAAGAAAAGGCAGAAAGGTTTTGTGCATGTGCTGTTCGGGTTGGGGGGAGGGAGTTCTTGTGAAGATTAACATAAACACTGACACTCTGAAATGCTTTTCCACACACACTGCCCGCCACCCCCCCACCCCCGCGCCCCCATGAGGAGAGATTGCGATTTAAATGGGGGTTAAGACATCTCCAGGGCTCTGTAAAAGGAACCCTAAGGCTAAAGAGCTTATCTGAAATTTGAAAAAAAAAAAAAAAGAGAAAGAGAGAAAGAAAAAAAGAAAGAAAAAAATTTGAAGCTTTCTGACATTCATCTTTTTCCCTTGTATTAGTCATAACTTGCTTTTCAGCTATATTTTAGGGTTTGAATGCCAACCTGACATCTGCTCAAGTCTGCCTGTAATTTATTAGGAAAGGAAAAGAAAGCAATTGCTCACTAGTTAAGAGATGCAAAGCTTTTCCCCCTTCTGATTTTCCACCAAGTCCTCATAGATGGAGACTTGGATATGAGGAATTTAAAATCTACGCACTTATAAAAATTCTGATTTCACCCAGGTGAATTGGTAGGTTTGTGTTTTATTTTTAATCAGAATAAGGAAATGGCTTATGGCCATGTGATTTCCCAGATCTCTAGAGCAGGTTTTAGAGATAAAGCCTGTACTCTAAATTAAAATCCTATTGGTGTCTTTGTAAATGGAAACTGTTACCTATGAATTAATTTGCACATTGATTTTAAATTAGTTTTTTATTTTTCTTTGGGGCCACACTCAGCAAAACTCAGGGGTTACTCCTGGCTCTGCACTCAGGAAGCATGCCTGGCCGTGCTCAGGAGATCATATGGGACACTGGGGTTGAACCCAGGTCCATCACATGGAAGGTAAATGCCTTACTACTGTACTATCTTGCCCCGATTGTAGATATTTTTTAAGTTAGATTTATTTGTCTTGAATAAAAATAATGTAGCTGTATTAATGAGTCAACTCTATGTAAATTCAGTTGGAATTTTTTTTCATTTAATGATTATTTATCAAAATTAATTGTTGAGGTCAGAGGAATCTCCCAGTGAATTTTTATTTGTTGCCAACTATAGTTGAGTTACTTAAAAATCAAAATAGGAGGGCCAGAGCGATAGCGTAGCAGTACGGTGTTTGCCTTTCACGTGGCTGATCTAGGACGGACCTTGGCTCGATCCCTGGCATCCCCTATGTTGACCCAAAAACAAAACAAAACAAAAAAAAATCAAAATAGGATCACAATGAAGTTGAAGTTTTTAGAAGATATTTTTGTCAGGGGAAGGTTCTTTTTTATTTTTTATTATTTATTTGTTTGTTTGTTTATTTTATTTTTTGTTTTTGGGCCACACCCGGCGGTGCTCAGGGGTTACTCCTGGCTGTCTGCTCAGAAATATCTCCTGGCAGGCATGGGGGACCATATGGAACACCGGGATTCGAACCAACCACCTTTGGTCCTGGATTGGCTGCTTGCAAGGCAAACACCGCTGTGCTATCTCTCCGGGCTCTTTTTTTTTTTTTTATTTTTTAAGCCACATCTAGAGTTCCTCAGGCTTTACTCCTGGCTGGCTCTGCTCAGGGCTTAGGGACTCAGCTGCATGATTTGGTAAACTAATGCTGTATCATTTGGTAAACTAATGCTGTATCATTCCATGTTCATTATGGGGTATGGTGGAGCAAATCTCAAAATGGAATAGCTCTCAATGTATGAATTTATTTCATTTTTTGGGGGGGTCACACCCGGCAGTGCTCAGGGGTTACTCCTGGCTCTATGCTGAGAAATCGCTCCTGGCTGGCTCAGGGGACCATATGGGATGCTGGGATTCAAACCACCTTTCTGCATGAAAGGCAAGCGCCTTATCTCCATGCTATCTCTCTGGCCCCTGAATGTATTTAATTTTATGATATACAAACTAGAAGTAAATGGATTATGAAGTCTCTATGAACACATATTAAATGAAAAAAGAAATTTACTTCTCTGACAGGACTGTTAGAGTAAAAATGTGTTCAGGAGAGTTTTTTCCTTTGTTGTCATAAGCTCACACTTTTTGCGCAAGAGTTTAATCCCTGGCACCTCAGGTCTTCTGAGCCCAGAGCCAGGAGTAGCTGCTGAGCACCATGGGATGTGGTCCCAAAACCAAATAAAAAGAGCAAACGAAAAGACTAGTCCAAACTATTTCTCTTGGTGGTGCCACTATAAGCACTGCATGCCACAGGGGACGAGCTGCCCCACCCCAAGAACAGGTCTGAGTCTGGAGTGAGCCCAGGTGACTGGCCTTGTCCACTGCAAAGATCAAGTCATGAACCTCCGTCCCTTTCCGCATCATAGCGATAGGTCTGAGCCGTTACTTCTCTGAAAGTGAAGACATTTGGATCTAGCCTTTAAAAGCTGGAACAGTAGTATAGTCAGTAGGACACTTGCCTTGCATATGGCAGACCCAGATTTGATTCCCCAGCATTCCATATGGTCCCTGATCCCTGCCAGGAATAATTACTGAGTTCAGATCCAGGAGTAACCCCTGAGCATTACTAGATGTGGCCCAAAAAATCAAAATAAAACACAAAAAAACTGGACTCATTTGAGAGGCAGGAGTGAGGCTGACTGGAGGGAGCATCATCCCAACACATGATGAGCTGTGCTTGAACACCATCATTCTCAACTCCCCAGCCTTTTCCACCTGCAGTCTCTCATGCCTATGCCTCGCGCCGTGAACTGGTCATGTTTTTCTGCTTCATTTGGAGGTGTGGATTGGTGGTGAGGGTGGTAGCTAGTGCTTACCCAGTGCCCTGCTTTGTAAGTGCTTTGTCTCCGTCCATTACCTTGCTGACTCCCCAGGACAGCCTAAGGAGGCCGTGATCTACTGGCCACAGTTTATGGGGAACGAAGCAGGAGAGTTAAGCCTGCCTTGAAAGGGAAGCAGATTCAGTCCCCATGGGGCCAGGTCCACTTCACACCGTGGCCACCTGGCCTAAGCATTCCTCTGCATCATATTGTTGGTTGTTAGTTTATCTGACATCAGTAAAAAGGACCTTCTCAGCCTTGCTTCTGTAGGACCACAGAGACAAGGGGAGCTCAGGCCCAAGGGTTTTCAGCTGTGATGCCATTGGCACTTGGAGCCAGATAAGTATTTGGCAAGGGGGTCTGGCTGCCCTGTGCTTTTTAGGATGGTGAGCAGCAACGCTGGCCTCTCCCTGTTAGATTCCTATCATGCTCCTCGCCTCAGCCCCTAGTCATGACAACCTCAAATATTTCCAGACATTGCCAAATGCTGCTAGGGGCAAAACTGACATTGGCTGAGAACCACTGAGCTACTACTTCTTCTAGATTCTCTTTTTATGCTCACACCTTTAGTTTTTTTTTTTTCTTTCCCTGTGTCTGGGATTGAACCCAGGACCTCACACGTGCAGGGCAAGTCCTTTACCTCTGCACCTGGCTTTGTTTTACAGATGGAGAAATTATGGGCCACATCACTATACCAACCACAGGCAGAAATAGAATTAGAACTTGGCTCTTTGAGTTTAGAAAACAGGGAGGGAAGAGCAGAAATAATGCTCCTGAATGTTTTCAAGGAATCAGTGGCAATTTTGGGAAAAGAGGATCAGATTCATTGGCTGCAGAGCCTGATTTCTTTTCCTTATTTTTTACTTTTTTTTTTTTTTTTGGTTTTTCGGGCCACACCCGTTTGATTCTCAGGGGTTACTCCTGGCTAAGCGCTCAGAAATTGCCCCTGGCTTGGGGGGACCATATGGGATGCTGGAGGATCGAAACGTGGTCCTTTCCTTGGCTAGCGCTTGCAAGGCAGACACCTTACCTCTAGCGCCACCTCTCCAGCCCCTACTTTTTTTATTTTTATTTTTATTTTTGATTTTTGGGTCACTCACACCCAGCAGCGCTCAGGGGTTACTCCTGGCTCTATGCTCAGAAATCGCTTCTGGCAGGCTCAAGGGACCATATGGGATGCTGGGATTCGAACCACCAACTTCTGCATGCAAGGATAGCCTGATTTCTGAACTACTCCTTGGTTACTGAGGGCAGAAGTTAAGAATGAAGTAGTCAAGGGTCAGAGATGTAACTCAGTAGTAGAGCAACTGTAGTCCTGCTGTGCATATGTGAGACCCCGGGTTCTCTCTGTCTCTCTCTGTCTCTCTCTATTTCTCTCTCTCTCTCTCTCTCTCTCTCTCTCTCTCTCTCTCTCTCACACACACACACACACACACAAATACACACACACACACACACACACACAGACAGAGTCAAGCAAAGCCTTGGAGTTTAAGTCAACAAATATCCTGTGATGAGTAAGTAAGCTTCACTTTTTCTTCTTTTAGAATAATTCTCAAAGACATTTACAGAACTTTTGATGCAGTGAAAAGGTTCAGTAGACTTGGACATAATAGGGTTGGGGAATGAAAAAGAACAAAAAGGGTTACTAAAACTCCAAAGCTCTGTACCCCTACTCTAACCATATCTTGTCTGGTCCTCATTTTTAAGTGATAGCTGTAGCATTTATAAATTATTCCTACTTCATTTGTGATTTGGTAAAATTTGCCTGTCAAATAGAGGTGTGGACTCTGGAAATCTGGCTTTTGTGTCGATAGTAGACAAGTCAGCTGTGTAATGTTCTCAGCTCTCTCTGCTTATACCTGAGACCCACCACCTCCTTCCTTCCTTCTCTCTCTTTCTTCCTTTTCTTTCTTCTTTTGCTCCCCTCTTTCTTCATTGCTTTTTCTTTTTATGTTGTAAGACAGTTTTCCAAACCTCAGATTTTTTGTTGTGGCAGATCTCCTATAGATAGAAAGCAGAAAGAGCTTTCTGTTCACATTTTAAAATGGGGAGTAGAAAGATCATCTTGGCCAGAGTAAGTGGTGTGAGTGCCCAGTACATGGGTCAGTGACTTTCTGTGGCCCTCATGTGTTAGAAGTAAACTGTTCCTTTAGTATTCTACTGTTTTCAGAGGACTGTGAGTCATGACCTGTGGCCGCAGCAGCTGTGACATTTGCTACTTGGGACTCTAGCACTATTTTCAAGTGTGTTCTGGGGTATCTTCTGGAGCCACATACAGGAAGGAAGCAGTGGCCATGTGCATTGGAAGCTCTGTCTTTAGCACACTGTTATAGCCTGAGAGATGGTATAGAAATAGTAAGATGCCAGAGAGATAGCATGGAGGTAAGGCATTTGCTTTGCATGCAGAAGGTCAGTGGTTCGAATCCCGGCTTCCCATATGATCCCCTGAGCCTGCCAGGAGCGATTTCTGAGCATAGAGCCAGGAGTAAACTCTGAGCACTGCTGGGTGTGACCCAAAACCCAAACACCCCCCCAAAAAAAAGAAAGAAATAGTAAAATTCAGTAATCATTTAGATTTTTATGCAACATAATCTGATGTCATAGCAAAAAAACAGTATCTAAGGGCCAAATGAGCAGCACTATGGGAAAAAAGGGATTGTTAGAGAGAATTGCCAGAGGCTCGATGGAGGAGGCAGAGTTTGAGCTTGGCTTTAACCGCCTAGTGGTTTTAGATAGAAGAGAGGGAAGGATGGTTGAATAGACCTCGGAAGAGTGATAGAATTTGTAGCACAGCAGCCAGCTGTCCCTGTTTGGGGCCCGGTGATACTACGGTGCTTGCCTTGTGTATGGGTGATTCAGGTTTGATCCCTGGCATTCCATATGGTTCCTTGAGCCCATCATGAGTGATTCCTGAGTACAGATCCCGAAGTAACCCCTGAGTATTGCCAAGTGTGGCCTAACTCCCCCCCCACACTCAAGGAAGTCCCTTTTTATCCTCTTCGCCAACAGAATGAATTGGTCTAGATATTGAGTCTAATTGTGTTGTGTTTTTGTTACTGATTTTTATTTTGTTTTGTTTTGTTGTTTTAGGGAGTAATGTCTCATAGCCAGTAATGTGCAAAGGTTTCCCCTGCCTCAGGAATCCTTCCTGGCAAACCATATGGGATAAATGGGACCAAATGGAATACCAGGGATTGGATCCAGGTCAACTGCATGCAAGACAAGTGTGCTACCCACTGTACTATCTCTCCGGGCCCTAATCTTTTTTGTTTGTTTGTTTGTTTGTTTTGTTTGGTCACACCCAGTGGTACTCAGGAATTACTCATGGTTCTGTACTCAGAAATTATTCCTGGCAGGATTGGCAGATCATATGGGATTCTGGAGATTGAACCCAGGTTGGCTGTGTGCAAGGCAAACATCTTACCCACGTGCTATTGCTCTGGTCCTTGTTCTTTGTTTTTGGTTTCTTCTGTTATTGGTAGGCTGTGTGTGTGTGTAGGCTGTGTGTGTGTGTGTGTGTGTGTGTGTGTGTGTGTGTGTCTCTCTCTCTCTCTCTCTCTTTCACACCTAGCAGTGCTCATGGGCAACTCCTGGCTCATCACTTGGGGGTCATTTTCCACAGTGCTCGGGGAACACAGAGTGCTTTGGATCAAAACTGCATATAAAGCACGTGCTTTGACCTTGAGCTATCTCCCTGGCCCTTGATGTGTTCTTTTATTGTGGGGTGGGGAGAATGTTCAACATCCAGTGGTGCTCAGGGTTTATTCCTGGTTCTGCACTCAGGGATGACTCTTGAAAGTATTCAGAAGACCATGGGGGGATTGCTAGGGATCAAACCCAGGTATGCTATGTGCAAAGCATGCACCCCACCTACTGTGCTATGGGTCTGACCCTACATGTGTTCTTATTGTCTTCTAGTTATTCATTTCAAGTGCTCTCATAGTATAGAGTCACACCAGATTCACATTAATTTTACATTTTAGCCTGGAAAATTCTTTGTTGCTAGGAGAGTGAGTTGGCACAGGTTGTAGTAGGGGGTGTCCAGTTCCCTGTACAGTGTTTAGTAGTGTCAGTGTACTTAGTGATATCATTTCCCTCCTTCCCCTGCCCCAACACAGTCACCTGTCCATGTTGAATGGTAGAATTGCCTGCATTAATAGCTTTTATTCCTGTACTGTCTGTGTGAGGGCTGCTGCACAGGCGAGCTCAGATCATCCCCAGACCATAAACCATATTGGAGATAAATATTGAAGCAGATATTTAGAAGGTTGAAATCCCCTTTTAGTAATTTAACATTCCCACAGTGTTGAAATTGAACCTGTGTTTTGTCCTAGAACCACGGGCACTTTTCTCCAGGTCTGAAGGGTCTTTCCTCACTATTTTTTTGTTTTTGGTTTTGGTTTTGGTTTTGGGGTCACACCTGGCAGCGCTCAGGGGTTACTCCTGGCTCTACGTTCAGAAATCGATCCTGGCAGGCTCGGGGGACCATATGGGATGCTGGGGTTTGAACCACAGTCTTTCTGTATGCAAGGCAAATGCCCTACCTTCATGCTATCTCTTCGGCCTCACCTCACCATCTTTTTATTCAACCCTTGCTCACCTTTTATCCTGCAGCTTTGAGTGCACTTTCCAGAATGTTTCCAAACATATTGGTCTGGGCCTGGAAGGAACAGTACATCAGCTAAGGGGCTGGTCTTGCATGTGGTCGACCTGGGTTTAATCCTCAGCATTTCAAATGGTCCCCCAAGAACCACCAGGAGTAATTCCTAAATGCAGAGCCAGGAGTAACCACTGAGCATTGCTGGGTATGGCCCAAAATAAAAACAAAACAAATAAACTACTTCTAACTATAGATAGGTTAAGAAGCATTGCCCTACATAAATATTAGCGCTGTGAGTGAAAATTATGAAGAGATTATTATAGAAGGAAGTCAGTGGGGGTAATTTTCAGCAGTAGTTTCATTATTTAAAGTTAGTAGGGTTTTTCTCTATGGAAAAAAATTGTTGAGTAGTGATGGAGAATCTTTTAAAATAAAACCCAGAGACTATAATTGTTTTATTCTGTGGTATTTAGAGCCTGGATTAGGGCCATACCACTGGGAATGGGAAGGGATGAAAAGATATGAAAAGATTACACAAACAAAACTGGGAGTATTTGGTGGTTAGTTACTGTGGGTGACAATTTAAGATGAGACTTTCCCCCATCTCAGTGAGAAGAATATTGGGAATAAAATTAGGAGGGCTGTCATGTGGGAAGGCTACTCTCAATGCAAGAAGGGAAGCTGTGTTGAAGATAGAGAAGAACCACAGCTGTGTTCACTTTTGAAGACTAGCTTCAACCAGTCCAATAGGTTTAAGAAGAGAAACTTCTTGAACTTTTCTTGAAACTCCGTTCTCTCCATTAGGGTTGGCGGGAGACCAAGCCCCCTTCCTGAGGATTTCTGGATTCCCCTTGCCTCTCCTGCTGCCCCTTTTGAGTTTCCTTGGTGCTATGGAAGCTCTTTTCCTTTCTCTTAACTGTGCTCCCCATAATTGCCCCGAATCGTCTCTGTAGCTTGCTGGTATCCTCATGCCAGCAACTCTGGACTTTTCATACTTTTTGTCCATCTGGAGTCTTTGCAGTGAAGTCTGTTGACTGCTTCAAGGTCAAACAGCAAGTTCCAATGGCAGCTCCTTCAGCTGCTCGTTTCCTCCCAGAGTACGCTGCTGGTGCTGCTATTCCTCTCCCAGGCAGAACTTCAGTAGAGAGTCTGAACCCCCTCTTCAGCTCCTCTCTGCCTCACTTCCTTCTCCAGGCAGCCACGGGTTGGTGGCTCGGTGCTGAGGCCCTGGGTCGATCTCAGATCTGTGAAGCTCCCTCGGCTGCCCCCAGCCGTCCTGCAGGACACCATTATCTCCTGCCTGAATTGCTCCCTAAGCCTGCAGCCTTGCCCTGCTCTAATCCATTCTTCACACTGGAACTGGAATGATTTTTATAAAAAGGCAAGTCTGATCCTGTCACTCCACTGGCTAAAACTCGTTTGTAGCTCGCCTTACTCCTTCCAGGGCTTACAAGCTCTGCGTGTTCTGGCTCCACCATACTGCCCTCCCTCTCCTTCTAGCCGTGCCCAGCCCCCATGCTAGGCTCTGGCCACCTTGCACTGTTTTCTCTCCTCTCATTGCCAGGCTACTGGCTCTCACCTCTTGTCTCCTAAGGCATTTTCACACCTTCTTTTTCCTTTTCTTAAGTTTTTTTTTTTTTTTTTTTTGTGGGGGCAGTATGTGGGGGGGGGGTGAGTGTTCACAGCCAGCAGGACTTATTCCTGAATCTGTACTCGGGGTCACTTCTGCTGGTGCTGGGGGACCATGTGAGGTCTGGGTTGTCAAGCCCTGATTCACTGTGTCCAGGCAAGCTGTACTACCTGCTATCTATCTATACTATCTCTTTGGCACCTCACTTTCTTTTTCTTTGGTTTTTTTTTTTTTTATTTTGGGGGGGTTACTCTTGGTCATGTTTAGGGGTTATTCTCAGCTCTGCCCTTACTGAGGTGGTGGTGCTAGGGGATCCATTTAGAATGAGGCGGGATCAAACCCGGGTTGGCTGCATGTAGGACAAATGCCTTCCTCATTGAAGTATCATTCTAGCAACCTTCTTCTTCAACCCTAACTCATTCTTCAGACGTTCACATTCATCAGATTTTGGCCTTGTTTGTGGGGGGGGGGACACACCCTGTGATGCACAGAAGTTACTCCTGGCTCTGCACTCAGGAATTACTCTTTGTAGTGCTCAGGGAAATATGGGATGTTAGGGATCTAACCCAGGTCAGCTATGTTCAAGGCAAGCCACCCTACTCACTATACTAGATCTCTGCCCCCTCCCCCCACATTTGACTCTATAATGTTTGGCTTTAGTTTTCCTCCTATACTAGCATGTACATGTGCTTTCATGCATTACTAAATTGTGATATGATAGTCCCTACATCTGTATTACAGCCCACTCCATCCCCTAAGTCTCTATCTTCCACTTCCCCCAAACATAACATATATTCAGTAAGGAAGGGAGCTTGTTTATTTTGGCATTTTCTTCTGCCCTGATTCTGACACACGAGTTTTAAGGGGATGAGTAAATGTCAAGAACTTGATTAATTGCTGTTGTAGAACATAGACTTAAGTTTTCCCCTCAATACCTTACAGTGTATTTGGGAATAACACCATTCTTCTATAGCCCAAAGCAGTCACGTATAAAGCATAAGGCATTTCATGAACTAGAGGAGCAAAGGACATATGGGAGAGCAGGAGATGCTTGTAGGAGTAAAAACTTGAACTGTTTTTGAGAGACCTTGGGTGGGAGGGAAACAGAACTGGAATTCAGGGCCTTGCATACGCTAAGCAAGCACTTTGCCTCTGAGCTTCAGCCTTGACCCCAGAGCTGTATCTTTTCAAAGTCAAATCTGAAGACAAGAGTGATAGTACAGGAGGGAAGGCTACACTGGTTGTGACCCTGGTTTGATCGCCAGCACCACATAGGACTCCCTGAGCACTGCCAGGGGTCAGTCTGGATTACAGAGCCAGAGATTGCCCCTGAGTACTGTGGGACTATGACCCAAAATAACCCCCCAAAAAGGAAGCTAGAGTAGTTATCTCCTTCCTTCCTTCCTTCCTTCCTTCCTTCCTTCCTTCCTTCCTTCCTTCCTTCCTTCCTTCCTTCCTTCCTTCCTTCCTTCCTTCCTTCCTTCCTTCCTTCCCTCTCTCCTTCCCTCCCTCCTTCCCTCCTCCCTCCCTCCTTCCCTCCCTCCCTTCCCTCCCTCCCTTTCTTCCTTCCTTCCCTCCCTCCTTCCCTCCTCCCTCCCTCCCTCCTTCCCTCCTCCCTCCCTCCCTCCTTCCCTCCTCCCTCCCTTCCTCCCTCCTTCTTTCCCTCCCTCCCTCCTTTCCTCCCTCCCTTCCTTCCCTCCCTCCCTCCCTTCTTCCTTCCTTCCTTCCTTCCTTCCTTCCTTCCTTCCTTCCTTCCTTCCTTCCTTCCTTCCTTCCTTCCTTCCTTCCTTCCTTCCTTCCTTCCTTCCTTCCTTCCTTCCTCCTCCCTCCCTCCCTCCTTCCCTCCCTCCCTCCCTCCCTCCCTCCCTCCCTCCCTCCCTCCCTTCCTTCCTTTCTTCCTTCCTCCCTCCCTCTCCCTCCCTCCCTCTTCTCTCCCCCTCCCTCCCTCTTCTCTTTCTTTCTTTCTTTCTTTCTTTCTTTCTTTCTTTCTTTCTTTCTTTCTTTCTTTCTTTCTTTCTTTCTTTCTTTCTTTCTTTCTTTCTTTCTTTCTTTCTTTCTTTCTTTCTTTCTTTCTTTCTTTCTTTCTTTCTTTCTTTCTCTCTCTCTCTCTCTCTCTCTCTCCCTCCCTCCCTCCCTCCCTCCCTCCCTCCCTCCCTCCCTCCTTCCTTCCTTCCTTCCTTCCTTCCTTCCTTCCTTCCTTCCTTCCTTCCTTCCTTCCTTCCTTCCTCCCTTCCTCCCTCCCTTCCTCCCTTCTTTCCTTTTTCTTTTGGTTTTTGGGTCACACCCCACAGCACTCAGAGGTTACTCTTGGCTCTATACTCAGAAATCGCTCCTGGTAGGCTCGGGGGGGGGGGGGGGGGGACCATAAGGGATGCCGGGATTTGAATGACCATCCTTCTGCATGCAAAGCAAATGTCCTACCTTCATGCTATCTCTCCAGCCCCATCTTTCTTAATCTAGAAAAGACCTCTAGCATTGATTCCAAATAAAAATACTTGTGAAATTAGAAGAAAAAAATATCCAAGCACTTATCACCTACTTTTCCCTCTGAGAACTGCCCTTTTTAAGAGCATGATGTCTGGGCCATGCCCAGTGGTGTGCAACTTACTTCGTATACAAACTCTCACCCAGGGGCCCAAAGAGATAGCACAACGGTAGGGTGTTTGCCTTGCATGCAGCTGATTCAGGATGAACTGTGGTTCGAATCCCAGCATCCCATATGGTTCCCCATGCCTACCAGGAGCGATTTCTGAGCACAGAGCCAGGAGTAACCCCTGAGTGCCACTAGGTATGACCCCAAACCAAAATAAAACAAAAAAAACCACCAAAAACCCAAACAAACTCTCACCCAGAATTGTCGCTCTTACATGTAGATGTTATAAAGGCCCTGGACATAGTGGTGAGACAAATGGTTGAACACGTTCGTAGTAGGTATAAGTCCCTGAGCTCAGGCCTGATCCAGCATGGCCCCTGGAACCTCGCCAGGTATTTTGTCCTGCCCACCCACTCAAATTAAAAACAAAGTGAAACTGGACTTTAATATAGTTTAAGAAGCAATGCCCAATGTAAATACTAGTTCAGGGAGTGAAAATAAGTGAGTAGATTATTATAGAAGGGGGGGGTAATAGTTTGATTTTTTGGGGGGCACACCTGGTGGTGCTCAAAAGCTTCTCCTGACTCTGTGTTTGGGGGTCACACCTAGCAGTGCTCAGGAGACTATAGAATACCAGGATACTAACTAACCCAGCCTCTCACATACAAAGCATGTGTTCACCCTATTGAACTTTCTCTCTGGCCCTTGATTTATTTTTCCTAAATAGAATCAACACTAGTCATTGTTCTCTGGCCTTTCTCTTCACTTATGGTGTTATGGGCCTTTTCCTATAAGAGGGGTTTCTTTCAACTCTTTGATCTATATAAATACTGTTTTATTTAGCAGTCTCTTCTTCTTTTTTTTTTTTTTTTTTTTTTTTGGTTTTGGTTTTTGGGCCACACCCAGTGTTGCTCAGGGGTTACTCCTGGCTGTCTTCTCAGAAATAGCTCCTGGCAGGCACAGGGGACCATATGGGACACCGGGATTCGAACCAACCACCTTTGGTCCTGGATCGGCTGCTTGCAAGGCAAACACCGCTGTGCTCTCTCTCCGGGCCCAGCAGTCTCTTCTTTTTTTTTTTTTTTTTGCTTTTTTTTTTTGGACCACACCTGGTGATGCTCAGGGGTTACTCCTGGCTGTCTGCTCAGAAATAGCTCCTGGCAGGCACGGGGGACCTTATGGGACACCGGGATTTGAACCAACCACCTTAGGTCCTGGATTGGCTGCTTGCAAGGCAAACACCGCTGTGCTATCTCTCCGGGCCCCCAGCAGTCTCTTCTTAACATTAAGAAGTCTCTAGAGCACACTAAAGCAAGACTAGCTTTGAGACTCCTATTACCACTTCTCTTATCCTGGCCCACTTGATCACTAGCCCTGAACTCTCAGAGCCTGGACTCAGAGAGATAGCACAGGGGTTAATAAGGTGCTTGCCTTACATGTGGTCATCCCAGATTTGATTTCCAGCACCTCATCTGATTCTCAAGTACTGCCTTTTTTTTTTTTTTTTTTGGTTTTTGATTTTTGGGTCACACCTAGCAGGGCTCAGGGGTTAGTCCTGGCTCTATGCACAGAAATTGCTCCTGGCAGGCTTGGGGACCATATGGGATGCCGGGATTCAAACCACCGTCCTTCTGCATGCAAGGCAAACGCCCTACCTTCACGTTATCTCTCCGACCCCTCAAGTACTGCCTTAAACAAATGAAAACCCTTGGAGCTTTGGTACCTCACCTGCTAAGCCTTTGTAGGTTGTTGTCAGAGTGGCTTCTCTCTTACTTTATTTTTTAATTTATTTTAGTTTTTTGGAGGGGGCTATACCTGTCTGTGCTCAGTCCTGCTTCTGTACTCAGGGATCACTCCTGGCAGGCTCAGGAGAACATAGGTAGTGCATGTCCTCCCTTCTGTACTACCTCTGTAACGTGTGTGTGTGGAGGGGGGGAGACATAACCATTGGTGTTTGGGGCACTATATCTTTTTTGGGGGGCACTATATTTTGCTCAGGATAGAACCTGGGGTTCCCACTTGCTTTGTGGTCCTTTGTATCCACCTCTCTTAGTCCCATATACATTTCCTGACATAGTACCTGAGTCACTCACTATAAGACACTGTATAAGTAGTAGTCAGTTGTTACTGTATTGCAAGATCTTACCTTTATAGCAGGGCATAAGGTAAACATCCTCCATTCTTTTTAATCGATTGTTTAGATAGATTTCCTTATCTTAGACTTTTGTTGCTATTGAAAATAGTTACCGCCTTAGATTATCCTCTTATGCTGTTTTGTAATTACCCATTTGGAACTGTGTTTGTTGATAAGGTAGTCAAGGGGACACCTAGAAACATTTTCCCCTTTATTTGTGAATTCACGCCTTGGCTGATTTACATTGGCTTTTTATCACATTCCATCAGAGAGGAGCTGATAAATGCTACCATTTCTGTCACTCTTGTCAGTTTCTTGTCTGTGGGATCCTGGCATGCAGGAACCATAGTCATCTTGATAGACACAATAAGGAATAGAATGTTTGAGAAAGGGAGGTGGAAGTCAGAATTGCCAATAATTTTTTTTTTTGGTATGTATGGGGTCATGCCTGGTCGTGCTCAGGGCTTACTCCTGGCTCTGTACTCAGGAATTCCTCCTGGTGGGCTTGGGAAATCAATATGAGATGTTGGGGATCAAACCCAGGTTGATCGCATTCAAGACAAATGCCCTGCCCACTGGACTCTCTCTGGTCCCAAGAATTGCCAATAATGCTACTTTAAAAATTTGCCTGTACTTTGTCTTAGTATTTAGGGCAAGGTTTTTTTTTTCCCCATTTTACCCATATTTTGTTGGCCCTATGCAAACAACACTTGCCACTCTCACACTGTTACTGCTGCTTTTTTTTTTTTTTAACTCTTATCCTTTAAAAAAAAAAAAAAGAAGAGCTTACTAAACTTTCTGCTGGTGCTTCAATGAATTCATTGTGAGTCAATAGTTTTCAAAAATATTTTTTCCTTTCTCTTCCATCTCTTTAGTTTTTCTTTCAACTTTCTATTTTTTAAAAAATGTTGCTTTTGGTCTTCCTAAAAATTGTATTATTATCAGTTAATGTCAACTATGTAGTGCATTTTCTTTAAATAAATTAATTAAAAAAATTTGCCTGTAACTCAACACATGATTTTAGAGAGTAACTTTTAACTTCTTCCATCATCTGCACATGACTGTTTCCAGAGTTCTGTATAATGTGTCACTTTGGAGCAGCATATTTTTTTTGATATGCTGACAAGTTTTAAAAAACAAACCCTGGCTTTTGCTCTTCAGATAGATATACACTTCTTTTTAGGGCTCTCGTAGAAGTTAGAGCGAGAAGCAGTAAATCTTTTGCTGTGTGCATTGTCTTAATAGTGTCACATCTGATG
This sequence comes from Suncus etruscus, assembly GCF_024139225.1. Taxonomy (NCBI): domain Eukaryota; kingdom Metazoa; phylum Chordata; class Mammalia; order Eulipotyphla; family Soricidae; genus Suncus; species Suncus etruscus. The sequence continues at coordinate 192,942,064 of NC_064848.1, read as the reverse complement.
TTGACATTGGTGATGGGAATGTTGCACTAGTGATGGGGTGTGTTCTTTACATGACTGAAACCCAACCGCAATCATGTTTGTAATCAAGGTGTTTAAATAAAATATTTAAAAAAGAAAGTTATTTGGGGCCGGGCGGTGGCGCTAGAGGTAAGGTGCCTGCCTTGCCAGCGCTAGCCTAGGACGGACCACGGTTCGATCCCCGGTGTCCCATATGGTCCCCCAAGCCAGGAGCGACTTCTGAGCACATAGCCAGGAGTAACCCCTGAGCGTCACCGGGTGTGGCCCAAAAACCAAAAAAAAAAAAAAAAAAAAAAAAAAGAAAGTTATTTTAGATAATATAGCAGATACCCAAAGATTTATTTGAGACTTTGAGCTCTACACTATCACCTTGCATTTTAGTATAGTCTTTTTTCTTTGGGCAATACGTTTATGGGCTGAGAATATGGCCCAGGGGTTGATAAAGCTTTGCATGTGTGAGGCCCAGGGTTCAATCCCCAACACCAAAAAAGAAAAAAAAAGTTGAGACCAATAATTATTCTAAAGTGATTGAAATCTGACATATAAACATATTCTGCAGCTTGAAGTTCTACTACAATGTAATACATATGTCTTTACTAGAATTTATTCTCAACAATATGACTTTTTTAGAAATGCTTTGATTTTTTTAAAAATCAACCTAGATCCTGTGATCAGGGAGAAAACTTAGCAAGACTTAAGAGCCTTTTGATAATGAGTGGTTACTATAGGCTAAACCTATAATTAGTATGCTGCTAATCCACACATTAGATATATTCAGTGAAATCTCAAATACACATAGGCGAATTACCCAAATTGCAGATTATTAGTGCATTCCAGGCACTTTTCCATGGTGATCAAAAAACTGTTTTTTGCCTGACACTTTTCTTACGTTACTGGGCTTCGCTTTTCTCAGTCTGTCTCTTGATGGGGTCTCCCTGCCTGCCTGTTACCTGGCTACTTTGGTTGGCTGTGTGGCTCTTCATTCGCTACACTAGGGTGTGAAAGGGAGGCGGGGAAGACTCACTTTTCCGAACTGTAAATCCTCTGGAGTCTGTTCATCACGGAGCTTTAGAGGGCTTCTCCAGCTCACAGGCTACGTGACAGAGAATTCAGCTCTTCCAAATGCAAGTCAGGTGGCTCCAGGCAAAGCTGTGTTCATGGGACGGATGGGAGAGAGGGACTTAGTGTTGGTCACAGTCAAAAAACTGTCTTTTCTGGGCTGGGAAGGTGGCGCTAGAGGTAAGGTGTCTGCCTTGCAAGCGCTAGCCAAGGAAGGACCGTGGTTCGATCCCCCGGCGTCCCATATGGTCCCCCCAAGCCAGGGGCAATTTCTGAGCGCATAGCCAGGAGTAACCCCTAAGCGTCAAATGGGTGTGGCCCAAAAACAAAACAAAACAAAAAAAAAAAACTGTCCTTTCCTCCGTTTTACTGGAAAAGGAACTTTGGAAAAATCCATTGAGTTGTACTTGTATTTTAGTCATTGTATTTTAATTTTAACTTAATTTAATGTATTTATTTTTGACTTGGGGGCCACACCCAGCAGCACTCAGAAATCGCCCCTATTTATTTATTTATTTATTTATTTATTTATTTATTTATTTATCTTTGTCTTTTGGCCAGATCTGGCAATGCTCAGGGATTACTTCTTGCTCTGCATCCAGGGGTCACTCCTGACAGTGCTCGGGGACCATATATAGGATACGGGGATCAAAGCTGAGTCTGTCACCTGCAAGGCAAGCACCCTACCCACAGTATTATAGCTCTGGCCATTCTTCAGATTTTTACTTTATGTACAACAAATACAACTACAACTCATTCTAGTTTGATCCCTCTTTCCTTTGCATGCATTTTCCAAATTTAGTCTGTTTTGATTCACAGCAAAATTGAGAAGTTACAGAGTTTCCTCAGCTTCCCCTTGATTAGCTTCCCTAGTAGAGTTGCTGTCTTTGCCACTGCCAATGAACCTGCATCCACGCTTCTTGGATGAATGTCTGATAACATGGCTCATCATTTTGCTCTTATACCAGATTACTTTCAGTCTTCTGAAAATCTGCTCTGCACTTCCTACCCTAACTCTGTTACAACCCCTATTTTTGGCGGGGAGGTGGTCATACCCAGCAAAGCTTAGGAGTCACTCCTGGAGTTGCTCAGGAGGCTGCCATGCAGAGGACTGAACCTGGGATTTTGCATGCAGAGCATATTCTCTAGCTCTTGAGGCCTCCTCCTGCCTCAGGTACTGGCTTTGTTCACTTGTTCCAGGTCAGATAGGTGGAATTATACACAATGCATTCTTTCCAGGTTGCCTTCTTTCACTTAGGGATGTAGCTCAAGGTTTCACCATTTCTTTTCATGATTTCATAGCTTGTTTCTTGTTGTTATTTTGGGCCACACCTAACGATACTCAGGGGTTACTTCAGGCTCTACACTCAGGTATTACTCCTGATGGACTCAGAAGACCATATGAGATGCTGGAGATTCTACTGGGTTTGACCATGATCATGCAAGGCAAACCAATTAATCACTGTACTATCTCTCAATCCCCAGCATGGCATTCATAATATTTTACCCACACATTATTTATCCATTAACCTCTGAAATATTTTTGTTACTTCAAGCTTTGTCATGAAGGAATAAAGCTAGTTTAATATCCATGTGCGGCCATTATTAGTAAGAGTAAACATTTTTCTTGTTAATATTTAGAAAAGTGTAAATAATTATATATTTTAGGGGTTCCCTAACCTCATCCACCTCTGAGGTGCTCATTTCCCTCTATCATAGGACCCTTCCAGCTTCTTCTCCCACCCTCGGTAGCCTGTTTTGTCACCTGGAGCTAAAGACTGAGGGTCCAGAGAGATAGTACAATGAATAAGATGCTTGCCTTGCATGCTGCCTAGCTAGATTCTTGGTACTCTGTATGGGCCTTTGATCATGGCCAAAAATAATTTCTAGTGCAGAGCCAGGAGAAACCCCTGAGCACCACCAGGCCCCAAAACAAACAAACAAACAAACAAAATTAATCTAAGGATTTGTCTTTATTGAACATTGACTATTTTCTTGTTTTATTTGCTTATAAAACACGTAAGAATGGTAACAGCCAGAATTTCCTTCTCCCAACTCCTTTTGTTGTTGTTGTTGTTTATTTCTGGGCCACACCTGATGGTGTTCAGGGGTTACTCCTGACTTTTTGCTCAGAAATCACTTGTTGCAGGTTCAGGGGACTACATGAGATACTGAGGATCAAACCTGAGTTGGCCGCGTGCAAGGCAAATGCCCTACCCACTGTGCTATCACTCAGACCCCTCTCTGGACTTAATTCACTTAGCACAATACCATCCAGTTCCATCCAAGAGTTCACCCTTTTTTTCTTTTTGGATTTGGGCCACACCTGGCAATGCTCAGGGGTTAATAGTGGCTCTTTGCTCAGAAATTGTTTCTGTTGGCAACTTGGGATCATATGGGATACATGCAAAACACATGCCCTACCTGCTGTGCTATTGTTCTGGCCTGAGTTTTTTTTTTTTTTTTTGGTAGTGGTTTTGTTTTGGGGCCACACCTAGTGGCGCTCAGGGGTTACTCCTGGCTCTGCACTCAGATATCACTCCTGGCAGGCTTGGGGGACCTTATGGGATGCCAGAGATCAAACGTGGGTTGGTCCAGGTTGGCCGCATGCAAGACAAACGCCCTACCTCTGTACTATCGCTTTGTCCACCACCACCACCCCGCCCACCCCAGGTTGTTTTTTTATTAACTCTTTAAATAAATAAGAAGGACTATTGCTGGATAATATGCCAAGTATGTTTAGTTGTGTAGCAAATTGCCAGACTGTCTTCCTAAGTGGCTCTTTTGTTTTCCTGGGAGCAAAGACAATGATTGCTGCACTCCGTTTTCCCAACCAGCATCTGTTGCTATTAATCACCTATATTTTGGATATTCTGATAAGTTAGTGGTGATACATGTTTGTTCTCATTTGAATTGCTGAGGATTGACGATGTACTTTCCATGTGCTTATCTGTATATCTCACCTGAAGTGTCTGTTGAGCAGCTCCTTGGCCTGGCTTTCTGTTTGTGTTGCTTGATTTCTTACTGCTGAGTTTTGAGAGACCTACGTGTATTCTGGGCAATCATGCTTTATCTGATGCTTCTTGTTTGTGGTATCTTGGGGAGCTCAGTGGTGCCAGAGGTCAGGTGCAGGGCATCACGTATGAAAGGTGCCCTACCCATTGTACCCAATGCTCCAGTCCCTGAACAGTTTTTTTATTTTTAATAAATCTCAGCTTATTTCTTTTATTGATCATGTCTTTGGTTTTGTAGCTAAAAAGAACATTGCCAGGGCTGGAAAGTGAGAACACAGTGGGTAGGGCATTGGCCTTGCATGTAGCCGACCCTATTTTGATCCCCAACATCCCATATGGTGCCCCGAGTCTGAAGTTAGTTCCTGAGTTCAGAGCTCGGAATAACCCTGGAGCATGACCGGTGTGATATCCCCTACCTCCCAAAAAAGACCATTGTCAATCCAAGGTTATTCTGGGTTTATTTTTTTTTCTCTCTCCATTATCTTCTGGGAGTCTTGTAGTTCTGGATTTTGTATTTAAGCTTGCAGTTCGGTTTACATTAATTTTTATAAATTATGGTAGGCCTGCACTTAGATTCATTTTTGTTGTGTGTGTGTGTGTGTGTGTGTGTGTGAATTGTTGAAAACATTGTTTTATTTTATTATCTTCCCTCTTGGTCAAAGCTCTGTTGACTTAAGTTTAACACATTTTTTAGGTTCAGTATTGTTTACTCCTGATCATTCTACTTTGTTGATCTTAAAAAAAAATCATCTCTCTTTTTTTCCATAGCTTTAGTAAGTTATGCCTGAGCTGTAGTAATAGTTCTGTTGTCTTCTCAGCCTTTAGTTTCTTCCATCTTGGAATATGTCTAAGTTCCTCTCTGTAAAACTTGTTGGTTCTATGAGAGAATCTAAGGAATGAGACACTCACCATTGCAAAGAATCTTGAAAGTCACTTAATTCACATGCTTGTCTGTTTCTTTTTTGTTTGTTTTTGGGCCACACTCAGCAATGCTCAAGGGTTACTCCTGACTGCCCTCAGGGGTCATTGCTGGTGGTGCTCAGGGGACTATATTGGATGCTAAGATCAAACCTGTTAGTCACATGCAAGGCAAAAACCCTTCCCTCTGAGCTATTGCTCTGACCCCCATATTTAAATTTTTTTTCCATTTCTGCCAAATAATTTCTGCCAAGTTTCTTAGACCAAGCTTGAAATCCTCTAGTGACAGAGAAACCCATTCTTTGAACCCTACATTCCACCTTTTTAGATAACTTGGGTTTAAGTTGGAGTCTTCCTTAAAGCAAGATGTATATCCTTGTAGCTTCTGATTCAAGCTTGATTTCTGTCCCGAAGATTATACAGCCTAAAGATAAACCTGTGAAACCTCCTTGGGTCTGTGAAGAAAGTGATTTCCGTTTCTTCTCAGATTCATCTTTTCTCTAAACTCAGTCTCCCAACTAACTTGCTATTTATAACTTCATCTTTACTCCTGTATCTCATTCATGTTCTTCTGAGCTTTACTATTTGTGTATATTCTCCTGAATATACACAAATATGTGAAATCCAGTGGTACATTGCAAAGTCCGGTCCTTATTGTAACATAGACTAGAACGATCCATCCTTTGCTCAGAGTAGCGTATTCCTTTAACACAGACTGAGATTGTGATAACATCTTTATTAGTTTTCTGTCTTAGCTGGTTATTGGATTACTATTGAGTGAAAGCCACCATCATCTCTCACAAAGCTGTCTCCCTCAGCTATATATGCCCAAGCACAAAAATCGCGCATTTATTTTTGATAACTTTTATCTTATTAGAACAGCTCTTCGTTGCTCTAAAGGTACAGCTTGTCAGGGATTAAAACATTTATCTTTGTCAGCTCCCGATTTAATTAAAGCTTTCTAACAGAAACACTAAATTACATAAAGCTCTTCTAGGAACTCTTAAAAGACATGTAAATGGAGTGTTCCTTGTAACAAATACTTCTCTAAGTGTATTCTGACCTGTGTCAGAATCACCTGGGGGAGCTTGTTAAATATTTAGCTTCTCAGTCTATGCCAGACTTGCTGAATTTGAATTTCTAGGAGCAGTGCCTGGAGACCTGTGCTTTAACAGGCGCTGTTGGAAATCAGTGCCCATTAAACGTGTGCCACCTGCTATTTTCAATATGGAAGAACTGACCCCAAAGATGGCATCGGAGCTCAGTGGTATTGACAGCATTGGTTGGGCTGGGCTAGGTGGCATTAATTAAGGAGGGAAGCTCTGAGGAACAGGGCATGCATGGACTGTGTAGTGTCCCCAGGGTAGGAGAAGAAGGAATAAGTCTTCTGCTTGAGAAGACACGGCTTATCAGAAGCAGGGGCTCCAGAGATCCCATTTCAAAGCTAAGGGACAGAGGCAAGAAAAGAAGAAGAAAGGCAAACTTCGAAACTCTGAAGCCAGGGAGATCACACACTGCCAGGTGGCAGCAAGGCAGGGCCTGCTGTAGCAGAAGCATGATCTCTGTCATCAAGAATTCATGAAATCCCAGGCAACACCCTCCTGGAAGGGAGTGTAGTAGGGTGGGGGTGCCAGCAAAGATTAATTTGGAGAGTTGCTACACATGCCCCCTCTTTATTTAGTTCTGAGCTATCAAGTGAGAAGATCTGTATTCAGTCTCGGTTGACTCATTTGGATAGAGCCCAGTCGGGTGACAGACGTCCTGCACAACTGCTGGCGAGGCCAGGCTGAGGCCTTCTCACTGCCTCCTAACGGAACTCGGAACTCGGAGCACGTCGGGTGTTTGCAAGTTGGTGAGGCGACAGTGTGTCTTTGCTAGGCAGAGCCATCCCCATCAGTGAGTGATCGGAGACCTGATGGCTCAAATGGGGGCAGAAATGGTGCTTTTTAGTTTTAAATATTTTCTCTTTTTGGGTTTGGAAAACACTAGGACAGCGGGAAGGATACGTGCCTTGCACATTCCGACCTGGGTTCGAACCGCAGTATCACGTATGGCCTCCCAACCACCACCAGGAGTGATCCATGAGCATAGAGCCAGAAATATGCCCTGAGTTTCAAGGAGTGTACCCTCTGTCACAAAAAAAAAAAAAAAAAAAAAAAAAAAACAACAACAACAAAAAAAAAAACAACTCCTCTGCTTCAGGATTTGCTAAGTGCACCACTGTAGAATTAAATAATTAATGATGGAGCTAGATACCCCTAAATCCAGGGTGGAGTTACACACCACCAAGCAGATAAAAGCTGATTGTCATCTTTGAAATAAACTAACAAATTCCTATATTATGAGTTGATGGGACTTTGTTCCAATCTTTGTTGTATAGTTGGAAAACTCAAAATTATTTCTTTTGGGGAGGTGGGGAGAGGAAGGTGTTGACCCACACCTAGGGGTCCTCAGAAACCGTTCCTAGTTTTACATTCAGTAGAAGACCCTTTTTGAGGTGCCAAGTGTTGAATTGGGGCCAGTGACCTGCAAGGCAAGCTCGTCTGACCCCAAAACTTATTTCTTCCAGGAAAAGCCTCATAAATACCTCTAAAATAATAAGCTGAATAGAACTAGGAAACTCCTCATTCTGCTAGTTGGAATGATGCAAACTCTAAAACAAAAGATCAGATACTAGTATTGATTTGTGGTGGCATTTTCTGTAGGCGCATGCACTGTTCAGAAAAATATGCATTCAAATCTGGTTTGCACAACTGCAGAGAGAACTCGCAAGACTTGTCAATGTGTCCCAGCTTGTCTGCCGATAGCCTCCCTCTTTTGGCAAGCGCAGCAAATCTGTCTGTATCTCAACTGGAAGCTACTCGGGATTCCCCTTCAGACACCAACTACTGTTCAACCCTCCTTCCCACTGGGCTCTTTAGAGACTGTGTTCCTCACAGAAGGAATCTCACTGCTTCTAAGCTGACAGGTCACTTTGGTTTGCCCTACCCTCTGTTTTTGGCTCTGTGTCAGGCTGCTCACTTGGTTATGGTACCCACACATATTTTGTGGCAGTGTTCTGGGAGACCCACTGGTGCCAGGGGTCACTTAGGAAGAGTCCGAGATCACACTCAGTGCTGTGGGACTGTGTTGGGCATCAAACTTGACACCTCAGAGATGCAAGGCAGGGTCTCCTCCACTGAGCTGTACCCATGGCATGGAATCCTTGGTTGTGTTTTTTTTTTTTTATCATTCTGCTCACTTTTATGTTAAATTTGTAATTGTTGCATATATTTTTTTTCTTTTTCTTATACTTAAAAGTTAGCAGACAGGGGCCGGAGAGGTGGCGCTGGAGGTAAGGTGTCTGTCTTGCAAGCGCTAGCCAAGGAAGGACCACGGTTCGATCCCCCGGCGTCCCATATGGTCCCCCAAGCCAGGGACAATTTCTGAGTGCTTAGCCAGGAGAATAACCCCTGAGCATCAAACGGGTGTGGCCCAAAAATAAAAAAAATAAAAAATAAAAAAAAAAGTTAGCAGACAGGTTTTCTTAGTGTAGCCTCTTTTTGTCTAAGGTAAACATAGCTCACGTGTTTTATTTTTTTGGTGAAGGGTTTATACCCGGTGGCACTCAGTGGTTTCTCCTGACTCTGTGCTCAGAAATCACACTTGAACCAGAGAGATAGATAGCACAGCAGTAGGGCTTTTACCTTGCACGCAGCCGATCCAGGACGGACAGTGGTTCGAATCCTGGCATTTCATATAGTCTCTGTGACTGCCAGGAGCGATTTTTGAGCACAGAGCCAGGAGTAACCCCTGAGCGTTGCCGGGTGTGACCCAAAAACAAACAAACAAACAAAAAATGAAATCGAACCTGGCAGGCTCAGGGGACCATATGGGATGCCGGGAATTGAGCTCAGATTCGTCCTGGGTTGGCAGCATGCAAGGCAAACACCCTATCGCTGGTCTATCACTCCAGCCCCGCTCATTGTGTTTTTTTTTTTTGTTATTTTGTTTGTTTTGGGGTCACACCCAGTGGCGCTCAGGGGTTTCTCCTGGCTCTGCGTTCAGAAATCGCTCCTGACAGGCTCCTGACAGGGGGATCATATGGGATGCTGGGATTCAAACCACTGCCCACCCTGGTTCGGCTCTATGCAAGGCAAACACCCTTACGCTGTGCTATCACTGTGTTTTTAAATAGCAGTTTAAGGGGCTGGTGTGATCTAAAACAGCAGGTGAGGCACTTGTCTGTAACCAAATCAGGTTTGATCCTCGGCATCCCACATGGTCTCCTGAGCTCCGCCAGGAGTACCAAGTACTGAGTACAGAGCCAGGAATAAGCCCTGAGTACTGCTGGGTGTGGGCACCCAAACAAAAATAAATAAAATACCACCAGAGTTTAGATAATATAGTTGTGTCCTTTTTTCTATCCAGCAGGGGAGAGAAGCCTCTTTAGTACTCGGGACAGAACCACTCCCGGGCAGGTCTGAAGGTCAAGGCTTGCTCAGTGCTCAGACTGTGACCTGATGCTGGGGCCCACTAGGGCCACGCTAGACGGCTCTTGGAGTATGGGAAGCCAGACTTGGAGCCTCCACAGTCAGGGCATGTGCCACTATTTGAACTACCTACCTGCCCCCCTACTTTGCACCATTATGTATTTATTTAATTATTTATTTTGGTTCTTGGGCCACATTCAGAAGTATCAGGACCATACTGCATGTAAAGCATGTGTGCAGTCTGTGGAGCTGTTTCTTCAGCCTTGGGTAAGGTTCAACACATTGAATTGAACATCAATAAGCATTACAATTTTTTGAGGGGGGGGCTATAGTTGTACAAATGAGATAATGACATTTTTCTTTTGTCTTTTTTTTAAGAAGAGATTTTAGTTAGTCTGTTACTACCAGGCATTATTATACTTTTCCAAGACGAGACTTCTGTTAGTATCTTAATATCTTGTAGAGATTTTCATCGGATGGGCTGAATAGGCCTTATGGCAGTAGATAGGATTCCATTCTGTGTAATCTTAGGTCAGGAATCACTTCTGAGTTGTTTGTAGCTTTACCTTAGAGAGTCTGTCAGTCATCCCACCAGAATACAGATGGTTATAACCACTAGGTACACTGGGGAGGAAACGGTAGTCCAGACTTTGAACAATGCTGGAGCCTTGCTTAAGCAGCTGGAAGGAAGATGGGAAGTGCCTCCTGCTGACCCAGCTCACAGCACTGAGAGGTAGAGCATGGGCTACAGTGATCTAGCACCACAGCACCTTTTGGATGAGGTGCCCAGAAATAGCCTCGGTTCTTTCCAATGGAGCCGACTCAACCCAGGCAAGTGCCAGCAGCTAGGGTGTGTGTGCTGAGAAAGGGGCGCGGCCACTTTCTAAGGTCTGGCAGGAGGGATTTAGGGTGCCTGCATTTGAGGCCCAAAGGATGCCCCGGAGAAGAAACCCACTTATGTTAGATCAGGGAAGGTGGAGGGTGACGGGGTTTGTCTATGGAGCAGATAATTATGGGAGCTTGGTTTAGTTTGGTTTGTTTCCTTTCAACTATCTCCCCATCCCAGTAGATTGTTTTTGTGGATGGGGTACCTGCCTGTTGTCCCTAGATGAGTTTGATTGTTGTTTGTTTGTTTGTTTGGAGGCCATACTTCTAGTACTCAAGTTTTACTATTGGCTCCTGGCAGTTCTCAGGGGACATAGGGGATGCCAGAAATCAAACCTGATCAGCCACTTGCAAGGCAAGAACTCTATCTGCTTTGCTTTTGCTCCAGCTGAGTTTGATTTGGTGTCACACTGGGAAGTGCTCAAAAATTACTCTTGGCTCTGTGCTCACTCTTGGTGAATTCAGGGGGACCATATGGAATACAGGGGATTGAACCCGGGTCAACTGCGTGCAAGGCAAGAGCCCTACCTGCTCTACTATCACTTTGGCCCAACCCTGGATGAGTTTGTAGAGCTTGAGAACGAGGTACGACTTGATATTAAATAACAAGCCATAATGACCGTATCGAGCTAGGGGAAGGAGGCTAAGTCGAAGAGAGTCCTGACTTCTTCAAAGCTCCATGAGGCCGCTGCATTCCAGATTACACTCTCCTGTGCTGATCTGGAGCTAGAGATTCATCTGTGTGCAAGGATTGAATTGGGGTCAGCCGCATGCGAGGCTACACTCACTCTCCTGCCCATTTAACCACTTATTTTCAAGTCATCTAATTGTCATGAATCAATTGGGAATCTATTTTCATTTCATTGCTCATCTATGGTAAACTGGTAAAGAGAAAAAATGTTAATGTTCATCCTCAGCCAATTGCTCTGAGCTCTCACTGGGTACCAGGAAATATTCTAAATGTTTTAGGGGTATTTTGCTTAATTCTCACAATAACCTTCTGAGATAGTTCAGAAGGTTATTCAGTTTTGATCATTCTGGGCCTGGAGAGATAGCACAGTGGGGAGGACGCTTGCCTTGCATGTGGCTGACCCAGGTTCAATCCCTGGCATCCCAGATCGTCTCCTAAGCACCACCAGGAGTGATTACTTACTGGGTGCAGAGCCAGGAGTAATCCATGAACAAATGGCTACCCTGTGTAGCTCTAAATAAAACAACGAAATTGATCATTTTTAGGTGCTAAGTAGAAGAAGCAGGATTTGAATATAGGCAAGCTGACTTCAGATCACCTGTTTTTGTTTGTTTGTTGGGCCACACCCAAGGAGTGTTCAGGGCTTACTCCTAATTCTTTACTTAGGGATCACTCCTGGTGGGGCCCAGAGCACCCTCCTGGATGCCAGGGATCGAACCCTGGTTGTCAGTATGCAAGGCAGGCACCCTTTCTGCTGTGTTATCTATCCAACTCCAGGTCACTACCTTTTTTAATAGTGTACATAATCTAATATTAATGCTTTGAGAGAGAGAGGAGGAGGGGAGAGAGGAAGGGAGGGAAGATTAAGGCACACGCCTTGCATGTGATTGAATCCCTGACACAACAAATTGTCTCCCAAGTACCACTAGGAGTCAGACCTGAGTACACAGCCCCTGAGCACCAGGGTATGGCCATCGAAATCCAAACCAAAATTGTCCTTTATTCTGAATTTATGTTCATCTCACATTTTGATATTATAATTAATGTTTTTGTTTTTCATTTTTTGGTCCCTACCTGGTAGTGTCTAGGGTTCAATGTTGGCTCAGTGCTCTGGGGGCCATGCAATGGGGTTATTAAACCCTAGTCTCCATGTTTAGCCTCGCTCAATTCATTGAGCCATATTTCTTATATGAGATAGTGATGATAGGTGTCATATTTGTTTGATGAAGAAATCTTTACCTTGAAAACTGAAAACTGAGAAGACAGTCAGAACGCATCTCCCCAGTTAGCAGAAAGTTTTGGAGCTGAGGCAGGAGAACGGGGCTCAGGGGAGGGGGTTCACCTTGCAGGTGTGAGCTGTATTTTATCCTTGACACTGGGATGGGGGAACAGGGAAGAAACAGTTTTCTCATTTATGAATTCAAAGTCTCCTTTGGGAGCCGGTGAGGTGGCGCTAGAGGTAAGGTGTCTCTCTTGCAAGTGCTAGCCAAGGAAAGATCGCGACCGCTGTTCGATCCCCCGGCATCCCATATGGTCCCCCCCAAGCCAGGGACAATTTATATTTTTAATGGCCTTTACTGTCTGAATCTCAAATGCCTTATATCCAAAAAATGCAGTTAGGGGGCCGGAGAGATAGCATGGAGGTAAAGCATTTGCCTTACATGCAGAAGGTGTGTGGTTTGAATCCCGGCATCCCATATGGTCCCTTGAGCCTGCCAGGAGCGATTTCTGAGCATAGAGCCAGGAGGAACCCCTGAGCGCTGCCGGTTGTGATTCCCCCCCCCTCAAAAAAAAAATGCAGTTAAACTTTCCTCTACTTGCTTTCCCATTGATATCTTCTTGATAATCTCCTGAGATTATTTTGACTATGATTGATATGCACTGGCTGGTCAGGAAAGTCATCCTCAATTCCTCCTTTCTTGACTTTTGTGTGTGCTGAGCTACCTCCCATCTTCCTTGCCTTCACTTTCAGGCCCTCCCTGTGTTCACCCCCAGGCCCCAGAAGCTGCTGGTCATTATAATCAGTGCCCATGTCCATGCCTGAGCATGCATGGTCTCTCTGGGGCTGTTTCTTCTTCCAGGTCTGACTTTGAACTTCCTGTATCCTGCAGTGTCTGTCCAGATAAAAATCCATTTCCCCTGTATCCATCCCAAAATTTCTGCCATTGCCCAGACAGAATCAATGTCTCTGTCATAGCTTATCTCTGATAATGTCATACTACATGGTTGAAACCCTATTTTTCATTTCTGTTCTTCCTGCTGAATGAGGAATACCCTGAAGGTTGAGGCTGCCCTTTTCATGTTCTTGTGCCTACAACCTAGTTTCATGCCTAGCCCAAAGAGGAGATTAATATTCTTTCATTGAATGGAATTGCTTATGAAAAAATTTTATGACTCATTTGAAATTAGAGACCAATGCTTACTTAATAAGTCAGAATAGACTATACTAATAACAATAATGACAATAGCCCATTTTCATTGCTTATTCAAGTATCTGCTTCCTTTGTGAAAATGGATGTTAGAAATCTGCATGTGTCAGTGTCGGTTTTTTTTTTTTTTATGTGCTTCCTTGAAAATCTCAAAGGACCAGTGTTCTAAAAGCAAGTGGGATAATAGAGCAGTAGAGCATTTGCCTTGCATATGGATGATCTAGGTTCCATCCTAGGCATTCCAGGTGGTCCCCTAAGCACTGCCAAGAATGATTCCTAAGTGCAGTCAAGAATAAGCCCTGAGCATCGCCAGGTATGGCCCCAAAATAAAACAAACAAAAAAAGAATTAGCATTCTAATTCAGACTACAAGTCTGTGGCATTCTTATGGCAGGGATTGTCATCTTAAGAATTGGGCCAGAGAGATAGCATGGAGGTAAGGCGTTTGCCTTTTATGTAGGAGGTCATCGGTTTGAATCCCGGCTTCCCATATGGTCCCCCGTGCCTGCCAGGAGCAATTTCTGAGCCTGGAGCCAGGAATAACCCCTGAGCACTGCCGGGTGTGACCCAAAAACCACACACACACACACACAAAAAAGAATTGGTCCTGGCGGGCTATAAGGACCATATACGGGCCTGGATGGATAGCACAGCGGTGTTTGCCTTGCAAGCAGCCGATCCAGGACCAAAGGTGGTTGGTTCGAATCCCGGCTTCCCATATGGTCCCCCGTGCCTGCCAGGAGCAATTTCTAAGCCTGGAGCCAGGAATAACCCCTGAGCACTGCCGGGTGTGACCCAAAAACCACACACACACACACACACACACACACACACACACACACACACAAAAAAGAATTGGTCCTGGCGGGCTATAAGGACCATATACGGGCCTGGATGGATAGCACAGCGGCGTTTGCCTTGCAAGCAGCCGATCCAGGACCAAAGGTGGTTGGTTCGAATCCCGGTGTCCCATATGGTCCCCCGTGCCTGCCAGGAGCTATTTCTGAGCAGACAGCCAGGAGTAACCCCTGAGCATTGCCGGGTGTGGCCCAAAAACCAAAAGAAAAAAAAATAAGGACCATATACAATGGTGAATATCAAACCTGAGTCAGCCACATGCAAGGCTAGTACCCTACCTGCTTAAGAAACAATACTGAGGTTGAGAATAGATTCAGAGAAGCAGAGCTAAAGGAGACTTTTCCTCTCCTCTTCCCCAAAGTTTAGACTGCACTGATTGGAGTAGAAGAGAGTACAGCAGGAATTGGAGAGCCTGGGTCATTTCTAAGAAGTGACAACCTGGGGTGGCCCTGGAGAAGAGAGCAGTAGAGATGTAAGTAGTTAGGAAGGAGGATGAAGGAGGAGGGAGCACCAACAGGTGAGGGGAGCAGAGCTGAAACTGGATAGTGGGAAAGCACGAGCATGTCCATCAGCATAGAGCTGTGGCATCCTCTGGCTGTGCTCAGTGACCGGTGAGTCCAATAAAGCCTCATTGTGTCGCAGGCTCACCAGACAGCTGCAATTTATATATAAGAAACAATTCACAAGAGTGCTTCTCTGCTGTGAAAAGCAAAAGGCAGAGCCTTCTTGGTGAGAGTCAGCAGAAAGCTTCAAACTTCATTATCCATTTGACTCTGAGAACTCATGCCCCTCATAGGGAACCAGTCACGCAATGTAGGACATTCCCTGTAGCCTCAAAGTCTGTAATATCCGCATGAATCCAAAGGGTGCCTGGCTGCCTGTCCAACTCAGACATGTTTGCCTTTTCTTCAAGTGCTTGTATTGGCAGGCAGACCTGATGTCTATGACTAAGATAGTTTCCATAGCCAACCATATCATCATAGATTTGTTTTGGGTGAGATTTGCCTAAAAATAGATTTCTTTTTCTCCCTCTGGCTTTTGTTTTGATTTTTGTTTTAGGGCTACACCCAGAGGTGCTCAGGGCTTACTCCTAGCTCTTTGTTTAGGGATCACTACTGGCAGGGCTTAAGAGAATGAACCAGGGTTCATTATGCAAGGTCCTTTGCCTCAACCCTTAATATTCTCTCTCCTGCCTCCCTTGGCTTTAAGGGGAAATGAAAAACACATATGAATCCCTACTTATTTAGGTTAAAGAGACACTTTCCAGTGCTAGAGGGATAGTACAGTGAGTAAGGTGCTTGCCTTGTATGTGGCTGACCCAGGTTCTATCCCTAGCATCCTATGTATTCCTCTGAGCCAATCAGGAGTGATCCCTGAGCACAGAGTCAGGAGTAAGCCCCGAGCACCATTTTGTACTAAAAAATTTTTTTTGTTCTTGTTCTCTTTGTGGCACCTGATTAATAATGTAGTCACTGTTTTTCTTAGAGGGTATGTGAAGAGGAAAGAAAAATTTCCCATAGATGTCTCTTGTTTAGATTTTAGTTGGTTGATATGAGTCTGTTTTCTTTTCCCCTTTAGGCTGTAAACATGTTAAAGGCATCCTGTTATATGGGCCTCCCGGTTGTGGTAAAACTCTCCTGGCACGACAAATCGGCAAGATGTTGAATGCCAGAGAGCCCAAGGTGGTCAACGGGCCAGAAATTCTCAACAAATATGTGGGTGAATCGGAGGCAAACATTCGGAAGCTCTTCGCTGATGCTGAGGAGGAGCAGAGGAGGGTATGTTAACGGGACTCTGTAGAAATTTGCTAGCAGCTTTGCTGGTAAATGGAGCACTGAGTTATGTGGGGAATGTTGTAACTGCAATATATACTTTGAAATTCTATTTTGTATCGAATTTTTGAGATCACTGAGCTGGTGGGGACTTTTCTTGATATGAACAGATGACACCCACACTTTTAGGATATAAAGATAATCATATGGCCTGAGCCAGAGCGGTGGCACAACGGTAGGGTATTTGCCTTGCACGCGCCTGACCTAGGATGGACCACAGTTCGATCCCCCGGCATCCCATGTGGTCCCCCAAGCCAGGAGCGATTTCTGAGCACATAGCCAGGAGTGGCCCCTGAGCGTCACCGGGTAGCCCAAAAACAAACAAAAAAAAGATAATCATATGGCCAAAGATTTTGCCATGACCTCATGAGTCTCTTTTCAGCTAATATTTTCATTCCGTGTGACCTATGGAAATTCAAACTCACTTATCATTTGGAAAGGGAGAGCATTAGATTCCTAAAAGGACATGTGGAGTGGGGGGTGGGTGTCAGTATGTGGAGAGCTAATGAATGAACCACATTCTTAGCTCCTTGGTGATCATTAGCAATTGATGGGTTATGGAGGAAAGGTAGATTTGGTTATAAAAAAAAATGAGAGGAGGGGAGAGAGACACAGAGATAGAAGGGAGAGGAGAGAAGAGAGATCAGTCAAGGGGCCGGAACACATGTGTTGCATCTAGGAGGCCTGGCAGTTCATTCTGAGAACCACCTGGTGTGACTCCAAAACAAGAATCAAATTATTTTACTCATTGTAATGGTTATTTAAGCCTTCTAGACATTTGCTTAAATGTTATTTAAGGTGTGTTTGTGAGGCTAGTTCTAGGTAAAGTTAGCCTTGACTCCATAGACAGAGAAAGCAGATCGCCCTTCCCAATGTGAAGGACCCTTATCTAGTCACTGCAACACTCTATAGGCTCAAGAATCTCTGTGATTCCTGTCACCAGCATCTTTCTGCTGACAGACAATCCATGGTGCGGACTTTGGACGCATAGATGATGTGACAGATGGAGTGGGGCTACCCCTGCAGTGAGTGTTCTTAGAAAAGTGAGGAGTGATCTTGTTCTTCAGAGGTATAATAAAGATTCTTGAGGGCCAGTTTGAGACCCCTGCTTTAGACTTTCATGCCTCTTCAAAGATTGCATGATACTTTGGGTAGTACCATAAAAGAACAGTGAAAGATGGCATCACTGGATGTCCTTTTTGTTTATTCACTGCTGTGCTATTCTTCCAAGCCATTCCATTAAAAAGCATTCATTATCACAATTGGGAATATTTGATAATTAATAAATTTTGTTCCTAGAATGTTTAACTAGTACAGTGCAGCTAAGATTTATAATGGGATTCAGTGGGCCCACGTGGTAATTGCAAGATAGAATTAAGATTTATTCTATTGTTAGATGTATTTTTTTCTTTTGTTCTGTGAAAGACTTCTAGGAAGGAAAAAAGTTACCAGATAGCAATCTTTATGAAAATAAACAAAAGCTGAAATTAGGGCCAAGAGAAATAGCTCAAAGGGCTGAAGTACATGCCTCACCTATGGGTATCCCAGGTCTTTTCTAATGCTGCATGATCCCTGGAGCACCACTGGAAGTGACCTCCAAGCACTGAGTGAGAGTGGTCTGCCAGGGATGCATGCCCCCAGCCCCAAAGAAAATGTTAAAACCTAAGACAGAAAAATTCAGGAATTAGAGCTAATGGACCTTAGTGGTATTAATCTCAGAGGATTAGCCCTAGGTGTCCCTAGGTATAAGTGAGTTGATACACCCTGTGAAGAAGCATTTTCTCAAATCTGCTGTGCCAGTTTCCACATTGTGGCAGAGGTGTCTTTGGAGCTGTTCATAAACTTGCAGGCATCTTAAATATGGCCTTTATTAATGATAAAACTGAGTTGGCAAAGAATTCCAAGGTAGCTATGAATCATAGGCAACCAGTCTTCTCAGTCTTTCTCATTTCTTACGTCTGGAAATGGCTTGGTGCTTGCAGC
Organism: Suncus etruscus; assembly: GCF_024139225.1. Taxonomy (NCBI): domain Eukaryota; kingdom Metazoa; phylum Chordata; class Mammalia; order Eulipotyphla; family Soricidae; genus Suncus; species Suncus etruscus. Next base: position 192,923,906 of record NC_064848.1, on the reverse strand, counting down.
TAACGACCCCATGGAGGGTCTGTATGTGTTCTATAATTAAGTACTAAGGTAAAGCATCTGTGATTCTGTGATTCTGGACTGTCCTGGCAGGCAGAGAGGGACACTTGCATATAGGTCAGACAGACTTGTTAAATATAGAAGAGTGGGCATCTGCAGTGGCTGCCCGGGGCCAGCGGCATCAGGCCTGCTTCTTGGGAGAGTGTTTCCAGATGATAAGACGGGAGCTAGAAGCCAGTGAATCAAAGACGATTGTGTTGTGAGCATGTAAAGGGTTTATTGATGATTAACCTATATTAATCTGTGAACGTTAATCTTGACGTCTTCTGTACCTGATCCCAAGCATATTGCAGCAAGAACTTGCCTTTATTGAAGCAACCCACCTGTAAAAATTGGTGTTATTGTACTGCCTGTAAGGGGGAAGGGACCTGATGACAGGTCAAAAGATTAGTAAGGGTCTGAGAAGGTCAGAATTGTACCAAATTATGTTTGGGGTAAATTGCTTCTGCGACTATTTAATCAGACACAGTGTTCTTATTGTCTTTGGCCTCCCTGCCAACAGGGATGATTTTTTTGGGGGGTGGGGAGGTGGACTGAGAAGGAAATCAGGGCCCCAGTGGCAACATGAGGCACATTGACAGCAAACTTCATGTTAAAGCAGCTTTTTGTTTCTTGCCACATTGGCAGACAAGTTGAATAAAAATGTCTCTTAAAAAAAATCAAAAGAACAAAGGGGTGGCAGGGAATAAAAAACAAAATTAGTTGTTTTCAGTCATGAACAAGAGTGCCCTTTTGCAGAAAGCATTGATTGTACCCTACTGGATGGAATAGCAAAGCGCAAGTTATCTTTCCAATTTCTCATTCTCTCTTCTATAGGTGTGTGTGCCCATGTACATATATATGTGTATGTATGTGCATGTATTTGTTTTTGTTTTGGGGCCACACCTGGCTGTGCTCGGGTTAATCCTGGCTCTGCACTCAGAAATTGTTCCTGGTAAGCTCAGGGGACTATATGGGATGCCAGAGGTCAAACCTGGGTTGCCGCATGCAAAGCTAAAGCTCTATTCGTGTACTGTCATTCTGGTGTGTGTGTGTGTGTGTGTGTGTGTGTGTGTGTGTGTGTGTGTTTGTGTGTTGTCCAGGATTGAACTCAGGGCTTCTTTCATGTAAGTGCTTGGTGCTGTGCTATACCTAGACTCCAGCACAGAATTTTTTTTTTTTTTTTTTTTTTTTTTGGTATTTGGGCCACACCTGGCGGTGCTCAGGGGTGACTCCTGGCTGTCTGCTCAGAAATAGATCCTGGCAGGCATGAGGGACCATATAGGACACCATGATTCGAACCAACCACCTTTGGTCCTGGATTGGCTGCTTGCAAGGCAAACGCCGCTGTGCTATCTCTCCGGGCCCAGCACAGAGTTTTTTTTTTTTTACAGAATGTTTTTAAGGGAACAAACTCAGTTATTATTAGACATCTTCAGTAAATGAAATGATATTAAATTCAGGTTGATTTTTTTCCCTTTAGATTTCAACTTAGCTTTTATTTTATTTTTGGAAGTAGAACAATTCGTAATGAATGCGCAGGAACAAAAGAAGATCTCATTAAAATAGATGGGTTTTTGGGTTTTTGATTTGGGGCCACATCTGGCAATGCTCAGGGATTCCTTTTGACTGTACTCAGGAATTACTCTTGGCGATGCTCAGAGTACCACATGGAATGCCAGAAATCAAACCTGGATTGGCCATATGCCAGGCAAGCTCCCTACCTGCTATACTCTATCTCTGGCCTCCTAAAATCTCATTAAAATTGAGAAACATTGTGTATGAATACATGACCTGCCCATTTAAGAATGAACCACATTATCTACATAGAAATTATAAAATGTCCTCATTATAATCTGTTTACTTTTCTCTGCTGCATTATTAGTGCCCTGCACACTGGGATGGCCATTTCGAGTCCAGTCACTGCAGACTGGTCCTCAATGTCCCTTCTGACATGCAGTTACTGCAGATGGTCCCTGACTGTGGCTGAGTCATTCTCCATTGTGTGGATGTGCTGCACTTCGTTTTAACTTTTACACATTAACAGACATTGGAGTTATTTCCAGTATGGGGCAGTTTCAAGCAAAGCCACTTTAGTCCAACTTGTAGAAATAAGGGCCATCGCTATTTTATCTGTTTTTAAACTCCCATCTAATTTCGTTCAGGTTGATTTTGAAATTACCAAATTTTCTTCCTTCTTCCATCTTTTATCTTTGTGTGGTGCCAGTGATGAAACCCCAGCCTCTCCCACTGAGCTGAGCCCATGATCCTGTCTAATTTGCCTGGTGGCCCTTTCATCAGGTTGCCTTCAGGTATTACAACCCAGAATCAGTCTCGCTCTAATCTACCTGTGCAGTGTTGGACTGAACCCAGGGCCTCATGTAAGCAATACTTTGTGCTCTACCATTGAGCAGCCTTCCCGGTCCAGTCTTTCTTTTGGACTCCTCTAATCAGATTACATCTTTCAACTTCTTCTAGGATCTAGTCTGCTACAAGATTCTTCCTTACTGTTTTTGTTTGTTTGTTTGTTTGTTTGTTTGTTTTTGAGGTCTAGTTGAGCTGTATTTATCTTGTTCTCTGGGAAGATATTTCTCTTTAGATGTTATGCTAATGCTCACTTAAATACTTTCTTTTTTTTTGTTTTTTGGGGCCACACCCTGTGACACTCAGGGGTTACTCCTGGCTATGCACTCAGAAATAGCTCCTGGCTTGGGGACCATATGGGATGAGGGGAGGGTGAAGAGGATCGAACCACAGTCCGTCCTAGGCTAGCTCTGGCAAGGCAGAGACGCCTTTCCACTTCGTGCCACTGCTCCAGCCCCACTTAACTATTTTTAAGAATTTAACCCCACACCCAGCAGTGCATAGAGCTGACTCCCTGGGTCTGTGTTCAGATATCACTCCTAGTAGATGCTGGGGACCCTCTGCGGTGCCAGTGTTTAAACCCAGGTTGGTTGTGTGCAAAGCAAGCACTTTAGTCCCATGCAGTCTCTCCATTCCTTCTGGTAAAGTATTTGATAGCCTGTGTTAGTCACCTTCAACTACATAATTTGCTATATATGTTTTCCCTCCCCTTGTAGGACCCACACCCAGTGATGGTCAAGAGCTGCCCCTGCCTTTATAGATACTGAATTATATCTCTCCTATATAGGAGGTGGCAACAAAGAGCCCAAGGCCCCATATCCGCACAATTGAGGTGGGGTGGAGGGGTCCTTGGTGGAGGAAGGTGGATGACGGTGATGGGGTGGTGTCGAAATTATATATGTGGAAAACCATTAGGAAGAGTATTGGAAACCACAAGCTCTCATGTCAGTTTTTTTTTTTTTTAAATGAAAGAGCTATTCCTGGTGAGGCACTTAGAGCCACCCAGTGCTGGGGGTTGAGCCTGGGGCCCCACATACAGACTAGGCCCTCTAGCCTTTCCAGCAGCTCAGCAGCTCTCAACTTGTCCTTTAAACCTAACAATTTGCCTTCAGGAAGTAATTATGTTGTCAGTGGTTTAAGCATAAAAAAAAATTTCATTTCAGCAACACATGTAATACTAGAAATTTAGACTATAAAAAATGTAGTCGAGTAGGGTAGTTAAACTAGCCACACCATTTAAAAAAACATCACTTTATATAGCCGCTGAAGTAATTTTTTTCACAGCAGTTCTAATAGCCTGAGAAAAGACTTAGCACTATTGTTGGTTTGTTTTGCTTGTCTCTTGGGTTTGGGAGTCACACATAAGTGGTGTTCAGGGACTGACTATTCCTGGCTACATGCTCAGGAGTGACCCCTGGTGGTGCTAGGGGACCATGGAATGTGCAGGGGATGGAACCAGAGTTGGCCGTGTGCAAGGCCATCATCTTCCCCTTTGCTGTCTCTACAGCCCCACTTTGTTATTTTTTTTTATCATACTCGGAGCTTATACACACTTGGTTTTGGCATTCATGTCACACGTATGGCCGTAGTGCATACTCAAACTTGGTTGAGGATCTGGGGAGATGGGGAGGTGGGCATGTCCCAGACAGCAGAGCCACCAGAGTTACTCTCAGATATGTGGGGCGGTGCTGGGGAGCACTCAGTCCCCAGCCTCACTCTTACCAGGCAGGCATGCTCCTACCCTGAGCCATCAAGGACCCCTGAATGTTATTTATTTATTTATTTATTTATTTTGGTTTTTGGGCCACACCCGGCGGTGCTCAGGGGTTACTCCTGGCTGTCTGCTCAGAAATAGCTCCTGGCAGGCACGGGGGACCATATGGGACACCAGGATTCGAACCAACCACCTTTGGTCCTGGATCGGCTGCTTGCAAGGCAAACACCGCTGTGCTATGTCTCCGGGCCCCTGAATGTTATTTTTAAAAGAAAATTAGTTCAGGAGAATACACTCTGTCTTCCCAATTATTTTTTTTGTTTTTCTAGTTTGAGATGCAGTTGATTTTTATCATTACCCTTTTTTTTTTAGTTAAAATGTAGGAGAAGTGAATCTATCCATTGTTAAAAGCAATGATCTTTATATGATAATTATAACTTTATTTCTATTTATTTTACAGTATACACTCAATTAGCATTTATTACTTTTACAAATGAAAATATTTTAAATAAGTTTTGTTTTGTTGGGTTTTTTTGTTTGTTTGGTGGAGGGCACACCCAGCAGTGCTCAGGGTTTACTCCTGTCTCTGTACTTGGAAACCACTCCAGGCAGACCCAGAGAACAATATGGGGGTACTAGGGATCAAATCCAGGTCAACTTCATGCAATGTAAAAACAATCTATCCACTGTATTATTGCTTTAGACACCTCCACAAGTAAAGAAAGAAAAACTGGGCTATTAGTGCCAGGGATATGGCTCAAATGCTGGAGTACCTATTGCAGTCTTGGCTCTTCACAGTCTCCAAATACTAGGAAAAGTACCTGAACACCATCCAGTGTGGCTCCAAAACAAAAATGAAGAAATACAGACTCTTATTTTTAAAATGACATCCTTGGTCTCAGGGATACTTCATTGATAAAGCATCTGCTCTGCTTGAGGCTTAAGCCCCTACGATTGATTCCAGGCACCATTTCTTATAGTGAAAAAAATATTAGGGAATGGAGCAATGGCTTAAAGACAGTGCATCCCTAGTATGTGCATGGGGCTGATTTTCTCCCCACAACTCTGCCTGAAATGACCCCAGCAACCCCCAAGAACCTTTCTCCAACAAATAAAAAGATGTCATCATCCCCAATAAAAAGATGTCATCTTTGCCTGAGATTGAATGAACCCATACCTAACCCTGGATGTTATGTTCCCACCATTCATATTTTCCTCTATGCTCCTATATGTGGATTGCTTTTCTTCTTATCTGTCTTGTTTTGTTTTACTAATTCCTAATGTTGAAAGAAAAATAAAATCCTAGAGTGCCTATTTTCTCTTTTGGTCCCTGCTAGAAGTCTCACCTAAAGAAAGTTCACGTTAACTTAATAAATTATGAACATGAGCCAGAGAGATAGTATGGAGGTAAGGCATTTGCCTTGCGTGCAGAAGGTCGGTGGTTTGAATCCCAGCATCCCATATGGTCCCCCAAGCCTGCCAGGAGTGATTTCTGAGTGTAGAGCCAAGAGTAACCCCTGAGCACTGCCGGGTGTGACCAAAAAACAAACAAACAAACAAAACCCCTCCCCCCAAAAATTCATGAGCATTTAAAAGTGTTGGTGGAGCCAGAGCAATAATACAGCAAGTAGGGCGTTGCCTTACACACACCGGGGTTTCATCCCCGTCACCCCATATGATCCCTTGAGCCTGTCAGGGGTGATCCCTGAGTGCAGAGCCAGTTGTAAGCAAGCCCTGTGCACTGCTAGGTGTACCACTCACAAAAACACATCCTTTAAAAACCCAAAGTATTGGGCCCGGTGAGATAGCACATCGGTGTTTGCCTTGCAAGCAGCCGATCCAGGACCAAAGGTGATTGGTTCGAATCCCGCTGTCCTGTATGGTCCCCCGTGCCTGCCAGGAGCTATTTCTGAGCAGACAGCCAGAAGTAACCCCTGAGCACCGCCGGGTGTGGCCCAAAAACCAAAAAAAAACAAAAAAACAAAAAAACAAAGTATTTTAACTAATTTGTGGGGGAGTTCACACCCGGCAAGCGCTCAGGGATTACTTCTGGCTCTACGCTCAGAAATCGCTCTTGGCAGGCTCAGGGGACCATATGGGATGCCGAGATTTGAACCACCATCCTTCTGTATGCAAGGCAAACACCTTACCTTCATGCTATCTCTCCAGCCCCTATTTTAACTAATTTTGAGAATGACTGCTTTCATTAAGCTAAAACATATCTGTGCAGGAGAATCAGCATCTCTTTGACTATTCCTTTATTTTGTTTTTATTTTTGAGCCACACATGGTCATGGTCTGGGTATACTCCTGGCTCTATATGCTTAGGAATCACTCCTACCAGGGAACTATAAATGGTGCTGGGGAATGAGTCAGGGTCCTGCAAGACAATTACCCTACCCACTGTACTCTCTTCAGCCCCTTGACTGTTCTTTCCATGAATGTTGTCTCTGTTCTCACTTGACTGTTAGGAAGAAGTCACCTTTTTCAGGTTGAATAGCCAAGTAGCAATCCTGTTTCATAAATTCCCTTTCTTGCCCAATTCCAACTGTCCTCTGAGGAGAGTTAATATTTAGTCATACAGCAAGAACAATAACAACAAAATGACGTCAACCTCCTACTTAATTAAAAATGCAATGTAAAAATGTAAACCTGCTGAATTCCACAGTGGTGATTTCCACACCTCAGAGAGGGCAGCAACTGGTTGTTCTTGTCACGTTAGTAGAAACAGATAGGAGCTTGCCTGTGGGTAGCCTGCATTTGCCCACTGGTGGGTCCTACAGGTGACCTTGGCTGTTGTCTTTCTCTCCCTAGCTGGGTGCGAACAGCGGTTTGCACATCATCATCTTCGATGAGATCGATGCCATTTGCAAGCAGAGAGGGAGCATGGCCGGCAGCACGGGCGTCCACGACACTGTTGTCAACCAGCTGCTATCCAAGATCGATGGGGTGGAGCAGCTGAACAACATTTTAGTCATTGGTGTGTCTGCTTTGAAAGAAAGGGGCGGCTGTTTCTGTCATTAGACTTATAGGTTCTGAGTTAAGAATGTGCAGAATGACAGGACATCAGACAGGGCTCTTGCCTTGCATGTGCCCAACCTTGGTTCGATCCCTATCATCCACCCATAGGGCCACCCAGCCCCTGTCAGGAATGAGTCTTGACTGCAAAGCCAGGAGTCAACCCTGAGCACCAGTGGATGTGATCCCTAGACAAAACATAACAGGCTATTCTGACCTAAACAAGAGAGGGACTTTGGGGTTAGAGACATTCTGAGGCTCTGTCCCTCTCACTCTCATGTGGCTCAGCTTCTCCAAAAGTGAAGGTCTTACTAAAGGAATCAGAGGAAAGTGCTCTTATGGTCCCTCAAGCACCACCAGAAGTGACCCCTGAGCATGTTGGTGTCCCCTACCCCAATATCTTATTAAACCTAAAGTTTTCATTACCTTTATTTTCTGTTTGTTAGTATAGTTGTTGAAAAACTGCAATAAAGTTTCTAGGTGTTTTTATTAGAACAGACCAAGAACAAATTATGCTTTGTTTGTTTTTTGGTTCTACGGACTGCATGTAATGGTGCTTAGGATCTGCTCCTGGTTCTATGCTCAGAGCTCACTCCTAGCAGGTTTTGGGGGGGATGATATATAGCCTCAGATCAAACCCAGATCAGCCATATGCAAGGCGAGTCCCCTACCCATTGTACTATCACTTTAGCCTTCATTTATTTCTCTATTTGATTTTTTTGTTTTGTTTTATTTTGGGGTCACATCTGGTGGCTCCTCAGGGGTTACTCATGGCTTTGCACTCAGAAATCCCTCCTAGCAGGCTTAGGGGACCACATGGGGTGCCAGGGATCAAATCTGGATCAGCTGAATGCAAGGCAAACAGCCTACAGGCTGTGCTATCACTCCAGCACCTCTAACTGACTTATAAAATGTACTTTGAGCTTGTTAGAAATACTATTTGTCTTCTTTCTACTGAAGAGACATGAGGGACATTTTGTCTTAGTTTTGAACTCTGATTCCTTATATTTTGTTTCTTTTTCAGGAATGACCAACAGACCAGACCTAATAGACGAAGCTCTCCTTCGACCTGGAAGGCTGGAAGTTAAAATGGAGATTGGTAAACAAACAGTTGTCCCTTCGGGAGCGGGGGCATAGGGACACGGAGTGTATCTTGGGCGCATCTCAGGACAGAGTCATAGAGAATCATCGTTCCAGGAACCCTATGTTAGGAGCAGCCAGTGCTCACATGCTTGAGTCCCAGTCTAGAACCCTGAAGACGATGATCCATCCTTGTCTTTCTCTGTGCCTACCCAGGTTTGCCGGATGAGAAAGGCCGTCTGCAGATCCTGCACATCCACACGGCCCGGATGAGAGGGCACCAGCTGCTCTCTGCGGATGTGGACATCAAGGAACTGGCCATCGAGACCAAGAACTTCAGTGGTGCTGAGCTGGAAGGTCTGGTGCGAGCTGCGCAGTCCACAGCTATGAACAGACACATAAAGGTCAGTCAGCTTAGCCCCCATGTTGGGGATCTGCAGCCCGGCTTTCTCTCCTTTCAAGTCCACCAAAGAGACCTGCTCAAGGCTATAGAAATAAGGTTTCCACCGCCGAGTCTCCAGAGAAGCAGGGAAAGAGATGATGATAGCTTGGGCCAGAGTGATAGAACAGCGAGTAGGGTGCTTGCCTTGCATGCAGCCAGCCGGGGTTCGATCGCCAGCATCCCAAATGCTCCCCCAAAGGAATCACTCTGAGTGATTTTGAGTGCAGAGCCAGGAATAACCACTGAGCAATGCTTTGTCTGACCCCAAAACAGAACAAAACAGATAATCATAGCAAATGCTTAGGCCCTAAGCCTTAGGGTGACCTCTGGCCATGGCCTTAATATTGCCACTACCTGTTATGGTCCTGCAAAGGTTAAAATCTTTTTTTTTTTTTTTTCCTTTCCAGATAGGCTAGGTTTGGGGCCATCCTTAGTAATGTTTGGGGGCTGTTTTCTGCTCTGTGGTCAGAGGTCACTCCTGGCAGAGCTGGGGGACCATAAGTTGTCAGAGAATTGAACTTGGGTTAGCTGCATGCAAGTCAAGTGCCTTAACCCCCGTACTCTCTCTAGCCCTGAAACTGAAGATTTACTTTTTTAGTTAAGATTTTTAAATTTTTTTACCTATGTTGAGTTGTTAAATATTACAAAAAGTTAGATTTTTTAGGTTGGAGAGTAAGTAATAGGGGTTCAGGTCTTTGTATGCAGCAGACCTCATTCTGATCCCCATCACCACATGGCCTCCTGAGCACCTCTGAGCATTAGCCCTAAAGGCTGCTGGGTGTGCCCAAAACCATATCCAAAAGACGTTAGGCCTTGTATCTGCTAGAATTAGTGGGGGGTGCTTAATATAATAAGCTGATTACCTGCTGTTTACAAGGTATTAAGTTGAGAAAGAATAGTCTCTTCCCAAGGTGACCAGAATTAATGAAGTGAACTTGTTTGCATATTAAAATAATAATGTTGTTCCTATGACATTAGAAATACCAGTTTTTGTGTTTGGTTTTATTTTGTTCATTTGTTTTTGGGCCACATCAGGTATTATCCTGGAGCTACTCCTGGCAGTACTGGAGGACCATGTGACTGAGTTTGAACTCAATGTACCTCCATGTAAAGCTGAGCTCCAGCCCTTAGAGTAGGGGTCCTCAAACTTTATAAACAGGGGCCAGTTCACTGTCCTTCAGACTGTTGGAGGGCCAGATTATAGTAAAAACAAAAATTATGAACAAATTTCTATGCACACTGCATATATCTTATTTAGAAGTGAAGAAACAAAATGGGAATAAATACAATATGTGGCCCTCGGGCCGTAGTTTGAAGACCCCTGCCTTAGAGCATCTCCTCAGCTCTGTAGCATTTTCCTTTCATTCTGTTCAATAGAACAGTTTTTCGGGCTACACCCATTTGATGCTCAGGGGTTACGCCTGGCTAAGCGCTCAGAAATTGCCTCTGGCTTGGGGGGACCATATGGGATGCCGGGGGATCGAACTTCGGTCCTTTCTTGGCTAGCACTTGCAAGACAGACACCTTACCTCTAGCGCCACCTCGCCTGCCCCCAATAGAACATCTTAGTTTCCTATCATCACCTCCTCTTCATGTTGTAGTGATCACTTGTAGATTGATGACTTCCAGATCTCTGTCTTATTTCTTTTTTTTTTTTTTTTTTTTTTGGGTTTTTGGGCCACACCCGTTTGACGCTCAGGGGTTACTCCTAGCTATGTGCTCAGAAATCGCCCCTGGCTTGGGGGGACCATATGGGACGCCGGGGGATCGAACCGCGGTCCGTTCCTTGGCTAGCGCTTGTAAGGCAGACACCTTACCTCTAGCGCCACCTTCCCGGCCCCTCTCTGTCTTATTTCTTCAGAGTCTCTTTCTCACCAATGCATCTCATCTGATTCATGCTAACCTCCTTTGATTCAGTGTTTTATTAGTCTCAATATTCCCAACCCTAGTTTGATTTTATTGTCTTTGCTACTTTTCTTCTTCCTAGTTCCTAGTTTCCAAGGTGTCCCATTCCTGGATTTACTTTGATTCTGCTGTTCTGCTGGGGCCTACGTGAAGTCATTTGCCAAATTTTGTCATTCTGTCCTAGGAGAAGCTCTCATTTTCTGTTTGAAAGGTTGTCCTGTTTCTGACCATTCCACCCTAGAGCAACTATCATAACGAAGTTAACAGGTCAATGGCCTTGTATGCAGCAGACCCAGGTTCAATCTCTGGTATCTCATATGGTCCTCAAATTCCTCTAGGCATGATCCTTGAGCACAGAGCCAAGAAGAAGCCTGAAGCATAGCCATGTGGCCCCCAAAAAGAAAACGTAAAAGAATTCTCTGCTTGGTCATTAAGCTCTGACCCTAAACGGGGCCTTGCTGCATGTGCCCAGTTACTCTCCCTATGCTTTAGTCAAACTGATTCAGAGGTCATGAGACATTCTTTTTTTTTTTTTTTTTTTTTTGGTTTATTTTTCTGGGTCACACCCTGTGGGCTCAGGAAACCACATAAAATGCCAGGAACTGAATCCAAGTCAGCCACATGCAAGGCAAATGCCCTATCTCTCATTGACCTCCTCAGACATTCCAGGTTTTTTTTGTTTTTTTTTTTGATTTTTGGACCCTGCCTGACAGTTCTCAGGGATTATTCCTGGCTCTGGGCTCAGAAGTTACTCCTGCCAGGCTTGGAAACCATATGGGATGCTGGGGATCGAACCCGGGTTGGCCACATGCAAGGCAAACGACCTATCTATTGTTCTGCCCCCCTCCTCAGACATTCTTTTCTCACTTTGCTGCTATTAGTTTTTTCTGATTTCACGAGTTTTTCCCCTGCGCTTCTTTGTCTTTTCAGATCCCAGTTCTTATGCTACATCTTTCTCCAGTTCTTTTCTGTGTCTGTCTCCCTTTAAGCATCACTGTCTTTCTTCTTGGAAAAGTAATGTGTTGTGTATGGTATCTGTCATTGTCTTTGATTCAGAATATATTGAGTAGTAAGTCTTGGTGCTATGGCTAAGGAAGTGTTATCACAAAACTACAGAGAAGTAAATATCTGACCAAGAGTGACAACGATCCAGGCTAAGGAAGTCTGGTGTCAGACGTGGCCAACTTGTAGGGTGAAGTAAAACTTTGTAAAGGAATTTGTGGGTGATTCTGTCTCTTCATGGTGTGTTTAGGTAAAAGGAACAACGTGCAGAGGAACAGAGACACAAAATAACACAGGGCTGTAGGGTGATTTACAGTATGAAAGGAGGTGGGGATGGCAGAGAGATGGCGCACAGTGGATAAGGCATTTACCTTGTATGCGATGGACCCTGGCACCCCATCTGATTCCCCAATCTCATCTTGGGTGATCCCTGAGCACAGAACCAGGAGTAAGCCCTGGCACAACTAGGTGTGGACCAAAAATAAAAGATGAAAAGGAGATGTGGAGAGAAGTAGAGACTTGAGTGAGCGTCAGGAGACTAGGGGGGTGGGGCACAGTTTCAAACTCTGTGCTAAGAAGTGGGGTCAGCTTCTCCCCTGAGTAGAGCTCAGCTATTGAGGAATTTTAAGAATAGTAGCCAAAAGAGATAGTATAGTGGGTAGAGTGCTTACCTTTCATGCAGCCAACCAGAGTTCCTTGAGCACAGAGCTAGGAGTCAGCCTTGAGCACTGCTGGGTGAGACCAAAAAAAAAAACACCAACAAAAAAAGAAAAAAATGTAAATAGGCTCACTCTAGCAGTTATGCTTAGTGGAGCAGGCTGGAGTACCACTGGGTGTGACCTAAAAAAACCTGAAAGCCCACAAAAAAAGAAGGTAAAAGAGGGGCTTTTTAAAACAGTTTATGCAAGAAATAACAAAAGTCTGAATAAATGGCAGCCAGAGTGATAGCATAGTAGGTAGGGTGCTTGCCTTGCATACTGCTGACCTAGTTTGGATCTCTGGGATCCCATATATAATCTCTGAACACTGCCAGGAGTAATTTCTGAGTGCAGAGCCAGGAGTAAGCCCTGAGCATCATCACATGTGGCCCAGAAAGAAAGGAACAAAAGTGAACTTATAGAATATGTTCTGTTGGGGCTGGAGAGATAGTATGGAGGTAGGGCATTTGCCTTGCATGCAGAAGGATGGTGGTTCGAATCCTGGCATCCCATATGGTCCCCCGAGCCTGCCAGGGGCGATTTCTGAGCAAAGAGCCAGGAGTAACCCCTGAGTGCTGCCAGGTGTGACCACCCCCCCCCAAAAAAAAAAGAATATGTTCTGGTCATTTAGGTATGCCCTATCTATGGTTCTAATTCCAACTAGGGTTGGCAAACTGTGGCCCATGTGCTATATCCAACCAATCATCAGTTCCAGTTAGTCGGTTTCATGGAGAGCAGAACTGCACCTTTCATTCATGTGCCATTTACAGCTGCTTTCTCACTGCACATTTAGGGCAGAGAAGCTGCAGCAGAGACTTGGTGGCCCTAAATTTGCAGACTGTGTGGCCTGCCAGGCCAAGCATCTCCAGGAGTTGCCCTGCACTTCTCTACCCTGGTCCTCTACATTAAAAAAAAAAAAAAAAAAAAAAAAAAAAAGACAAGAGAAAGAATTGGCAGGGCGAGGAGAGATAGTATAGTGGTTAAGCACTTGCTTTGAATGCAGTCAACCGTTTGATCCGAGCCCTGCATACAGCCCTTCCAGAAAGGACCCCTGAACTCCACTGGATGCTGCCCCCTGACCCCGCAAAAATGGGCAACCTTCAACTGTAGACAGTTTTTATATTCTTTATACAGGGAAAGGTCATCATTTGTATTGTTTTGCTTCCTGTTCCAAAGATTTAGATGTAGAACAGATGAAGTAACTGAAACAAGTATTTTCCCTTTAGTGGTTGCAGGTTTCCTAAAGCAAGTGGAAGATCCAGTCAGGCATCCCTGATGTTCATGTCATTTGTACCTAAAACCTATAGTTATGGTCAAACTGAAATCCATGTGACATTTGGTTGTTCTTTTATCTTGAAAGGAATTTCTATTTCAGTCAGAAAAAATAAATTACAATCAAACATTTTCTGCTCTAATCTGTTATAAGAAAATTACACACTTATAGCTGAATCAATGTTCTGATTTATATTTGCAGAATTTCAAAATTATTTCCTGTAGAAATTTGATTGATTAAGATCCTTCTACCCGTAATTTAAGAGGAATGATAAGAACTTTGAAAGGTCAGATTTAAAAGGTTATGAAATTTAAGGGTGACCACCTGATATTTGCTAGTGTTGAAATACAAGTTTATTAGTTTCTGAGGGAATAAGCTGAAAGATATTCCTTCTTTTATATTGATTAGCTGTTTTAAATAAAATGTACGGGAGAAATTATAATTAGTGATTTTCTTATTTAGTCGAATAAGAAGGGATAAAAAAAAATCAGATGAAAAAAAAATTTTTTTTTTTGGTTTTTGGATCACACCCAGCGGCACTCAGGGGTTACTCCTGGCTTTGCGCTCAGCAATCACTCCTGGCAGGCTTGGGGGACCCATATGGGATATCGAGATTTGAACCATCGTTGGCTGCGTGCAAGGCAAACAGCCTACTGCTGTGCTATCTTTCTGGCCCCAGAATGATGAAATTCTTAAATATATTTATCCAATTTTGATCAAAATAAAATTCAGGTCTTTAAAAAAAACTGAATAGGCAGGAGCAGTTTATGATTGGAATATTGGTTGATTTCAATTCAGTAACTTCTAAAATTCCTAGAGTACCTAAACATTTGTTCTTATGTAACTTTATTAGCTACCTTAATTTACTTTTTGCTTGTTTGTTTTTTTTTAAGCCACACCCATTGGTGCTCCTGGTTTATTTCCAGCTCTGTGCTCAGGAAAAACTCCTGGCTGGGCTTGGGAATATATGGGGTGACTGACTGAACCCAGAACAGCCATATGGAAGGCAAGCACCTTGCCCACTGTACTACCAATCCATGCCCTTTACTTCACTTTTAATTCATTCTGTGAATCCCCTTTAGATAGTAAAATAATAGGGTTATTTTTGTTGTTGGGTTTTTTTGGGGGGGGGAGTTTGGGGGCCAACCCAGTGGCACTCAGGAGTTACTCCTGGCTCTGCACTCAGAAATTGCTACTGGCAGGCTCAGGGTTACCATATGGGATGTCGGGGATTGAACCAGCTCCTATAATTACATATTTTAAAATACCTTTTCTTTTTTCCTTTTTGGGCTACACCCTGTGATGCTCAGGGTTACTCCTGGCTATGTGCTCAGAAATTGCTCTTGGCTTGAGGGGATGTTGGGAATTGAACCAAGGTCTATCCTGGATTGGCCATTTGCAAGGCACTCCAGCCCCTAAAATACCTTTTTTTTTTTTTTTTTTTTTTTTTTTTTTTTTTTTTTTGGTTTTTGGGCCACACCCAGTAATGCTCAGGGGTTACTCCTGGCTATGCGCTCAGAAGTTGCTCCTAGCTTGGGGGACCATATGGGACACCGGGGGATCGAACCGCGGTCCGTCCAAGGCTAGCGCAGGCAAGGCAGGCACCTTACCTTTAGCGCCACCGCCCGGCCCCCCTTTTTTTTTTTTTTTAAAGCAGTAATCTTGATTAAAGAATGAGACTAATGGGCTGGAGTGATAGTACAAAGAGTAGGGCACTTACTTTGTATGCAGCTGTTCCAAGTTCACTATCTGACACCGCTTGTGATCTCCTCATTCCACTATGTCTGATGCCTGAGCACAGAGCCAGGAATAAGCCCTGGGCTCCACTGAGTCGGCCCCCACCTCCAATAACAAAGGGAGAGACTCATAACTTTGTGCTTTTGGTGGTGAGCCTCAGACCCATTCACGTCTGTGTTGGTATCTCGGTCACTCATGATCCAAGCAGCTTCATGAGTGGCTCATTGCTGTAGGCACTTCCCCAGGTGTATATTCTTTGTTTAGATCTTAGTTTAGGTGAGCTAACAGACATGTTGGAATTTGGCATAGAGGTTCTCAAGCATAGAACATGGATAAAAATCCAAGTTTCAGACCTTCTAAAATAATGGCTCTCAAACCTGGTCAAGCACCACAGTCTCCTCTAAGTCTGGACCCACTACTCTTAAATTCAAATCCTGATGGGTGTGGAGTGAGCATTATTCTTTCTTTAAAGACTAGAGAGGTTGGGGCAGGAGGTCGGTGGTCTAGGTTGTTATTGCCTTGCATGCAGCCAACTCAGGTTCAGTCTCTGACACCACATTCGGTTTCCCGAGCCTGCCAGGAGTGATCCTTGAGTGCAGGCCAGGAGAACACCTTGAGCACTACCAAGTGTGGCCAATTAACCCAACAAGAGGAACAAAAATGAAAGATTACTTTAGAAGCCCTTGAATATGCAGTTCAGGATAATAAATGTGATTTTTCAGTGACCCTCTATGTTTTGTCTTCCTCTTGCCTCATTTTGAAATAGAGTGGTGTCTGTCCATCATTGCCACATATTTTTCTTTATTTCCTGGGTTGGCTACTTCTTGGTAGACATTTCATGCCTCCAGTCTTCTACTAAGAATTTCTGTAGCTATCCTGCTACATAGACCTTTCCCCACCTTTCCACACCTTTGTAATACATTCATGAATGCCCAGAAGTAAATTGTTTAGGCAAAGGGTATTTGTGACTTAGAATGAGGTGTTTTTGTCAGTGTTGATTTGTTCCTAGAACCCTTAGTTATTTCATTCTTGGGCCCAAAAGATTCTTAAATCTTAATGATCCTTACATTTTGCTTTTATTTCTAACCAGGCCAGTACTAAAGTGGAAGTAGACATGGAAAAAGCGGAGAGCTTGCAAGTGACAAGAGGAGATTTTCTTGCTTCTTTGGAAAACGATATCAAACCAGTGAGTATGACCATTGAGACAAGCATTAACCAAAAAGATAAAAAACAAAAAAACTTGAAAAAAAGGAAGTGCCAGCTTACCCAGTATTATAAAGGACGAATTTTCTTTACCTGACCTTTCAATCCCTCTTATTGGTGTTCATTTCTCTCTCATTCTAAAGTCTTCCTATTACACATACGGTCTTATTTCCTTGGTACCATTTAATTTTTATCCCCTACTACCAAGCTGATGCTGACAGGCTTGTCTTATTAACATTCTGTAAACCTGTTTCAACCCATGACACAGTATTAGGATTATATCTTTCTGATTTCTAAATTTATACTTTATTTTTCTCTTTATTCTTCATGGAAGGCCACACCCTGTATACACTTTCTAGAAGCAAGTATGTTCAAACTTACAAACAAATCCTTTTCTCAGGGATAAGAGGGCGGGGACTCTAATGCTATCAACTGAATCACCAAAAGCAACTTTTCTCCCTGTTAATATAATGAGAAATTATGAAACTATTTTCTCTGCTCTTCAGACTTTTTAAATTAGCCTGGGTGCTGCTTTATGTTAGTAATAATTAAAAAATTATCACCCATCCTTCATACATTTTAATGTCTAATACTAGTATTCAGAATGCCTGTCTAAACTCTTCCTCTCCGTAGGCATTTGGCACAAACCAGGAGGATTATGCAAGTTACATTATGAATGGTATCATCAAGTGGGGCGACCCAGTTACCCGAGTTCTCGAGGATGGGGAGCTGCTTGTTCAGCAAACCAAGAACAGTGACCGCACGCCCCTGGTCAGCGTCCTGCTGGAAGGTGAGAAAGGATGGCTCTCACCAAGGGAGCACATTTATAAAACTATCCAGCACATTTTAGGAAAAAAAATGTCTCCTCAGGTCAACTCTGCGCGTGATCTGAAAATGGAATCCAGTCCACACACCAACAGAGTGTACAAATTAGAGTTCTCTAGGGGTGCAGTATTACTGATGACCTCGTTTGCTCACAGGATTCTATCTTCATTCCTATGTTTCTCAATAGATTATGTAATATTATTCAAATCAATTTAAATCACTGAGTATTTACTGTATTATAGGCACTGAACTAGGAGCAGGGGACATTTCACAGAGGGAATAGAAGAAGGGCACTTTTCCAGATGAGTCAATCTGTAGAAGGTCCAGCTTTAGAGAGCTTTTCAGGTCCTGTTTGTTTCTAATAAAGCAAATTTCCCTGTCCCCAGTACATCTCTCAAGAAGACTGCAAGACTTGCACGTAGCTGACCTGGGTTCGATCCCGGCATCTCTTATGGTCCCTATGCTGGCCAGGAATGATTCCTGAGTGCAGAGCTAGGAGTAACCCCTGAATATTGCCGGATATGGTCCAAAAGCAAATCAAAACAAAAAAATTGCAGGGCTATTGATTTCTTTTTTCTTTTTTCTTTCTTTTTTTTTCTTTAAGACAATTTGATGGCAATAATGACATCATTGCTGACATGAACTTGAAGACATTTCTTTTTCAGACTCGGACACCTACATTTGACATATTTAGATAGATATTTCAAAAATTAAGGCTCTGTGAGAAAACAAGCAGAAAGATACTTCATCAGACTTTGGAGAAAATGCTAATCAGTTCATTAGGATTAGTTGCTAATAAATAAGACATGTCTGCCCTGAAATTGTGTCAGAAAATGTTAATGAGCAACTAGTTGAGACCTCAGTACCTTGGAGCTGAGAGTTTGAACTTGTTTCATTCCTCCTGGCCAGGCTGGCTCTATTCCCTGACTGGCTCTTATCTCTGCACAGGCCCTCCTCACAGCGGCAAGACCGCCCTAGCTGCAAAGATTGCGGAGGAGTCCAACTTCCCCTTCATCAAGATCTGCTCTCCTGATAAGATGATTGGCTTCTCTGAGACAGCCAAGTGTCAGGCCATGAAGAAGGTATCAAGGGGTTTGGACTTTCATTCGAATTTCCTATCTCTTAGGGATGTGTGTGTGCGCACATCAACGCATTAACAGCTATGTTCTTCTTTACATAGACAAGCCATGTCAGTTATGGTCTCATGTGAAACTCACTTGTCAGGATAATGGGGGAGAACGATGACCGCTTTAGATGCATTTAACTTTATAATGCATCTTTATTAAAGTAGCATTACATCTGAATTATACTGTTTAATAGGTATTGTGATTAAATTTCATTTCCTTAGTCTGTATTGGTGTGAGTGATGAGTGATCATAATTAAAATATTTGGGTATAGGGGCTAGAGCCAACTGGGGTGCTGCTTGCCTTGCATGCAGCTGACCTGCATTTGATCTGCAGCATCCCATATGGTCCCCCTGAGCCCACCAGGAATGATTCCTCAGCCAGGAGTAACACCTTAGCACCACTGAGTGTGATCCCACAAAAAACAACATAAAAGAAAATGTTTTCCAAGTGCTACCACAGCGGGGAGGGGGGTTGACTTGCACGCTGTCGATGTGGAGTGGACCCTGGTTCGATCCTCGGTATCCCATATGGTCCCCCAAGCCTGCCCAGGAGCGATTTCTGAGTGTAGAGCCAAAAGTAACCCCTGAGCACTGCCGGATGTGGCCCAAAAACAAAAATAAAAAAAAAGAAAAAGAAAGAAATTATTTGGGTATAATGGAGAAAATTTGGTTAGGAATTTTTTGGGGGGATGGGATTCAGGGAAGGGCGTTCCTTTCAGTAATCAGGAAGCTCTAGTCCCACTCCTGGAAATTTTGTTGCCAACCAGGTTAAAGGCTTTCAAACTAGGGAGGCTTCTCTCCACCCATAAATTAAAGACTTCTTTGTTTGTTTGTTGTTTTATCTTTCTAGCCCTATTAAATAACGTTTCAGCATGTTTGGTTTTGGGGGCCACACACAGCAGTGCTCCAGCATTATTCCTGGCTCTGCACTTAGAAATCACTCCTGGCAGGCTTGGGGGACTATGGGGAATGCTGGGGATTGAACTCAGGTCGGCCACATGCAAGGCAAATGCATGTATTCAATCCTCTAGCCCCTGAATTAAAGACTTTTTAAATAAAGTCAGATTGTCCTCTCATGTTTGAAACTTGTATTTAATTCTCAGCACTGTGTACAAATAAAATAGTACATTTTTAAAAAGCATCAAAAGGGAGCCAGAGTGATAGTATAGCAGGTAGGGTCTTTACAGCAGGTTAGCTCATTGCCAACCCCATGCATGATCTCCCAATACTCTATCTGGTCCTGTGAGTCTGCCAGGAGCAGTCTCAGAGAGTGAAGCCAGGAGTAAGCCTTGCACACGGCCAGATGTGGCCCCCAAACAAAACAAAAGCAGCAAAAGCCACAAAAGTAAAAGATTGGTACTTAGGGCAGTTACATCACTTCTTTTGTTTTTGGCAAGGGCTTAGGGACCACCCCTGACTGTGCTCTGGAGTCCTGTTGCAATATCAGACTGAACTCTGGCACTGTTTGAGCTTTTATAGATAAGCTGTGACTGTAACTTTAAAAGATACTAGGAGAATCTGAGTCAGAGAAAAGAATTTTGAGAATTAAAAGTGCTGCCTAGTAAAAGCAAATCAGGTGTTCTTTTACATTTGCCTCTAGGCCATTGGTTTATAAAGTTGTGGGTAGAATTACTTTACCTTTTTTTTTTTTTTTTGAGCAGAGGCTAAAGTGAAAAGAGCCAGAGCCAGAGTACAGCAGATAGGCCATTTTTCTAACCTGGTTTCAATCCTCAGCACTCTGTATAGTCCTCTGAGTGCATCAGGAATGATCCCTGAGTGCAGAGCTAGGAGTAAACCCTGAGCACCACCAGGTGTGGCCAGGAAAAAGAAAAAAAGGGAGGGGCTGGAACAATAGGACAGCAGAAGGGCATGGATCCAGGATGGATCATGGTTCAAGCTCTGGCATCCCATATGGTCCCCCAAGCCAGGAGCGATTTCTGAGTGCATGACCAGTAGTAACCCCTGAGCGTCACCAGGTGTGGCCCAAAAACCAAAGGGAAAAAAAGCCAAAAGGAAAAACAGAATAGAACACAGCGCACACGCACACGCACGCATGCACGCACATGTGTTTATTATTCATGTAAATGGCAGACATTGTGAGGGCTGTTTGGCATGGATAGAGGAGGCAGGGTTTATATCAAGATTTCAGGCACAAATGCCAAGATATATATTCCATCTAAGTACCTTTGAAATTGTCTCGGAAAGAGTGAAGAATGTTGTTCACAATCAGTTTGTTCTTCATTGGCAGTGAAACCTAGGGGGGGACCTGACCCTTGTGGGACCAGTCATGACTCAAATGTTACAGAAAGGAGCAACAACAAATGTTAAGGAGAGTTTGACTTGGATTTCCCTCTAAAGAAAATCTTTCCTGGTGAGAATTTGCAGAGATCTTGGACCCTGTGGGCATTGGACTCAGCCTTTAGCTGAACAGCTAATTTCTCTTCCTCTTGCATCCCTGTCTCTTCCTCTTGCATCCCTGTCTCTTCCTCAAACATGCCTGAGAGGTCGTTGCTCCACAGGGGTCACTTAGCACCGCTCCTCCCGGCTGCCTGGCTCCGCCTCGCATGCTCTGGCATGTGGGTGGATGCTCCTAGTTTTTCTATAAAGTTTTTAAAAAGTGCTTTATGCACCTTCAGATCAAAGCTGCTTTGTAAGTGTGAGATATTATCATTTTTATTATTTTAATATCTTGCAAATTGACTTGAGGGGGGAAGGTAATATGTGCTGGTTTTAGAGGCTTAAATGGTTAAATTAATGGCTTAATAACTTACGATTTAATCTTTAAATTGTCGCAGCCTTTTAAGGCAGAGTTTTAGATGAGTAGAAGGCGAAGGAATATAAAAATAAGTGTCTACACATGCTTACTCAAAAATGGTTTCAATTCATGATTCACTGTCTGGATCAGTCCATGTTCTCAGGTGCAAAAATTATTTTTGTTGTTAAAACTCAGATGAAGACTTTTGCTCTTTTTTGGTGAAATATTTCTAGAAGTAACCGAATAGAGTATGAGAAATAGGTATTCAAGAATTATATGGGAAATATTGCGAGATCTTTTCATAAAGAGTTTATACCTAATGATAGGTTGACAGAAGCCCCAGGGTAGCATAAAGGTGCTTTGACTTTGTTTGTTTTTGGAAATGAAATGCAGATACCTTTTCCTTCCCATCCTCCTCCCTCCACTCCCCTCTTCCCTCAAGCCTCATGCAAGGATGCAAAGATATTTTTCTCATTCCTCTTCAGACACAAATAATCTGATTTTTTTCCCCATTCTGGAGAGGACATTTCTTTCTTTATAAGTGCTTTATGCCTACCAAGTGCAGCCTCCCTGGTTACAAAAATAATTTAGAAAATGCAGAAAAGAACATAGGGGAAGATAAAATGAATCTTTATTTGATCTCTCTTCAGACACAGCTTGTATTAGGGAACACTTTGTACTTAATGTCTTCAGGTGCCTTTTTTTTTTTTTTTTTTGGATGAAAATGCCATGTCTTTCTTTCAGTGGCACTAAATCTTATCTCTGTGTTACTTAAATTAATAATGACATAATACCCATTTAAGTAAACCATTTTTTAACATCAAGGTTGGTTCCAGGGTTTTTTCTACAATTAAAATAATATTCTGTAGATCCAACCAACTAGGGAAATTCCTACCCTCATTTTCTTATTAGAGCCTTAAACAACACTGCCTGAGAGTTCAAATAGATCTAAATTTGAATTCCAGCCCTAAATACTTAACCAGCTCTTCTTGTCACTAATCAACCTCTATAAGCTTGTGTTCTCTTTTATAATATTAAGATGATGCTAATAGCTGCCTTATCGAGATGCAGTGAGAAGTTAATGAGATGGTAATTTATGGAAAGTATCCCAGTGTGCTCTGGGAGGTAATATGTACTCAATAAAATATACTGGTTTTTTTTTTTTTGGTAGGATAAGTTCTTAGAATTGAGCTTCGTTCGGTAAAAATATGAGGATTTGGGGCCAGAGAGATAGCATGGAGGTAGGGCATTTGCCTTGCATGCAGGAGGACAGTGGTTCAAATCCTGGCATCCCATATGGTTCCCCGAGCCTGCTATGAGCGATTTCTGAGTGTAGAGCCAGGAGTAACCTCTGAGCACTGCAGGTGTGATCCAAAAAAACAAGAAAAAGAAATGAAGATTTGACAAATATTGCTATAAAAACTTGGGGGTAACCATACTGTGCTGGGGATTTAGATTCCAGTCTCCCACATGCAAAGCCTGTTCTCAGCCCTTTGAGCCATCGATCTCATCAGCCAAGCTACCAAGTTCCTTTTCTTCTTCTTCTTCTTCTTCTCCTCCTCCTCCTCTTCTTTTTCTTTTCTTTTTGTTATCAAAACTCTTCTGGATAAAAACAGATTTATAAAGTCCACATCTTCAGAAAATCATACCAGTTTATACCAGTTTATACTTGCTCATTCTGCATATGACATTGTCAGTTTTCCTGGACCCCTATCCACACTTGCAGTATTCAAAGAACTCTTGACAATTCAATAAGTAAAAGATTGACATTTAATTAACTCTTCAGTTGAATTTTGATAATTAAATCACCAATTTTAAAGATTTTTTTTTCAAAATGTTTTTACAATGACAATAGTTGGTGGAGCTCAGAAATAGTTTTTATTATAGAGGTGGTCTGAAGAGCTAATTCCTAGAATGTCTTTATAGAGCATTTTATTGCTTAAATGAGTTATTGTGGCTGGAGGGATAGCATAGCTGATAGGGCATTTGCTTTGCAAATCGCCAACCTGAGTTTGATCCTCAGCATCCCATATGGTCTCCCAAGCCTACTAAGAGTGATTTTTTTTTTTTTTTTTTGGTTTTTGGGCCACACCCTGTGACGCTCAGGGGTTACTCCTGGCTATGCGCTCAGAAGTTGCTCCTGGCTTCTTGGGGGACCATATGGGACGCCGGGGGATCGAACCTCGGTCCGTCCTAGGCTAGCGCAGGCAAGGCAGGCACCTTACCTCCAGCGCCACCGCCCGGCCCCCAAGAGTGATTTTTGATCACAGAGCTAGGAGGAATCTCTGAGCACTGCCAGGAATGACCCCCACCCAAAATAAAGAGTTCTTGCCAATAGAGAGATCCATCTGATTACTTTAATGACTATCTGAGATTTCACTGTACTTAAACTACCATTTCTTGTTCACATCTGGAGGGGGCTAAAATAAATGAAAACAGTGAAGTCTTAATCATTTTAAAATTCACCTGTACTTCCCTAATTAACGAGTCCTTTCTCTGTAGATCCGCTGAAAGCTGAGAAAGTCTCTAGGCGCTGTTTTCCCGGCTTTGTAAGGAGAGGTAGGGAGGGCATGTAATCCCCCCTCTCCAAAATCTTCTGTTCCCAACTGCACCCTATTTTAAAATATTAATTCTGTTAGCCATCTTTGCACCTATACCTTAAAACACATCTATTTTTTCCCATTTCTATCAGTAATATTAAATGAACAAAAGAACAATGTAGTAACATTTGATTTTTAACTAATCTGGACGCTTTCTAAATGCAAGTTCGTCCTGAGGTGAAATAGAACAGTCTAAGGAGACTCAACTGTTTGGCCAAAATTAAGTGGAAATACCAATGATTCATATAAACTCTCCTCATTAATAAGATAACGCGATCCCATTTATAAAGGGCTGAAAATTAATGGAAGACATTTTTCCTTCCCACTAGCTGCTCTCCAAGAAAGAAATAATCTTCTTTGAATATCCTCCTGTAAATCCCACTGCAAATTGTCCTCGGCCCAGAATAGACTAGCGCTGCCTAATCCCCCTCTTGTCATGGTTTAGTCCATACAAAGAGCAGAGCTGGAAATTGGATCTTTTGACAGCAGTTACTAAGCAACAGAATTTGGATGTTTGGGGTTAACATCCTAATATAGCTCGTAGCCAATTCGTGGGGCTTGTGCGTGTTCCTGGCGCAAGAGCACACGGGGCAATGAGCAGGGCGCCCCATGCGGCCAGGGCAGGTCCTCGTTCAGTCCAAGATGCCCCATCAGCGGGCACCTGTGTCTGCCAGGCACCCAGAGGACATTGCCGGTCCTTTGTAGAACTTTAAGCCCCATGACATTTTCTGTCCCTTAAGACATCTCTTGTCCATAGCTCAAGCGCACACATGCACACGTGTGAAAAGTAAGAATTTTTTTTCCTGAAAAGCGGGTTAACAAACAAAAGATTTCAAGGTCATTCCAGAAAGCCTGAGCTCTTTGCCAGGAGTTTAGGTCCACTTTCCCGAGGCAGTTTCATTAGGAGACAGCTAATGTCGGCTTGGTCGGCTCCCAAGTTATTTTTAGAAACAAGAGATTATAACTGATAGTACCCATTTGAGTTTGCTCATTTACGTTTTTATATGCTCGCTACCAAATTGGATTCAAGTGTGCACTCTCAGCTCGTCGCTGACAGATTTACTACACGAGGGAATTTCTGAGTTCTCAGATTCCGACTATCATCGGATTGTTACCAGTGAGGTGCCACATGCCAGCCTCCCGAGAATCCTGACGAGCCTCCTGCACCCCTAAGAGCCTGGCTCTGCTGACTTCACAGCACAGAAGGGCTGCAGAAAGTGAAGGTGCCAGAGCTCGATATACCCACCTGGTTGCAGCCTGTGACTCTACTGGGTTGGGCCCAGCAGGGAGCAAGCACTAGCCTGGTCCCATTTTTATTTATGTGGGCAACAGAGTCTGCAGCCCACACCTCCCTACACACAGTGGCTCCCGGCTTGTCCAAAGGTTCCAGAAGTAGAACAGAGGCTTCTGTGCCTTGAGCCTCTTCCTCTGTGCCTTATGATCCATGTGCTCTTAGCTCAATCTCTGGGCTCTCCACGTGGTTCCAGGTGGTCTCTGCCTGTCCCTATGTGACCTGCTATCCCTGTCTGTCCTTGCTGTCCTGTCTCTTGCCTTTGCATGCACGGAGGTCATCCCCACATTTTTCATCATCTATTTTGTACACAGGTCAAAATAACAGAAGGGACTGTTTTCCACGGGCCTTGGCTTCTAGAGTGGCCCTCCCTTACTCCATTAATTTATTCTATTCCCTTCCACTATTATTTTTTTTATTTTAGGCCACACTCAGCAATATGTAGGTCTTACTCCTGACTCTGTACTCAGGGATTACTCCTGGAGGGGCTCAGAGAGCCCTGTGTGGTTTTAGTGAATAAACAGGGGTTCAGTGAGTGCAATGCAAGTACTTTATTTATTTATTTATTTATTTATTTATTTATTTATTTATTTATTTATTTATTTTGGTTTTTGGGCCACACCCGGTGACGCTCAGGGGTTACTCCTGGCTATGCACTCAGAAATCGCTCCTGGCTTGGGGGGACCATATGGGACGCCGGGGGATCGAACCACGGTCCATCCTACGCCAGCGCTTGCACGGCACACACCTTACCTCTAGCGCCACCTTCCCAGCCCCAACGCAAGCGCTTTAACCCCCACACTAGCTCTCTGGACCTCTTCCATGTTTTCACCTTCAATTCTTCTCATTCTTTTCCTTAGTCTTCTCACCTGAACAAGATCATGCATCTTTCTTACTTGCTTTCCTGGAAACCCCCCAATCAAAGTCGATGGCCATACGTTCCATTTGCTTTGAGCAATCCTGGTTTTTACCTGCCATTCCAGCATGATCATTAGCAGCTCCCCCTTTCAAGTGTCCTGGTTTGCATGCTAACTTATATGATCCCCGACTGATAACCTCTCCAACAAGAGAAGGCTTGAATACTGTACTTTTATCTTACTAAATGAGAGGAGCAGAATTTAAATTAACTTTTGGGAAGGCTCCGTGGACTCCAGCCGTTTGCCACAGCATCCCGCCCAATCTCACTGTAGCCCAGGCAGCATTGTCTGTGCTGGGATGGGCAGCCAAGAGCACATTTGGCTGTAGGATCCCCGCCTTCGAGTGCGGTGTGTGCCACTTCCCTGCTTCTGGGCCTTCCTTCTGGTGCAGCTCCTCCTTTCTCGTGTGACCTGCCTGAGGTAGTAGAAGAACCGCTCAACTCAGTATGTAAATCTCTTGCCCAGGTTTCAGCCTGGCAGTGCAGTCATTAATTACTCTTGCCAATCATCTGAGGGAAGCTTCTCTCTCACTCTTTCTCTCTCACTTTCTTACTCTCTCTCTTAATCTCTCCCTTCTTTCTTTTCTCTTTTTGATTTTTGGTCAGATCTGGCAATGTTCAGGGATTACTCCTGGCTCTGTGCTAAAAAGTCACTTCTGGCAGGCTGGGGCACCATATGGGTTGCTGGGGGTCAAACTTGGGTCAACCATGTGCAAGGCAAACACCCTACCCACTGTGCTATCACTCGGGTCCCCCCTTCCTTCTTTCTTTCCTTCTTTTCTTTCTTTCTCTTTTTATATTTTTATTTATTTGGGGGGGGGTCACACTCAGATGCACTCTGGGGTTACTCCTGGCTCTGCACTCAGAAATCGTTCCTGGCGAGTGTGGGGGACCATATGGGATGCCGGGGATCAAACCCCGGTCCACCTGAGTGGGCATCATGTTAGGCAAATGCCCTGCCACTGTGCTATCACTCCGGCCCCACTCTTTTATAATCTTGGGGCTATGTCCAGGGATGCATGGAGGTAACTCCCAGCACTGTGTTGGGGAGTCATTTCTGATGGCACACAGGAGATACTGCATTGTTGACCTTTTGAACTGTCTCTCTAACCCCGGGCCCATCCCTGAAGCTGGGATTGACAGATGGTGAGAAGACTGGATAGAAAATGTAGACCCAGGGGAAGTCGAGTGACCTGACGTTATACCAGTGCTCGGAGAGGGAGAGAATGAGCTTGTAAGGACTCAGGGTGTGCACATTTCAATGAGAGCAGAGTTGTTACTTGAAACTGGTCAAGTTGCAACTGGAATTGCACAGCCTCTGTCACGGTTAGGATGTTGTTAAGAGAGTTAGCCGTGAGTGTTTCCCTCCCTGTGATAGTAATTAGTACATTAAAAAGTCTTCGTTTAAAAAAAGAAAAGGCTTCAGTAAATGACTGCTGTACGTAATTTTCCTCTAAAATGTCATAGGTCGCCTATACTCAGCTATGAAGTGATTTGTAATGCTTTGAAGGAAAATCACAGCACCTGAGATAAGTTGGCGAGACTGTTCGGGTTGCCTATTGGTTCAGATGCCAGCAGCGCTTGAGTTGAGGGCCTGGAGCTGTGTCGGCTCTGCTCTATTTAAGGGAAGGGGAGCGGCGAGTCTGGAAAATATAGACCTGAATGCTCATTTCCAGTCCATGATGTCTTTTGCCCTTGTGACTCAGACCTCTGATAGAATTAGTAGATTAGTAGAATCCTGAGATGTGTTTGGGCCACTCTCAGTGGTGCTCAGGACTTACTCCTGACTCCACACTCAAGGATTATTCCTGGTGGGCACTGAGGTGCCAGTAATCAAAGTTGGGCCAGCCTGGTGCAAGAAAAGGGCCCTATTCCTTGTACTATTGCTCCAACCCTTAATTCTGAAAATGTTTTGAAGAACAAAGTATTATTTTCAGCGACTCCTTGAAATCCTGAGTTTATAGGCTGCTGTCCTGGATTAGACTTCAGATCACTCCTGGAGAGCTACTGTAGGACTGTAGCTCTAGTATAACTACATGTGGCCAACCCTAACCCAATCCCTGGCACTTCATATGGTCTCTCAAGCACCACTGGGAGTGATCCCTGAATATAGGGCCAGGAATAAGCAGAACTGCTTTCATGCTTTTCCATTGTTTATTATTATTATTATTATTATTATTATTATTATTATTATTATTATTATTTTGGCTTTTGGGAGGCCACACCCGGCGGTGCTCAGGGGTTATTCCTGGCTCTGTGCTCAGGAATCGTCTCCTCGGGGGTCCATATGAGATGCCGGGATTCCAAACACCGTTGGTCCTGGGTCTGCTACTTGCAAGGCAAACACCCTACCGCTGTGCTATCTCTCCAGCCTGCTTTTCCGTTGTTTTAAATCCACTGACTCGAAGCCAAAAGGAGCCCTCAAGAGTTTAATATAATCTTTTTGCCTGTTTTGGATCACCTGGTAGTGATCAGGACTTGCTCCTGGCTTTGCAGTCGGGAATTACTCCTGGTGATGCTTGGGGAACCATATGAGGTGCCAGAAATGGAGCCTACATCAGCAGCATACACGGCACATGCCCTCCCTGCTGTACCTCTCCTGAATTTCTTTTTGTTTTTTTGTTCTTTTTTGTTTTTTTGGCCACACCCGGTGGTGCTCAGGGTTACTCCTGGCTGTCTGTTCAGAAATAGCTCCTGGCAGGCACGGGGGACCGACCATATGGGACACCGGGATTCGAACCAACCACCTTTGGTCCTGGATCGGCTGCTTGCAAGGCAAATGCCGCTGTGCTATCTCTCCGGGCCCGACTATTTCTCTCTTAAGTTTCAAATGCCCCTTGGACTTCTGAAACCCCTGTGTTAATCTGGGCAGCTTAATTATGCTGCAGTATTCACCAGTTCTCAGAGGTAATCATACCATGGTGACCAGTGTGACTCAGAGTAGAGGTTGGGCTTTGTGAACCCTCACAAAAACCAAAGCCAGCCGCTGCTACAACCTCACATACCCTGGGCAGTGGCTCTTCATGCTCTCTTTAGAAAGTGACACATTTCCACACAATAGCTTTGCCTTCCTGCCACCTGCATAAAGAGAGCCAGGTCCCCCAATGCCTCCCATACCACCTTGTCGTCTCTATCATTAAGCCTTGTGTTTTGATTGACACAGCTGCATGTGAAAGCAAAATCTTTTTTTTGTCATAATTATTATTTTTTTATTATATTTTTTTATTTTTCATTATGAAAACAAAGATGCAAAGAAAGAGGACAAGGTAAAGTTACAGTGGAAGGACAATCACCCATAACATAATTCTCAGAGTCTCCTTGCTGATATCTTAACTTTGAAATTTCAGCCAAAGAACATTAAGATAAATAAGACAGAATCCATGTACAATTACTTTGTCCCTCAAGTCCCCAGATTGTAACACATTATAATATTTCTTAACAGCACACAAGGCAATCTAAAGCCATAAAACTTACGTAACTCCTTAAACATTACAGGCATAGTATTTTTCTACATTTCCATGTACATGCATATTAGCTTACGTTAACCTCAAATTTTAAGTGGGTTCTTTTTAAGGATTAGAGTCAAAGGAGCACAGTAAAAATGGTGTTAGAGTGGCAATTGTTGTTTGCATAAGCCCACCAAAATATGAGGGACATGGAAAGGAATAACCTTGGCCTAAATACAAAGAGACCTGACCCCTGAAGTTTCCTGGCACAAGACCAACTCTAGGCTCCAGGCAAGCTAGATCGTCCAATCCAAGACATTGCCTGTAGTCCCAACACACTTTTATTTTTCACTCAGTCTCTGTTGTTGGTATCACGTTTCTGTATTAAAGATCCTGGAATTTGCATATCCTACATTGAAGTCAGGATGTGGAGCGTCCTCTCGTTTCACCTCACAATCAAAGGGCAATGCAGGGAGCCCTGTCCTGTAAGCAGGTCGTTGTTGTTCTTAAGTCTTCTCAGAGTTAAGGGAAGTCTCTTTTGAGCAGGTCGATGTCTGAGCAGTGTAGGGTCTTCCGTGGTAGAGGATTACTTCCAGGTGATGTTATAGACAAGCCTGGATGTTTCGTGGATAGCTTCCCTGGTTCAGGGGTGAATGGAAAATGCCCTTTCTTCTGAGGTCTGTGCCAGGTCGTTATGTCAATGTTCACAGTGTAAGGTCCCTTTGCACTACAAGATTTGTGTGTTCCAATCTCTATTAGATAGGATCTTATTTGTATGTATAGTATTTTCCCATTTTAATGTGCCTATGCAAAAAAAAAAAAAAAGCCGTGCATTGTGTGCAACAACCCCAAACTGTTTCAAGATACATAAAATGGACACGTATTTCTTTATAATATTTTGTGTTTTTTCTCTGACAGCTATAATTCTTACTAAATGTTGTCTTATACAGTGACAATTCTAACCACTTTTTATCTTCTCTTTATGAGCTGTTTAACAAGGAATTTTGGTTAAAGAGTCCCCCAGTTTAATGCTTATGATTGAACCATATCATGGGAATCAGTTGGACTTGTTCTTATGGCCCCCGTATGCACCATAATTACTATTTTTGTTTGTTTTTGGGCCACACCCGGCAGTGCTCAGGGGTTACTCCTGGCTCTGTGCTCAGAAATTGCTCCTGGCAGGCTCAGAGGACCATATGGGGTGCTGGGAATCAAACCCAGGTCAGTCCTAGGTTGGGTGGGTGCAAGACAAATGCTCTACCCGCTGTTCTATCTCTCTGGCTCTTCAAATAAACATTTAAGTTAGATAGTGCTTGACATCTACTTTTCTGAAGTATAAAAGAAATTAATAGGGGCCGGAGAGATAGCATGGAGGTAAGGCATTTGCCTTTCATGCAGGAGGTCATCGGTTCGAATCCCGGCGCCCCATATGGTCCCCTGTGCCTGCCAGGAGCAATTTCTGAGCCTGGAGCCAGGAATAACCCCTGAGCACTGCCAGGTGTGACCCAAAAACCAAAAAAAAAAAAAAAAAAAAAAAAAAAAATTAATATTTGGAAAATAAGACTTGTAAACATGATTTTTTACTACATACATTTTTTTCCAGATTTTGCTAACACAGGTTTTTTAAAAAAGATAAGTTATTTAATTGAATCACAATGAGATAACACAGTTAAAGAGTTGTTCATGATTGAGTGTCAATCATGCTGTGTCCATCATCTATTCCTTTACCCAGGTTCCCTCTTGCTCTCCCCCTGCCCTGCCTGCCTCTTTCCCCCGCCTCTCTCCCCTTTCCCCTTTTTTTGCCTTGTAGACACTGATTTGCATTATTGTTATTGAAGACATATCACGCAAATAATTTTACTTTCTTTCAGCACCCAGTTCTTGTCCAGAGTGATCATTTCCAACTCTTGTTGTCATAGTGGTCCTGAAGGCAGAATCGTATCCATCTCGTTATGAATAAGGCAGATAAGATTTCATTGCCCTCTTAACACTCCACACATAATAGAGCTGAAAAACATGTGTTGAGAGAATAGCACTGTCCAGGATTCATTCAGTCCTTAGCCCTTTGTTTTTGTCTTTTTCCTTGAAGATCTTTCCTCCCTTCTCATAGTTTTGACATTCACTGCCCTGAGCTCATCTTCTTCATGATCCTTGCTCATATCTTTTGTGGGAGGATGGGAGTGGTGTTCTGGGGTTATTCTTGGCTCTGTGCCCAGGGGTCATTTCTGGTGGGTCTTGGAGGGACCATATGTAGTGCTGGGAAAGTTTTATTTTTATTTTTGGGGGTTGGGGGTCCACACCTGGCAGTGCTCAGGGATTACTCCTGGCTCTGTGCTCAGAAATCAAGTACAGGGGACCATATGGGATTCCGGGGATCGAACCTGGCCACATGCAAGGAAAACACCCTACCTGCTATGTTGTCGTTGTCACTCTGGCCCCAGATGCTAGGGAATGGAACCAAGGTCATCTGCCTGCAAGGCAAGCCCTAAATGCCTATATCTCTCTGGCCCATCCCACTCCTCAAATGGAGATGGAAGGTAGAGGTCCAGCCCTCATATCTGCAGGTAATTCCTGGCCACAACACAGCCGTGTGTGTGTGTGTGTGTGTGTGTGTGTGTGTGTGTGTGTGTGTGTTCCAGCCCCCAGTGGCTCTGCTCCCCACCAGCTTCGACCCTGCATGCACTGCCAGGCTGCATCCCAGCCAGTTGTGTCCATGCCTCAGAGATGGATGCACAAATGCTGTGAGGACCTTGGTGAGTGCCTGTGATCACTGCAGCACCCCATGAACATCCCCACCTTAGCCTGTGCACCTCAACTTGGAGCAATATCAGGAGCGCCCCACCCTGTGGCACAAATGCCTCAACCTGAGGCATCACTCCTGGCAAGTGCCGAGTTGTTAGGGCAGGGGTCTCAAACTCAATTTACCTTCGGGCCACAGGAGGCAAAGTCAGGATGATCCTTGAGTCAAAGTCAGTAGTAAGCCTTGAACATTGGGGGGTGTGACCCAAACAACTAAAACAAAACAAAACAAAAAAAGATTCCTCTAGGGCAGGGCCACAAAATGTTGTACAGAGGCCCGTGGGCCGCAAGTTTGAGACCCCTGTTAGGGCAAATGCACCTAGCCTAGTCATCACCACAGCCACCCCCATAAAGACAATTAGTATCCTAGGTGTGACCTACTTCATTCTTATATTCATTCTCAAATTGTTTGAAGGTACTCTGAAAACTTGGGGTCCTCTCCTGTTGTTATCCCCCAGACTAGGGTTTAATGTCAGGGCCTATGGATGGGGTGCTCTGAGGACCCTGCAGTTCTGGGAATGCCCTTGATTGTGGGCATCAGGACTGTACCTGGCTATGCCCAAGGAATAATGTGTTAGTAAGGATCGAACTGGGCTCAGCTGTTTGCAAGGCATGTGCCCTAGGCTTGTAGTAGCTCCCCTACTCTCACTTTTTGTTTGTTTGTTTGTTTTGGGCTACACCTGGTGGCACATAGACGATACTCCTGGCTCTGCGCTCAGAAATTGCCCCTGGAAGGCTTGGGGGACCATATGGGATGCGGGGTATCGAACCCAGGCCTGCCTGGAGTCAGCCACGTGCAAGGCAAATGTCCTACCACACACTGTGCTATCTTTGCTCCTCCGCGCCACCACCCCCCCACACTTTATCCTCCACTTAATTCTCTTTAACTACAAGAGACCCACTAAGGCCTAAAGAGGTGGTAACTCAGAGGACCAGTATTCATGCCTTGCTTGCTGGAGACCCAGGTTTGACCTGCCTCCATGTCCCCCAAACCCACCAGAAGTGTTGCCTGCATACCACCAGCTGTGACCCCTAATTCTTTTTTAAAAAGAAGATGCTCATTGAGGAATATATGCCACTGAAGTGAGATGGGGAGAAGAAGGTTCTCCTCTTAGTGTACCGAGGTTAGTTATCACCTCTGAGATCAGGCTAGGGAGGAAGATAATTTTTATAGGCTACCCCAAGAATTGGACCAAGTCCCAGTTATAGTTGCTGGATTAAGAAGTCCCAAAGTTTTCAGAAAGGCCAGTTTCAAGGCCTTGGGCATTTGTATTCAACTTCTACATAAACTGGTTCTTCTGTCTGGCTTGAAATTGCTCTATCCTGCCCAGAATATAACAGTTTTCTTCATTGCTCGCTTTAATTTGCATTTCTTTGGCTGGCATAAGACAATGTACTATTATCTTTTGTCTGATGCTAAAGATAGAACCAATTATATTTGATCCTTTCTAACCCAAATTTAATTCTCTGGTAAACACTTTTGAGCAGTGGCCTGGTCAGAGCTGGCAGGGTTTTATTCTTCCCACGTTATTCCTGCCTTTGCTTGCGGGACCCCACTTATTAGCGATAGTAAAATGATGCCCCGTCGTATCTCCACCTCCCACAGGCTCCATCTAGCCTCTGAGTCCCAGCACCGAAATCATGCTGGGGCTATAGCTAGGAGAAATTGTTGTGATTAACCTGATGGTGTTGGCAGCTGAATGGATGAGCAGCTGTCCCCAGTGTGTTCGCAGGGGACACCAACAGCTGTCTGCTTCTCACTCAGCCACCATCAGGTTGTGGGGTCTTGAGAGTCATTTCCAGACTCTGGCCTTCCATGTCTTTGTTTTTATTTGGTTTGTTGGGGGCAAGGCCCTCCTGCCAGTGGGCCTTTGGGGCCACCAAGGCTGTACCAGGCAGTGTGGAGGCCACAGACAGAGCCTGTAGTGTCAGTGATTGGGCATTTCATCTGCCCATGAGAGTCACATCCCCAGCCTCAGTGGCTCCTTTTCAAGTCACAAGTACACCTTCAGTGCTTACATCTTCTTGTCTCTGAAATCCTAAGGGAGTGGAGTCTGAAATGCTGGTGTTTTACTCTGCTTCATGCATTGCTCAAGAATCAGCTGAGTTACATCTTCTTGGAAGCTGCCACTGTGGTAAAGGGCTGTGAGATAACCAGTGGTCTTGTGCTTTCTTGCAGATCTTTGACGATGCGTACAAATCCCAGCTGAGTTGCGTGGTTGTGGATGACATTGAAAGGCTGCTTGGTGAGCCATACACTTTGCTGTTGTGTTATCTTAGCACGTCACCAGGAAGGTCACACAAAATCTGGGAGAGAAAAAAAGCGACTGGTATTTCTAAACTGGAGGGCAGTAGAAATGCCTTCCTTTGTCTTCCCCAGAAATATAAACATAGCTTACACCTGAAGTCATCGATGGCATGACGTTAAATATTGAATATACCTCCGGACCATTATTCCATTATTCAACTGCTTTCCTCTGAAGGCCCATATTATTTTGTATTGTACTCAGGGTTCCTTGTCTGTACAAATAATCAGTAAGTTTCGCTGATGGATAAATGAGCTCTTTAGCACCTTGGAACTGCCTAGCTGACAGCCCATTTGTGGACTTTGGCCGAGCCATGAAAGAAGAGCTTAGGAAGGTAAACTCGACAGCTCCTCTCTGACACCTAGGGAGGAAGCTGTGAGGTCTCTATCTCAGTTTCAGCCATGATCCGACAGGGGCTGTGCACCCTTCCTTCCTTATCCCAGATAATAATCCTCAAGATGAAAATAGGATAAGTCTGAAAACATTCTGAAAGGCAGAGGCTGCTCGCTAAGAAGTTTTAAAAACAGGGCCCGGAGAGATAGCACAGTGGTGTTTGCCTTGCAAGCAGCTGATCCAGGACCAAAGGTGGTTGGTTCGAATCCCGGTGTCCCATATGGTCCCCCGTGCCTGCCAGGAGCTATTTCTGAGCAGACAGCCAGGAGTAACCCCTGAGCACTGCTGGGTGTGGCCCAAAAACCAAAGAAGTTTTAAAAACACTACCTGTGTTTACTATGCTGTGGTAAATTCCACTGAAGTTGAATCAAGCTAGCAACTTCATAATCAGCATCGAAATATTGCCCATCACCTGAATGATGGCATCTGCCACCTCCCAGCTACTTATAAGGGCCCCCGAGTGATTCAAGATAACTGTTTCTACTATGTTTCCCCCATCATTTTCAAACTTGCTTTAAATCCTGTTTTTTCTTTTCTCATTTAAGGCAGGTTTATATATATATATATCTGTGATGCTCAGGGGTTACTCCTGGCTCTGTGCTCAGAAATTGCTCCTGGCTTGGGGGACCATATGGAGCATCGGGGGATCAAACCTCGGTTCGTCCTAGGTCAGATGCATGCAAGGCAAATGCCTTACCTCTGCACCATCACTCCAGCCCCCACTTGCTTAAAGCCAGGAACAATTTCTGAGCACAGAGCCAGGAGTAATCCCTGAGCATTACAGGGTGTGGCCCAAACAAACAAAAAAATTATCCAGTCTATCATGTAAGTTACAAAACAAGTGGATCTGAAAGGTCTTCTTAAATTGATGCACGGTAGAATGTAATTACATATCCAGATATTCAAAAAAGGAGGAGCACTCCTGAAGGTCAGTGTTCCTTCAGTGCACAGAGAAAACCAAAACAGGGATATTTCTGCTCAGCCTGGAAGGACTGGTAGTAGGTAGTAGGTTCTTAGGTAGAACGTTCTCCAACCCGGGGGGGGGGGGGGCGGGGGAGAGGGACACGGGGAGAGGCAATAGTATAGGGTGCTGCCTTGCACACAGCTGACCCAAATTCAATCCCAGCCACCTGCTGTGGTCCTCCAAGCATGCCAAGGATTCCTGAGCACAAAGCCCGGAGTAAGTCCTGAGCACAGCTAAATGTGGCCCACAAACCAAAAAGAAAGAAAAGGAGAAGAGAAAGAGAAAGGAAGCTCTTACTCTCAAGAGGGCCACACATGGTCACTCTGCCATCAATCTGGTTCCCTTGCTTACTTGACTATTACTACTTTCCTCTCATTTTAAAGGATTATTACTGCCAGTATTACTTGGGTTTGCAGTCATTTCTTGAAAAATGCATGAAAAAGATAGTTATTTTGCTCCTTGAAAAACCAAACTCTAGGGCCCAGAGAGATAGCACAGCGGTGTTTGCCTTGCAAGCAGCCGATCCAGGACCAAAGGTGGTTGGTTCAAATCCCGGTGTCCCATATGGTCCCCCGTGCCTGCCAGGAGCTATTTCTGAGCAGACAGCCAGGAGTAACCCCTGAGCGCCGCTGGGTGTGACCCAAAAACCAAAAAAAAAAAAAAGAAAAAGAAAAAGAAAAGAAAAACCAAATTCTAAATATCAGACAGATATGTCTTTGTGAATGAGCTAAGTTAAATGTATATTTAAAAGCCTGAACATTTAAAAAGCTTTCATTTCTTTTATAAGGGTCAGAGAGCTAAAATAGGTTTTAAGGCATTTGTCTTGAATGCAGCTTACCATGGCCCAACCCCTGGCACTAGATATGATATGGTACCTTTAGCCCCACCTGGAGTGATCTCTGAGCCCAGACCAGGAGTAAGCCCTGAACACAGCTTAGTATAACCCAAACTCCCTCACTAAATAAAAAGAAGTCATATATTTTAGGAACTGAGGTTGGAGAGATAGTAGATGCTTGCCTTACATGCAGCTGACCTGGATTTGAACCTTAGGGTCTCGTAGTGGTCCCCCACACTGCTAGAAGTGATCTTTGAGTGCTGTGCCAGGAAGGAGAAAGCCCTGAGCACTGCCAAGTATGGCCCGAAACAACAACAAAATAAATTAGGGGACATGGATTTTGGGCTACACCTGGTGGTGCTCAGGGGTTACTCCAGGCTCTGCATTGAGGAATCACTCCTGGCAGGCTCATATGGTTCATATAGTGGACCGTGTGGGATGATGGGGATTCAATCTGATTCTGCTACATGCAAGTCAAGCACTCTACCCACTGTGCTATTGCTCCAGTCCCTAAAAAAAAATTTTTTTTATTGTTATTGGAGATAATTTTCTTTCTGTTTTTAGTTGTATGAGTTATTTTAAGTTATGAGTCACTTCTGATAATAGGAAAAACATGAATATCGGGGAGCAATAGTACAGTGTGTAGGGAATTTTCCTTGCATGTAGCCAACTCTGGTTTGATCCAGCATCCTCTGTAGACACCGATCCCCCCCCCCCCAGTACCTCCAGGAGTGATTTCTGACTGGAAAGCCAGGATTGAGTCCTGAGCATCACCATGGTTCAAACATTCATTCTTTAAAAAGGAAAAATCAGGGCCCGGAGAGATAGCACAGCGGTGTTTGCATTGCAAGCAGCCGATCCAGGACCAAAGGTGGTTGGTTCGAATCCCGGTGTCCCATATGGTCCCCCGTGCCTGCCAGGAGCTATTTCTGAGCAGACAGCCAGGAGTAACCCCTGAGCAGTGCCGGGTGTGGCCCAAAAACCAAAAAAAAAAAAAAAAAAAAAAAAAAAAGGAAAAATCAATAATGTTTAGAATACACATGTATGGGGGTTCGAGCGATAGATAGCACAGCAAATAGAGCATTTGCCTTGCATGCCGCCGGCCTAGACTCAATCCACAGCATCCCATTTGGTCCCCCAAGCCTTCCTGGAGCGATTTCTGAGTGCAGAGCCAGGAGTAACACCTGAGCACTGCAGGGTGTGGCCCATAAACCAAAAATAAAGTAAAATAAAGAATACACAAGCATATATATCAAATCTCTAAGCAAAGCAATGTTTCTCTTTCAGATTATGTTCCCATTGGCCCTCGATTCTCTAACCTGGTATTACAGGCTCTTCTTGTGTTGCTGAAAAAGGCGCCTCCTCAGGTAAAAACATTGCAAGGTTGTTTTTCATGGGACTCTCCTTGTAAGTCATAAGTTGTGAACTCTCTCTAAACAAACAGGCTATTTAAACATAAACTGTCTTGTCAAAGGGATTTTGGAAGATCCTTTGGTCTGGGTAAATGATTTCTTAACAATCAAGAGTTTTCTGCTCCTTTTTGAAAATATTAAAATCCCTTTTTTTAGAATAGTAAAATAAATTCATAATGGAAATTTACTATAATGGCCATCATGAAAAGATGTTTTTTTGATTATCTTTACATAAAGATGCACTAAAGATAATTTCTATCATTTCTAAAAATTCGGGTTTTAGGGGACCGGGGAGATAGCATAGAGATAGGGCATTTGCCTTGCATGCAGAAGAACGGTGATCCGAATCCCAGCATTCCATATGGTCCCCTGTGCCTGCAAGGGGCGATTTCTGAGCGCAGAGCCAGGAGTAACCTCTGAGTACTACCGGATGTGACCCCCCCCCCCAAAAAAAAATTGTGGAGTTTTAGCTTATACAAAGGCTAAAGTTACAGAAGTAAATATAGTTTTCTCTTCAATTTCTCCACTAAACTTATAAATAGATATCTCTTTAGTTGCTGAAACAGAGACAATTTCTACCCACTACCTCCAATTTTTTAATGTTTATAATTTTTAAAACTATTACATTAAGAGACTTTTCTAAGTATTAGAAAAATTTTAATTAAAAATAATTTACACTAAAAGACAGAGGGAGAGTGATTTTTTTTTTATTGGTACTTTTCAGATGATCTAACCTTATGTTGTTAGAGACTATAAATTTTTTTTTTTTGGTTTTTCAGGCCACACCCGTTTGATGCTCAGGGGTTACTCCTGGCCAAGCGCTCCGAAATTGCCCCTGGCTTGGGGGAACTATATGGGACGCCCGGGGATTGAACCACAGTCCTTCCTTGGCTAGCGCTTGCAAGGCAGACACCTTACCTCTAGCGCCACCTCACCAGCCCCGAGACTATAAATTTTCACTTAAACAGAAAGACATGCTGGCTGGAAATTATTTGCAATCCAAATGGACACTAATAGAAACAAACAAGTCATATTAGCAAATTAAATCCAACATTTTGAGTAAAGAATAACTGGGGTTAAGTTATTAGGTTTTTGTCTTACAAAAATAATTGTAAAGTTCTTAAGGAAAGTAACATTGTATTACCATTTTAAATCTTACAGTAACCTGCCCAGAAGTTTATTGAAATTGACTCATGAAAATATATTCAACAAAAATGCATATTTACTTATTCAAAGAATAATTTTGAATAGCCCATAATTTTAGTGGGACTTTAAGTACT
The DNA here is from genome assembly GCF_024139225.1 of Suncus etruscus. NCBI lineage: Eukaryota > Metazoa > Chordata > Mammalia > Eulipotyphla > Soricidae > Suncus > Suncus etruscus. Next base: position 192,884,486 of record NC_064848.1, on the reverse strand, counting down.
TTAAAATTTGCAAGGTATGATAAATGAAAACATTAAAAAATAAAGTTCACATTGCCAGTAAGCATGTGAAGAGATATACACCATTACCTCTTAGGGAAATGGAAAAACAAAACCAAAGTACAATATCACTTCATATATCCAAAGATGGTCATAATCAGAGACTCAAGAGGGGCAATAGCATAGCAATACCCGGAGCAATAGAATAGCAGTAGGGCATTGCCTTTTACACAGCCAATCCAGGACAGGGTGGTTCAAATCCGAGCATTTCATGTGGTCCCTCAAGCCAGGAGCAAAATTTCTGAGCATATAGCCAGGTATAACCCCTGAGTGTCACCGAATGTGGCCTCCTCCCCCAAAGAAAAGAAACTCAAGAGAATAATATCTGTTGGCGGGTGTATGGAAAAACAGAAATTCTGATGCTCTGCCAATCAAAATAAAAAAACTGGGCTGGCTAGCGATTTCCAAGTTGATCAAAGATAGAGTTATTCAGAATAAAAAGAAATAAAGTTGGACTAGAGCGATAGTACAGCAGGTAGAGTGCTTGTCTTGCACATTGCTGACCTGGATTTGATCCCCAGAATTCGATATGATACCCTGAGCGCTGCCAGGAGTGATTCCTGAGCATCATGGGCATGCCCCCCCAAAAAAAAACAGAAAAGAAAAAAAATAGAAATTGAAGTACCCATATTTGAAACAGCTTGGATGAGCCATGAAAAACATGCCGAGGAAACCTGGTCATCTGCATATTACATGATCTTGCTGATAGAAAATGTTTGGTATGAGCTCATCTGTAGGCCAGGAATCAAATTAGCAGTTTCTGAGGGTGGGTACAGGACCAGAAGGAGAATGAGAAAGGCGGCTAACTGGCCCATGGTTTCTTTCTGGGGTGGTGAAAAATGTTTCCAGTTGATTGTGGTGATGGTGACATATATGTGTGACTCTATACTAGACCTGTTGAATTGTACACTAGAAATCTGTGCACTGTGTAGATCTTGAATGAGCTCCACGGAATGAACCCCCTACAGCACACACAAAAATAAGTGGGTTCAACAGTTGTTTAAATGGTGAAAGGGAGCTTCTAGGGGAAGCTCAGGATGTGGGGGCTTAGCACTGGCTCAGTGGTAGAGCATGTACTTGACGTTGGTCAGGAGACCCTGGGTTTGGTCCTCAGTACCTCAAAAGAAGGTGGGATGTGCAACGAATTTCTCTAAGGACTGAAAAGGAAGAATCTAAAAACGTGTCAGAAATAAAAAGTTGGGCTGGAGAGATAGTATAGCAGGTTAGGGCATTTGCCTTGCATACGGCTGACCCGGGTTCTATCCTCAGCACTCCCCAATCACTACCAGGAGTGATTCCTGGCCACAGAGCCAGGAGTCAGCCCTGAGGACCTCCAGGTGTGGCCCTGAACCAGAAAACAGAAAGAAGTATAGATTTGGTGCCTTAGTGATTACACATGGCAAGGATTCTAGAACTCCAGCCAGGGGTTAGTCACAACTGGTGACCGGCCTGGCCTCCCCGGGGACCTCCACAGGGTCACACGTGATAGAGGAAATTCCTGGCTAACATACATGATGCTTCACACTTAGCAGAATCAGACACTTTGCTTTTATCTTCGTTTGTGTCCTCAGAAGAACGAGGGAAGTGGCCCAGCTCTGCTGCTCCCCCAGTTGAGGTGCTCATCCCCCAAACCAGTGTCACTTAGGCATTTCCTTAGATGTCTTTGGTTCAGTTGCACATGTCTGGGTCTGAGTGTCATAGGGATGCACCGAGTAGCAGAAAACCATTGTCACTGTCCAGAAAACAGAAAAGTGTCTGTGTTTTTCTTTTCAAAAGAGTAAGTAGCCACTTGTATGCGATTCAGCCACCATATCCATCACAGCTGCCTGAATTTTGTATCGGTTGCAGTTCCAGCTTTCACACAAACGCTGTGTTGCATGTGTGTACAAGCTCAATAAGAGAAACCCTTCAGGCACGCTCTGTTGTTGTGTATCAAGATAGTCTCTTTTCCATGGCTCCCCTCTCCCGGCCCCCTTGTCACAAACGGGCTTATTAAATCTGCCTCACAAGCCTTCCTTTTTTCCCCTTTGTGATTGCTTTGGTCCAAGATTTTCAGCGGAGGACTAAAAATTCAAGTCAGATTTCAGTTACTAGGATAATTTTCTTTGAATTTTAAATTTTTCTTCGCAAATGCATGGATTTTTAATGAACCCTGGTATGCAGGGCTTGCTTTACATCAAGCCAGAGAGTTCATTTTGTGACTGATTTATTAGCCCTTTGAAAGTTCTTCTTCTTTTTTTTTTTTAAGTGGTATCTGTAGCTCATGAGGACTGAAAAACATCATCACATTTTGTTTAGCATCTTTTTAAAACCAATTAAAAGCTTTTCTAAAATGGATTGAGCAGGAGAAAATAAAACATGTTGCCCGGGTCTTTATTTCCATCCCCTTTCCCTGTGTTCTGCGGGAGAGGAGCTGGAGGGGGGATAGAAAGATTGAAAAGGCCTGTCCCAGCAGGGCGCCCCGCGGGAGAAAGGGGCTACTCTGAGAAAGCCCGAACCTGCTTCATCTACATGCAGACTCACACAGGGCCCGGGTGCTCGCGGGCAGCCCCGAGCTCACATGTGCCTCCCTGCTGATCCCCGTGAGAGAGAAGCTGACAATTGGCCCGGCGGGTGAGAGTCTACCGTGGCCCACCTCCCCGTGCCGGCCAGTGGGCCGACCTGTCCAGCTTAGCCGGCCTGCTGACAGCTTCCTGGAGTCCCCCTTTCATCGGGGACACTCTAACACCGTGTGCGGCCCTTTGCAAGCTCTGCCGAGCAGTGGGGGTCATATGCGGGGACTGTGGTTCCAAGGTCCTGGGGAGGGAAGCAGCAGTGGGAAGGCCGGAAAGCCTGGTGAGCCTCCTGCCACCCGGCACCAGCCTGGGGGGGAGGGGTGTGAGAGGGGCTCTCCCTAAAGATCTGCAAGTGCCCAAACCGAAGCCAACTCCCTGGGGGCCGTCACTAGATGGAATTTCCTGGATACTCGGTAGGGACCAGATTCTGTTCATCTCGGCCACCATTCTTTTTCCCCATTTGCTGCTTTCTGCCCTGTTTAGGGGATGCCTAAGAGTGGACTTAAGGACATGGGCATGACCGCTGCCAGTACTGGAGAATCAGTCTCTCAGTCCCCCCTGCAGCAGGACAGTTGGAAAGAGGCTTAGGGAGCTGTATGCTTTGAGGGTAGTGAAGGGCTCTCAAGCAGTGCTCAGGAGGCCAGGGGGCCACACCAGTGGCTTTTGATCTTTTGTGGCTCAACGCAAGGGCCTGAGGATGCTGAGGATGGCACTCTTAACACTGGGTGACGTAGGCTGCTCAGGTCTCAAGGGCGTCCAAGACCACACACACCCCAATTGTGCTCAGGAGCCCTCAGGGTACACCTCACGACATTTGGGGGGACATGTGATGCCCAGGCTAGAACCCAGATCAGAGTCTTGCCACACATGCACTCTAACTCCTGCATTATCTCCCTGCTCTCAGAAACTGTCGTTTTTTAAAAATTATTTTTCCAGGTGTTGGAGAGATAGTTCAGGGGTCCTCAAACTTTTTAAACAAGGGGCCAGTTCACTGTCCTTCAGACTGTTGGAGGGCCAGATTATAGTAAAAACAAAAATTATGAACAAATTTCTATGCACACTGCATATATCTTATTTAGAAGTGAAGAAACAAAATGGGAATAAATACAATATGTGGCCCACGGGCTGTAGTTTGAAGGCCCCTGGTAGGTTAAGCACTTGCCCTGAACACTATTGGGTATGGCCCCAAAAACAAAGAATCCCTCTTCCCATAATCATTTTAGCAATATTAATGAATTAGAGTCAAACCTTTTCATTGTTTTACCTACATTTGAAAAGTTTCAACTAAAATTTAAAAACCATAGAGAGGGGCCAGAGTGGTAGCACAGCAGTAGGGCGTTTGCCTTACATGCAGCCAACCCAGGACGGACACTGGTTTGATTCCCAGTATCACATATGGTCCCCTGAGTCTGCCAGGAGCGATTTCTGAGCAAAGAGCCAGGAATAACCCCTGAGCACTGCTGTGTGTGGTCCCAAAACCAAACAAACAAAAAAATACAGTAGAGAAAAATAATTTCCTTACTGCACTAACATGGGGAATCTTACCTAAGTGAGATTTAAAAAAAAAAAAAAAAAAAGAAAGGCAGATTGAGGCCAAAGTAGTACAGAAGAGAGGGCACTTGCCTTTCATGCTTCCGACCAGATTCAATTCCCAGTCTCCCAAGCACCACCAGGAATAACCTGTGATATCACCAGGTGTGGTCCAAAAAAACGTAGGAAAAAGCAAGTAAGAAAGAAAGAAGCAGGCTCAGTAGTAGGAATGATTGTAGCTTGTGCCAAGGGGAATCTGCAGCTAAGTCCTCGTGGCAACCCGGGCTGGTTTCCACATCGCCTGTCTCTGGACAGGATTGCTTTCCTGTAATCCTCCTATGGCTTCTCAGGGCTGTCTTACTTCAGCTCTGTTATTAGGAAGTCTGGAAATGTTAAGTAACTCTTCAGGCTCTAGGTTGCTTTAGTGAAATAAGCAGATAATGGAAAGGACTCCAAATTGTGCAGGCCTCAACAAGAGTATCTCTCCATCTATCTGTTCAAAATTAACTCTGGCTAATGACTACGATATGACTCAATAAGATATATAACCACTTTAGGAAAGAGGTTTAGTCATTTTGCCAGACACATTTAATTGTGATCACTAGTGTGGTGACTTTTACTTTGGACTTTTTATGGGGAAAAAAGACTCTGATGAGTGACAGCTTAGTGTCCCAATATACCCATTTAAAGTCAGTGGCATTGCATGTTTGCTATACAAAATGGTTATAAAATTTCTTTAATTATATTTTGCAAACTGGAGTAGATTACCTTAGAAAGTCTCATGTAAATAGAATATACATCGTAGTTGGGCCATTTAAATTTTATCCAAAATTAGGGAAGGGGGGATGTAGTAAGTGCTTTTATAAAGCATTGCCACAAATATCTGTTTTCAAAAATGATTTCAAGGGGACTGGAGCTATATAGCCAGTAGAGCTTTGCCTTGCATGCAGCAACTTAGGTTTGATCACCAGCATCCCATATGGTTCCCCCAAGCACTGCCAGGAGTAATTCCTGAGTGTAGGGCCAGAAGTAACCCATGAGCACTGCCAGGTGTTCTGGCCAAAACTCACATCCCTCACCCATCAAAAAAAGAGTTCAATGAGACTGGAGAGTTAGCTCAGAAGTAGGGTGTTTGACTTGCATGTGACCAACCCGGGTTCAATTCCCAGCAAGTCTGTCAAGAGCGATTTCTGAGCGCAGAGCCAGGAATAACCTCTGAGCGCCGCCAGGTATGGCCCAAACAAAACAAAACAAAAATCAAATATGTTTCCAAATGGCTGGTTTGTTATTTTGTAAAGTATGTCTATAGTAGATATTAACAAACAATGGTAAGATACATTTGCGTGTGTACCATTCTCAGGTAATTCAAGCAATTCCGCTTTCATCATCATCTGAAGGGTGTCGAAATGAAATATTAACTGCCAATTGTCTTCTTTCACCCCCCTCCTCTTGACATGGCATTAGCATTAGAAAAGTGTTCTTGGGATGGAGGGGTAGTACAGGGGTTTAAGGCACTTACCCCTCCATATGGTCCCTTTGGGTGGACAACCTGGTTTGATCCCCAGCACTCTATCTGGTCTCCCAAGCATTGCCAGGGATAGTTCCTGAGCGTAGCTGGGTGTAGCTCCAAAGCATTAAGCGTATCCCTGGAGTCTAGTCATGTTTTTCGTTGCCATGAAGCTAGTCATGAATAATGCCTTTTATGAAGACTGAACCTAGAATCAGAGAAACTTGAATTAAGAGTCTCGGAACATCTTCTGGCTTTGCCAGCCTGGAACTAGTTCCTCAGTGTCTGTGTTTCTTCTTGTTTTGCCCGAAAACAGTTCTCATTCCTCCTGCCTGCTCTGTTGACGTAGCAAAGAGCCTGTGCAATAGAGCTCTCCCGGCTGAACAGATGAAAGTCTGGTGCAAGATTTCCAAAGCTTGTACGTTCTGAAAGTGGGTGTGTGCCATTGTCCCCAGAGAATGCCATTTGCAAAGAATAGGTGCACGAAGTTCTTATCCCATGATCTCCAGTGCAGAATTCATAGTTGTCCTGTGTAATTTGAATGTTTCCATTGTTGCACTGAGCCAGGAGTGGCCCCTGAGCACCTCGAGGTGTGCCATCCCTGCACGCCCAAAGATATTTCCATTGAAATATACATAGAAGCTCAGAGTTTAGCATCGCAAGTTCCTATTTCTTCCCTTGATTTTTTCAAAGTTCTTAGTGGGTCTAATATTTTATTAAGACTCAATTTTGGAGGGAAAAGACTCAATTTGGTGGGGGCCAGAGTAATAGCACAGTAGTAGAGAGCTTCTTTCCTTGCACACAGCTGCCCTGGGTTTGATCCCCAGCATCCCATATGGTCCCTTGAGCACTACCAGAAGTGATTTCCCTCAAGACTAAAGTTTGATACTAGCACTATATTTTCTGTTTGTTTTTTTTCCCCTCTTTGGCAGTGTAAGGGATTGAACTCAGGTCTCAGGCACACACTTTACCCCTGAGCCACCTCTCTGGTCCCTAGGTTTCTTTGTTTTGTTTTGTTTTTTTAAGTAAAGAGGTGCCTTTAGGGGCCCAGAGAGATAGCACAGCTGCGGCGTTTGCCTTGCAAGCAGCTGATCCAGGACCAAAGATGGTTGGTTTGAATCCCGTGTCCCATATGGTCCCCCGTGCCTGCCAGGAGCTATTTCTGAGCAGATAGTTAGGAGTAACCCCTGAGCACCGCCAGGCTGTGACCCAAAAACCAAAAAAAAAAAAGAGGTGCCGGGGGCCGGGCCTGGGTGGCGCAGGAGGTAAGGTGCCTGCCTTACCTGCGCTAGCCTAGGGAGACCGGACCGCGGTTCGATCCCCCGGGCGTCCCATATGGTCCCCCAAGCCCAGGAGCGACTTCTGAGCGCATAGCCAGGAGTAACCCCTTGAGCGTTACCGGGTGTGGCCCAAAAACCAAAAAAAAAAAAAAAAAAGAGGTGCCCTTTAGATATTCCACAGAGCTTTTTTTAGCTTGTAAAGGGAGGTTGGGGGTAGGGCGGCATGTCATTGTATTAACAAGTTTTCATGGAAAGTAACTATTTCATTTTTTATGTGTGAGCCCCTGGCCACACAGTCTTCCTCAGCTAAAGTCCACACAAGGAAACAGGACAAATGCTTCCTGAAATGTTGCATCTTTGAAAGTCAGAGTACAAATACTCTGGCCTGTACATTGGGGGTCCCTGTTTGAAAAAGGAAGGAGGAAGCAGAGGTGGGAATTCAGAGCTCATAGAGGGGGCCAGTGCTCTGGCCACTGAAGATCGCCAGGATACTGAAGATCAGCCAGGTTCAGGCATTCTTCCTCTTCTCCTGCACCTCTTGTTTGTGACTGAAGTTTTCGCTTCCCTTACTCAAGGGAAGTCCAAGTTGACAGTTTCTCTCCTACCTTCCTGTCTCACAAATAGGAGATTTCCTGAGGTTTATACGTCATAGCATAACATTGGGCAAGTCAAGAGCCTTACCCACTGTACTATCTCTCTTATTATTAATGATGGGAACAATAGTATTATTTTGGTCATAAGAATTAAATTAGATGAGGCTTGTCCTAATTCTTCATCAACTGCAAAATATAGCTCAGTTATTAGGTTATTAGTTCCTTCCCCCACAGTAGACTGTCTTTTCTCATGCACACAAATATGTAAAATTAACCCAGCTGCTGACCCTTGTCTTGGAACCTGGTCACAGGCAGCGGTTATTGCTAGACATCCCTGGAAGTACCAGAAGGCAAAAGCAAAAAGAAGGACCTGCCTTAGGCAGCCTGGAATGAGCAGGAGGAAAGCCAGTTTTCAGAATGAAAAAGGAAAGATTGTAAATAAAGAACATTTTAGATGCACCGAAAAGCAGGCACTTGCCTTGAACAATGGTTCAAATCCCAGCACTGCATATGGGCCCCTGTGTGACCCCTGAGTGCAGAGCAGCTGTGGTGCCCAACCATCACCAGGATCACCAGGTGTGGAATATGAGAGACAGAGAGAGAGTGAATTAAAAGCCTTTGAGGTCAGAGAGAGAACAGGGGTTAAGGCACTTGCCTTGCACTCAATTAACCTGAGTACTGTCCCTGGCACCACATATGGTCCCCTGAGCCCACCAGGAGTGACAGTGAGCACAAAGCCTGGAGTAAGCCCTAAGCACTGCCAGGTATGTCTGCCCCTCCAAAAAATGGGGGAAATAATTATTTCTCCATCTTAAACACTATTATTCTTGGGTTGGGGTGCTCAGAGTGCTAGAACACATTTTGTTTTACTTGTAATAGCCCCAGATTCAGTCCTGGGCCTGTCCTGGTCCCCTTGAGCACTGCCAGGTACAAACCCCAGTACCATCATTATGTCAGAATTATCTATCCATGGAAACATCACTGGCAGTGGCCCCCAAACAATAAATAAATAAATATAATTTTTCTTGAATTGTCATTCATGGTCATGGTTTTTAATACTTATTATGTTTACATTTTATAAATTGACTGCAGTAAGCATTTATGATCTCATCATTAAGAAAAAGAAAACCAGGGGCCGGGCGGTGGCGCTAAAGGTAAGGTGCCTGCCTTGCCTGCGCTAGCCTTGGACGGACCGAGGTTCGATCCCCCGGTGTCCCATATGGTCCCCCAAGCCAGGAGCAACTTCTGAGCACATAGCCAGGAGTAACCCCTGAGCATTACTGGGTGTGGCCCAAAAAATAAAAAAAAAAAAAAATAAAAAAAAAAAAATAAAAAAAAATAAAAAAGAAAACTGGATCGGATTAAAATTTTTTTTTCTTCCCTTAGTATCTTGGCAGTTTTAATTCCATCCAACCATTTACAGCTAATTTGTTACTAACTATTAGAGTTCAGGAAATCTACCTTTATAGCAACACCTAGTGTACAATGTATATTTAACTTTTTCCCCCCCTGTAAGATCCTTGAGCTGTAAGATGCTTGGGGTTCTAAGAGTAAAATTGTGAAAAGTCCTTCTTTGTTGTTGTTTTTGGCCCACACCTCGGAGTGCTAAGGGCTTATTTCTGGCTCTGCACTCAGGAATTACTCCTGGAGGTGATCAAGGAACCTTTTGGGATGCAGAGGATCAAACCCAGGTCAGCTACCTGCAAGGCAAGCGCCCCCTGCTGTACTATTATTGCTCCGGCCCCATGAAAGTCCCCCTTGATTCTCCCCGCTGTCCTCAGAGCCCACCTTGCTTGCACTTAGCTTTGTGCTGCCTTTCCAGCGGCAGCTGTGGGACAGGGCTGCCTGGGCGCTGAGGTCAGGGATAGACAGGCAGTTAGACAGCAAGGTTCCCTCGGACCTGCACATCTGAGATACTTCCTCATGGAGCATCACAAAAGGGACATTGTTTGTGAGCCGTCAGTAGATGGGTCTCACACAGGACACAGAGATGAGTGGAGCATTGATCTGGCCCCCAGAACTCGCCTTCCTCCTCCACCCACCCAAACACACCTGCTCAGCAGCACAGGTGGAGAAAAGGAGTGAGCACCAGGACAGGAGCCAGGGGGCACCACGACACAGCCTGTTGGAGGGCTGGAGATGTTGGCTATTCAGCCGAGTTTGAGTTCAGAATAAGATGGGCGGTAAATGTGTGCAGTGCAGAGGACACTCAGGTTCAGGAGGAAGGAAAGGGGGCTCTTTTACTCTCACAGTGCCAGAGTTCAGGGGAGTGGGGAGCAGGGTGGCTGTGTGCCTCAGTCACTACCTTTCTCTCTCTTTATAATTTTTGTTTTAAAGACCACACCTGGTGTTTAGGGGAGTTTTGCTCTAGACAGGTCAGAGGCAGTTCAGTGAAGGGGAAACATTACAGCAGTGAGGTGAATATCATGGATGTCCCCACAGCTTCAGGAACACACGGTCTCTTCGCCCAGCAAACCACAGCATCTCACAGAGCAGCTGCCGACCTCAGTCCTAGAGAGAAGTGTGAAGGTGGCCCCAGGCAGCCTTCGGTTGCTGATGGGTTCCCACTCAGGAATGAATGTACAGCCTTTCCACGAGGGGCATCACCTCGGCTGTTTCCTTACTGGATACAGCTGGGCTAGAGGGAAGGTCCAAGCTCCTCAGACAGCCAAGGCTTCATTTGTTCTGAGCGACTGAAGCATGACCCCTGGAAACCTCAATGACCATCTACTTTCAACCCTCTTTAAGAGGAAAAAAAATTGCTACCTCCATCGTCGGTGTCTGAAGCAAAGTCTAATAAACACTGTTAACGATGAATAGGGCCTGCTTGCCGCCACGGCGCGGGAGGCAGTGCCTTGAGCAAGAGCAGGAACTGTTGTGCCATAGAAGGTTCTGCCCAAGACTTAGCAGTAAGTGCACAGAGCCTTTTTCTCTCTGAGTTTTGGGTACCTTTTATTTAATTTTTTTTTATTAATGGTTTTGCGTCAGTAGTGATTGTGGAAGCGAGTGGGGTCAGTAAGTCTGCCCTACCTCCCTCTGATACCCCACACCCCCTCGCCACACCATGCCAGCCTGCAGGTTCCTGTAGCAGGAAAGAAACTGGCTGTGTTGGGAGCACAGGGTACCCACTTCCCTGTAGATATGGCATATTTTTATTCCTAACTTGGTCTTTCACTGTCCCCTATACTGAAAGTTTTCCTTCTCCTCCTCCCTTTCTGGTTTTTAGAAGAAATTTAAAAAAAATTTTGTTGTTGTTGTTGTTTGCTTATTTTTGTACCCAGTAGTACTCCTGATTCTGCACTCAGGAATCCCTCCTGGTAGGTTCAGGGGACCATGTGAAATACAAGGGGTTGAACCCAAGTCCACAGTACCCAAGGCAAAGGTCCTCCTCGCTGTATATCTCTCCCTCCCCAGAAATAAATTCCTTTTGCTGAAGTTGTAAAGACCCTGCCTCTTATATCCTGTGTTTATTTGGCTATCTGCAGCAGGAGAGACACTTGGGGCCTCACTTTTTCTCAGTTCCAGAAGTTAAAGAATTGTTTCTTAGATTTTTTTTTTTCTCCCTGGGTAGTGAGAAGGGGTTTGGACTACACCCAGCGGAGCTCAGGGAATCCCAGTGGTGCTTGGGAGCATTTGGGGTGTGAGGAATCAAATTTAGGTCAGCCATGTGGCAAGGCAAGCCACCCTCCCCCCTTCTCATGCTATCTTGGACACTGTGTGTTTTACTCATTTCGTGGTTTGTTGGCTGTGTTGGAAATTGTTTAGCAAACTGGTCTCTAGTACAGGAGCTGTTGAGTTCACGATTGAGAGGACACCTGAGGGGAAGGAGGATAAACTACACTATGTTGGCTTCGTGTTCGGCAGCATGTGAAGAGAAGATGAGCTTTGTAGGACAATGACCTGAAATGATGCAGACTGGTGGGAAACACGGGAAAAGCCATCTTCAGTCTAGAAGAAGAGACACGAGGACATAGGCGTGAGAAGTCAGTATTGAAGCGTGTAAAAGGAAACTCGATGTGTGTTGATTTAAGGGCCTTACTGGAAGATGATGGCAAGCCAGGGTATGGGTTGTCGGGGTGCAGCAGACTAAGGTCTGAAGCTGCTTCTGTGGGCCCCATCTTCTAGTTCAGTTTCTAGGAGATAGTATCCTTGCAGAAATGTTCCTTTCTGCATTATGAATACAGTGGCCTGGTCTGACTTTATCCTCTTTATTTAAAGGCCTTTTTCCCTAGAGCCTCCAGTCCTAATTTCCTATTTCCCTAAGAGACCAACCAGTGCAAATGTGTTAGTGATTACACAAATACACAAATACGAAACAACAGACCAGGAAAGCAGAGTGAAAATAGCCTCAAGGCCTGAGCCAATTCTGTTCCTCGAGGTAAAAGCCCTTTGCACAGTTTCATGTTTCTCAACTCCAGAATGGCCACAAGAGGGAGAGGAAAAGAAGAAAAATCTGATGATCCCCCTACGTATTTATTTTGTTTGGGGGCTGTGCCCAGTGGTGCTCAGGGGCTGCTCCTGGCTCGGGTTAACTCTCAGTGGTGCTCAGGGAACCGTATGGTATCAGGGATTCAATCCAGGCCTCCCATAGGCAAAACATGCAGACTAGCTCTTTGAGCCATTTCTCTCACACGATTCTGTGACATTTTTATAAATTTGATTGTGAAATAGTCTTTAGTAACGTAAAGCAGTCTGATGTTGCCTAAGGAAATTATTCTCAGTGATTGGGTGAGGTTTTCTCGGTACTTACCCAAACTGCAGCACAGGTCCCCCCTCCTCCTCCTCCTCTTTCTCCTTCTAGTCCTCTGCCCCCTTCGAAGACACCACCAGGAAAGATGCAAAGATGGAGACTAACAATTCATTTCAGGGCACAATCTAACGGAAAGCCCAAGTGCCCCTGTCTGCCGAGCCACTACATGATTTACTTGAGACATTCTTCCTTCGGTATTTAATGAACATTTAGCTACCCAAAAATGCTTTGCAGACACTCGAGCATGAAAAATCAGAAATACACATGGAGCCTACAGAGAACCTCTGCCCCCCTGGTACCTGCAGGCTCCTTCCATCTTTCTAGACAGTCCATGCTCCCTGGGGAGCCTAGAGAAACCAAGTGGTCAAGAGATGCTTGCTGCCATGACCTCTTCAGCCACTTCCATGAATGGTTTCCGGGGGGGTATCTTGCCCCACCTTTGAGAAGCCCATTCCCAATGAAATGCTTAATTATTTGGCTGATCACTTGGTTATTTTTAAAGTATGGCAGATTTCGGCACCTACCCCTACATAAAGAAGACGTGCCATTCATTCTCTGGAATTTTTTTTTAACTTGTTAACAGTGCTTAGAGCTGAGAGTTATAGTTTTGAGTTGATGAGATTCCCTCTTATGCCATGTGTATAAGTTGATATCATGTGTATTTTCCAGGACCAAAAGAAAGAATGTCAGAACGGCCAGAGAGATAGTACAGGTGTAAAGGCACGTAGCTAGCATACGACCACCCTGGATTACCCAGGTACAAGTCTGGTCCTGTAAGCCAAGAGTGATTTCTGATCAGAACCTGGATGGATGGAGGGAGGGAGGGAGTGAAGGAAGGGAGGGAAGGGAGGGAGGGAGGGAGGGAGGGAGGAAGGAAGGAAGGAAGGAAGGAAGGAGGAAGGAAGGAAGAGGAGGGAGGAAGGGAGGGAGGAAGGGAGGGAGGGAGGGAGGGAGGGAGGGGAGGTGTTGTGTATGAGATAGTACAGAGAGATAGTACAGGTGTAAAGGCACGTAGCTAGCATACGACCACCCTGGATTACCCAGGTACAAGTCTGGTCCTGTAAGCCAAGAGTGATTTCTGATCAGAACCTGGATGGATGGAGGGAGGGAGGGAGTGAAGGAAGGGAGGGAAGGGAAGGGAAGGAAGGGAGGGAGGGAGGGAGGAAGGAAGGAAGGAAGGAAGGAAGGGAGGGAGGGAGGGAGGGAGGGAGGGAGGGAGGGAGGGAGGGAGGGAGGGGAGGTGTTGTGTATGAGATAGTACAGAGAGATAGTACAGGTGTAAAGGCACGTAGCTAGCATACGACCACCCTGGATTACCCAGGTACAAGTCTGGTCCTGTAAGCCAAGAGTGATTTCTGATCAGAACCTGGATGGATGGAGGGAGGGAGGGAGTGAAGGAAGGGAGGGAAGGGAGGGGAGGGAGGGAGGGAGGAAGGAAGGAAGGAAGGGAGGGAGGGAGGGAGGAAGGAAGGAAGGAAAGGAAGGAAGGAAGGAAGGAAGAGGAAGGAAGGAAGGAAGGAAGGAAGGAAGGAGAGGGAGGGAGGGAGGGAGGGAGGGGAGGGAGGGAGGGAGGGGAGGTGTTGTGTATGAGATAGTACAGAGAGATAGTACAGGTGTAAAGGCACGTAGCTAGCATAAGCACTGCACCCTGGATTACCCAGGTACAAGTCTGGTCCTGTAAGCCAAGAGTGATTTCTGATCAGAACCTGGATGGATGGAGGGAGGGAGGGAGTGAGGGAAGGGAGGGGAAGGGAGGGGAGGGGAGGGAGGGAGGAAGGAAGGAAGGAAGGAAGGGAGGGAGGGAGGAAGGAAGGGAGGGATGGAGGGAGGGAGGGAGGGAGGGAGGGGAGGAGGGAGGAGGGAGGGAGGGGAGGTGTTGTGTATGTAAATATTTTAGGGGATTATTGTGTTACTGACCCTACCCTGATTGTGCCCTATAGGGTGTGACCTGGCTTTCTGCCCCCACCCTAGGGTGGTACCTAGGGTGGTACCTGATTCTGCTTCCACCATTGGGTGGTATCTGATCCCACCATTGGGTGGTACCTGATTCTGGGGGGTAAAAACAAGGGTCTGTGGAAGGTGAGAGGCTTTGGGTTGGAATTTATGCTGAGTCTTTGGACTTCAGTCTTGTCCACCGAATAAAGCTAATATTTCCACAAGCCTGACTGTCTGCGAGCTGTTTACCCGCCATTTCAGCTCAGAACTGTCGGCTGGGCAGGGTGGCAGACGTGTGCTCCGAGCTGGAGGGGAAAGACCTTATCCTCCATCCCTCATCAGTCAACCTCTTCAGGGGCTGACTTGCAACAGGGAGGGAGGAAGAGAAGGAAGAAGGACACTGATTAGGCCTTGGAGAAAAAGTGACTTTCAAGAGGAGCCTTGACTGCCTCTACATGCCTAGAAAGAACGTTCTAGAATAGTAAGAAGGGTCAGAGATGTGTCTTTCACAGGCTGGTTGAGCTGTGCTGAGAAGTGAATGGATGGAGCCAAGCAAGACTTGGCTGCTAGCCCTGGGGCCCAAGATTTGGCCATGCAGACGTGCTCACTGGTGAAAATGGGCAAGCTTTGCGGTCCTGAACTTCTCTGCCATCTCTGCATTGGATTGGATGGCAGAAGTGGAAAGAAGAAAAGGACTTTCCTTTAGGGTCAGTGGTGGATAAAAGTGACCTTCACCAGCAAGGCAGCCCCCACCCCAAACTGAGGCTCCACACAACCCTTTACTCTTATGTGCACCCACTCCTTTTTAGGCCAATGTTTGATCTATAGCTTTAGGCCTTGTCTAGGCTTCATCATAAACCTTAGTAATGCTGAAAGTTGACTGTAGCTGGGGATGCTCAGGCCCCCAATACTGTGCTCATTGTGCCCTTAACCCAGGGAGGGCATACTTGCTCTCCCCTTGACCACAAGATGTTGACCCCCAGAGGGTATAGTGCTCCCTTCTCACCCATGAGAGGGCATCAGGGATGGGGCCCCTGGGAAATCGAGGTGTGCCGGACCCTACTGGCAGTGCTCACTCACTGCCTTTCCAAGCCTCTCCTTTGACTGGGATGGCCAAGGTGCCCTCCCCCAGCACTTCTGGCCTCTATAACTCCATCTTCATGGCTGAAGACTGTGAAGGCTGAGACGAGTGCTGAGAAGTCCAGTAACCCACCCAGCTCCCACAGCTGTGAATGATAGGCCGTGCCACGCCTGCCCCTGCAGGCCTCTATCTATCTGCCCTCACCTCTTGCCCTGCTTTCCATCAGCATGGAGAAGGGATGACATGGTATGTCTGTGTGTATTTCCGTGTGTGTGTGTGTGTGTGTGTGTGTGTGTGTGTGTGTGCGCGCGCGTGTGTGTGTTTCCCAGTGGCAGGCTGTGCTGAGCTGTCCCTGGGGACTCTGAAGCCTGTTACCTTGTTAGTACAGCCGCTGTGCCCACCAGACTGCCAGTATCATCTTTGTCTTACACAGTCCTTCCTCCTCCTCCTCCATCCAAAACCTTCTTCTGTAGTTGCTGTTGCTTTTTCATATTTATTTATTTATTTGGTGTTTTTTATTTCGTTTTGATTTTTTTAGCCATACCTGGCTGTGTTCAGGGATCACTCCTGGCTCTGTGCTTAGGGGTGATCTCTAGCTCTGTGTTCATGGATTACTCTTTTTTGGGGGGGAGGGCACACACGGTGGTGCTCAGGGGTTACTCCTGGCTGTCTGCTCAGAAATAGCTCCTGGCAGGCACGGGGGACCCTATGGGACACCGGGATTCAACCAACCACCTTTGGTCCTGGATCGGCTGCATGCAAGGCAAACGCCGCTGTGCTATCTCTCCGGGCCCCGTGGATTACTCTTGGCAGCACTCGGGGACCATATGTTGTGTCAGGAATCCAACCTGGGTTGTTCACATGCAAGGCCAGTGCCCTCCCAACTATATACTGCTCCAGCCCCATCCTGTTGCTTGTTAAATGAGATTTGATACAAGAGCTTCACTTTCCTAGTCTTCCTCCTGCTCACTGTGGAGATGCCATTGTCCACCTTGCCCAGCTCCCTCCACCCCCTATGCAGGCTTTGTTGTCAGGAAGACCTGGGCCACCTTCTCCCGATGGCTGCCCTGGCCAGTGTCCTTCAGGACCCACCCTAGATGTCCCAGTGTACCACCCTCACCATTATTTGTGTTTGCTGAGGTGTTGCTTAGTGGTGGGCCCTAAATATCCTTGTTCTCTTCCCAGCTCAATCGTAATGACTTTGAAAGCACAAACCAAACCTCCCAAGTCCTTAAGTCTCAAAACAAAGTCGGTTCTTGTTAATGGTCTGATGGGTCTGTATCTTTTTCTTATAGGCTTATACACTCTTAATATTCAGCCATTTTCCACTCTCATTTACAAAAACCTCAAATTCCAACCACCCCAAAATAGAAGTTGAGGCCCCCAACACAACACTTCTCTCTGAGTGGCTCTTTTAGACTCACTTCTTAATCCATTTCAGGGTCCCCAATTGTTCAGAGTTAATTCTTCTCACCAAGGCTGTATTCCATTTGCTCGGCATTGAATATATGCAAAGACGGGCCCTTTCTTTGCTGCATAACTGACTTTACTTTTTGTTCATAGGTTAAAATCAGCCCTTCCATTTCACTGCCGTATTATATTGGTGGCATTTTTATTGAAGGAAGAAGGAGGGGGGAAGCTTTCTTCCACATGAACTTTTGTTACAAATCAGTTTATTGGGGCCAATCAATGGGCAGGACCCTTGAAAGGGTGTGGATTATCTGGTTAGTCCTTTGTGTGGCAAAAGGCTTAGATACTGCTTAGTGCTGTCCCCATTCTTCGGCGTGTAAAGACGTGGGTTTTTTGCAGGATCACCACCTGACCGAGCCCTGCCTTTTTCATGGTAATGTTTTCACCTGAGTTGCTTCCTATGGTGCTAAGAATGAGTTAACTAATACTTATTTAACCTTGGAACAGTGTTGATCATAATCCGATTGGCATATAGTCCTTTTATTTAAGCCTTTTCTTTTATTTCATTGAGACTGGCAAATCTCAGTAAAAATGAGTGCTAGGAACTATTTCATTTATTTTTAATTATTTGGTTTGATTTTGCTTTGGGTTTCAAAGATGCTCAGGGACTACTCCTGGCCCTGCACTCAAGAATCATCCTGGGGGCTGGAGAGATAGCATGGAGGTAAGGCATTTGCCTTTCATGCAGAAGGTAGGTGGTTCGAATCCCAGCATCTCATATGGTCCCCTGAGCCTGCCAGGAGCGATTTCTGAGCATAGAGCCAGGAGTAACCCCTGAGCACTGCCGGGTGTGACCCAAAAAACCAAAAAAAAAAAAAAAAAAAAAAAAAAAGAATCACTCCTGGTTGTGCTGGGGGTTAGGGAGGGTTACTGTATGAGGATCTCAGAGATCCAGCCTTGCCTGTTGTACTATCACTCTGGGCTTTGGACGCAGTTTTTTGCTGCCAGCCAAACAACTTCATCCAAATGAACTATCACTCTCTTTTTCTTTGCATTGGAATATGTTTCAGCTCAGTAGAATCCAGGGCAAATTGGATATCCCCTCTCAAATCTAGTTTTAGTTTTTTGTTTTATTGAGCTTCAGGGACACTATACCTGGCAATATTTAGGGGTTATTCCTGGTTATGCACTCAGGAATTACTCCTGGTGGTGCTCAGGGGCCATATGAAGTGCTGGGGATCAAACCTGGACCAGTCATGTGCAAGGCAAGCATCTTACTTGATGTACTATCTCTCTAGTGCCCACTTTTAATTTGGGGGTTGTTGGTGTTGGGATTTAGATTTTGGTTTTAAGACCTGTATCTGGCTTTAAAAGGCTCAGGGAACTATTTGGGATGCTGGAGTTCAAACCCAGGTCGACTACATGCACGATAAATGCCCTGTCCATATGTTATCTCACTGGCCACACTTGTAGTTTTAAAGCCGGCAGTCCTGTTTTGTGCCCTCAGTCACTTCTCCTAAATTATTTCCCATGAGGTTTCTGACCTCAGCACATTCAGAGACTTTTTTTTTTTAAGGAGGAAGCTCCCTCATACGAATTACTACTCATTAATACACAAAATGACCCAGCACCATTTAATTATTTGCTAATGTTTTTCAGTGTTTTCTTAAAGATGATGCTTCACAAGTCGAGGCCTGAACTTGCCTGGGCCATGACCTCTCCACGGTGTTTGCCGTCTTGTTCAACAAGCAGAAAAGCAAAACACAAATTAGCGTCTCCATTAGCTGTTCCTCGACTTTTCCCAGTCTTACAACACTCTTGGGAGCCTGGTCGGTTGCTGTTAACATGTGAGAAATCCCAGCCCTCTGGGATAAGGACTAACATAGCACCAACACTAACATAGCTCCTCAGGGAATAGGTTACGTTGTCTATTTGCCTTCAGCATCAACTGTGTCTCACTCAGCCTAAGACTGCACTATTTTGCCTTTAAACCTAAATAGGTCCACCTGAGGGGCTGGAGTGGGCAGGGTGCTTGCTTTGCACGCAACCAACCCAAGTTTGATGCCAGGCATCCCATCTGGTCTCTCAGGCAACACCAGGAATAATGCCTAAGTGCAGAGCCAGGAGTCAGCCCTGAGTGCTGCCAGGTGTAGTCCCAAAAACCAACACCCCAAAAATAAGTCAAGCTTCCAGCACCCCATCATCTCTGAGTTCTGGGAATGAGGCTTTTGTGGCATGCAGAAAAACTGGAAGAACCTTGTCAGGGAACCAGGAATCTCCTGACCTTGGAGGGACCCCCAGTAAGAAGCCGATTCTGTTCTGACCTTCATGTAGTAATTAATGGCTTGAACACTGGGCTTCCAGGTGCTAGTTTCGTTCACGTTGATAAATAGTCCTCACAGATCTCCAGACACAGAGCCAACGAACTCAGAGGTAAATAAAGACATAGCTGAGAGCAGACAGAGCATCCTCCATTCTCCAAGATTTCAAGTATTGTGGGCCAGTAATTGTGGCTTAGTGATAGAACATCTGTTGTATGTGTGTGAAGCCCTGGGTTTGATGCCTCCAAAATTAAAATACTGTATCCATAAAACTAAAAGTAATACATTTTAAGAAAGAAGCATGGCTAGAGAGATAGTACAGTGGGTAAGGAACTTATCTAATGAATGACCCCAGATCAGTCCCCAGCATCCCATATGGTTCCTTGAGCCCCACCAGGAGTGATCTTTGAGCTCAAGAGTCGGGAGTAAATACTGAACACAGCCAGGTGTGACCCAAAATGAAACCAAGAAGGTTGAGAGGAGAAGAAAGGGGGAAGAAGAGGGGGGAGGAGAGGAGAGAATTCTTTGAAATAAGAACATGCTCTAATAGAGAAGTACAATGTGGGCTAGTGAGATATTACAGTTTACCTGTAAAGAGCTTGCCTTACACAGAGCTGGCCTGGGTTTGATCCAGGACATTTCATATGGTCCCTCCAAACTTTCCAGGAATAACCTGAGCACCACTGGGTGTGACCCAAGCCCCACCCTACCCCCAAAAAAGAGAAAAAGAGAAAGTTGAATGTTAATCCTGAAAGTATTAGAAAAGTGATTAAATACCAGATACAGAATAAAGAAAAGGAATTTAGAGATTAGGCTTCCTAGAAGAGTATACAACTAAGGATGAATCCAGGAAAATATAAGAAAATAAGAGCAGAAAATAATGGAAGAAAAGCTTAAAGAAAGATGCCAAGATTGAGTGACTGGAGTTTCTAGGTTAGAAAAGAGCCATCTAGTTGAAGCAAAATGAAGAAAGAAAGACATATCCTCAGGCATTTTGAAATGATAGAACACACAGAACAAGAAAAGATCTTTTCTTTCTTATTTAGGCACCTTTAAATAGAGGGTTTATTTAGGACCCATGATTTACAGCACTGTTAACCAGGGCTCCAGGCATGCTGGGTTCCTCACTCCAGCAAACTCAGCCCTGTCATCCCTTCTCAGGTCTGCTGCCACTGGCCATTTGTTTTCCCCTTCCTCTGCCCCTTTATAGTTCACATTTGAGAGAGGTCATTTTGGTTTTTGTTGTTTTGTGGTCACACCTAATGGTGCTTGAGTTACTCCTGGCTTCACACCTAGGAATTACTTCTGGTGGCAGGCCGGGGATTAAACCTGGATCAACCATGTACAAGGCTCTCCCTGCTATCTCTCCATCTGGAGAGAACAAGAGAGACAGAGAGACCATTTTGTATTAGTCCTCTGGGCTAAGAAACTCTAGTTTCATTCAGGTAGTGACGTGCTGCATAATTCCACTTGATAGCTAGGTCTAAAAACAAAAATTTAGTATGTCTGACCATTTTGTAAAGATTTCCATGGTTTTATTTGTTTGGGGATGAACTTATGATAGGTACCTAATAAATTAATTATTAACTCAAATAAAAACAAAATGTTGCCCAAGAAGGGAAATTTAATAGTACATGGCATGACTTAACTGTAAATCATTTCTATAATGATGAATACTGAATATAGACTTACCTAAAAGTTGAGAAATATCTAAATTGATGAGAAAAGAGACATACAGAGGTGGGAGGGAGCAAAACTTATACACTAAACCCCAATTTTCCTTGATAAGAAGTAAATAACATTTAAAGCTGAAAACAATACCAAAAATAATAATGTAGCCTTGTAATTAAAGATAAGGAATGAAATACAAGAAGAAAACCTGAGAGTGTCGAAAGCAAGAGAAAAAAGAAGGGTGGCATAAGCCTTGTATTGTTTTACTTTTTTTTTTTTTTTTTTTTTTTGGTTTTTGGGCCACACCCGGCAGTGCTCAGGGGTTACTCCTGGCTGTCTGCTCAGAAATAGCTCCTGGCAGGCACGGGGGATCATATGGGACACCGGGATTTGAACCAACCACCTTAGGTCCTGGATGGGCTGCTTGCAAGGCAAACGCTGCTGTGCTATTTCTCCGGGCCCACATTTTAAATTTTGCTTTATTTAGAGTTAAAAATGAAATTTTGCTCTGGAAAGATAGTACAAAGGGTAGGGCGGTAGGGCAGGTGCCTTCCACGTGGCTATGACAGAGACCTTGGTTTGATCTCCAGCACCAAGAGGTCCCCAATACCATCAGGTGTGACCCCGTAACACTGAAGGGAATGGTCCAAAATCCAAAAGAAAAAATAATTTTCAGTGATAGAAATCTCTAAAATGCTCAGTACCAAGCCTGAACTGGCTTGAACTGGAAAGTTTAGTGTCACATAAATATAGACTTGTTTATCTGCACCTTTTAGGGAGCTCAGGGCTGCTATGCTGGGCCTATCAGACGTCCCATCCCTGTACCCTTTACCCCTTCCAGATCAGTTCCAGACAGAGACAGACCAAGTGATTTCTAGGCCCAGCACTTTAGTGATGTGAATGAGGAATGAGTAACCACTTCTTTCTGAACCATGTCCTCAGGAAGGCATTGCTCTTGCTGAACCATAGTGTGGATAGTCTGTCCAAAATGCTTCTTGAGGAAAATTCTGAAATTTTCCTTGTCTTTGCCTAGTGATTTGCTTTCTATGGTCAAATAAACAGAGGAGCCAGTGAGATCATACAGCGGGGAAGGTGCTTGCTTTGCATGCTGCTGACCCCAGTCCAACTCATGGTACCCCTAAGCCCCACCAAAAGTGATCTTTGAACACAAACAACCAGGTTGGGCCCCCAAATTCAAAGAAAGTGAAATGATAATTGGGTACCATTCAGGCTTACTCTCATGTCCTGTGGAACCTGTTGTTACACATTTTAACACGGTTTCTTTCTCTGACCAGGGCCGCAAGCTTCTTATCATTGGGACCACTAGCCGCAAAGATGTGCTTCAGGAGATGGAAATGCTTAACGCCTTCAGCACCTCCATCCACGTGCCCAACATTGCCACAGGAGAGCAGTTGCTGGAGGCTCTGGAGGTGAGGACCCGTCAGTGGCTGGAACCTTGCTAATTAGAAGGGAGTGGAGTGGGCTGGAAATGCTGCCAAGGGCCCCAGACATGGCAGCTGGCGGTTTGTTTCGGTGTTACCTCGAACCTGGGACCTGGCACGCACCTTCAGTCCTTCTCAGGAATTAGGAGGAGAGATGGTATCGGTGAGAGTGAATTCATCACCAGCTCAGCCTCACAGCGTACACCCTGCCAGGTGTGACTCACGACGCTGTGCCCAGCATGAGTAATGCTTATGGATTACGTGACCAAGAAACTTGGAATGGGGAGAAGTGATCAATAGATAGAAAATCCAGTCATTTCTCTATCTTCCAACCGATCTCGTTGCATGTAATAAATTGAAACAAATGGTAAAAACTTCAACTACGCCCCTGAAATAAAGGAAACTGCTTAGGGGCCAGAGAGATGATATAGCAGATAGGGCACTTGCCTAGCACACAGCTGACCTGGATTCAATCCCAGGCACCCCATAATGGTCCCTCCAGAGCACTACTGGAATAAGCCCTGAGCACCTCCAGATGTGGGCCAAAAGAAAGGGGAAACCAACTTTATTAATAAGTTTATGACGGGGCCGGAGAGATAGCACAGCGGTGTTTGCCTCGCAAGCAGCCGATCCAGGACCTAAGGTGGTTGGTTTGAATCCCAGTGTCCCATATGGTCCCCCGTGCCTGCCAGGAGCTATTTCTGAGTAGACAGCCAGGAGTAACCCCTGAGCACCGCCGGGTGTGGCCCAAAAACAAAAACAAACAAAAATAATAATAAGTTTATGACATTGGAAATTGTAAAAAATATTTTTGAGGGTGAGATTTTTACTTTTAAATATACTGTCAGATTTTGAATTACTAGCAGTACACACAAGTGCTTTCAGATCTGTTAGGAAATAAGGTCTAATGTTGTGTTGTGAGAGTGTCAGGGAAGCTTCTTAAAATCTTTCAAGATTTTATAGTTGGCCCACATTCCCCACAAAGTAGAAAGTATCCATATGATAAATGTCTCCAGGGTACCTGTTTGAGCAGCTTTTGTGCCAGGATTGGGAAAGAGAATTAAATTTAGTCTGCTTTGACATATACAGCTTGTTCCTAGAAAGGAATGTTAAAAATTATAACTGATTATTTTGTGTTTGTTTGATTTTTGGTCACACCCGATGATGCTCAGGGGTTATTCCTGGCCTGGGATCAAACCCAGGTCGCCTGCGTACAAGGCGAGCGCCCGGCCCACTGTACAACCGCTCCAGTCTCTACCACTGCTACTTATTATGGGTAGATGCCAAGGCCAGCAACTGTCCCTCTAAATTATAATGGAGACCATGGAAAATTAGGGTTTGGGATACCAGTCTCACTTTCAGAAAGAGTCTCGAAGGAGGATCCGGAAGGTTAGGTCAGACATTTAAATAGGAAGTGCTTCCTGTGGGCTCGACACAGTCAGTTCTTATCTCTCCTTTTATTAGGGTGAATAAGCGTGAGCCTTCACTGCCATTGGGGGTGCACCTACATCGAAGTGCTTTCACTGTTGTTTTTATTCTTTATTTGGCAGCTTTTGGGCAACTTCAAAGATAAGGAGCGCACCACTATCGCCCAGCAAGTTAAAGGGAAGAAGGTCTGGATCGGGATCAAGAAGCTGCTGATGCTAATTGAGATGTCCCTCCAGGTAAGTCCAAGGCTTTGAGCCCAAGTTTCCTCGGCCATCAGGAGGCTTCCCCTGCCTTTTGCTAAGGCTTCAGTTCAGCTATTCAATTCAGTTTAATTCTTGCTAAGGTTCCAATTCAGCTGTTTCGTTCCATTCTTGTATTCTTTTTTTTGTTTGTTTGGTTTTTTTTGGGTCACACCCGGCATTGCTCAGGGGTTACTCCTGGCTGTCTGCTCAGAAATAGCTCCTGGCAGGCACAGGGGACCATATGGGACACCGGGATTCGAACCAACCACCTTTGGTCCTGGATCGGCCGTTTGCAAGGCAAACACCGCTGTGCTATCTCTCCGGGCCCCATTCTTGTATTCTTTATGAGTTCAGGTTAATACGCGCAGTCTGATTTTGGGAGCAGACGATCACTCTTGTGGAACTTTTCTCTCTCATTTCTCAAAACTCAAGAACCCAAAGGAAGAGTATTAGAACCGTTCTTGTCCCACTTAGGGTATCTTCAGATCTCAGAAGGAGGAAGGCCCTCAAAGTGCAGCCCATCTGCTGCCTGTCCCTCCCAACCCCCACCAGAGATGAAGGGGCTCAGTGTCTCCTAGGCCATAGTGGAGTTTCCCCGAGGTCACCTGGCTCTTTAGTGATGGAGGGAGGATGACTTGGTCCCTGGAAGTCAGGAAGCAAGGGGACCTGGAGACTGTGTTAAGAGACAAGTTAACTGATATGATAATTAGTTGCACAGATTAGCTTTCAGCACTGTGGATTCTTCTCCAGGAAATTTCTTGCAGACTGCTATTGGAGTGAAGCCTCCAGGATCTCATAGAAAACTGAGTCCCAGACTCCTGCCTGGGCAGAGGCAGGTGAATCTTCCCTGGCTCTCTCTGATTTCACTGGCAACTCTCCTTCCCCTCCTGCTTTGGACTTCTGCCCTTGCCCAGGCCCATCCTGAATCTTGTCCTTATCTCACATACCAGCTAGATCACGGCTCTCGGTGCCTGGGTGCTCAGGCTTTCACTTGCGGATGCACAGCCCGCACACAGAGCAGGGCATGAATTAGCACATCCAGTAAATTTGAGTCTATGAATCCATCCCAGACCCCATGTCTGCTTGAGCGCTGCTCGAACCTGCTGCTTGTTTTTGTTTGTTTGTTTTTGTGTTTGTTGAAGTTCATTTCGGAATGAAACTCTCCACTTTTAACCACTTGACATTTAATCTAGTGAACTTTCAAATGGACTGTTTCGATGCTGTTTTTGCTTTTTTTTTTTTTTCTTTACAAATCATAAATTAAACTTTGCAGGCTGATGACTTCATGTCGAATTATTCTTGGTAAAGTCGGCCATACAGATGTCCTGGCTTTTTCCTTGGAAGAAGATAAATCTGTCAGATAGTCAGCATGCCACTCATCTTTTTTTTTTTCCCCTCCAGTTTCGGCACAATTTTTTTCTTCAATAATTGCATAGAAGAAACTATGCGGGTTTTTCTTCCCAATCCCTCCCTACCCTTTCCTCTTCCTTCGCTGCCTGCAGGTCAGTGATCTAGTTAATGCCTCTTATGTATGTGGGGTAGAAATGGAGAGTGAGACACTCAGGCCTAATCTCCAGCTGCTGACACTTCATAGGCCTCTGAGTTTGAACCCCTTCATGTCAAATGGATTTCGTGCAGCTGAGTGAATTCTCTTTAGATCTGCCGGAGAGAGACCGGGCCTCAGTGCAGAGTTATGCAGCTGAGCGGAATCTCAGTCATGTCGCCTCCCTGTTCACGCCACACGATTCTGTTAAAACTTGCAGGGCGCTGAGGATCTGCTCTGACTGGATGTCACCTGAGGGAATAAAGTCATTTATCTAGATTACTTTTTTCCTCCCTTTCTCTTGACTTTTAATTCCATAGCTACAGGCAAGTCAGTAAGTCGTTGCTCACACATATTAAATATATTTAATGGGCGAAGACCTGCAAGTGCTGACTCCGACTGAGCTCCAGCCAGTTCCATTTAAAAAAAAAAAAAAAAGAAGACGAAGAAGACCTTGACAATTGATTCATATGTAATTCTATTCCCAAAGAGGAAAAAATGTTTCTTTTGTTAGCTGTTCACACTTTTTTCAGAGTCCTTTGTAGTCTGACCTCTTAACTTTGATACATTTGAAACTTCTGTCTTTCTGGGCTGGGCCAGAAGAAATCTCAGGTGTTTTTTTCTTCTCAGAGGTTGGAGGGGGCACCCTCAGCTGCCCCAAAAGCCTGTCTTGGAGGGCAGGGAGTTTCCTCTTGGGAAAGACTCCCGCCCGGAACAAACTTTATTTTCGTTTTTTTAACTTTAGGTGTGTTTTTTTACCATAAAGTTTTATCTTAAGGAATGAAAGTTGTTATTTTAATGATCACCCTTTAGGTAGCTGCCCTTCTCCGGTGGACCCAGGAGAACAAAATGTAGGTCAGTGGGTAGAAACAGGGTGAGAGTCGAGGAATGAGAAGGCACAGCTCAGATGTGACGCAGCCCTGAACCAAACTCCCACCTTTCCTTAGCATCATGCCTATATTCAGTCATAGGAGACCAGGCTCTCTGGCCGTCCCAGCAAAGGAATTCTTTCCCCCTCTGCATTTTTTTTGGTTT
The DNA here is from genome assembly GCF_024139225.1 of Suncus etruscus. Taxonomy (NCBI): domain Eukaryota; kingdom Metazoa; phylum Chordata; class Mammalia; order Eulipotyphla; family Soricidae; genus Suncus; species Suncus etruscus. The sequence goes on along the minus strand of NC_064848.1, from coordinate 192,858,106 downwards.
ATCTCAGCACAATTTTTATTTTTCAATTAATAGTAAAGAATAAACCTTGCCAGGTGAAGAAAAGCTTAACTGTGAGTCGATAAGCGCCATTTTCATCGTTTTGCCTTCCATTGGTTTCGCCAGGGTTGACTTCACTGGCAACCCCTGAGAATGGCCACTGCCTCCTGTCTCCTGGGGGTCCCCCTCATAGGCACCAGCTAAGGAAGGGTTCACCTGGCTGAGGTGCCTGAGATCCACCAGTTGGGTCATTCACAGGAGTTCTCTAGGCCAGACAGTCCGTCCGTTTCCCCCCCCCCCCCCCGCCACTCCTCTCAGTGACACAGTCCACTTTGCTATCCCCTGGACACACAGCTGACACAACACTGTGACTCAGCAAGTAGCTGCTGGAAATAGGAACCAGCCTTTCCTGGGCACGAGACAAGTGCGGAGTCATTAGAAGCTCCTTCTGAGTCGCTTTCTTCCTTTCTCCCCATGTCTTTAGATGGACGCGGAATACCGTGTGAGAAAGTTCTTGGCTCTTTTACGAGACGAAGGCGCGTAAGTACACACCTAAGACCTCAACCCAACTCTCTCTGTCACTGTTGGAGCCCAGGATCGGGTCTTCAGAGACGCCCTACAGCGCCCATAGATTTGAATGCTCAGCCTCTCTGGACACGCTTCTTCTGTTTCTTAGAATTCTCTGTTGTGTTGTAGGCCTGAGAGATCAAGCCAGGACATGGGTTGTACTGTTGGTTTGCTCTCCCTTTCCTGCTTTGCAAAACTTCCCTGTCACAGTGCAGGAAAAAACTCAATGGTATATATATATATAATGTTTGTTGGAACCTGCTTGTAAGTGCATGCAGTTGTGACCGGGGGCTGGGGGGTGGTGAAATGTTCACCTCATAGTTAACGCAAACTAGAGAAAATGTAGAGATCCACAAAGAAGCTTCTAGTGGTCTTGGTAACAGCAGGCAGTTGGCAGACTCATGTTCTTCTGCATTCTGGGTGTTTTGCAGTCATCCCTTTGACTATGAAAGCGAACACTTTTCAACATAGCGTGACCAAGAGATGTGACTGCAGTGGGGAGAGACCGGACTCTTCCCTCAGCCACTCAAGATACCGAACTCAGTGAAACGTGTCCTGCCTCAACCTGTGCTCGCCCTGCATGACCAGTGCAATCAACTCCCCCTCCTCTCGCTTAGCGAGCTCGGCCGCTGCTTTGTGGAAGGTTCGATCTGCTATAGAATTCTGTGCTGCCCTTTCTGTGCAAGCTGAGATGAGTCCTTCTTCCTTGGTCTTCGAGTGTGTGTGTGTATATGTGTGTGTGTGTGCGCGTGCGCACGCGAGTATAGGGAGTGGGGAGTACGGTACCCACTGTATTTGTGAACACTACCTTTTAAGCTCCCTCCTACCACTACCACAAACTCTCAGAGAAAATAACACTTGGCCTGTCAGAAGGAACATTGTGAACCAAGAACAAGTATGAACCAGAGGAGAGTAGTGGGCTCAGATTCAGTGTTCCTGTGCTAACACTATCAGGCTGTGAGAGGTCTTTGGTTCAAGGGTCCTAGAGAGCCGGTTATCACTTTCACCTGAAAAAACAGTGCTTGACCTTTCCAAGATGCTTGTCTCCATCATTAGCTGAAGCTATTTCCCGGATGCAATCGAGATGTTCCTAAAGAGAGAGTCAGGTCAGAATTGAGTTGGCGGTGGCACCCTTGGTCGAGGTTGGGAGCCTGTGACACAGATGTTGGGTGCAGTGTGCAGTCCGCCCCTAGACGGGGAGGCGTGGTCACTCCTGTCCCCCACAACCCCTCTGTGCTAATGAGCATCCTCGTCACGTGGGCCAGCTCCTTTGTAGAATAATCGGGGCTAATCAGGGCCGCCACTTTCCTTTCTTCCCAAATTTATGGACTTAGACTGTGCCCTTCCCTTGCTTTAAATTATTAGCTGCACTACCTGGCATCTCGATGAGCCACTTTCCCTCCCCACCCCGAGGTCCCTGAGCCTTCATTCCAGTACTGAACACATTTCCTTTGCCCGCTGCCACCCTCCGGGAAGGGCCGTGGGTGGCCGGTCTGAGTCCAGCCCTCCCCAGGGATGGGATTTTAGGGGCAGGCCACTCTCTCCCCTGTGCTGCTTCTAACCCCAGGCAGAGAGGGTGGATGCCACCTGCCTCATGCAGCTGCAGCAGAAGGCAAATTTCTCCAGGACTTACTCTCTGTGTATGTTTGCGTGTGACTCGTGTATCAGACCTACTCTGTGCAGAATTTTCACTTCCAGCTTATTTTGTGGCTTTTTCAAGTGTGGACTGACTGTATTATAAAAGGCCCTGATCCCAGTGGCTGGTCCCCACACTCCCCGAACCCCTTGTTTGTTTAAGCCCTGCCCTCGCCCTTCTCCCCCACAAAGTGAAGCACATCGTGTACCCACTTCTGTCTCTTGTGAAGTGAGGCTGACGTCTTTGTTGTATCCAAAACTATATTGAGAAATAAAAATACTATATTGTTTAATGCAAATGAAGGAATGCAATAAAGAGTACGTATCCTTGAAAACTTTCTGCAGACCAGTGTTTTGTGCAAACATTAACATACAGGAGGAGCCAGGAGTCAGGAAAACTTCCCCTTGTTTCATTAGAACAAGTGTAAGAAGATGAATGACTTTGATTTGGGGGGCCACACCCAGCAATAATCAGGGGTTACTCTTATATCTGCACTTAGGAATCAATCACTCCTGGCAGCACTTGGTGCATCATATGGGAGGACAGGGATCGAACTGAGGTTAGCCACATACAAGGCTCCTTACCCGTTATATTAATCTCTTCACCCTCAAGATGAATAACTTTACTTTTCAAATCACTGGTCTGGGGGCCGGAGAGATAGCATGGAGGTAAGGCGTTTGCCTTTCATGCAGGAGGTCATCGGTTCGAATCCTGGCATCCCATATGGTCCCCCGTGCCTGCCAGGAACAATTTCTGAGCCTGGAGCCAGGAATAATCTCTGAGCACTGCCGGGTGTGACCCAAAAACCACAAAAAAAAAAAAAAAAATCACTGGTCTGGGACTGGGGAAATAGTACAGAGGTGAAGACATTGGCCTTGCACCTGACCAGCTCCAGTTTGCCTGACCCCAGTTCAATTTCCCAACCATATCTGATTCCTGAGTATAGTCCAAAACAAATAAGATTTTTGTTTATTTTATGCTGGTTTTAATTTTGTTGTTGGTTTTGGTTTTAATCCACACCTGGTGGTACTCAAGGGTAATCCTAACTCTACAATCAGGAATCACTCCTGACTGTGCTCAGGGGACCATATGGAATGCCGAAGATTGAACCTGTGTTGGCCACATGCAAGGCAAATGCCCTACCTACTGTACTATCACTCTGACCCCCTTGTTTTCTTAAAAATTAGAATTATTGGTCTGGAGCAATAGTAATAGCAGGTATGGCACTTTGCCTTGCAGCAGACATGGTACCCCATATAGTCCCCTAAGCCCTACCAGAATTGGAATCCCTACTAAAAAAAATTAGAACACAGTAAAAATATTTGTGCTTAAAGCTTATTTTACTTATAAACAGCCTAAAGGCACCCAAGCCATAAACGGGTTAGTAATAAGCCAAAGAAATTGTTTTGCAGAATCATTCCTTTATATAAAAAATGTGCAAACCATGGGACCCGATTCTTTTGTGGCGTGAGGTGAGGGGTGAGGGTATTGTTTTGGGCCACACCCAGAGGTGTCTAGGGGCAGCTCTAGCTTTATGCTTAGGGGTCATTCACAGGGAGGCTTGGGGACCACACCATGCCAGAGGTCAAAGCTGGGCCTCCTACGTACAGAACATGTGCTCTGCCCACCAAGCCTTCTGGTCCATGACTCAAGTCGTAACCAGATTTCTTCATAAGGTTTTCCATATCTTCATCCCTTTTTCATGTTCCTAGTCTCTCAAATATCTTAGCATAACCCTGATCCTTAAAGTTGGCTGCAGTATAACAAAAGTCAGCCTAGGAGCCCGAGAGAACTTATGCCCTGGCACATGCGTAGCCGGCAGGAGACTTGGGTTCATCCCTCAAGCACTGAGCTGGGAATGGCCCCCTGAGCACTTTCAGGTGAGGCTTTATGGGAAAAGGTCTTTTAAGAGCCTCTCTGATGGTGGGCTTGGTTCTTCATCCCCAGAGCTGTCTACTCCCTCCTGGAGGGGCCCCAAGATGTAGCTTGGCAAGGGGACCTCTTGAAGTTCTTCCAGTGTTCTGCAGAACTGGGGCTGCCTGGGTACAGGTTCCCATTGGCGGGGAGATAGTCCATGGCTGCTGTCTCTCATTCTTCTGTGGGTGACTAGTAACAGACGGAAACTTCTAGATATATGGTTTATGGTTTGGGGTTTTAGGAGTATTTTGGGGTCATACCCATTGGTGCTCAAGGGTTATTCCTGGCTCTGCACTCAAAAATTACTCCTAATGCTGCCCAGGGGATACTGAGGATCAAATTCAGTTGGTCGCTTGCAAGGCAAGTGCCTTACCCTTATACTATCACGCAGCCTCCTGTTTTTTGTTTTTTTGGTGGTGGTGGTGGTGGTTGTAGTTTTTTATGTGATTGAAACCTTAAACATACACCCACTCACCGACTCACACCCAAAGGCTTATTTCATCCTTTCTAAACTTTATTGTTGTTGTTGTTTTGAGGCCATACTGGTGGGACTCAGGTTCCTCCTGGCTCTATGCTCAGAAATCACTCCTGGCAGGCTCTTGGGACCTTATGGGATGCCAGGGATCAAACCCTGGTAGGCTGCATGCAAGATAAATATCCTACCTGCTATACTATCACACTGGCCTCATTCTTCTCTAAATTTGTACATCTTCCTGAAACATTTATTTTTGGAGCCACACCTAAGTAATGCTGAGGGCTTACTCCTGACTTGGTACTTAGGGATCAGTTTTTGGGGGTGCTCCGGGGGCTAATCAGAAACAGGAATGGAACTGGGGTTGTCCACTTAGAAAGCAAGTGCCGTACTTACTGTACTATCTGTCTAGACCTGTGAAACTTTATGTTTTGTTTTGTTTTTTGGCTTTTTTTTTCTACACATGGCAGCGCCCAGGGATTACTCCTGTCTCTGATCTTAGAAATCACTCCTGATCAAGGCCAGAACACTAATAGCACAGCCTTGAACACTGACAACACAGGACGAACCCCGGTTCAATTCCTAGCGTCCTATATGGTCCCCAAGCCTGACAGGAGCAATTTCTGAGCACAGAGCCAGGAGTAACCCCTGAGCACCACCAGGTGTGACCCAAAAATAAAGAAAAAAGAAATCATTCCTGGCAGTCTTGAGGGACCATATGGGATGCCAGGGATCTAATCTGGATCTGACCTCAGTTGGCTGCATGCAAGGCAAACGTTGTACCACTGTGCTATCATTCTGGCCCCCTCTGAAATATATTTTAATGTAGCAGAAAAATGAATGATGGTTAAAATAAAAATATGTTTTTGTGTTAAAGTTGATTTTTCCTATATCAAAAATAATAGTGAGCAACAATAGCAGGTAGAACATTTGCCTTGCACGCAACCCACCTGGATTCAATCCCTGGCATCCCATATGGTCCCCTGAGCCTTCCAGAAGTAATTTCTGAACTTAGAGCCAGGAGTAACCCCTGAACACTGTTGGTTGTAGCCCCCCAAAAAATAAATAAATAAATAAATAACAGTGAGAAATGATAGCATAGCAGGTAGGGCATTTGCCTTGTGCACAGCCCACGTAAGGTCCAATCCTTGATACCCCATTTGGTCTCCCAAGCACTGCCCAGAGTGATTTCTGAGTGCAGAATCAGGAGTAATCGCTGAGCATCACTGAGTGTTACCCCAAATGAAACAAAAGAAAACAAATGACAGTGACTAGTCTCCCCTTTAAGATTCAGAACCAGGGCATGGAGTCGACTCAGGTGTATATAATAGTCACAAGCTTGTAAACAGACTTGTGAAGCTCTGAGTCAACCAAGTTCTAAACAACTAACCCAGCCCAGATGCGGAAGGTAAAAGCCAGATTTCATTTTCCTTGCTTGGCAACTTGGTCCATAAGCCTCCTCAAAAGGGAAAGGGGTGTGTATGTGTTAGAGTGGGAGAGAGAGTTCAAAATCTATGCAAATGGCAGACATGATTGCAAAATTATTTCAAGTTTTTTAATCAGCTGAGAAATAGGGCCAGGACCAGACCTGGGAGTTCATACACAGGTGTGTGCCTTATGGGGCTGTGCGTGAGGTTGCGGTGGAAAGATAGTACCTGAGATCCACATGCACCTAAGGAGTGAAGGCAGCATTTGCAAAGACCCAAGTTTGATAAGTTTCCAACAGTTGTTCACATTACTGGCTTTGCCTCATGAGTTAGGAGGATGAGGTTCATGTAAAGTTTTTTAGATCTCTAGTTTTGTCAAGCTAGAAGCAGTGACAATGCCACAGCCATCTTTTATCGGATGACCTTCCTGTCTCATCTGCAGGCCAACCATGACATACAATGTCATTACATATTCACAGACCCAGAGCCATCACAGGTATTTATGCCTGGATCACTGGGGACCATCAAAGGGTCCGCCAGGAATGACTTCTTCAGTATGCAGTATGTGTCTCCTCTTTCCAGTGTTTGTAATCTTTCATTTTATGTTTACTTGTTTTTTTCTTCCTTCCTTCCTTCCCTCCTTCCTTCTTTCCTTCCTCTCTCCCTCCCTCCCTCCCTCCCTCCCTCCTTCTCTCTCTCTCTTCTCTCTCTCTCTCTCTCTCTCTCTCTCACTCGTGACTGGAAGCAACAGTGCTCAGGGCTTACTTCTGGCTCTGAACTCAGGGATCACTCCTGTTGGGCTCATGGAACCATAAGGATGTCAGGGATTGAGCCCAATTTGGCTGCATGCAAGGCAAGTGCTCTCCCACTATACTATCCTTCTCTCGGCCCTTATCCCTCATTCTTTTTTGTTTGCTTTTTGAGCCACACCAAGTAGTGTTCAGGGTGTGGAGGCTGGAAGGCTCAGGGACCATATGGGATGCCAGGAATTGAATCCAGGTCAGCTAGGTCATACATGTGTAAGGTAGATTTTTTTTCTCTTTAACTTCCTCCTACATTTAGATATTTTTAAGCAGTTTTATTTATTTATTATTTATTCCTTAATTGGTTTTTGGGCCACACCCAGTGATGTTCAGTAGTTACTCCTGGCTCTGCACTCAAATCACTCCTGGCAAGCTCGGGAGACCATATGGGATGCTAGGAATCGAACTGGGTCTGTCCCAGGTCATCCGCATGCAAGGCAAATGCCTTACCACTGTGCTATCTCTCTGGCCCCCTACATTTAGATGTTCAATATTTCTGTTTAGGGTGAAGCTAAGTGTTCAAGTACTGCAGCACACTATTTTCCTTAATCATAGCATACAATTAATATAGAATGCAATGAAAGTGAATGCTGTAAATCTGGATAGAAACCAGTTAGTAATTGAAAGGTCTTCTTGGAGGAGTAGATTTGAACTCACATCTGATGGTAATTGGGGCTCTTCCTGACTCAGTGCTCAGGGGTTGTATCTGATGGCACTAAAGGAACTGTGCAATGCCAGAGATTGAACCCAGACCTCCTATATACAGGACATGTGCTCAGCCTGTTGAACTCTTTCTGGCCTAATATTTGGCAATCTTAGATGTTAAAAAAAAAACTCCAATATTGGAGCCAGACCCATAGCACAGCAGTAGGGCATTTGCCTTGCATGCAGCCAACACCAAACAGAACCTGGTTCGATTCCCGGCATCCCATATGGTCCCCCGAACCAGGAGCGATTTCTGAGCACAGAGCCAGGAGTAACCTCTGAGCACCGCCAGGTGTGACACAGAAGTAAAAATAAAATAAAAAAGAAAACTCCCGGGCCCGGAGAGATAGCACAGCGGCGTTTGCCTTGCAAGCAGCCAATCCAGGACCAAAGGTGGTTGGTTCAAATCCCGGTGTCCCATATGGTCCCCCGTGCCTGCCAGGAGCTATTTCTGAGCAGACAGCCAGGAGTAACCCCTGAGCACCGCCGGGTGTGGCCCAAAAATCAAAAAAAAAAAAAAAAAAAAAAAAAAAGAAAACTCCAGGGGCCGGAGAGTTAGCATGAAGGTAAGGCGTTTGCCTTTCATGCAGGTGGTCATCAGTTCAAATGGCGGAGTCCCATATGGTTCCCCAGGCCTGCCAGGAGCAATTTCTGAGCCTGGAGCCAGGAATAACCCCTGAATACTGCTGGGTGTGACCAAAAACCACACACACACACACACACACACAAAAAAGAACACTCCAATACTGAAGCTGGAGCGATAATACAGTGGGTAGGGCTTTCTTTTCCTTGCATGTCGCTAGCACAGATTTGATTTCCCCCACACCAACTATGTCCTCCAATCCCTGGTAGGAGTGACCCCTAAGCATTGCTGGTTGTAGCCCAAAATAAAAAAAAAAAGATACACTCAAAGTCCAGTACTAATGTCTGGATACATAGTATGTTGGGTAAGATATATGATGAGCCAGGGTACTATCTCCCCCTGGGCTCCATCAGGAGTGATTTTGCCTTTGTTTTGGTGCCACACCTAGAAAACTTATATTTTGGGGTGACGTTCAGGGCTTAATCCTGGTTCTGTGCTCAGGAGTCACTCCTGGTGGTGTTTTGGGAACCATGTGAGATGCTGGGGATCAAACCTGGGTCAACTACGTCAGGCAAGTATCCTATCCACTATATGATCACAGCCCCTGTGACTTCTGAGCACAGAGCCAGGAGTAAGCCCTGAGCATAATTGGTTGTGACCCAAAGAAACAAAAATATCCAACCCTGGGTATCAACTTTAGGTAAAAGCAGCTATTTCATGAGATAACTGTGTCCAATCCCTTCCACAGAAATAGATCTTTGTCATTTCAGATTGTTCAGGAACTTAATAAAAACACGTCCTGAACACAACTTAAAGTCCCTCAACTTCTAGTGTCCTAATTAGGATCCCTAATCCTTGAGACTTTAGATAGAATGTTTTAGACATTTGAATGGAGTTCAAGGTGGCCCAGGGTCAGTGTGTGTGAGTGTATTGTTATTTTTCCCATGAAGTGAAATGACTAAGATTCGCACCCAATAAAGGTAAATCAGAAGAGAAAGGAATTACTTTTGCTGAGCCAAGGAAAGATGACATTTATGGGAAGGTGTGACAGACCAAAGGGTTTTCTCATCATAAAACCGAGTTCTAGCATCTTCTGGTGGAGCGGTTACCGTGCCTCGGGGAAGTCCTTTGAAACCAGCCCTGGGTGAGTAAGGGCCCTTCCCAGACCTCCCCCCCCACCCCCAGCCCAGGTCCTTTCCTCCCAAACCATCTAAATTGCCAGAGATCGTGGACTCTAGCACCCAGGACCCACTATCCCAACCCCCCCCACACCCCAGTCCTGCCTCTTGGTGGCTCAGCTCTTCCAGTAGAGCTGGCAGGACCGAGCTATTTCTGGTCAAGTTTCATTTCAATAGAGCAAGTCCTATTTTCGCAGTAAATGGAGTTGCAAATGGGGGAGTACGGGATTAATTAGGTGGCCAGCCCCATGGTCTGCTGGCTCGGAGCCGCATCTCTGAGTGTCTGTGACATCCCTTTGTGCCTGGAAGAAGTGCTGGGTCTCAGAAATCAATGTGGCTGCTTGAATGGTTTATTTCCACATGGGGAAGGAAGGTCTTGGCTAGTCGCTGGTTTAGGACAGGGGAGGCGGGTGAGAAAGTCGTTGAGTCGATTATTCTGATTCTTCTTCTAGGAAGAAATCACCTTCATTGGGGCCACCACATAGAACCCCCAGGGACTTCCACGCAAGGCAAGTGCTCTGTGCCAAGCCCGCAACTCTGATTTTGGAACCTGAGCATAGATGGGGAAACTCCACACATTGTACAATGTATTCATTTGAAGTTTGTTTACCTTCTCTTTAATGACTTAACAGAAAAAAACTGCATGATGAAATATATTTTCTCCAAATATATATATATTTATATAATATATAATCTTAGTTAACTCAAAGGTATATACATTGTATAATAAATAATATTTATAAAAAGAGACTTTTTGAATATAAAATCAAAAAGATCAACAACTTCTACAGCTTTTTACAAACCTTTGGATACAGCAGGTCGGTAGGAAATTTCTGTTGAATACTATTACCTGACTACGGCAAGAATCATTACAATGCACTCAATGGACTATTATTAAATAATTACTTGTCAGCTACTTGAATACGCCCCAGAAACATGACTTTATCACTTTTAATATAGAATACATAGAATATGAAAAGACTTTTTTTTTGAAAATTTGTATCCACGCTGCTGAAGTAATTCTCACAGAAGCAAGCATTAGCCAGTTGACATGATTGAAAACTTGGGTCTGGTGAGATGAGGGGGCAGTTCAGATGGGAAGGGCACCGGAAGTCTCAGTATAGGATTTGATGCCAGAGGTTCAGAGTGGGGCAGGCCTGGATCCTGGGCCATTTTGCCAAAGCCAGCCTGGGCAGGTAGGAAGGCAGGTGGCTGAACCTGGTTTCAGGGGTCAGTGTTAGGCAGACTAAAGAGAGAAGAAGGTGGAAAAAGGAGGAGGAAATAGGTTTATTCCATCCCTCTGGTTGTCTCTCCTCTCCTGCATCTCCTTAAGAGAGAGCTGGGGGTCTGACCAAGCCTTCAGGCCCATCTGCCTCCATATACCAGATTCCTAAAACTCTCTAGATCAGAGTTTTGAGATGCTGGTACCTCCCCTGCCCTGCCCTGCCCCAGCACAGAGACACAGGGCTGGAGATGAAGGTGGAAGAACTCTGGGATTCTTTCTACTTAGAAAGGGACTGTCACTTCCCCGTCCCCTAAACATCCCCTGAGTTGGAGCTGCAGGCCTCACAGTGTCACACGCTGGGGTCCAGCTGCCCCTGCCTGGTTCTGCAGAATCTATAGGGCTGGTGGCTGGGGGAAAGGGCAGGGGGGAATGCTGACCAACCCCTTCTCCCTTGAGGGAGGGCCACGTGAGCTGGAGAAAGCTTGGGCCTCCCCAATCCAGACATGACCTATTTATTTATAACACCCACCACCCAAAGGTGCAGAATAGGCAGACAAGAGGCAGGACCGGATGGATAAGGGTCTGAGAACTTCACATGGCACAAGTTAGAGATGGGGAGATGGAGGACCTACAGCTGCTCTTCAAACAGCTAGAGGGTCACCTAGAGTCCCACTGCATACTCCGGCCATGGCCTCGGGCCTCTCTCCTAGCTGGACCTATGGCTTTGGTCAGAAGGTGTCAGCCTGTGGGGTTGGAAGGTAACAGACCACTTAGGGGGTGTCGGCAGGGGTCGGCCCTGGGAGTCCCCCTTGAAAGCAGTTTGGAAATGGGGTCTCTCCTGGGTCAAGGCCTTGCCCACCAGACGGGGACTCTCCCAGCCTGTTCTGCTGAAGACTTTGTGTCCTTTGTTTTTATTTTCTTTCACACGTGCAAAGATAAGCCTTGGGCCTGTGCTGAGCTGACCCTCGAGAAGGAGAAGGAAAGCCCCTTCTTTAAACACCGAACACCATCCCCAGCAGCTGAGAGCAGATGAAAGGTCAGCGGCCTTGAGCACAGCAGTCCGAGGCCCTGGCCCGGCTCCAGAACCTGCTCCCAGAGGACTTCAGTGATTCTGCCGGGTCCCAGTGCGCTGCAGAAAGGAAGGGAGAAAGCAGACTTGATTATGTCCAGAGATCAGAGCTGATGAGGGGAAGGGCTCAACATTATCTGGTCATGGAAGGTAATGGAGCTCCGAGGTACTAGATATGGACTCCTGGAATGGAATCTATGGAGAGGAAAAGGGGATCTTCAGTGCTGCAGAGTGGGGGCTCGAATCCTGCCCAAGAGACCCCAGGCTTGGACTCTGCAATCAGCCTGATAGAAGCCTTTGTTTTTGTTGTTGTTGGTTTGGTTTTGGGGTCACACCCAGCAGTGCTCAGGGGTTCCTCCTAGCTCTACACTCAGAAATCGCCCCTGGCAAGCAGAGGGGACCATATGGGATGCCGGGATTCAAACCACCGACCTTCTGCATGCAAGGCAAATGCCTTACCTCCATGCTATCTCTCCATCCCCTGATGGAGGCCATTGTCTCTGGCAGACACAGGAGAAACCTTAAAGGCCAGGGCCCAGCTCCCAGCCCAGAGCAGACACTTGAGCACTGAGCCAGATTCTGAACACTGAGCAATGGGCAACCACATGCACTTTGTCATCTTTGTCTATTTGGATCCTGGGAAGCCTAAGGGGGACCCAGAGTGCATTCACGGGCGTCCCCACAGCCCTCGGCTCCCCCAGGTGCTGACGGAGGCAGCAGGAGATGTTTTATAGGGGCAGAAGCTGAGGCTGAGGGAGGCAAGATCAAAGGGGCAGAACTGAGGACTCAGCCTATTAGTGGGCGACCAGCACTTCCGGCCAGTCAGGCCAGACTCTGCTCCACACTCGGGGCTCACAGCCACCCTGACGGGGCCCCTGGACAGTGTGTCCCAGTCCCTGCAAGACACAAATATGCCAAGAGAAAAGCCAGGGGCTCCCTGCCAGCTTGTTCTAAAAGCTTGTGCCTATGGAGGGTGGCAGAGAAGGCTCAGCAATGGGCACCTGCTGCCAGCACCACCCAAACAAACTCAAACAAAAGCAGGACTGATTCCTGAGTCTTTATGTCATACGAGGGGCCTGTGTTCTTGGGGCTCAGCTTGGCAGGTCCAGACAAGGGGGCACTGTCCTCACCCCAGTCCAGAGTCTCAAAGAGGCACCACACTGGCGCCCAGTCACTCACTAGCCCTGGTCTCTCCTCAAGGTGCCCTCTGGGAGGGACTCCCAGCCTGGAATGGGGGCTGCAGGGTGCCCTGAAAGGCAAGGCCTGGGGACCGAGCTTCAGGGACTGGACAGAGCATGTGAGCTGGGCCTGTGACATGCTGCACAGGCCACAGGGGATACCATTGTCCCTGGAAATGGGAGGCAAGGTGGCCCCGAAATGATGACCCTTGGCAGTGGTCACTAGTGGGAGATTCTATGGACCCCCAGTGTCTCCTCTCTCCTGCCTGGCACAGAACCACACATGGGCTCAAAGCTGTCTCAGACTCCCCACAGCATCACTGTAAGGAGGGCACTAGTATGGCCTCTGAGCATTGTAGACATGAGAGGGGTGGCTTCTGTAACACCAAACATTCTATCTTCATGGATCACAAAGACCCTGTGAACTCATTCTTTCTCTCTGTCTCTCACTCTAGTCAATTGAAAAGCAAGTGATAGACAAGTTTCTGGGTCTTGCTCCTCATACTTTTGTGTTCCTGAGTCTCATAAACGCATCCAGCTCTGACTTCCTGAAGATCCAGCCTCATGCCTCCAGTACTCAGGGACAGATCAGGAATGAATACAGGATTGGGACCAACTGTCCTTTCTCTTGCCACCTGCCCCTATACAGATGCTATGAAATGTGGCACCTTTCCAGACTTCCTGCCACATCACTTGGGGGCAGACACTGAGGGACATCCCTTCTGGGCTATGAGTTATGGTGCTGGGGCCGGAGAGATAGCATGGAGGTAAGGCGTTTGTCTTGCATGCAAAGGAGGAGGTTCGGATCCCAGCATCCCATATGGTCTCTCAAGTCTGCCAGGAGCGATTTCTGAGCATAGAGCCAGGAGTAATCCCTGAGCACTACTGGGTAATCCGGAGCACTGCCAGATGTGACCCCCCCACCAGAAAAAAAGAGTTATAGTGCTTATATGTTACGGGCACCTATTGCGGTGCTCAACCCATGCTGCCCCAGTCAGCCACAGCCCAGGGTGCTGGGTCCTTTGCGATTATCCAAGTTCCATCCCCAGAGACTGACAGCACCTTGGAGTAGGGAAACACTGTGTGTGTGTGTGTGTGTGTGTGTGTGTGTGTGTGTGTGTGTGTGTGTGTGTGTGTGTGTGTGTGTGTGTGTGTGTGTGCAGACTATTCTGGTGGCAGCAGGTCCCAAACTCCAGCTGTTTCTATGGGAAGAGGAAGGAGAAAGGGCACCCCAGCCCTGGTCCCTTTCACCCGGTGTCAACCTTGACCTGTCCTGGGGACCCATCGAGACAGGGCCAGCCGAGGCCTCCCACACAGGCCACCTCTGGGAAGCTTGGGAGCACGGTGCACCTGCCTTTGATCCCGGATTACTCACCCCACGGCTGTGAACCCTCCTCCTCCCCATCCATAAACTCAGCGAGGGAGCCTTGCTCCACCCAGGCCTCAGATCTGTCGGCTGCGGGCTGAGGCATGGCTTCCCCCACCCACTCCTGCAGGCTGGTGGCACTGATGCCAGTGCAGAAAGCTTGCCCCGGGAGGAGTTCAAGGCGGAAGCAAAAGACGACTCTGCCCCCAGGGGAAGACAAGACTGCACCACCTCCATGCCACATATACGCAGCCCCTCATTTCACAGGAAGAAAACCAAGTCTCAGAAAAACAAAGGTGCCAGGGGCACAGGGTCAGTGTCCTGGTTCCCAACTTTGCAAGGGTCCCTCTCCCTGGCCCATATATGCCAGCCAGGAGACCCAGTGACCTGCACTCAATGCTCACGCATGGCTCCTCCTTGGAATGAGTGTACAAGTGTGTACATTATCCTCAGCACTGTCCATGGAGGACCTTTCCACCCAGACCTGGGGGTCTGGCCCTGTCTCAGCCCTGCTAGGAGAGCAGAATAGGGGCGGGGGGGGGGGGGTGTCCCAAGCTCGCAGCTATCTACCTACCTGGCGCCTACTTGCAGGTGTGCACGTCATAGACGCGAATACACTCCTGACAACTGACGTAGCAGCACCAGTGGAAGACGCAGTGGCACTTCTCCTTGCGCTTCTCCGTCCGTGTGTTGTGGCCACGGCCGCAGCACAGCAGGTCGCAGCCATCAATGCCGTGTGACGTGACATTGCAAGTCCGGTCCCTGGTGCCGAAGGAGCCTGTCTCAGGGTTCGGCTCGCAGAAGTTGGGCGAGTTCTCGTAGTAGACCAGGTCCCGCTCGGTGGGTGGCTTGAAGAGCGCGTACTTGGCTCGGAGCGTCTCCACCCAGCCTCGAGATTCCCGGTGCTTCTCCACCACCATCTCCGACGCGCTGTCGTACTTGTCCTTGAGGAAGTCGCCAATGGCTCGGAAGTCGGGCTGCGCCCACCAACATGTCTTCACCTCGCAGCTGCCGGACAGCCCGTGGCACTTGCACTTGAGGTGCATGTGGTCCAGAATGGTCTGGGGAAGAGAAGGCAGCTGCTGACCCGGGCCACATGCACACCCAACTTGTGGGGCTTTTTCTAGCCCTTTCTAGGGCTGCAGCATAGATGGAAGGAAGACTGATGGCCATCACATCCCCCAACCTCAATTCACTCTCCAACATGGGCAAGATCATCATGTCCAGAGGTTACCGTTCCCACTGCACAGAAAAGAGACACAGGGCCCAGGAACTTGGAGAGCCTCGAGGAGCAGAGGAAACGGTGGGAGCAGACCTCACCAATTCCCTGTCCCATCCCAGCAGTGGGACAGTGAAGGGGAAAGCAACATGAACAGGAGTAATGGGGGAGCCTGCCCTATTGGGGAAAAGAGAGAAGCACGCCCAGGACAGCAGAGCAGGGCAGGACTTACTGTGCGTCCAGCCTCGTTGTTGTGTTTGTTCATGGCCGAGCGCGCGTCAGGCCTGTTCTCACGGGCATCTGCAAACTCCCGAGACACCAACACCCCGAAGTCGGCGTCCTCACTGCAGCCGCCCCACTTCCAGCCCTCGCCCGGGGGGCCCTTATGATGCGAGTCGCAGCCACAGATGGTGGAGGTGCCCTCCGCACAGGAGCGTGTGACGGCGAAGGCCACACCGGCAGAGGCGATGGCGTGCACGAAGGCCGATTCGCGAGTGGCTGCGGAGGGGACAAGAAGGAGATACTCAGGGCCCGGAGAGATAGCACAGTGGCGTTTGCCTTGCAAGCAGCCAATCCAGGACCAAAGGTGGTTGGTTCGAATCCCGGTGTCCCATATGGTCCCCCGTGCCTGCCAGGAGCTATTTCTGAGCAGACAGCCAGGAGTGACCCCTGAGCGCCGCCTGGTGTGGCCCAAAAACCAAAAACCAAAAAAAAAAAAAAAGAAGAAGGAGATGCTCAAACGGTGGGGGTCAGGTAAAGGGTGCCCTCCCCATCTCAGACTGCAAGGAGCTGGAAACATTGGGCTCCTGGCAAGGTCTCTCCTCCCCCAGCCCTTCAACTACCCGGGCCTGTGGCATGTGTCCACTTTACAGATGACCATTAGGTTAGTCCCAGAGTGGCCTAACGGGTCTCCAGCATGGCAGAGGGGGCAGAGGGGCATCAGACCAGAAGGAGCAGACAGTCGCAAATGGCTGCAGAGCTCAGGGCCACACATTTGTACACTGCAACCTTAGAGTGGGGAGGACTCCATGCGGCACAGACCGGGAACCGAACTCAGGGCTTGAGCGAGGTCTTCCCGGGAGGGAGGCCCGGGCACCAGTTCCCCACGACCCAAACCTGCCCAGCAAGACCAACTCCCAGCTAGGATGCTCCGGGTCGGGGCCCCAATTTCCAGCTCCCGGGGGTTGCGTCACAGTGAGTCCCGCTGACCTGGGCCAGCGCCTTAGCGGGCGCTCTCCACCCCGGGGGCCAGCGGGCAGCAAGGGGACCCTGGAGCAACCCCGGAGGCGGCCCCTGCAGCCGGGAGCGGAGGCGCGGGGGCCCGCAGGAGCAAAGGCCGGCTCCCCGGGGCCACCCCGCCCGCATCGCGCCCGCGGGGCCCGCGCCCGGCTTCCGAGCGGCCCGCGGCTCCTGGCGGCGGCCGGGCCGGGCCGCAATCGGTTCCCAGCGCCGGGAATGCGGGGGCGGCGGGGGCGCGGCGGGGATTAGCCTGGGAGCGGCGCGGCCGGCCCCGCTGTGCCGGTCTCCGTCCGGCGGGGCCCGCTGGGCCGCTCAATCCGCCTTTGTTCGCGCGGTGTCACACCGCATTACCCGCATAAAGCGGCCGCCGGGCCCCGGCCGCCGGGCCGGCCGCCACCGCGTAGCAACGGGCGGCTCCCGCGGCCGGGCCGCGCCCCCCGGCCCCGGCGCCGCCGCGCGAAATCCCCATTGAAGCGGCCCCCGCCCCCGCCGCGCCGCGGGGCCCGGGGGCGTGTGAATGGCGCGGCGGCCGCAGCGGGCGCGGGGCCGGGGGCGCGGCGGGGGGCGGCGCGGGGCCCCTTTCTAGCCTCGCCTGGCCGGAGCCCTTTCGGGGCCGCGCGCCCCGGACCCGGACCCGGACCCGCGCCCCTCTGGGCACCCCGCACAGGTGCGACGCGAGTGCCCGGAGTCGTGCTCCTGTCCCCCTTCTCGACGGCATGCGCGCCCCCCAAATAGGCCGCGCGCCATCTGGAGCCACTGGAAGCTAGCTGAGCGCGGGCGTGGAGCCACGAACACCCCATGAAGGGGCTTGTTGGTCCCCCATCAGATGCCGGATCTTGGGCAGACCCCCGACTGTCCCCCCAATCCCACCCCGACTGCCCTTCTTGCAGAGACAGACTTGCATACATAGGAGCCTGCAGGGATGGAGCGCGCACACACACACACACACACACACACACACACCCTAAAAATCAGTAAAATCGGGATGAAGAGATAGTATGGAGGTAGGGTGTTTGCCTTGCATGCATGCAGAAGGATGGTGGTTCGAATCCCGGCATCCCATATGGTCCCCTGAGCCTGGCAGGAGAGATTTCTGAGTGTACAGCCAGGAGTAACCCCTGAGTGCTGCCTGGTGTGATCCCCTCCCCAAAAATAAGTAAAGCCTTCAACACACTTGCAGAGGAGCTTGCCTGCGGGAATGGAGTTCACACACACACACACACACACACACACACACACACACACACACAAAACACACACGCACACACACACACACACACACACAACACAGACGTGCATGGGTCTAGACACCAAGTTGGAGACTTAAGCGCTACCTGGACAGAGGTGGGGCACCGGAAGGCTTCTGAGACCAACCCTCAGTCTGGTTTGAAATTTAAACCGCCACCACTTGGCCCCAATTAGAGGCCAAGCCTTTCATGTAAACAAGGAATAATTAGCTTTGGTAATAGAAGCATAAACAGAAACATCATCCATTGATTCGCTAATTGCCCTGCGGTCCTCTTACAATGGCCGTGGGTCAGGCTGGCCCAGCCCACCTGAGGCCCCAAAGAGGGAGCCTGTACTCTGAAAAGGGGTTCTGCTCTCACTCCTTGCAGGACCTACTGGCCCTCGGATCCCTTTTCCCTTTCTTTTTCTGAAGTGTATATAAGAGGATGGAGGGCTGGTTCGCCCAGGAAACGATAGGGGAGAAGGGTGTCACAAATTCCAGAACCTCTTGGTTTCTCTGAGCATCACCTGACTTCAGCCCAGGAGCCCTGAACCCTAAAGCTGCCTTCACCGGAGTATTTGTCCCTCCTCCCTCTGCTGCATTCTCTGTCCTTAGTGCAGTGCTTCTCAAATAGTGGGGCGAGCCGCCCCCCGGGGGGGGGGGGATGAGGCTCCTTAAAGGGTGGCGCGTTTGACCTCAGCAAACACTGTCATAACAAGCTAAGCCCCGTGTTTATGTCTCTGTATGTCGCTGGAGCTGAGAGTAGCTGTGTCCTGCTTCAAACCCCACTTCCAAAAGCTATGCATTGCAAAACGAGCTCATTGGAGCCATTCATCCAGACATCACCTCTGATTAAAAAAGCAGCTCAAATTATTTTATATATTTTTGTTTTGCAGGTTAAAGCTTTTTAAATAAAGATACTATTTACAGTCACGCTGGGGGGGGGAAATATTTTCTTCTTCCTAGGGGGGCATGACAGAAAATAAATGAGAAGCACTGCCTTAGTGGCTCCAGGTTCAAAGTCGAGTCCCTGAGTGGTCGTTTGAGGGCACAGTCAGCGCCTGCAGCCAGCAATGACCCCCCCACCTCCCCGCAGGCTCAATCCAGCATCTCTATCCTGGCATGCTGTTGCCACCAGCCCTGGCAGTTTTGTCTCCCCCAAGACACTTCACACAGCCTCAGGAGAACATCACAAATGTCCACTTCAAAGCCCCCAGGTAGGGCTGGACATGGAGTGTGAAGGAGGCTGCCTGAGGCCAGGAGGGGTTAAAATGTTCCCAGGCTGCCTGGGAAGGTGCCCACAGAGGGAGCCAACCCACTCTCCGTGGAGACCAGAGCAAAACCCTCCCCGGCACCCCGGAGCCCAGCATGGGGCCCCAGCACCCTTCCAGCAGGGAGTCATTACCTTTGTCCAGGACGGGCCCAAAGATGGCCAGGCTGTCATCTATGGTGGTACAATTCCAGCGGCGGCCCCGGAACTGATGCTGGCACTCCTGGATGCCCAGTTTCACGCCCTCGGCCACGCTGGGCATGATCTCGATGTAGTTGCGGCAGAAACGCAGCTGCTTGGGGACCAGGCCGGGGATGGAACCGCAGAGCAGAGGCTGTGAACCCAGTGATGTGTATTGCTGGCCCAGGGCCAGGGACCTGCAGGCAGACAGGACAGCGGTACTGAAGCAGGGTCAGATGGGCAGCAGAAGCTGCAGGACCTTGAACACTAGATGTGGCTCTGTGACCTCAGGGACACTCACTCACACCTGAAGAACAGAACCATCATCTAGGGGCATGGTGGCCTGCAGCCCAGGTGACGGGGCCCATAGGAACCCAGGTGAGCGCCGCAACCACTTCCCTGGCAAGCAACAAAGATTAGGTAGGAATCTTGATTTCTGGAGGCTACCAATGGTCTGCAGGATGGAGCCCCACCTAAGAATGGGGGGAGGCAGGAGCTGGTCCAACCCAGCCCCCCACATAGAAGGCAGGTGCCTCCATCCTGCAGGGAGAAGGCAAAGACTGGGTTTCTTTCCAAATGAAGAGACACAGGGACAAAACAGACTGTGTCATGTCTCTGTGCTGTGAGGGAAGCTGTCCACCTGGGGCTGCTCTGGGGCAGCCAGAATGGGAAGAAGGGCCCATTTCCCACCAGGTTGAGTGACAGAGGAATCACATCTGGGGGTGTAAAGGGAGCATTTATTAGACATTGCCAGATCTTGGAGGAAAATAAACGGATAGGAGGATGGAGTGATAGCACAGCAGTAGGGCATTTGCCTTGCAGGTGGCCAATCCAGGACAGACCCAGGTTTGATTCCTTGCATCCCATGGTCCCCTGAGCCTGCCAGGAGCGATTTCTGAGTGCAGAACCAGGAATAACTCCTGAGCGCTGCCGAGTGTGGTCCCAAAACCAAAACTAATTAGTTAATTAATTAAAAAACAAACGGGTGGATCCCAAGAAGGGCTGAATGACTGAGTCTTTTTTTTTTGTTTGTTTGGCTGGTTTGGGGGTCACACCTGGAGGTGCTCTGGTGCTACTCCAGGCTTTGCACTCAGGAATTTCTCCTGTAGTACTCTGGGGACCATAGGAGATGCTGGGGATTGAATCCATGTTGGCTGTTTGTAATGCAAGTGCCTTCCCCACTGTACTGTGGCTCCAGCACCTGAGGCCTTTATAGCTACTCTGGCTTTGGCCCCTTCCCCTGTCACCTTTGATCCTCACAGCAGCCCCCATGGCTCAGAAGGATGTTCTGTAGCCCCTCTCTGGGTCTAGCGGAGCCTACAGGATGAATCACCACAATCCCTAGGCCATCCTGCCTGCTGGGTTCTAGGGAAGAGAAGGCCCTGGCATGTCTTCATGTTATACCTCAGTACTGGGCTCTTCCTCAACTGTACAGAGAAGGTAGATCCCCAGAACCTGCCCAGCAGATCACCCCTGTTGCTCCTGCTGTAAGCAGAAGAGCACAGCTGCAGCAACCATCAGAAGCCTGTGAGTTGCAGCTGGCCGATGGTAGGACTAGAGCATCCATCTGGGATGTGCTGATAGCATCATGGCAAATGTCTGATGGAGGCACCGCATGCCCACCTTCCTGAGTACATTGTGCAAATGAGCAAGTGAGCATGAGGAGGCCTGGAGCCATGCCAGTTGCCTAGTATGTAGCACTGAGCCTCTCAGTGTTTCTGTGCCTTTTCGCATGCTCTTTCTTTACCCAGCAGTCCTGGCAAGGGGAGCTGAGGTCTGGTCTGGTGTAGAAGACCACAGATGGGCCATCATAGGAGTGGGCACAGGAGAGGGATCCCCAAATGGGAATTAAAAAGCCCTGAATCATAAGTGGGTTCAGGAAAGAGAGGAGGGGGCTGGAGCGATAACACAGTGGTAGGGCGTTTGCCTTGCATGCAGCCAACCCCAGGCAGACTCCGGTTCGATTCCCGGCATCCCTTATGGTCCCCGGAGCCTGCCAGGAGCGATTTCTGAACACAGAGCTAGGAGTAACCCCTGAGCACTGCCTGGTGTGACCCAAAAGAAAAAGAAAAAATAGAGAGGGGAGTGGAGGCAGGATGTGGGAGGTTACCTACAAGTGGTCCCTTTTTTTTTTTTTTTTTTTTTTTTTTTTTGGTTTTTGGGCCACACCCGGCGGTCCTCAGGGGTTACTCCTGGCTGTCTGCTCAGAAATAGCTCCTGGCAGGCACGGGGGACCATATGGGACATCAGGATTCGAATCAACCACCTTTGGTCCTGGATCGGCTGCTTGCAAAGCAAACGCCACTGTGCTATCTCTCCGGGCCCACAAGTGGTCCGTTTAAAGCAGTGTGCTCTTGCCTCAGCAAAGGGCAGGGCCCAGCTCTACTCACCAGCTCCTGTGCTCTGCCCAGGCCCTTTGAGGTCCCCTTTGAGCTCCCCCATGGGTGCCCAAATAACTCTTGTGTTTGAAGGTAAGACCTAGCCAGCAGGGCCTTCACTCTCCATCAGCCTGGCCTCCTACCCTGCATGGTCAGACCTGGGATACTTCACCTCAAATACCAGGAGTCCCATCTTTGTCACCCTAACAAGCATCTGTCTGCCCTGCTTGCATATATCAGCCTGCTAACCTGCCACATGCCATCTGCTTCCTCTCACCTGCAGAGGGATAAGTGGGGCTACTTCTGCAGCTTAGCACCCAGCACCAGCTCTTCCATGGGGCACCTCATTCAGGCTCACAAGCGGTCTGCCTGGTGGGCGCTGTTTTACATGGGAGAAACTGAGGCACAAAGCATCCAGTTGACAGGCAAGGAATTCCCGAGTTTCTGTTGCTCCTTATATGAACCTGGCACCCCACGGCAGATAGGATACTTGCCTGGCATGCAACCTTCTCAGGTTTGATTCCTGATATCCTACATGATCCCTCCAAAATAACAGGAGTGATCCCTAAGTTCAAAACCAGAGATAATTCCTGAGCACTTCCAGGTGTGGCTCCAAAATAAAATAAAACCAACCAAATGTGAACTGGCTCTAGCCTCTCCTCCAGGCCACCCTGTCCCCTCCCCAGGGCTGCCTGCATCCCTCTAGCCCTACCCTCTCCTGCCTGCCAAACTTGCACAATTGCCGACCACTCTGTGCCTCAGTTTCTCATCCATGAGCTCGATGTGGTAGGTGACCACGTGAGTGGAGGCAATGGGACACATGTGCGCTGCCCTGTGCTTATGGGAAATGTCTTTCCCAGCACCTATTGCTCATTACCACCAAGCTCATTCTTCCTTCCCTCCCCTAGGGTGGCCTTCCTGCCCAGCCTGGCACAGCTGGAACCAAGTGGGTCCCTCCTATGGCAGACTCAGCTGCAGTGACTGGACAGGACTGGCCTCTGCAGGGGTCCGGGTGTGCAGGCATTTGCCGGATGCATCAGTGCAGACCTCATCTCCCACCCCACATCCTACGGGTGATTATGAGGGACCTCTGGGCAGGGCTTAGCTCTGTGCCAGGCCTGTGTGGGGGCTGAGGCTATGGGCCAGGTTTCTGGGACACAGTGGCCTCCTCTAGACACCAATTGGCACCGCTTTTGGACTGAGTTTCTGCCCCGTGCTGCCTAGACCTGAATTCCAGCACCATGCATTCCCCATGTTGGTAGTACCAATGGGGTGACAGGGAGCTCCAGGTTTGGGATTGGGTTTGCCCAGCTTGTTCCACAGAGCTATCTGTTTCCTTTTGTACCTGGAGGGCCCTCACACCCCCAGTGGTGTCACACAATCCCCTTCTACCTGAATTTGGGGGTCCTACTGTTTCAAAGGTCTCTAGGAGCCCCAGACAGAAGCCACTTTTCTGTGCCTGTTTCCCTGATAGATATTCTTAGAGAGTCTCCTATTCCTCTGGCTGAGTCCATGCTCCCACCTCCTCCACTCCCCACACTTGCTCCCCCATCCCAGCCACATGCACACATGACTACTAGAGGTCCAGACACAAGATAAAGGAGTTGATTCTCAAGGCTCGAGCCATAGTACAGCATGTAGGGCACTTGCCTTGCGAACAGCTAACCCAGGTTTGATCCCTGGCATCCTATATGATCCCGAGTGATTCCAAAGCACAGAGACAAAGGAAGGAAGGAGGGCAAAAAGGCAGGTTGACTGGAAGGTTGACTGTCTCTCAAGGGAAGGAGCAAAGGAATGAACAGTCTCCTGAGAGCTAATCTGACTCCCCATCATCTTGCAGCCCCTCAACCCCACTCACAGGCCTGCGGCATCCGGAGGTTCTGCCCCCACACAGGACAAGGCTCCTCAGTTCCGCTGAGGAAATTCTTTCGCTGAGGGCTCGAGACATGGTCGTGCTCCCAAGGGAAGGAGAGACCCGCCTGGCACGGGCAGCTGGTGCGGGGGAGGGCAGAGGGCACTTTCAGGCCTTCTCAGATGGGCAGGGGCTATTTATACCTGGCTCTAGGCCTATCCCAAGCTTGCCCCCACCTTCTGAGGCGAGCTCACCCACCACCACAGCCTCCCACTGCCAGCAGGGTCTGGGCGGCCTGGTGAGGGGTAGATGCTGGCAAGCACCCAAAGGGCTGCTGAAGATCTTAGCCCTGACCTCTCGGGGTGACCCTTGTGCAAAAAGGCCTCAGAACTTGCTTCATTAGTCTCTCATTTCTGCATACTACAGGCCACACACACATATCCACACAGCTACAAACACACACATATATAAGCACACACATATGCAAAATTTTGCACAATCACATATACAGACATTCATATATATATATATATATGTACTCATATACTCAAACATACGTTTACACACTTACTCTTGCACACATGCGCACATATACACAATCTCACATGTTCACATACAAACCCACACTCATGTCACTCACTCTCACACACTCTCACACCATACACACGCTCACACAGCTTTCTTTTTTTGGGGGGGTCACTCTCGGTGGCAGTACTCTGGGGTTCCTCCAGGCTCTGTGCTCAGAAATCACCCCTGGCAGGCACGGGGGACCATATGGGATGCCGAGATTCGAACCACCATCCGTCCTGAATAGGCTGCATGCAAGGCAAATGCCTTCCCATTGTCACACAGCTTTGTTTATAGAGTCGCTTGAGTCCAAGGCAAAGCCTTGTTTCAATTCCTCCACCAGGTATCTTGAGCTCCAAGCAACCCTCGAACAGGCACTAGATGTGGCCTCCAAAACAAGCAAAAAGAATGGGTTTACTCTCCAAACCCAACTGGAAGCTTCTCAGACACCCAGACTCATTTTATCTGGAACCTCCCAATATTCTGGGGTTTCACACATTAGAGGAGCCGGAGTCACTGAGCCTCCAGCTTCTTTAGCTGTGGATCAGCAACCCTTTGGGGTCACGTAGCTAAATGTGAGGGGAGGGTTCATGAAAAATATGGCAACCGTAAAAGGTTTCTGAATGTAAAATAGCTAGAAATTGAATCCAAATCTACCAAGTCATGGATCTGAAGCATGTCAACAGCACTTGAGGGGCTGCATTTCTTAGGTGAAAAATGGTCATAAGCGGAAGAAGTTGAAGACATTTTGTTGTTGAAGATGTTTTGTTCTAGTTTAGGGTATTTGTAAGTTTTTCCAAGTCACTTTTCCCAAATGGAACTACAGGCAACCTCCCCTCTCCTCCCTATACCCAAAACAAACTTCTCCCTCAAATATTTAAATACAGGACAGGAGCTGTAGCACAGCTGGTAGAGTACTGGCTTTGAACATGGCCCACCTGGGCTGGACCTCCAGCATCCTATATGGTCCCCTGAGCACTGCCAGGAGCTCAGAGCCAGCACAGAGCCAGGAGTAAACACTACTGGATGTGGATCCAAAAAACAAAATTGAAATACAGAATTACCATATCCAGCAGTTCCAACCCTAGGTCTCGCTCCAAGGAAAACAGGGACATCCCAGGTCTTATTATACACAACAAACAAAAGTGGAAAATACCCCGAGTCCCTTGATGGATAAATAGGTAGATGAGTGTGGTACATCCATTCACTGGAATATTACACAGCCAAAAAGAGAGAGATGGTATTGGTATCTGTTATGGTCTGGCTGAACCTCAAGCTCACTAGTCAAGTGAAATGGATCCATTGCAAAAGCACAGACCTATTTCCTGGAGGAGGCAACTCGCTGACAGTCAGTCACAGCAGGGGAGAGGGGTGCTGTTGCTTAATGGGGAGAGTTTCTGTCTGGGATGATGAAACGTATTGGAAAGAGATGGTGGTGCCAGTTTCACAACACCTAGTCGCCTTCACGCCACTGAACTATGGCCCAAGAATGGGACCATCATTGGGATGGGTGGGGCAGGCCTTCCCTTGGCCCCACCTATGGCCCCTCTGGGGGATGCAAATGCCACAGGGATAAAAAGGAAGGTCGCCCAGCCCAATGGGTGGGACTATGCAAGACAGATCTGGGGTACAGCCCCGGAGGCTCTGAGGCACCCTTCCTTTTCCTGATAGTGTTGGGGTGAGCCCCACAGCCGTGCCTTTCTGACTCAGCTTTGCCCATGACAGGGCGACCTGTCCCACCATGTCAGTCCCACCTCTCGTACAACTCAGACCCAAAGACCTTTGGACTCTGCCAGCTGGTGAGCTGGGTGCCCCAGGAGGGAGTGGGGGGCAGGAGACGCCCAAACCACATAACCTGTGCTTACAGCTCTTTCTCTAGAGAAAATCCTACAATGGCTCTGCATCCCAGCATTCTACTCCCCATGGGCTTTGAAGCAGCCATCAGTTCTTCTCTGCTTCTGGTGGAAAGGGAAGTTGGAAATTTCCAGAAGGGGAAGGGAAAAAAAAATCTTGAAAATAGGCAGAATGTTAGCTTTAGACCTTTGTGTCAAGGCCCCTCAAGGCTGGTGGGCACCAGAAGGGAAGCCTGGCAAGCTCAGAGAGGATGGACTGGTGTCCATTTGAGCCATTGCTGCTGGCCTTCCCAGAGTTCCTGGGGCCCTGACACACATCAGCCAGCAGCAGCAGCAGCAGCTCCTGAGGTTACAGTGGCTGCAGGGTTCCAAAGCCCCGAGCATACTCAGACACCAGGGCCACTCTCCTCAGGCAGCTTGGGAAGGCACCCAGACCCCAACCCTGCCATGATTTGTTCACTGGGCATCAAGTCCTCAGGATTATCCAGCCAGCAAAGGTTGGGGGGGGGGGAAGAATCTGGAGATAAATCAGTGAAGTAGTACCATCCCCAGAGCACCCACAGCCAAGGGGATCCAGGCTTCCCATTGGGATTCCCAGCCTGGGTCAGGCCAGTCTCCTCCCGCCATATTTCATCCCTGCACAATGACTCAACACAGTTTTCAGTTTTAGTTCTGGGTTATTTTGGTTTGAGGATTACACCCAGTAATGCTCAGGGGCTACTCTCCACTCAGTTCTCAGGGGATCCCTCCTGGCCATGTTTTAGGGTGAACAGGGATTGAACATGGGCCTCCTGCATGTCAAGTAGTGCAGACCATTGAGTGGAGTGATGGTGGTGATGGTTCCGAGTCAGGCCGAGTGCCAGGCACGGGGACAGGGAGAGGAAGCAAGACACACCCACAGCGCGCGTGGACCGGAGGCTGTTGTTAATCCTGGCTAGTTCTCGGCAGCTGCGGGCTGAGTAGGCGCACGAAGGGCACGATCAGTGGTGTGTAATTCACGAGCCACAAGACATGCTGCAGACAGAGGGCACAGGGGTGGGGAGGATGCAGGGAAGGGATGAGGGGGCCTCTGGAAGGTGCCACTGCTGAGCGAGGAAAGACAGGGCCTGGCAGCGTCATGCCAAGATGGGTCTCAGGCACATTACCTGCCCCCCCTTGCCTAAAGGGCTGAGTACCACCCATGGAGTCCACATAGACTTGGGGTCCATACAAACCTGAAGAGCAGAGGCAGGTGCTGGATGGCTGTGAGAAGTACCAGGAGGACACCCAGAATACAGAGACAGTGTTTGCCCAGAAAGCAATTGAACTTGGGAGGAAAGACAAAGGGAGTTGAGAAACCCGTGGATTTGGGGCACCATATCAGACAGTGTAGGGGTGTAGGGAGGACTCCAAGGGAAAGATCTAAGCCCCTTTGCCTAGGATCCTGAGCTTTGTGTGGCACCCAGGAGGGTTTAAATGACTGGGGAGTCTCCTGGGAACTTTCGGTGCCATGTGCCATTGGAGGGGCCCCCAAGAAAGTTAGAAGACAGG
This sequence comes from Suncus etruscus, assembly GCF_024139225.1. Classification (NCBI taxonomy): domain Eukaryota; kingdom Metazoa; phylum Chordata; class Mammalia; order Eulipotyphla; family Soricidae; genus Suncus; species Suncus etruscus. Next base: position 192,830,667 of record NC_064848.1, on the reverse strand, counting down.
GTCAGAGAGATAGCACAGCGGTAGGGCTTTTGCTTTGCATGTGGCTGACCTGGGAGGGACCCAGTTCTATTCCTGTCATCCCATATGGTTCCCCAACATGCCAGAGGCAATTTCTGAGTGAAGAAGCCAATAGTGATTCCTGACCGCCACTGGGTATGGCCCCCAAACCAGTCAATCAATCAATCAATCAATATTTTTTTTTGGTTTTTCGGGCCACACCCGTTTGATGCTCAGGGGTTACTCCTGGCTAAGCGCTCAGAAATTGCCCCTGGCTTGGGGGGACCATATGGAATGCCAGGGGATCGAACTGTGGTCCTTCCTTGGCTAGCACTTGCAAGGCAGACACCTTACCTCTAGCGTCACCTCGCCAGCCCCTCCATCAATATATTTTTTAAAAACGCTAGAAGACAGGGTTGGAGGTCATCTAATGGGAAGTGAACTTCACCTCAGCTCCCCCTCAGCCTCTGTCTGCCCTCTGTCCACTGCCAAGAGCAGAGCCCCCTAACTCTTTTTTCAGTCCCGAGACCCTTCTGGACTCTCCCTCAGGTTGGCCTGACTGGAAATGCCTCTGGGGATCCCCTGCTAGACTAGAAGTTCTGTAAGACATGGCCAAGGTCACGGGAAACCTGGTGGAAATAAACAGGGGCACTAGGGTCCAATGTGAAGGTGATGGAGAAGTCCAGGCCAGTGGGGCAAATATCTGCCCCTCAAAAAAAAAAATCTAAAAGGATCTGGAATGGATCCTTCTATCCAGTAGAGGACAGATAGGTCTGGACCAAGAGGCAGTACAGAGATTAAGTAAAGCCTTGGGCCGGAGCGATAGCACAGCGATAAGGCATTTGCCTTGCAAGCAGCCAACACAGGACAGAACCTGGTTTGAATCCCAGCATCCTATACGGTCCCCCGAGCCTGCCAGGAGTGACTTCTGAGTGCAAAACCAGGAATAACCCTTGAGCACTGCTGAGTGTGACAAAAATATAAAAAATAAGGCCTTGATTTGCTAAGATGAGGATATGGCCTTGTCAGTGATTCAAATCCCAGCACTGCATATGCTCTCCCAAGCACCACTAGGGTGGCCCCTGAACATTTCTGAGAGTGCCGCATTCCCCAACTCCCCAAAAAAGAAAGAAATCACAGGAAAAGTCAGGACTGACAGGGTCATGGGTCAGGGTTCTTCTCTCCTTAAACTTTACTGACACAATTTATCATTTCCCCCACCTCACCACCTCCACTCCGACTGGCTTTTACGATCCCACCACCACCACTATTGACTTCCAGAAAGGGTCCTTTTTGGGACCATCAGGTCCCTGGGAGGAGGTGAATGGTGACTCCAGAGAACCCAGAAGGGTCAACTCCCTGGGCAACAGGGAAGGAAGAGGGGGTGTGAGCAGATAAGGTGGGAGGGATGGAGTTTGTGTCCCCTGCACCCTAGAAAGCCAGTAGGTATCTTTGGGGCCAAGAGGGAAGATAGGAAAGCGGAGGGAGGGGCGGTGCCTGGCTGGAATGTTCCAGCTTCTGAATTCTGCACAGCAGCTCCCTGAGCGCCTGGCCTGGGGCTGGCGCCTGATCTGATAAGCAGTGACAGGGCTGCCTGAAGAATGTTCCAGCCTGTTTCTGCAGTGCGGGCACAGAAGCAGCCCCCATGTGAGGAAAACGGAGCTGAGCCCCTGCGGCCAGATTGGGGGGCGGGGTGCAGAGCAGGATGAAGGGACCCAGGGGGAGAGAAAGACTGGAGGAGAAGCGGCAGGCCAGGCAACTGTGGGTGGGTGATGTGGGGGTCATGAGCGAGGGAGCCAGCTCCTCTAGGCAGACTGGGACCAGAAAGACTGGCAGGAGCAAAGTAGGGTTCAGAGGAGTCTGAGCTTTTCTGGGAGTCCAGAGAGGAGTAAGAGGCAGCTACTCCCAAACTCCAGGGTGCCCCAAGAATCCCCATAGCACTGGTTGAATGGGGGGAAACCATTCCCCAGGTTGGTGCTCAGAGCCACAAGACTTAGGATTCAAGGTGAGCCACAGCCACAGCAATTTCAGGGGACCCTGCATCTTGGAGCAAGGCCTATAGCTCTTCTGTCTACCTATGAAGGAGCAGCCCTGGCTGGCTGGGGAACCCCACCTCCACGGCAGCTGTGCCTCTCCAGAGCCCTGAGTGGGAATGTAGGTCCCGCACAGGAGACACGAAACATTCTAGAAGCCCTGGGAGACCAGGCATCCAGGGTGTTCACTGGGATGGGGAGGTGCAAGAGAAGGACCAGCAGCCTGAAAAGTTCCTAACTGGTCCCCCACTGGCCAACAGGTGGGCACGGGGTTCATCCCCACAAAGCTGAGTTCAGAAACTACCCCGATTTCTGCGTGGGTGGGAGGTGGCACCCCCAAGGATTGCTCTGGCCAGAGATGCTTCACCCGTATCTCACCCAGCTTCAACCAGTGACTCATTCACAGGTCAGGGATGGAAAAGCAGACCAAAATCAAAACAAGGTGGAAAAGGTGTGTCAAGGTAGTACTGCAGGTAGGGCACTTGCCTCTCACGAAGACATCCTCGGCATCCCATATGGTCCCCTGAACCCACCAGGAATGATACCCGAGTGAGATACAAGCCATGAGCACCATGCAATGTGACTCCCTGCCTCAAAGCAAAACAAAACACAGAGCTAGGAGTAAGCCCTGAGCATAGAGTCAGAGGTGATCTCTGGGCACAGGGCAAGGAGTGGCCCAAACTACGCAGGATGTGGTGTCCAGACAGAACTATCAGATCCTGCCCATGTGCAGGCAGCAGTGGAGTCTCTGAACCACTGCAGCTCCCACCCTGGTCCTGAGTCTGTCCTGCTGCCCACGGGGCATATGCATGGCAAGTGCTCCTGGGAGGCACTCAGGGTAGTGCTCCATGCTCAGCTGGTGCTTTTCTTTTTTTTTTGGGGGGGGGGCCACACCCGGCGTTGCTCAGGGGTTACTCCTGGCTGTCTGCTCAGAAATAGCTCCTGGCAGGCACGGGGGACCATATGGGACACTGGGATTCGAACCAACCACCTTTGGTCCTGGATCGGCTGCTTGCAGGGCAAACACCGCTGTGCTATCTCTCCGGACCCTCAGCTGGTGCCTTTCAAGGCGGTAATTTCCCTGCATTCCTGCCTGCCACCCCTACCCCTGCACCTGGGCTCCCCTCCCCTGTGCAAGTTCAGAGGGTGGGGCCTCTCTCAAACTCCTTGGTCAAGGGCAGGAGAGGCAGAGCCTCAGCACTTCCCTGCCTCCTCCCACCCACTCACACCCTTGGGTGCTGCGCTGCTCCTTACACCCTGTCGTGGCTTTCCTCTTGCCACAGGCTTGGCTTTGGGCAGATTCAGTCAGCACCACCAAGAGCTGCATGGAGGTCCAGCATGGACCCCAGCAAAGTCCTGGTTCATGTTCTAACTGCCAAGGGGGCATGAAATTGTTGGGGAGGGGGACCCTCAACACTGGCTGCAAAACAAAAAAAAAAAGGAAGAAAGGGCCCAAGGAAGCAGCCCTGAGACAGGGAGTTAGATTGGGGTCCTGCTGAGAAGCTCAGCTCAGTTCCTGACACTTCACAGGGTCCCCTGAGCACAGAGCCAGGCGTGACTATCCCTAAGCACAGCCAGGTATGACCCCAAACACCTCACAAATCAGAGCAAAACCAACTATGCCCCAGACAGGGTGGTGCCTAGTGAGAGAGTCCATGCCCTGTGAAAATGAGGTCGGCTGGGGGATCAATTCCTGAGATCTAACAACAACAACAACAACAATAATAATAATAGGGCCGGAGAGATAGCATGGAGGAAAGGCATTTGCCTTGCATGCAGAAGGACAGTGGTTTAAATCCCGGCATCCCATATGGTCCCCCAAACCTGCCAGAAGAAATTTCTGAGCGTAGAGCCAGGAGTAATCCCTGAGCGCTGCTGGGTCTGACCCCAAAAAACAAAAACAAATAACAACAACAACAACAACAAGTGCGTGTGACTGGCTTGGTGCCCTCTTTGGACACAGAAGCCCTCTGTAGCAGCTCACAGCTGTGGAGTCCCACCGGATGGGACACACAGCAGGGCCTGCTCCATTCACCTGCCTGGGCCACCCTTCGCCCACTCCCACAAAACCCTCCTGTCTCTGCCCTCCACAGGATAGGCCCCTCACACTCTCTCCCAGCCTCACACATTCCCCTGAGCAACTGGGACACCCTACCCTGATGCTGCAGTCCTCAGTCAGGGCTTAGCCAAGCCCCTCTGCCCATTCATTTGAACCACTGAACCTAGAAGCTATTACCTGGTCACGGCTTCCTGGAATACCCATAATGCAACATTCCAGAAAACTCATAGACACTAGGGAAAGGCAAAGTCAAAAAGTGCGCCTTAAGGGGCCAGAATGATAGCCCAGTTGGTAGGGTGCTTGCCTTGCACGCAGCCAACCCAAGTTCGATTCCTGGCATCCCATATGATACGCCAGGAGTGATTCCTGAGTGCAGAGCCAGGAGTGAATCCTCAGCAGTACTAGATGTGGCTCAAAACAAACAATAAATAAAATAAAGATGCTTCAGGTATGTTTGTTTGACTGGGTACAACATCCTCCCCCCCCCCCCACACACACAAAAAGCTGGAGAAGGCTTAATAAGGAAGAAAGCACCGAGAAAACTCTGCTCTAAGGTACTCAGGACGGCACTGGCACCAAAATGGTTATTAATAACAACAATGGTGATATGCATCGTATTGAGCCCTGCCTAGTGCTGGGAGTGGTGGAAAGCACCTTCACTGAAGAAATCTTTTAACGTGCTGAAAATCTGAGGTCATTATTTCCTCTTTGACGGTGATGACAGGTTCAGAGAGGCTGTCATTCTCTGGGTCACACAGCATAGCAGTGGTGGCACTGAGGAAGCTACTTAAGGGAGACAGGGAGTTTATGAGGAGAAGAATGTGTGACTCAATCTGAGAGCAGCCTGAGGGAGGAGGATGGAAGGAAACAGGAGGGATCCTCTGCAGGCTGTTACCTGGGGGTACCAGCCAGAATTCAGCACTGGGCCACTGGCCTGCACCTCAACCTCTTGTCTTTCGGATGGTGCCATACGGGGTTGGACTTTCCTCCTTGGAGCTTATTCCTCACTCTCTCAGGGCATCTTGGGGGAGGAGGAGAGTTTGAGGGTTGGGGGGCTCGAGGATCACCCCACTCCAATTCAAGGCCCCTCCGAGGGCCCAAGCCCAGATGTCTACAGGGACACAGGCATCCTTCTAGAATCTTCCAACACTTTCTAGCATCTTCTAGCTGGTCAAACATTTTCCCCTGCCCTGAAATCATATCTATTCTCCCCTCCTACTTTATTTATTTATTTGTTTGTTTTTGAGTCACACCTAGTTGTGTTTAGGACTTTCTCCTGGCTCTGCACTCAGGGATCACACCTGACAGAGATCACACCAGGATCATCTCAGAAAAACCATTTGGGATGTCAAGAATCAAATCCGGGTCAGACATGTGCAAGACAAGTATCCTACCCACTGTACTATCACTTTGGCCCCCTCTACTGTCTCTTTACAAAGGTGGTTCAGACAGGGCATGACCACAAGCCACTAAGTCCTTCTCTGGGACCCCTGGATCACACAATGGGGTCCTCCACTGTTCGCCCAGCTTCCTCCTCACAGACCATTCTTTTTTTTTTTTTTTTTTTTTTTTTGGTTTTTGGGTCACACCCGGTGGTGCTCAGGGGTTACTCCTGGCTATCTGCTCAGAAATAGCTCTTGGCAGGCACGGGGGACCATATGGGACACCGGGATTTGAACCAACCACCTTAGGTCCTGAATCGGCTGCTTGCAAGGCAAACACCGCTGTGCTATCTCTCCGGGCCCTCACAGACCATTCTTGCCCTGCCCTGAATTGGGAGCAAGAGGTCCCCAAGCCAGTTTCCCTCGAAGACCTCATTCTGGAAGAGGGCACATAGGCACAGGACAGAGGACATGAGCACAGAGACAGGCACTTGCAGGTTGCTCTGGGAGACAGTGAAGGAGCTGTGTGGGGTGTGTGGCCTTCTGAGGGGACATATTTGTTTTCCCCCAGAGCTGGCGTGGCACTCAGGGCCTCCCACAGACACAAGGCCAGCAAAGCCACCTCCCAGCCAAAGAGGGATATTTGTGCTGGAAATAGAGGGAAGAGGAAGGGAAGAGCAAGGGCACTTTGGGGCTGGCTATGACACCCAAGGCAGAAGTGCAAGAGGAGGAGACCAGGACTCTGCTGACGAGTTTCAGTTCCACAGGCTGGGAAGTGAGGGCTCTCTGGGTATAAAGCCCCCTAGGCCCCCCAGAAAGGCACCTGGTAGAGCCAGAAGGAACACTGGGGTCCCCTGGCTCAGCCTGCTGTGGTGCTGGATGCAGAACTCCACCTTGGGGGACACCCACACTCTTCCCACTGGCTCATAAGTTCCTATTTGGGGGGTAGGTTGGAAAGGAGTTGGAGGCAGGTGCCCCCACAAGTCTCAGGGAATTGGTGGAAAGGAGAGAAACGGTGATAGTATAATAGGTAGGGTGTTTGCTTTGCACGCAACCAACCTGGGTTTGATCCCCGGCATCCCATATGGTCCCCTGAGCCTGCCAGGAGTAATTTCTGAGCACAGAGCCAGAAGTAATACCTAAGCACTGCTGGATGTGACCCCAAAATAAATAAACAAAGGAGATAAACATGAGGCAGACACTAGATTCCTATGGTCTCCCCCTACTTTCAGGTCCCAAAGCATTCGGTCCCTGCTTCACTACTGCAAGCATCCCCTGTGTGTCCCCTCACAGAAACACCAGTATCTGTGGTACCTGCTGAATGGAAATCTTACCTCATCACCTCAATTCCATTCCTTGGAGCTGCCATTGTGGCCCCTGTGTCTCTTTCTAGATAAGGAGAAGCTCCCCACACCCAATGAAGTGAGCCACCTCACCCCACCCTCCCCTGTGAGTGTCTCTCTTCTCTCATCTTTTCATTCCATTCATTTCACCATGTGACCCCATCCCCTATAGCCTGATGGGGGCAGTGGGAGACCTAGTGCTGGTTAGTGTGGACAGAGGAGGTCGCCTGACCCTTAATTTGGGTTTCCCCTAAGAAATGGGGTCAGTGAAGGGCAGTTGCAAGCACCTGGAGAAAGGGAAGTTTCACTTCAGAAGTTACAGGATAGCATTAGAACCATCCTTAGTGTATAGCTGTTGGTCCCCAGAAACGTATTATTTGGGGTAACCAGTCTGGGTCAAAGCAACCCCAAGTCTCCTCAGAGTCTGTGTGGGGCCACACACAGGCAACCGTGGGTGTAAAATTCTATGTCCCTCGGCCAGTTCTCAGTGAGCCCTGCAAGCGTCTCTGTCTGATGGGGTCGGCCATGACCCCACACTATCCTTCTCACCACTAGCATCAGCCTGGGGTGCTGCTGATGACTGAAGAGGGGTTGCTTGGTGAGAGAACATCTGTTCTGCTAATGTGACACCTGACCTCAGGGTCAATCTCTGTCACCACTCAGACAACCAAACAAACCAAACCCTGGTCATGGTAGAGAAGCAAGACCAGGCCAGGGTCCCTGAGTCCCTGGTGTAACTTTGGGAGAAATAACCGCTGACTCTGCCCTCTTCATAGAGGCTGAAGAAAGAAGCCACCGAACTGCATGGGAGAAATTATACCCTGCCATCCTACAGGTCAAACACTTGTTGACAGTGCTCATGGGGACCAGAGAGACAGTATAGCAGGGAGGACTGGCCTGGGTTCTATCCATGGCACCCCACAGAGTCCCCCCAAGTCCTACCAGGCCTGACCCCTGAAAGTAGAGCCAGGAGTAAGTCCTGAGAACTGCCAGGCAAGGCCCTAAAATAAAAAAAAAATGTTTTTAAATGTTTAATTGAAAATGGAAAAAAAAATGTTCACTGAAGCCAGGGCCCATCTCCACACCAGACAATTTCAGGTGTCTCATACAGATTAATTCATCAACCCTGCTCTGTCATCATCACCCCTTTCCAGACAGAAGATTAAAGAATGTGCCTGAGGTTGCTTAAGTGGGGCTACCTGTGGTCAGGCTATCAAGGTTACCCAGGCAGTCAGGGACACATATGACCTGGTACAGAGGTTGCCTGGGCAGTTAGGGACATATCTAGTCTGGCTGCAAAGGTTGCCCAGGCAGTTAGAGATGCATGTGACCTGGCTACAGAGGTTTCTCAGGCAATTCAGGATCTATCCAGTCAGACTACAGAGTCTGTCCAGGCAATTAGGGATGTATGCATTCTGGCTGCAGAGATTGTGCAGGCAGGTAAGAATGCTTGCAGTCAGGCTATGACAATTGTCCGGGGAGTTAGAAGGCATACAATCTAGCTACAAAGGTTTCCCAGATAATAGAATGCATATATAGCTTGGCAATTGAGGTAGTCTGGGCCTGGTTGCAGTGCCCCCAGGGTTGACCTCAGCACATGCCCATTCTCTAGAAAGAGGAGAGATTTAGTGGCAGCTGAGTGGTTGGTACTAAATAGGGGAAGATGGGTATTGAATAGGGATTTTAACCTATTCCTAGGTTCGCTAGGAAAAGGACACCTGTAGAGAAAATTCCAGAAGGCCTAAAGCTTGGGGAATATTAGCACAGCATTCCTCAAGGGATGACAGTGGCAGGGTCTATAGAAACCTTGGAGGAGGTCAGACACCAGGATCACCCACTGAGTATCAGGTTGCTTCATTCATTCATTCATTCATTCATTCATTCATTCATTCATTCATTCATGCCTCAGTAGAATGGCTGCTCTAGGCAGATCAACTTATCAGGGGCTTTTTGTTTTGTTTTTGTTTTTGTTTTGGGGCCATACCTGGTGACACTCAGGGTTTACTCCTGGCTATACGCACAGAAATCGCCTCTGGTTTGGGGGACCATATGGGACGCCGGGGGATCAAACCATGGTCTCTCCTAGGCTAGCGCCTTATGCCTTGTGCCACTGCTCCGGCCCCGTGTCAGGGGCTTTTTCAAGGGCTAAGACGCACCGTGCGGGTGCTGAGAGAGACCAGTGGACAACCGCACAGTGGGAAGAGCAGCAGATCTTCAAGCACCTGGATCTTTTATTTTTTCTTAAGCACCTAGATCTTAGTGTCCTGCAAGCAATAAGGCTGCTCCATCCAGATCAAGCTTGGATACTTCTGAGAAACTGAGCAGATACATGAAAGAAAGTGCGGGTGGTCCTAGTTGGACCCCTCTCCTCTGCTGGCAGGCTCGGGGTCACTAATGCACTGATGAGGCACAAATAGTCTAATGAGACGATGACAGGCTAATGAGGTTAATGAGATCATCTCCCAACATCAGAGGCTGGAGGAACGGGTGACACTTGCCAAGTGAGTTCAAGCTCAGAAGCCCTTCTCAAGGGATGCTGTGGCACTGGGGGACATGAGGGGTAGTGGAGAGGGCTGCTCACCCACATCATGGCTAGAAGTGAGCTGCTGCGCAAAGAGGGGGACATCCAGAGGGTGGACTTTTGAGGGTTCTGGCCAAGCAGAGGAATGACGGGAGAAGTTTCCAATTGGGGAAAGGAGGAAGATGCATATCTTTCTTTTGTTTGTTTGTTTTGATTTTTTTCCGACCACACCCGGTGATGTTCAGGGGTTACTCCTGGCAGGCTCAAGGGAGCATATGGGATGCTGGGGATCAAACCCAGGTTAGCTTTGTGCAAGGTAAACGCCCTACTCTCAGTGTTTTCACTCTGCTTCCAAGATGCACATCTTGATAATGGCACAGTAACTAAAGACAGGTGACCTGCTGGGCTGGAGTGGCTGGCTGGGAGGAGCAGAAAAAAACATGATTGACCCCACATGGTGGTGGACAGGGCAGCCCTGAGGACTGACACGTGGCTGGGCAGAGCGCAGGCTCCGAGGGAGAATAAAGCAGCAGTGACGACCCCATCACTTGGGCTCAGGCCAGTGTGGGGACATACAGGATAAGGACATATTGGATGTGGTCTCAGGGATGCTGGGGCTCCCACCCACAATCTGCTTTTCTTCCAGAGCAAATCAGGAACCCCACAGCCCAGCGGCCCAGCAGATGACAACCAAGTCCCGTAAGTCTGTCAGTGAAGTTCAGGCAAAAAGAAGAGGAAAATGCAACAGGGCACAGTCTTGGGAGCACAGTTTGGACATCTTTGCATGTATGTTTGGGGGTCACACCTGCCAATGCTCAAGAGTTACTCCTGGCAGTGCTGGGGGATATATGAGATGCCAAAGATTAAACCCAGGTTGGCTACTTACAAGGCAAGCACCATACCTGCTGTACTACCTCTCTGGTCCCTCTTGGGCAACAATTTGGCATCAACTCGCAGAGCAGAAAAACCCACTCACTGAGCTACGGTCCCAACTTCCCCTCGAGAGCAGTGGGAACCATTGATTCTTAGGCAGAGACAAACAGATTCACTCAGTGATGGAGTCTGAAGTCCTGGGATGCCTGGCATACTGGTGACACCCAATAACATGGACAGGACATGTGTATTATGTGCCCGCCCTACAAGGGAAGAAAATCTATGACAAAATAATGCAACCCACATGTCTCATGGTGCAAGAAAAAGCAGCAACATCAGGCCGAAGCAATGGCACAAAGACTAATTGGGGGTGGTAAGGGACTCTGGTTCCATGCCCAGGAGAGAGGGGAAGCACAAAGCTGAGAGTAATCCCTGAGCACCTCTGGATGTGGCCCCTCCAAAAAATAAAACAAACGAACAACAGCAAAGTGAATTTTTTGCTTGCACATTCTCTGCTGGGAAAACAGATGCTTGACGGATAAAATATATCTGAAGTGGCCTGTGGTCACCTCTGCAGGGCAGAGGAGTGGGGTGGGATGGACGGAGCCTCACATCAAATGTCCGATGGGCTCTGATCCTCAAGGATGTGGGAAGGCCCAGGTTTGCTTCCTTTTTGGGAGGGGGGACCACACCCAATGGTGCGCAGGGCTCGCTCCTGGCTCTGCACCCAAGACCATAAAAGGTACCGGGATCAAACCAGGGTCAGCCACATGCAAGGCAAGATGAGTTCCTTCCTCACAGTCCTAATGTTCCAGCCCTGAGGCCCAGGTTTTCACCTTGTAAAATCCTCCTTTCATAGCCTGTTTTCCCTCTTGGGCATATCCAGCATCAAAGATGCTACTATCAGTTTTCAATCAAAAGCCAACATTGTGGAGCTGAGGAGAGGTTCCTAAGGGGGCTGCGTGCTTTGCAGGTGAGAAGCCTGAAGTTCAACCTCTGGCTCTGAGGCCCAGCTGGGCATGACCCCAAATAAAAACCAGACAGAAATCCAAATTACAGGGTTCCTCTGGGCCTCTGTTTCTTCATCTTTTGCTCTGAGATCCTTTGGTCTACAGCTGTGTAGGGGACAGCAAGCAGCTTGGCCGGTCTGGGCTCCAGAGGGTGACAGAAAGAGAGATGCAGGGGACAGTGGCTAGGTTCTAGGTTCTGAGAACATGTCTGCTCAGATATCAGGGTACGGCTGCCTTTGCGCTTGGCGAGGGAGAGGAAGAAGATGGTAGCCTGGTTCCTTGGCATTAGGCCTTGGGCCCAGTAAGCTGGAGTTTGGGGTGAGATCTGGCAGGCTGACTGTCGGAGGCTTGGTTTCTTGTGACCATGGACAGAGCAGCTGGGATCTAAGCACTCTCCACCTCCCCCCAGCTCCCTTCCTGGATATCATGAAGATGGCGGAACATCTGACAGCCTGGGCCACCTCGGCCTCACTTCCTGTGCTGTTATTCCCCAGACACTCTCCGGCCCCCCACCACTGGACTTGAGGCTCCTTCCCATCCACAGACTACAGGCCTGGGGACAGCCTCACAGGACCCCGCACATGCCTGGCACCTGCTTCTTTCATCACACAGGCTGATTTGTGGGGACCAAGCACATGAATTGTCAGTTTCCCCATGTAAAGCCTTTGCTATTCGGAAGAAGCCTGGCCTGAGTGGAAGCTTTTCCTTCTCCTGTAATGTCAGTGGTGGAATCTGGGCACTGATTCAGAGTGAGACTAAGGGGCAAGCATTGAGGGGGATTGCTCAAGTACAACAAGGGGAGTAGACGCTAAGGGGAGATGGGGTGCAACTGGTGGGGTGGCTGCAAGCCCTGCAGACACCCGGGAACGAAGACTCTATGTTAGAGGGCAAAAATCTCAGCAGAATGACAGTTGCACTGCACTAGGGGCCAGCACCGATGGTTCATTTTCTAGTGTGGCCACACGCCCGAAAGTGAGAGCACTCATGTGTCTCAAATGCCCCGTTCATCAGGTAAAAGGTGGAATTTTGTCTCTCTCATGCCACACTCCACACCATGCCCTAATGTCCCAGCCCCATCCACAGCTCCAGTGAACAAACCTCTGGGACAGTCACCTATAACCTGACCTGCCTGGATGGAAGGCCTCAACCAGAGACCTGCTCTGTTCAGTCCTAGGCTTATTTCTGGGCCTGGAGCACAGGAGTCTGGCTTTGTCCCTGGGCATGGCTTGGGGTGCCCAATCCGCCATATTCAGACACACACTTGAGGCATCCCTTCTAAACATGGTCCTGGAGCTTCTGAATCAAGGGCTGAGCCAGGAGCCCTGTGCCCAGGAACGAAGGCACTTGTGAGGGTCACAGAGTCCTGAGGGTGCACTGCTGCCCACACCTGCCGCTCTCCTCTCAGAGGTATTGCCACACTCCTTCCTTTCTTGGATTCTACTGACAAGCCTGGTGGACAGTGAGGGACACTGTCCTGTGCTCACACACCTGCCCCCAGAATGACACCGGCAGACACCTGCAGAAGGGCAGCAAAGAAAGGGGAGCAGCAGAAGGAAAAGGAGCCAGGCCCTGGAGGGCACAGTTCTAGGGAACAAGAGTGCCCCCCAGGGGAAACTCTGACGGACTTCAGGGAAGGCAGCAGATCTAGGAGAGGAAGGAGATACACACAGTCTCAGTCACACATACTCACGCAATCACATATTCACCCACATAAATGCTTTCACATACTTAAACTCTTGTACACATTCACACGCTTGCAAACACTCATAAACACAATAGACATTTTCACATATTCTCACACTCATACACATAACACTCACACGCATTTATACACAACACTCCCCCAACAATTATATCACTTAAACTCATTCATATACTCACACAACACTCACACACAGTCTTTTTTTGTTGTTTTTGTTTGTTTTTTTTTGGGACCACACCCGGTGACACTCAGGGGTTACTCCTGGCTCTGCACTCAGAAATCACTCCCCACTGGCAGGCTGGGGGAGGGTGGGATTATATGAGATGCTGGGAATAGAATTTGGGTCCGTCCTGGGTCAACTGTATGCAAGGCAAATGCTCTATTGCTGTGCTATCTCTCCAGCCCCCTCACACACATTCTCACAGATACACTCACACACCTTCGCACACACACAAACACACATACATTATATTCTCTCTCTCTTTCTCTCTCTCTCTCTCTCTCTCTCTCACACACACACACACACACACACACACACACACACACACATACACACACACCAGAGGTATAGAGGAAAAAGCCTGATGCAGAACTAGTGAGTTGGGGTGGCCTGCGGGCTAGAGCACAACCCTACCATGCAGGTACCCCAGACTCCATTCCTGGCACTGCATAGCAACTCCTGAGCACTGCTGGGAAGGCCTAAAAACTAAAAACTAAAAAAAAAATGGATCTGAATTCTCACGACCCTGAACTAGCCAGCTCTGTTTTTTTGTTTTGTTTGGTTTTGGTTTTGGTTTTTGGGTCACACCTGGCAGTGCTCAGAGGTTACTCCTGGCTCTCTGCTCAGAAATCGCTCCTGGCAGGCTCGGGGGACCATATGGGATGCCGGGATTCGAGCCACCATCCTTCTGCATGAAAGGCATGCATACCTCCATGCTATCTCTCCAACCCCCAGTTCTGGTGTTTTAACTTAAACGTGGCTTGGCTCTTTCGGAGAGGACACAGCATGACTGGCAGCAAATGTCAACCCTAAAGACATCAAATACCCATTAATCAGGATGACCCACACAGAGAATTGAGCTGTGGGCAAGGCCTGTCTGCTCCAGGGAGTTTTAGCACAAAACACATGGGACCAAAGAGTCATGTGAGAAGAGAAAGTCAAAGTCAAGGTGAAGAAGACAAATAAACCAGTCAGGGTAGATGCAAGGGCAAGCACTGAGCTTCAAGTCAGTTATTTATTTTTTAATTTAGGGGTGCACTCCAATGATGCTGGGGGACCATGTGGTATGGAGAACCAAACCTGGAACTCTTGCATGCAAAGCCTGCACTCAGCCCTTTGCTCACCCTCCTGATCTGAACTTCCAGTTGGATTCTGGTTTCTAACAGCTGAGACAAAAAGGAACAGAGAAGGGGCCGGCAAGGTTGCGCTAGAGGTAAGGTGTCTGCCTTGCAAGCGCTAGCCAAGGAAGGACCTCGGTTCGATCCCCCAGCATCCCATATGGTCCCCCCAAGCCAGGGGGAATTTCTGAGTGCTTAACCAGGAGTAATCCCTGAGCATCAAACGGGTGTGGCCCGAAAAACCAAAATTAAAAAAAAAAAAGAAAAGGAACAGAGCAGTCTTCAGCCTATCTGCTCCTGTGGACTGCCACTGGTCCATAGATTGACAGTGGAAGACCACAGTTTATCTGAAAGGAGAAAACTTGCCTGTCCTTGTGGAGAAAGAGCTCAAAGTATCATAGAAAATGCCAAAGGATGTTTCTGGCATGCACAGTCTTGGACATGCCCTGTGGGTTCCCTGGAGATGGGCTGGAGAGACAGAGACTTGGGCATGCTAGGCAGAAGCAATGAGGGGCCCTTCCTCCATAGCCTCCGGCAGGCCCAACTTGAGGACCTGCCACTTGCATAGTCCCCAAGAAAGAGGCATCCAGAGGGCTAGAAGCAATGGGAATAGGCCCTACAGCGCCACTTTCCAGTAGAAAGTCAGATGCAATCTTTTTTCCAAACAGCCTGCGGGGAGTCAGGTAGAACAGGATTCAGCTCTTTGGGGGTGGGGGTTGGTTTTGGGCCATGCCTAATGGTGCTCAGGAGTTAGTTCTAGCTCTGCACTCCAGAATTACTCTGGAATTACCACATGGGATGCTGAGATGGAACCCAGGTTGGCTGCATGCAAGGCAAATGCCCAACCCACTGTATGATGCTCCAGCCCCCGAGAATTTGTTTCTTCTTCTTTTTTTTTTTTTGTTTTCTGGGCCACACCCGGCAGTGCTCAGGGGTTACTCCTGGCTGTCTGCTCAGAAATAGCTTCTGGCAGGCACGGGGGACCATATGGGACACCGGGATTCGAACCAATCACCTTTGGTCCTGGATCGGCTGCTTGCAAGGCAAACGCAGCTGTGCTATCTCTCCGGGCCCAGTTTGTTTCTTCTTGCCCGAAACAAGAAGTCGGCTTTTGGGCTCAAAGCACGGTAGGAGACAGTTGGAGCCAAACAGAGCAGGCAGGGAGGCCTGAGTCCACCTTGTAAAGTGGAGGTTCTGGCTATGGTGTGTACTGGTCATAGTATAGTGTCCACCATGGTGGGAAGAAGTTGAAGGCATGACTGCTGAAGCACAGCAGGGTCGGGGCCTGGGGGGCATGCATCAGAAGTCAGGCAGGGAAGCTGTGTCCAGGGCAAAGGGAAGCTGGGATGGCAAGGACAAGGCTTCCTTCTGAGCACAGGTCTGGGGCCTCCTCCACAGGCTGCTTAGCCTGGGACACCTCATATCACGGCTCTCAGAACTGGGTCCCCACAAAGCTGGTTCACCACCGCCAACACCCAGTTATACACACAAAATTCATGCTCCTACACATACAGACACTCATATTTACATATACTTATTCTCACAAACATACACACATGTACTCACAACGCACGGTGTACTCACACTCGGTCACATATGCAGTCAGTCATGCATACACTCACATTCAGTCACACTCACAGACACATGTAGACACACATCCCACACTTATTCAGTCTTACAAATATACACTCACACTCCTTCACACGCTCATGTATATACACACATACCCATGGACTTGCCCATAAATACAATGGACATACATGCTCTAGACTCACATATATACACTCACCTTTTCACACACATAGACACAGCCATACGTTCTCATGTGATCACATATATACAGGCTCATAGACACACACTGCCACACACACACACACGCACACACACACATATTCATATACACAGATACTCTGACACATACACCCCGGCCCGCCTGTTCTGCAGCCTCGCTCCAGTATCTATCTGGCCTTTCGGTGCCAGTTTGACTCACTCAGACTCAGCTTTTACTGATAAGCCTCAGAAAGGCCCCTCTTGGGGCCGGAGAGATAGCACAGCGGCATTGCCTTGCAAGCAGGCCACCCAGGACCTAAAGTGGTTGGTTCGAATCCCAGCATCCCACATGGTCCCCCGTGCCTGCCAGGAGCTCTTTCTGAGCAGATAGCCAGGAGTAACCTCTGGGCACCGCCGGGTATGGCCCAAAAACCAAAGAAAAAACCCAAAAGCCTCCTCCACTGTGGCCCTCTCACCTCTCCCCACCCCAAAAACCCTCTCTGCTCTTCCTGTGCCCAGTCAGAAGGGCTGAGCTGGACTCTGGTGTCCCTGCACCCAAGAAGGAGTTAAGATCACCATGGTTTCTCCATAGCCAGGACAGGTCCTCAAGCAGGGCACCCCAATAAGCCCCCTGGGGCCAGGGTGAGCTCCTCTGGGATCTGGGAGGCCAGGCAGCGCCACAGTCACTTCAGGGAGTACCTACCATTTTCGGGGTGCCTTCCAGGGGTCGGATCCGCCCTGTATAGTGTCACCAAGTCACAGATAAGACTAGGGTGGGCCGTTCAGATGAGCTCTGATCTCACAGCTGTCTGAGTAACAAAATGGGGTGCTATCACTTCCACCCTGCCCTGGGGTCAGCTCAATGAGCCCTCTGCCTGGCTCAGATCACCCAAATAGCCGGGTGTCCTGAACCCTGGACTGAGATGTGAGATCAAAGTCCAACGCCAGCGGCTCATCCGGCGCCCCAATTTCTGACACCCAGAACCCCCAAGGACTCTTTACCTGACTCTGGCCCGGACATTCCCACTGCCCCCACCACCATGACACTGCTGGAATTCACTCCACACATAATGAGGCTGGGGAGACTTGCCTCGGGGGGCCAGGCGTCTGCTGGCCCCCTGCTGACCCTGCCAGCCCCCAGCCCGAGGCCACAGTGAGCTTCTCTGGGACTTTCAGGGGGGGGCACCGCCTTCCCCCACTGCTACAGCCTCAAGAACCAGCCATGGGAGCTATCTGGGGTCTGCTCTGAAGGTCACACCAAGAAGCATCATTGGCCCCAAAGACCAGGGATGGGGGGCAGCCAGGTCTGCAGGGGGGCAGGTGGGATGTCATGGTGTCCCTGGCACCCTGACCCCAAGCTGAGCAGGTGACGAAGGTGAAGGGGAGACCAATGAGCTGTGGGCCCACCCCAGACACATTTCTCTCTCTTCTTGCACCCAATGGTGGGTAAGTTTGTATGGAGACCCATTCATGACTCTGTGGGCAGGAAAGGAAGAAAGATGGGACCATAGGAAAGGAACAAGCTACAGGGAAGTTTCCTCTGCTGGAGGTGCAAAGGGGCCCATTCCAGAGCCCACCTGCACCCACCTGCACCTCCCTTCCTCTGCCCACCTCCCCAGATCTGTGGGGTAGCTCCCTGGGACAGGCCTGAAGGGGGGGCCACAGCATACCCCCTGCTGCCGTCCCACTCCACCTCCACCCCCCAAAGAATGTAATTAAGCGGCAGCCCTGCCAGGAGCCAAGCTTTCTGCTTCCTCTATAAATCACCTTCTGAATCATCCAGCTCCTGAGGAGCAGCTTCTGCTAGGCTGCTCCAGGCGGGGGCCCGGCGCCACTCTGCCCCCCCCCTCCAGCTACCTCCCCCACCCTCCCCAGCAAGGCCCAAGGTGGCTCCGAGGAGAAATCAGAGCCAGGTAGAGTCAATCTGGGAAGACTTCTTGAAAGAGGCAAAAAGGTACCTAGAATTTCTTTTTTATTTATATTTATATTTATTTATTTATTTTTGGTTTTTGGGTCACACCTGGTATCAGTCAGAGATTACTCCTGCTCTGTGCTCAGATATCGCTCCTGGCAGGCACTGGGGACCATATGGGATGCCAGGCATTGAACTCGGGTCAGTCCTGGGTGGGCTGTATGTAAGACAAATACACTACCACTGTGCTATCTCTCCAGCCCCTGGGACCTAGAATATCAAAGCACAACTGCTGGTAAGCAGTGTCAACTGTGTGTGTAGCACACATCCCACGGCTGGGCTGTGTGCTCAAGAGCATGTGGCCTTGCTCTCAAGGAATCTGCATACTGAGGGTGTGAGGGAGAGGCAGTCCCTACTCTCAGATGGGGAAAATGAGGCCCAGAGGTGTTGAGTCACTCGCCTTATGTGACTTGGGAGTAGAGGGAAAGCCTGGGCTGGAGGTAACAGGCTGGGGGTAGTGAGGTTTGAGGGTGCTGCAGACTGGCCTGGAGCTGCTCATGTGGAACTTAGATGGTTAGAGAGAGGACAGGGAGGGATGGAGTACCTCGGCAGTGTCCCCAGAAATAGAACAGGGGTGAAGCACCTGCCCCGTGTGGCAGACCCTGGCTCCATCTGGGTCTCAGGAGGGAGCCCTGAGCAGGATCCTGAGAGGAACCTTGGGCACAGCTGACTGTAGCTCTCCCAAACAAGCAAAACACAAGTTGTGCCTGATGCGTGGCTCTGCCTGCAAGAGTTCAGGCCTTGCCGCTGTACCTACTCTAGGAAACTCCCATCTAGAGCCTTCTCTGCCTGCCTCAGTTTACCATCTTCAGTAGTACTTGAGCATGCGCCCAGAGGCAGGAGCAGAGGGAAGTTAAAGTGGGTGCTGAACTTGCGACTGGGAACGGAGAGTGCCAAGGGTCTGATCCTCTGCCCCTAAGGTTTCCCCTCTGTGGGCGGTCTACGCACCAATTCCGGTGCAGCTCAGGGTCCAGACTTGATATTCTGCAAAACATTTATTTTTGTTTAGTTTTGTTTTTTGGATCACACTCAGAGGTGCTCAGGGGTTACTCCTGGCTCTGCACTCAGAAATCACTCCTGGCAGGTTCTGGGGACCATATGGGATGCTGGGAATGGAACCCAGGTCAGTCCCAGGTCGGTTGAGTGCAAGGCAAATACCCTACCGCTGTGCTAATGCTCTGGCCCTCTGGGGGGAAATTCTGACTGTGGAATGCCCCCTTTCCCTGTGCCTCATCCCCTCATATCCTCGCAGCTTCTCCCAGGAGCACCCCAAGAACACAGGCCCCGGCAGCCCCTCAGGAACCTGCATTCTATACTGGGCGGGATGGGGGGAGGCCTGGGTTCATGTCTCTGTCGCGTGCTCCTAGGGAAAGCCCACCCCTGCTGGCCGGCCATCAGCGCTGGTATCTGCCCATCTGTCTGTCTGTCTGTCTGTCTGGGGGATCAACAGCCTGCAGCCAGCTCGGCTGGTCCAGCCCAGCCCAGCTGTAATTCCTGCCCTGTTACCAGTGCTCGCACCTGGCCTGGGGCCTTCCTCCCCCGCAGTCTCCAGGTGCCTCCCTGGGCCCAGCCCACTGACCCCACCGGGTCTGACTGAACATGTTCACAGCCTCTGAGAGGCGGCTGGGGGTGGGGGCAGCGGGACACCTGGCAGATGGGGAAACTGAGGCAGGGCCTAGGGCCGGCACAGGAGTCAGAGGATAGAGTAGACGATGGAGGATGGGAAGGGGGGAGAACCAAGGGTGGGGGGTGTTTGTGTGCTATCCCGGGTCTCTGCCCTTGACTCCCTCCAGCAGGACACTTGGCCCAGCTGGAGGCTGAGATGACTGGGGACAGAACCCAGAGAACTGGGTCCGGCCTGGCTGGTCCATGACCCCTGGCATGGGCCCCTCCCAACCAGCTTCTGTGCAGGAATGTCAAGGCACCAGGCTGGGCCCTCAGAACACAGGCTCTGGGCCCCCTGACTGGAGAAGAAAGACGGGTTCGTCCACCAGTACTCGCCCTTCCATCCTGCTCTGCTGCCTGTCGTCAGGCCCCCCCACACCTTCCAGAATCCCCTTGATGCTTGGCAGGGGCCGACCTTCTGGGCAGTGTGACTTGGGGTGGGTCACGACCAGAGAGCCCAGCTTTGCCCTGTCCCCCTTGGGGAATGTGAGCTGGGTGGGCTGAGGGATGAGGGCAGGCCTGAGGATAGGCTGCGGGGCTCGGACACTGGGAGGCCTGGAATCTGCCCGCAGGACAGAACCGAGCTGGAATCCGTGTCTCATCACTCATTCCATCCCTCTGTCCCTGTCCCAGGCGGGCTCCCAGCCCCAGGCCCCAGCCCCGGTGACTCACGCTCTACCCCAGCTCCAAGACCAAAGACATGTCTCTCCCCCGGGGCTGCGACCCAGAGAAGCTTGTGCAGGGCCCCACACCTACCCCTCACCCCCCCACCCCCAGGCTGGAGGCCAGACACTTCCTCCTCAGACCGGCTGGGCCATCAGTGCCGACCCACCAGACACCCCGGCAGCACAGGCAGCCACGGCCTGTGACAGTCACAGCCACCCAGCCGTCTTCACACTGTGCCCGTCTTCACACTGCGACTTACAGTCAGGTCACGGCCATGGGCACCAGCACCCACGCACAAAGGCCTCTATCTGCGGAGCTCTCCTTCCCCTCCCCAGGCAGCAGGCCGCACACATGTGCAACACACAGCACACAACATGCCACAGACACATATGGAACAGCCAGACACCACAACACACATGCAACACAGATACAGCACATACATACACAGAGCAGGCATGTCACTGTATGCGCACAACTCATCGCATGCAATACATACTCATAACACACATGAACACAGACATACCACACACCACACCATGCATGTGCAACATACCACATGCATGTGCAACACATGTATACATGTACATGATACAGCACAGGCTTATGCAGCAGGCATGCCACTATATATATGTACAACATGCTATGCAGATGCATGCCATCTACACATTAATACATGCTACACAGATATACCAGATACATATTCACCAGACACATAACATGTGTATAACACCACACAGGCACACATCATACACACATAACATGCATGCATAACGTGCAGAAACACAATACACTGAATACCCCGCATATCACACACCATATCACACAAAGACATACCACACAGACACACCACATGTCACACGCATGCCACCCATACCATAGATATACACCATGCATCCCAGACATTCACCACACCTATACATCCCACAAGACATATAGCCCACAAACATACACACATATACTACACAGACACACAATGTTCCACACCAAATACAACTCCCTAACGCACACAACTCATAGCATACAGATCTCATGCACTACAGCCCCCACATTACCCATACCCACACCCACACACTGCATACACCCAGCCACGAATGGGAATCCACGGGCACAAAGACCTCTCGGCTCCTCTGTGCCCCCGACTAAGCACCAGGAGAAGGCAGCCCCACATGTGGGTCTTTGCACACAGATCCAGCACCCCATCGTGGGCTGGGGCACCCGGGTACCCCTCAGCTGAGTGGCACCCACAGGGGATGACATTCCAAGGACCACAGACCCAGAAAATGCGTACAAGCAGACAAAGCAACAGCTCTGTCCCCCAAGCCCCCAACAAGCTTGTATCCAGCACTATGCAGGCCGGCCCAGTCTTCTGCTGCGGACCCTGAGGACCCTACGCAGTTGCCCAGCAAATCACCATCAACCAGGCCCCGGGCCCTAGTTGCCCTGCTCCAGCACGGAGGGAGGATGGGGACCATGGCACTCTCCTGGGGCTACTCCGGCTGGGCCTCAGCCAGAACCCAGACCCCCACATCTTCCCCCATCTTCACCACCAGGAACCCCACTGAGGACAAGGAGCTGCCAGGCCAAACCCATGGGAAGAGGGTCAGGTGAGGCAAAAGGCAGGATTCGAGCCTAACAACCTCCCCCAACCTGCAGAGCCTCCAGCCCAGAATCGGCAGCCCTGGCCCCCCTGCAGACATCTTTATGTGGGGAGGCTTCGCCTGCCTCAGGAGAACATGCTGGGCAGGAGAAAGCCTTTCACAGCGACAGTCCAGCATGCTAGGCCCCTTCCATGACCCCTCACAGCCCACCCCCCAGACAACTAGACACAAATGCAGCCACCTGCAAACAGCCAAAGACAGGCTCGGGTGTGGCCCGCCAGCCTCTGGGTTCTGCTCACCACAGTCTACAGGCTGGTAAGGTGGGGGAGGTGGGGGTGGGGGGCAAGGCCGAGGAAGGGGCAGGACCGGGGTACTCACAGGTGGGGTTATACCCTGAAGACTTTCCTCCCCCCTAAGAGGCTACATCTCCTTTCTCCCTCACTGACTCCAAACCCCCCATCCAGAGACAACCAAAGCTGTCCAAGGTGCAGAAGGGTGGGGGAAGACTCTTTGATTAAACTTTCCCAAAATGCAGGGGACTGGGGAGGCACCGCGGGGAGGGGCAGCCTTTCCCCCTGGCCTTGGGGACCTGCCAGAGGCGACTGGGCCCGCAAACAAGGGACCAGCAGGTTTTCTCCCAACTGACTGTTGATTTCTCATCCCCATGACCCCCATTTCTTCATCCCAACACACATACATGCCCTGCCTGTCTCCCCAACCCTATGCACTAAAAATGTCTTTTGTATCCAGGTTTCTCAGGGACAGAATTATGGGGCTCCCTTTCTCCTTGGTGCTCGTTTTATTTTTAATTTTTCCAAAAGGAACGAATTTGACATGGAGAATAGGGTTTGGTGTGAAGGAACAAATCCACCCCCACCGAAACCACTCCATTTTTCAAAGAGCCCCTTCTTTGGGGGGCCAGGATGGATCGGTAATAAATGAATAAAATCCGAATTCAATGGCATCTTGGATTCAGCAAATACCATATTCACTTTGAGGCTCAAGATGAACGTAGAACAGAGTGGGGGGGGTAGGCTAAAATACCCCCTTGTCTCCTCCCGCTTCGGGGAGACCCCTAAAGCCAGTAGTGTCTAAAATATGAAAAGCAAGCGGGGATGATGGGGAGAGAGAGAGAAATGTCCCTAATGAAGGCGCCGGGCGGTGGAGGTGGCGAGGGGTGGCAATGAAGGAACAGGATGGATTTGCCCAGGAAGACCCCAAAATGGAGTAGAGGAGTGGCTGGGCCCCTGGGGTGGAGAGGACAAGACTGGCTTTCTAGAAAACCCCACTGGAAGCTGAGGAGCGACAGGGAGGGAGGCGGCACACGGGGCACGGGCTGGAGGAGGGTTGGCACGGAGGAAGGAGCCAGAGGGACCTTCTGAGACGGGCCGGGCGCGCAGAGTCGGGCCTCTGCAGAGTGGCAGGGAAAAATGGTGATGATCCGAGGAGCCAGGAGTAAAGGATTTCCGAAGGCGACACCCGCAGAAAATCCAGGAGGCTGTGCGGGTGCGGGAAGGTGGGTGGTGATGGGTGGTGGGTGGCCGGGTGGGAAGAAAGCTGCGACCCTACCCACGACCTCCCGATGGAGGGACTCGGCGCATGGTGAAAGAGAGACAGAGAGAGAGGAGAGAGGCCGGCCGGGGGTGCCCAGCGACGCGTCTTACCACCAAATTGGGTATCCCGCGAGGACCCGGGTGCCGGCGAGCAGGAGGCCGAGGAGCGGCCCGAGCAGGTGGGGCTCCATTAGAAGCGGCGCCGGGGTGGAAGTTTGCCCGCGACCATCCAGAGGGGCAGCGACGCCCCCAATAGTTGGAACAAAGTGCACGCGAGATGGGAAATGACTTTGGGGCTGGGGTGGCGAGCGCACCTCCGCCCGCAGCCGCCCCCCTCGCGCGCCGGGCGCGGAGCCGGCGTGGGGATGTCAGCCCGCAGCCAATCAGCGCGCGTGGCCCGAGGTGCGGACGCGAGCCCCGCCTGTCAATCACGCCCGCGCCCGGCCCCCCGCCCGGCCCGGCCCGGCCCGGCCCGGCCCGACCCGACCCGCGCGCGCGGGGGGCCCCGCCGGCTCGACCTGGGCGCAGCTGCGCGGGGGGCGCGCCCCGAGCCTCTGCGGACCCCCCGCCGGCGGCTCGGGCCAGCTGGGCGTTCCCGCGGGGCCCTGGGCACGGTGGGTGGCACCCTTTCTCCAAGAGGGGACGGTGCGCGCCCGTGGGGGGCTCGAGGCCCGGAGGGGTCGCGCGCGGTGCCAGCGCGGGAGGTTGGCACCCTCCCGCTCGTGCGAGCCTCGGGGGTCTCGGAGGGCATCTGGGGATGGCCGTCCTGGAGCCCCCCTCCCCAAGCCCCCGGCTCCATCCACTCCACCCCGAGCCCTTGCGCGCGCTCTGCACCCCAAGCCCCGGGGATAGGTGGCCTCCCAAAGCGGTTGGGGATGCGCGTCCCGGGCCCGCGGGGGGCTCGCAGGTCTGGTGGCGGGGCGGCGCCGGGGGGGACCGAGGCGAGTGTGTCATTTGAGTCTTTTGTCATGGGATCAGATCGGTATCGGGGGACCTCCGCTGCCTTTGCATTTCCTGCAACTGACACCGGCCGCCACTTGCGTTTCCTGCGCCCCCAGAGCCCCGGAGCCACGCGCGCGCGCTCTCTCTCTCTCTGTCCTCCTGGAGGGGTTCAGGGGCTGACCCCCGAATCCCAGTTGAATTTTGGTAGGGGACGATGTGGCGTCCGGGAAAAGTGTGCCCTTCACTCTGCCCGCCCAGCAGAATTCGGGTCCCTCTTTCTGACCAGTCCTGGACTCCCCACGTGGGGGTTGTAATGATGTTCCGTTTTCCTAGAAAAGGGGGGAACCAATGTGCCCAAGTTCCCCGCCCATCGCCCCCAGGACCCTGGCCTCCTGATTTCTCCCCTCTTCCTTTCCCGAGCCAGGAATCAGGGCTCAGCCCCGAGTAGTCTGAGACTGAGAATTCGGGGTCAGCCCTGCTGAGTCGGAGGCCTGGCTCAGAGGCTTTGCTCCCTGTCCCTTGGGTGGCCTGTCCTCCCCCCAGTCCCACATCTCCCCTTATGGGCCCTGGGGCTAAGCAGGCCTCTGTGTGTGTGTGTGTGTGTGTGTGTGTGTGTGTGTGTGTGTGTGTTTGGGGGGGAGTGTGACTGGAGGGGCCCACTGGGAGTCCTGCTGAGGTTTGGAGCAGCCTTCTCTCCTCAAGGTGGAGTTCAGGTCAGCGGGAGCCCCGTGCTCCCGGCTTTGATCTGGAGCGCCCATGCCCAAGGCTCAAACCCGCTGCCCCTGCCCGACCGGGGAGCGCGCTCTGAACGTGGCTGCGGCGGCTCCTGGAGCTTGGGGAATTGGCCCAGAGGCACGGGGGTCGGAGAGCCGCCTGGGCTTGTCACAGCTTCCACCGCGCTCCGAGCAGAGGGAGCGGGGAGGAGATGAAAGAGGAGGGGAGGAGAGGGGAGCAAAGGGACGACCCTGGAGAAGAGAGAGGAGAGCGAGATAGAGTGGGGGAGCAGAAGGTGCAGAGGCGGCTGGAGGAGGAGGGGCAAGGGGGAGAGGCTGGGGTGGGGGGAAGACGGGGACCCGGAGGGCGCTGAGGTCTCTGAGAGCACTTTCGGGGTGGAAGCTGAGGAAATGGAGATGCTTCAGGTGCCCGCAAGGTGGGCGATTGGAGGTGCTTGGAAAAGGGGGTTGCTGAAAATCCTGATACGTTGTCCCTGGGTTCCCGGGCCAGAGAGATACACCTGGACCCCATGGGTGATGTGTTAAATCCTCTCAGTGTTCCTCCAGATGGGCCAGGGTGAGGTGGCTTTTGCCAACTAACCGGGGTTGCTCCAGACCTCGGAACCACCCTTCAGACACTTTCCCTGGCTACTGACAGACAAGCCAATAATCTGTGTGGCACAGCTAGTACTCTTTGGGCCCCAAGATTCTACAGGTACCAACCCTGAGTGGGGAAAAGGGGGAACCCAAAGACCCCTCTCCAACTGCCAATAAAGAGCCAGCAAGGCAACCACCATTACCCCTGGGTGATGTGGACAGGATTGATGCCCCCGAAGAAGACCACATGTGCCCCGTTGCCTCCTTCCACCAGCCTGGGAAGAGGAGGGAGCAGGGAAACAAGTGGGTGGGAGGTGGAACCCCGGACTTTTGTTGGCCAGCGGCCTGGGGAAAAGGAGCGGAGGAGAGGGGCCGTGTGGGAACCCGCAGTGGCCCGGGCATGGCGCCTTGGAGAATGGAAGTTTGTCTGGGGATTTCCCTCCACTTGAAAGCTGGGAGAGGGGGGGATTCCTGAGCCCTTCCCCTCCCCTGCCAGGTGTCCTTCCTTCAACACAGGCTTAATTCCCTTCCTCCCGCACCCCCACCACCGCTGCCGGTGGGTACCTAGGAATGGTCCCTGCAGGGCGGGGTGGGGGAGAGCGCCCCGCGCCACGTGTCGCCAACGGAAACACCGTCCCCTTGATAGGTGGCCCGGCAGGGAAGAGGGCACCGAGCCTGTCCAGATGCGCGCAGGGGGAATAGTATGAGCCAAGACGGTGGTCCCGGGACAGGGGCCCCACCCAGGCTTGCTGGCCAAAGATGACACATGGGATACACTTGGGGTATCTGCAAATGCGGGGACCGTACCCCTGCGGAGCGATGGTGCCTCCCCTGCCCTCCTTCATCACCCACCCTGACTGCCAGAAATCCTCGCGCTGTGCGCTCCGAGGCGCGCAGGCACCGGGAGGCAGGGACTCCGGGAGGGTTCATTGCTTGCAGTCCGGCAGGGACATGGCCCCAGGGCGGTAAGCGGCCCGGAGCCGGCGCGGACCTCAAGGGCAGGCCTGGGGGTGTAGCCCCAGACGCCTCCAGCCTAAGGGGGAGCTCCCTCCGGGAACTCTACCCAGGCGGCGCTTCGGGGCTCGGAACCAACTGACAACTGTCAATTTTCCTCTTAAGATCTGCGGACTGGTTCTGAGCGCGCGCCCCGAAGGCTGTGCAAACCAGCCACCTGCAGGCAGGCGGGCCAGAGAGCTGGGGTGCGGGGCTCAGGAATTTCTCCCACAGGTAGGGCTGGGGGAGGGTGGGGAGCTGGGGTACAAGTCCTGGGCCTCCCACGAGCCAAATGCGGGCTGAGCCATACCCGGGGCGCTGCTTGCTTCAAGCCTCCCAGGGGAGAGGAAAAGCCCTGGAAACGCATGAAGTGTGAGGCGTCGGGCACGGCGGGGAGCGATGGGTGTCAGTGGGACTCAAAGAGGCATTTATTTGGCGGTGTCAGCCCTGCTTTTTGCGCCTGCTGGCTCAGGCGCACCCTCTGCCGGTGGTGCTGATAATCCGGCGGGTCGCCTATAAGCGCTTCTTGGGGTGAGCGGCCCATCTATCTCTGTGGACTTGAGTCTAGTGGACATCCTCCTTAGTGGATGCCTTATATCTGTTTTGCAATCCTCCAGTTTAACTGGGCTGGAGATGGACAGAGAAGATGAGAGAGGGTATCTGAGGCTGGCCAAGCCTAGGCAGGACCCTCTGGTATCATCAGCAGGGTTTGTCTTTTAGGGGGAGGCAGGAGGAAGCCCAGGGCAAGGTGAGGTCACCAACACCTTCCTGGCCTGGCCCTTGGCATGTGTCACAGTGTCCTAATTCCCTGCCACCCGCTCAGTGATTTGGGATCAAAGCCCTTGAGAAGGTGAAGGAAGGGGGACCAGTCATCTCTGGGCAAGGCAAACTGCACTCCCTTTCACCTTAAATAGGCACCCTGCCATGCTCCCTGGAAAAGGGTGATGGAAGTGACTAGACAATCCTGCCTTTTCTTCTCCTCCTTTTAGTAAGGGACTCTAAGATTTGCCCCATCAGCCTTTAAGGACCCAGCTCAAAACCTCTTCTGAGGGCTCAGAGAGATAGCACAGCAGGCAGGGCGTTTGCCTTGCATGTAGCCAACCTGGGTTCAATCCCCAGCACCCCATATGGTCACCTGAGCAGCACCAAGAATAATTTCTGAGCATAGAGCCAGGAGTTTGCTGTGATTCCCAAGCCAAAAACAAATAAATTAAGTTAAAAGGGGGGGGCGGAGAGATAGCATGGAGGTAAGGTGTTTGCCTTGCATGCAGAAGGTTGGTGGTTTGAATCCCGGCATCCCATATGGTCCCGAGTCTGCCAGGAGCGATTTCTGAGCATAGAGCCAGGAGTAATCCCTGAGCGCTGCCGGGTGTGACCCAAAAAATAAAAAAACAAAACAAAACAAAAAAAAAACAAAAACAAAAAAAATAAAACAAAAAAGAAACTTGGGCTGAAGCTATAGGTAGGCAGGGAGTTTGCCTTGCACACGGCTGGCCTGGGTTTGATCCCCAGCATCACATATGTCTCCCGAGCCTACCAGGAACCATTTCTGAGCCCAGTTAGAAGTAACTCCCTACCGACGCTGGGTGTGGCCCAAAACCAACCAAACAAACAAGCCAAAAAACCTAAAAAACAAAAACCTTCCTCTTCTGTGGAGTTCCATACCACAAACTGCTCCCCCCATACCCTCTAAGGCCTCTTTCTTTATTTTCAACATCATTTTTGTTGTTGTTGTTGTTGTTGTTGTTGTTTGGTTTTTGAGTCACACCTGGCAGCAATCAGGGGTTACTCCTGGCTCTATGCTCAGAAATTGCCCCGAAAGGCACAGGGACCATATGGGACGCCGGGATTCAAACCACCGTCCTTCTGCATGAAAGGCAAATGCCTTACCTCCATGCTGTCTCTCCGGTCCCTATTTTCAACATTTTTAGCACTGGCCTTAGATGACAAAATGTGACTGTGAACTTGCTCCCAACGCCTTCCCCTGCTACACACCGGTAGCATGTGCACATGTGTGTCTGCATATGTGTGCACACATGTACATACATTTGCAAGTGTGTGAGGAGGGTGATAGCCATTCATCCATCTCCAGGACACACTAGGGAGCACTGTGGACTAAGTTGGGTTAGCACTAAGTCAGGCAGGAAGCAGCTCAGAAAGAGGGTTTTATTTGCAGGAATTCAGGGTCCCCTGCTGGCTCGACTCCACCCCTCCACAAAAAAAAAAAAAAAAAAAAAAAAAAAAAACTTCAAACAAAATAAAGCAAAACCAAAACTGTATTATCTGACTAGCCATTTCACACTTCCTTTATACCCCCAGCTCAGTGGCATGAAGCTTCTTAGCATGTCAGGGGGCTTGGAGGTGGGTGTGGGGGGTGTTGTGTGGGGTCACACATGGAAGATAAACTAGAACCAGCCAAGGGTACCCATGGAATTGGCACAGAAGTTTCTGGTCAAAGGACAATGGTGTGCCCACCACAGAGTGCTGCCCACTAATCTCTCCCCACAGACCAGAACAACCCAGTTTGACCTCGGGTCAAGCAACTGGTCGAATGGCCAGGGATACCTGCCTGGCATTATGCTCTTCTACAGATCCCCTCCCCTTAGAGCCCACTTGGGGCTCAGGAAGCCTATCTGAGGCCTTCTGTGCCCAGATTTCCTGCCAACACTCAACTCCAATCCAACCAAGCCATACTCTTCCTGCCCTCCTCAGGCTTGTCTCCTCCCCCGCCCCCCTCCAGATGGGCTTGAGATCTCCAGCATCAAGGCCTGGGGGGATGGTGGCCTCTGTGGTGTTTGAACTGGCAAGCATGTGGGCAAGTGTCCCTTCCTTTTCTTGTAGCTGGCCTCATGGCTTGTTCTTGACATCAAGGACATAGCCAGACTTGTCCCTCAGGGGCCCAGTGTGTCCTGGGAGTTCAGAGATGGCTTCTAACTGGTCTCTAGAAACACAAGGACCCCACTGCAGGGAGAAGGTTGGGGTCAATCTGAAGGAAGGTTATTCCAGAGCATACAAATACAGTTTGGGGGGCCATAGAGATAACACAGAGGGTAGGACACTAGCTCTACATTTGGTCAACCCAGATTTGATCCCCAGCATTTGATATGGACCCCTGAGCACTGCCAAGAGTGATTCCTGAGCCCTGATGACCCCAAGAAAGAAAACAAAAACAAAAAGGGTGCTATGAAGCAAAGTTTTGGATTTTGAAAATGAAGCTTGTTAAGAGTTCTTTCTTGGAGACTGAATGATAACACAGCAGTAGGACTGTTTTTGTCTTGCAAATAGCTGACACAGGATTGATCCCCAGAATCCCATATGGTTCCCAAGCCTGCCAGGAGCAGTTTCTGAGTGCAGAGCCAGGAGTAACCCCTGAGTGCCACCAGATGTGCCTCAACACCCCCACCCCCAAAAAAAGAGTTCTTTCTTTTTTCTATTTTTTGGGCCCAGGTGGTGCACGAGCATGAAGCCAGGTGCTGACTATGTTACGATCAGGTATTTGAAGCTGCCTGGAGGAGGTGGCTGAGGAGGAGAGGAAGCAGGAGTCTTTCCTTTTCCTACCCATGGCCTCCAGTCAAGGGTACTTAGATTCAAGGTCATTGATAGACTCACAATGGAGGTGCTTTTATTTGGGGTTGTTGACTTTTGGGGCTTCTTTTTCTTGTTTTGGGAGGTTAGTCTGAAAGATTGCCATTGGAGCCAGGAGCTTGCAAATTTATGATGAGGTAGCTTTGGAGGAAAAGAAATAACCAAAGGAAAGGGTAGAGTCAAGCTGGGCTGAAAATGAGACTCAAATAGAATTTCACCTGGTGCTGTTTCTTTCTGATCCTCTGGCCCCTGCAGCTGGACTGCTAATGGCTCCAGAGAAGTTTCTGGGCTGATGGACAAGTTTGGAATCAGGGAGGGACAAAGACTGCATACTGAGTTTCACCTCTTTTTTAGTATCTTCTACAGGTGGAAGAGACTGAAAATCACTGAAGGGGGCAGAGAAAATAGAACAGTGGGGAAGGCCTTTGCCTTGCACACAATCAACCCTGATTCCATCACCAAAATTGCATAAGTTTCCCCAAGAAAGATCCCAGAATACAAAGCCAGGAATAAAACCTGAGCACCACTGAGCATAGCCCCCAAATCAAAACACAATAATAAAAAATAACAGAAGGGAGCCAGGAGCCAGGAAAAGAGCTTCCAGGCATGCAGAAGGCTTCAGGTTCAATCCCCAGTAGGGGTCATTCAGGGGACCGGAGCACTGCTAGGTGTCACCAAACCAAACTAAACAGCAAATCCTGGCTCCTGCTATGACCATGGCCAAAGGATTTTACTGTGCTGCTTTCTCATCACACCTCAGCTCTGTGATCTTCCAGGGTCCAATTGCAGTTCCTCCCAAATGCTTTCAAGTGGACTTTCATTAAGTTATGGTGTTTGCGAGCACTGCTTCGCCCCCGCACCTAGTCTCAGTACCATCTTGGTTCTTCCCCTTTGCAAGCGTCGCTTTCCTGACCTGCTACTGCCTTGAGTTCTTAGTCTGATTGTTTATGCTCCACTTATGGAGAAACATCCAGCCATTGTCTTTCTCTTCTGGACTTGGCTTTACATCATCTCCTGAAGTTCCAGCCATTCAAACCCACCATTATGAATAGAAGGGGCCCAAGTGTTGGTCCAGACATCCATGATGGGGTCCGGTGGCCATTTTCCTGTTGTGCCCTCCTTGCTTCCCAGCTTGTCCCCAGCTCCTCAGCCTTTAGTTCTGAACACTAAGGGGGCAGAATATGTGAAAGAGAATGTGTCTTGGGCAAGACAGATTTTATTTTCTTCTAGAGAAGACATAGGTAAAGAGAGAAGGACTGGGCATGGCCCTAAATCAGTCCAAAGCCCACTGTGGCTTTTTGGAAGGGGCAAAGAAAGAAGTGGACAAAGCCCAGAACTGACAACAGAAATATAATGCAGCCACAGCTGGAATTTCAAGACTATTTCAAAGACTGGTGGTGACAGAAGATGGGCTGGCAGCAGGGTGTGAAAAAAGAGTCTCGGGCCTGAAGAGATAGCACAGCGGCGTTTGCCTTGCAAGCAGCCGATCCAGGACCAAAGGTGGTTGGTTCGAATCCCATATGGTCCCCTGTGCCTGCCAGGAGCTATTTCTGAGCAGACAGCCAGGAGTAACCCCTGAGCACCACAGGGTGTGACCCAAAAACCAAAAAAAAAAAAGAGTCTCAGGGGCCAGGGAGATAGCATGGAGGTAAGGTGTTTGCCTTTCATGCAGAAGGTCGTCAGTTCAAATCCCAGTGTCCCATATGGTCCCCTGTGCCTGCCAGGAGCAATTTCTGAGCCTGGAGCCAGGAATAACCCCTGAGCACTGCCAGGTGTGACCCAAAAAACACCCACACACACAAAAAAAAAAAAAAAAAGAAAAAGAAAAAAGAGTCTCAGGAAGAAATTCATTTCTTCATTCTCTATTCCATCTCCCTCACTCCTAGTCCAGGAGAAAAAAATCTATCCTAGTAATACAAAGCTTCTTTTTTCATTGATAGAAACACACTGAGTGCAGTGAGTGGAGAAGAGAATGGGGAGAGGAGAGGAGAGGAGAGAAGAGCAGGGAATGAGAGAGGGGAGAAAAGGAGAGAGAGGATGAGAAGGGAGAAGAAAGTAGGGGAGATCAGGGGAGGGGAAAGGAGACTAGGAGAGAAGAGAGGAGAGAGGGGGAAGGGAATGGGGGAACGAAGGGAATAGAACGGAAGAGGAGAAAAGGGAAACTGGTGTTTAGCAGGGAACATGGTGGCTTGGAAACCTCTCCTCTCCCCTGCTTTCCCTTCCCCTCCACTCCTCTCCCCTGGGCTCTCCCCCCAGCATAGAAATGTCTAGCTCTGAAAAGCCTGTGTGATGGGGACAATGGGCTCACAGTCAGGGTGCCTCCCTGTGCCAGCCTCTATGCTCAGGGACTCTTGGTGCTCGGCAGAAAGGGCGAGCACCAGACTTGAATCTGGAAGCCACTGTAGCCACGACCTACCAGTGGGAGCTAACCAAAGATGGGGCTCTTGCTCACCCATAAAGGTTCTGGATGACAGGGCAGCCCTGCCCCAGGCTGCAAGGCCTTTGACTCCAAAGTGGCATGAAAAGGAAGCTTAGGTGCCCCCACTTCCCACTATCCAGAGGAGCTAGGAAGATTCTGGACAAGAAGGGATGGAGAGATAGACAGGTCATGTCAGTGTAGGGTAGAGTTCCAATGCTCCTTTTTTGTTTTTGTTTTGTTTTTTGTTTGTTTGTTTGTTTTGTTTTTGGGTCACACCCGGTAGGGATTACTCCTGGCTCCACGCTCAGAAATCGCTCCTGGCAGACATGGGGGACTATATAGGATACCGGGATTTGAACCAATACCTTCTGCATAAAAGGCAAACGTCTTATCCTCCATGCTATCTCTCCAGCCCCTCTAATGCTCCTTTTATCTCTTTGTTTTGGGCCACATCCGAAAGTGCTCAACGCTGGCTCTGCATCTGGGATTCCTACTCACAGTGCTCAGGGTACCATAATATGGAGGACTGGAGGTTGAACCCAGGCAAACATCCAGAGTGATTCCCACTGTCACTCCACTCCAACTCCTCAGGTGTTCCTTTCCAGTGAGGCCTGCAGATAGCCACAGAGGACAGAGCCAAAGCAGGGCCAGGGGGGTGCCCAACTAGTTTGTGTGTCTGTAGGCCAGGCCCTCACCCTCTCTGGGCCCCAGTTAACAGAAGAGTCTTCCCAGTCTCTCCGTGCAGCTGATAAAATGGCCCTCTCCCTCTACCCATGTGGCTCAGCCTCCACCAGCCGGGGCATCAGTGGACATCCACCCCCTAGGGGAGAGGATGTGGTGTCCAAGCCTGAGATAGCAGGGTTGGCAGTGCCACCCATGGCGCTCTTGGTAGGTTCAAGACACTGCAAACCAGGACCTGGCGGGAAGCAGGAAGAAAAGAGGGGTACTGGCTAAAGTGCAAAAGTGCGGCATTGCCAAGCCGAGTTTAAGCCTCGCTGCAGAGCACAAAGCCTCCTCTCGTCGGGGGGCCTGACCCCATCGAGCCTCCCCAGCCCAGGCCAGGGGCCTAAACTGCCCCAAGAGAACTGGCCTCAGAGGGCTGGCGCGCTGGCTGCGAAGTGGCCCGGCCTGGAGTTTTAGTGACACACAACACGAGACGCAGGGGGGAAGAGAGAGAGGGGACAGTGGAGGGGGGCCAGGAGGTGGGGCCCCCTAAGAGAAAGGCCTCCTGCCGGGCGTGTTGCCAGGAGACCGGCTGGGCAGCGGGAACCAGCCCTGCTCTTTTCACAGTGGCCTTTAAGCACCGCAGAAAGCCCTGCCACAAAGGGGACATGTGTTGCTGGGCGTGTCAGGCTAGCCTCTACAGTTAGGGGAGCCCCCACCCGTGGCTGCCCGGCTGGCCCTGGCACCCCCACCTGGGGGTTACAAATGGAGTTTGGGGTACCAGTGGCAGAAAAAAAATGGCCTAGCCATGGCCACCACCGCGAGCTTGAACTGAGCAGCGGGGTTGCTGGAAAGCGGGCAGGAGTCTGGGGGTGTTCTCTGAAGTGCTCTAGGCCATGTCACAAGAGGGGGGGGGATCTTGAGGCATCAGGAGGGGTGGCCGCTTGTCTCTGATCCTATCCCAGGGCTGATCTCAGGCGGTGCCACCCCCACAAACACAGAGGAAGTGGATGGGGAGATTCGGGTTCATTGACCCTACTAGCCAGTGTGCTTGGGGGACACAGAACATGCTACAACACCTGTGGAGGTGTGGGTACTTGGAAGCTATGGAAGCACTTTGGGATCATGGGACCTGGGGGGGGTGTGCATCCCCAGATATAGACTCCCTTCACTACATCTGTCTACCCTGCAGAAAATAAGCAGCCATGTCCCCTGGCTTTCTGCACCCCTCAAACTGGAGCCTGCACTCACTCACAGAGACAGTCCCTAAAGCCCCAGGAGAGGTTGGGCTGGGTTAGGAGGAAGCCATTGGTGAGGCCCCCCAAGGAAGCTCAGTGTCAGCATAGACTTTACATGTGGGAGCCCCAGAATCCACCCCCACAGGGTCCCCCCAAACATGTTAGGAACAACCCCCAACCACAGTTGGAAGTAATGTCCAGTACTGCCAGGTGTAGACCCCCTGACCCCTAAAGAAACAATGAGCAGCCCCCCCCCAAAAATTCTCAGAATGGACGGGCTGAGAGGACATTCAGGGGTGCACACTAGAGCCTGGTATGTTCCAGTCATCTCTATTCCTGCTGAGGGTCAGACAGCCCGCAGAGATGAGCTTGGACAGAAGAAGTCTTGGTGTCCTCTGAGACATACCTCCTCTGTGTGCCCCCACTTGGAGATGTTTTCTGGGGTTCCTGGTAAGAGTCATGGAGGGCTCTCTCCTGGGAATGGCTGTCTGGGGTCGGGGAGGGTGGATGTTTCCCTCGACTCCCTTTTCTTTGTCTTTTTAATTTTATTTATTATTTATTTATTTTTGGCTTTGCGGCCATACCTGACAGTGCTCAGGGGTTACTCTTGGCTCTGCGCTCAGAAATCACTCCTGGCAGGCTCAGGGGACCATATGGGAGGCTGGAAATCAAACCCAGATCTGTCCTGGGTCAGCCCCGTGTAAGGCAAACGCTCTACCACTGTGCTACCTATTTGGCCCTGTCTTTTTAATTTTAATTTTATTTTATTGAAACCACTATGACTTACAGAGTCCTTCATGGTTGGATTTCATACATACAGTGAATCAGGGCCAATCCCACCGCCAGTGTCGACCTCCCTCCACAAATGTTCTCAGAGTACATCCTATACCACCAACCTTTGTCCTTAACTTCCTTTTTTTGTTCCTGCCATAGTAATTTTTATTTTGTATTTGTGGCCACACCTGGCAGTGCTCAGGAATTACTCCTGGCTTTGTACTCAAGGCTAACTCCTGACTCTGCACTCAATAATTATTTCTGGCAGGTCTCAGGGAATTAGTCCTGGCAGGTCTCAGGGCCCACGTGGGATGCCAGGTATCAAACCTAGGTCAGATACATGTAAGACAAGTGTCCTACCCACTGTGTTATTTATTGCTCCAACCCCTGAGGTGGGTGTCATTTTTGTTTGTTTTGGGGTCATATTTAATGAATGCTCAGGGCTTACTTCTGCCTCTACACTCAGGAATCACTCCTGGTGGTGTTCTGGAGACCTGTGAGGTCAGGGATCGAACCAGGGTTGACCCCATGCAAGGCAAATGCCCTCCCCACAGTACTATCTTCAAAGCAAGCATCTTAATCCTGGATGCAGCAACTGCTTGTACCAGTTCTCATGTTGTTCCTGGTCCCTTCCTAGGTCAGGCCCCATCCCAGGGGCCTTGATTCGAGTCTTTTAAGTCTTGCTTTCAAGTCTTGCTTCCAGAAAGTGATAACCAAAAGGCACATGTCCAACCCAGGGCAGCATTGCCCAGATGGATGTGTGAGGCAGTGCAGGGATGAGAGTGGTGATAGAAAGGGGGAGGCAGTGGGGGATGAGTTCAAGTCTTGGGAAGACCCCTCTGATCTCAGGTTTCTCCACCCAAATGGTCAGTGCACTTGCCTATCAGTATTCCTCCCCCCACCCATAATATTGAAGCCCAAGTCGGCCCCAGATTCCCCTATTCATACAAAACAGAGCCATGGGGGCTGGAGTGATAGCATGATGGGGAGAGTGTTTGCTTTGCACACGGTCAACCCGGGTTCTATCCTCAGCATAACATATGGTACCATGAGCCTGCCAAGAGTAATTTCTGAGCACAAAGCCAGTACTAACCCCTGGCACCGCTGGGTGTGCCCACTGCCCCAAGAAAACAAAACCAGAGCCATGAAGGAATTTCTTTTCACATTGCGACCATTTTGTTTCTATTATTTATTTATTTATTTATTTATTTATTTATTTATTTATTTATTGGGTTTTTGGGGGGGGTCACACCCGGCAGTGCTCAGGGGTTACTCCTGGCTCTGCACTCAGAAAAATCTCCTAGAAGTATCAGGGGACCATATGGGATACTGGGAATCAAACCAGGGTCCATCCTCTGTTGGCCGAGTGCAAGGCAAATGTGTACAAGGCACACCACCCTACTGTTGTGCTATCTCTCTGATCCATTTCTATTATTTATTATATAACTTATTAACACAAATAAAATACATAGTATCTATGTATTAGAAGAATTAATATCATTTCATGTCATTTTCTTTTTTTGTTTGTTGTTTTATTTTTGGGGCCACACTCAGTCTTGCTCAGGGGTTACTTCTGGCTTGATCGAATCTGGATGGGCTGTGTGCAAGGCAAATGTCCTATCCACTGTGCTATTGCTTTGTCCCCAATGAAGAAATCTCTTGGGACCACACTCACCTCCTTCAGGAAGTCTTCCTGACTTAGAGCTAGCTTGGCAGCTTCTGACTTATCAGCAAGTCCTGAGCCCAAGAAACCCTCAGCAGTCACCAAGATTTACCTCCCAGAACTCAAAGTTGATGGTTAGATGGGTTATGGGAGACACACAGACACACAGACACACAGACACAGACACACAGACACAGACACACAGACACACAGACACACAGACACACACACACACACACACACACACACACACACACACACACACAGAGGAGCCATCTGGGTTGGAAGGAAGAAAGGAATTTCTGGCTCTCCAGCCTCTCTGTGTGACCCCTAACCATGAGCTTGGACATTTGCTGACCACAGCTCACTCCTGAAGTGGTCTCCAGAGACAGTCCACAAGACCCTCCTCTCCACTGGACTCTTCCTGTGTGTGGTGATGGGGAGGATGTCGGGGGATCCTGGGAAATGAGGTCCCACCTCTGGGCATCCCCTGGTTCCCCACAGCTCAGAATAGGAGCCTGGGAGAATGGTCGGGACTGCAGTGACACCTGCTGGCCCTTTTGGGAGTGGCATGGGAAGATGGAAGTGTGGCTCAGGGACAGGGGAGCAGGGCAGGCCCCTCTACTCGCCTCCCCCGCACTACAGCTCTTTACAATCATCTCATAATCCGCCATGGAAGAAGCACAGAATGTATCTAGAGAAGGGGTACTGGGGCTCCAATTAGGGTTTGTAGGGAAAGTGGATCCCCCAGGGCATCAGTAGCAACCCCCAACATGGGCACTATCGTTTTTTTTGTTTGTTTGTTTTTGGTGTTTTGGCCATACCCAGCATTGCACTGTGGTTTGAGATCATTCCAGGCAGGGCTCAGGGAATCATATGTGTGGTGCAGGGAATGGAACAAGGACCTCTGGAGGCAAGACCAGCACTTTAACCTAGCACTATCCCTGGGCCCTGTTCTTCGCATCTTTATATGCAATCGACTTTGACCGATTGCCCCCTCCCCTGCCATGGTTGGCGAGGCATGTCCTGGACACACACACTTTGGCTGCAGGCTTGCCAAGGTCCACATTTGAGCTACTGTGCCTCTATTCAGTTCCTCACTCCAACCAGTCTCTAAAGCGTTGAAGCTGACTGCTGGGAAGGTGGGGTTGTTCCCATGGGGAAAGTACTCAGGAAGGGTGAGAAGGATAAAAATAACCCCTCAAGGGGTTAGAGTGATAGTACAGAAGTAGGGTGATTGCCTTGTATGAGGCCAACACAGTACAAACCCGGGTTTGATTTCCTGCATCCCATGTGGTCCCCTGAGCCTGCCAGGAGTGATTTTTGAGCACATAGCTAGGAATAATCCCAAGTACCACCAGGCATGCCTCCCCACAAAAAAGCCCCTTTGAAGGTTGGAAAAATAGCACAGTGGTTAGAGTATTTGTCTTGCACACAGCTGACCTGGGTTTGGTCTCCAGCATTCTATATGGTCCCCTGAGCCTTTCAGGAGTGATTTCTGAGCACAGAGCCAGGAGTAACTCCTGAGTGCCACTGGGTGTGGTCCTCCCAAAAAACAAACAAAAATGCCCCTCTCAAGTGTAGTTAGGGCAGAGAAGGGACCGTGATGACAATGATAGTTGGAAATAATTACTCTGGACAAGAACTGGGTGCTGAAAGGAGGTAACATGATATGCATGATACCCCTTCAGTAACAATTTGCAAACTACAGTGTCTAAAAGGAAAAAATAAACAGAGAGAGATTAAGAGAGAGAGAGAGAGAGAGAGAGAGAGAGAGCGCGAGAGAGAGACACACAGACAGAGAGAGAGAGAGAGAAAATATCTGCCCCAGTTTTTGAGCCACACCAGGTGACGCTCCTGGCTCTGGGCTCAAAAATCGTTCCTGGCTCGGGGGAACTGGGCTCAAAAATCGTTCCTGGCTCGGGGGAACCATAAGGGACACCAGGGATCAAATCCAGGTCTGTCCTGGGCAGCAGCATGCAAAGCAAATGGCCTACCACTGTGCTATCGCTCCAGCCTCAAGATTCAGTTTCTTCAGAGAGAAGAGTCTGGGCCTTTGGATGAGCTGAGAAAAAAGTAGAGTACAGTTCCCCTTTTCTCTGAAAAATATTTTCTCTGAAATATTCTCCCTTCCTTCCTTCCTTCCTTCCTTCCTTCCTTCCTTCCTTCCTTCCTTCCTTCCTTCCTTCCTTCCTTCCTTCCTTCCTTCCTTCCTTCCTTCCTTCCTTCCTTCCTTCCTTCCTTCTGTTTTGTTTCAGTAGGACACACCCGGTGGTGCTCAGGATTTACTGACTCTGAGCTCAGAAATCACTCCTGGTGCTGAGGAAGGTTCAGGGACCATACGGGATACAGGAATTAAACCCAAGTTGG
Source organism: Suncus etruscus (assembly GCF_024139225.1). Taxonomy (NCBI): domain Eukaryota; kingdom Metazoa; phylum Chordata; class Mammalia; order Eulipotyphla; family Soricidae; genus Suncus; species Suncus etruscus. The sequence continues at coordinate 192,791,228 of NC_064848.1, read as the reverse complement.
CTGTGTGCAAGGCACAGACTCTACCTGCTGTGATATGGCTCCAGCCCCCCTTCCTTCTTTCTTCCTTTCATTTCCTTCCTTTCCTTCCTTCATTCTTTCTCTTTCTTTCCTTCTTCCTTTCTTTCATTTTCTTCCTTACTTCATCTTTCTTTTTTCTTCCTTCCTCTTTTTTTCTCTTAGTTCCTTCATTCCATCTTTCGTTTGTTCGTTCATTCCTTCCTCTTTTTTGGGGGGGGGGGACACCCGGTGGCGCTCAGGGATTACTCCTGGCTCTCTGCTCAGAAATCGCTCCTGGCAGGATCAGGGGACCATATGGGATGCCAGGAATCAAACCCAATTCTTCTTGGGTCGGCTGCGTGCAAGGCAAACGCCCTACCGCTGTGCTATCTTTCCGGCATCTTCACTCATTAGAAGTTGCATCTTCACTCATTAGAGATAAGCTCAGCTCTGTGGAGGGCCTGGAGGAGGCTTCCCTCCCCACTCAGGAATGCTGAAGGAAAGGGGAGCTGGAGGGCTCTACGAGGCAGGCCAGGAGGACTGGGAAACCTCAAAACCCCCAGTTCTCTGGAAGCCTTTGAGCGACCCACTTCTTCCTCTGCTCTCTGGGTTTGCCAAGTACTAAGGGGCTCGTGGTCCAGACGCGCCGTCCAGCAGCTCTGATGACCAGCAGGGGGGCGCTCCTGCAGAAGGCTTTTAAGCTCTTAAGCCAGGACTGGGTGTCAGCACCCCAGTGTTCTCCCTTCTCCATTTTTCTAGCCTCTTTTTGTGTGTGTGTGTGATTTTTGGGTCACACCCGGCAGTGCTCAGGGGTTATTCCTGGCTCCACGCTCAGAAATTGCTCCTGGCAGGCACGGGGACCATATGGGACGTCGGGATTCGAACTGATGACCTCCTGCATGAAAGGCAAACGCCTTACCTTCATGCTATCTCTCCGGCCCCTTTTCTAGCCTTTTCTAATCACTTGCCTGCCCATCTCCTGGGCTGGGATTGACAGGCTGGAAGGATCCTAAAAGGCACATTCTTGGGCAGGTCACTGTGTTTCTCTGTGCCTCAGTTTCCCCACATACAAACTGGCTTGAGTGCAGAAGACAGAATTTGTTGGCTTGGAGAAACTACCAGCCACCTTGAAAATAGGTGGCCTGCCACTTCCCAGTGCAGGGATGAGGCTCAGGGAGAGCTGAACCCCTCTTCACAGTCAGGATTAAACTCTTTCCTCAAATCTTCCGGGTCCAACATGGCTCTGCTGTGGTCATTGCTACTCAAGCAGGGATGGAGGAGGGATACATTGGAGTCAATTGCCTGGTATGGGAGCCTGGGAAGCACTTCCAAATGACACTGGATGTGCTCACATGCACCATTCTTCCTCAGTCCTGCTTCATGAGGAAACAGGCAAGAAGTGTTCAGCACCTCTCATAGATCAGGAAACTGGAGCTGTGGAAAGACAAGGACAAGATTAAGGGTGTCTCACCCAGCTATCTGCATACTCCTGTCAGAGTATTGTAGCACTGGAGACAAGAGGAATTACAGATTCCTGTTTTCCTGGTTTAAGGAGGGCACACACAATTTGGGGGTCGGGGGAATATGCCTGAGAGGAAGAATTTGGGCTTGGTATTGGCTTTGGAGCATCTGCCTTGAGACTGCAGCATTGACAATACAGCAAGATGGGTTTCACGTATCACGGAAGATGTCTCTCTCTTTTCTTTTAGTTTTAAGGCCACACCTGGCAGTGCTCAGGGGTTACTCCTGGATCTGCATTCAGAAATTGCTCCTGGCAGGCTCAGGGGACCCTATGGTATACAGGGGATAAAACCTGGGTATGTCCCAGGTCAGCCATGTGCAAGGTAAATGCCCTACCGCTATGCTATCACTCTACCCAAGATGTTTCTTACCTACAATCTCTACTACCTGCATCTACTGTTTTTGCTCAGGAGTTACTCCTGGGTGTGTGCTCAGCAATTACTCCGGAAGATTCAGGGAACCCTTTGGGATGCTGAGGATCGAACTAGGTCAGTTGTGTACAGGGCAAATGCCCTACCTGCCGTGCTATCACTCTGACTCCTGCATCTATATTATAAGGGGGTATGTGTGTGGGATGCACTCTTTATGGGTCCATAAGCTCAGATGGCAGAGTTGGGTGCATGTGGAAATCCCAGCGGTGGAACTCGTACCTTCCTGCTGACAAGGCAGGTACCCACTTAGTGACTGAGCATCTTCAAGACCTTTCACCTACATCTCATTTCACAGTTGGATCCCACAGAGCAAAGCCACACTCTGAGGAGTCAATATTATTCTGGAACATACATGCAGCAGAAGTGAATCGATGGCGCCATTTAGTGAGACAGCGAAAGAGTAAGAAAGAAAGAAAGAAAGAGAAAGAAAGAAAGAAAGAAAGAAAGAAAGAAAGAAAGAAAGAAAGAAAGAAAGAAAGAAAGAAAGAAAGAAAGAAAGAAAGAAAGAAAGAAAGAAAGAAAGAAAGAAAGAAAGAAAGAAAGAAAGAAAGAAAGAAAGAAAGAAAGAAACAAAGAAAAGAAAGAAAGAAAGAAAGAAAGAAAGAAAGAAAGAAAGAAAGAAAGAAAGAAAGAAAGAAAGCTCTATAGGGCTGAAGAGATAGCACAGCCTGCCAGGAGCGATTTCTTTTTCTTTTTTTTTTTGGGGGGGGGGGTTGGTGGGAATCACACCTGGCAGTGTTCAGGGGTTACTCCTGGCTCTATGCTCAGAAATCACTCCTGGCAGGCTCGGGGGACCATATGGGATGCCAGGAATCGAACCACCGTCTGTCATGGATCAGCCACATGCAAGGCAAATGTCCTACAGCTGTGCTATCTCTCCAGCCCTGGGAGCGATTTCTAAGTGCAGAAACCAGGAGTGATCCCTGAGCACAGCCAGGTGTGGCCCAAAACCCAGAAACAAACAAACAAACAAACAACAAATAAAAAACCTGCTCTATAAAATTCAGCTCCAATACTGGTCTTAATCTTCCTGCTGTTTCAGACACTCATGGCTTTATCCTGATGTCAATCCAGGGGCGGATCCCTGTGAGCTGATGCTGCTTCCAATCTTACCATTTCTGTGACTGATCCCTTGTGCTTCAGTTTTTCATCTGAAAAAATGGGGAGGTTGGAGGAATTTCTGTTCCAATGAGACTTAGAACAATGCATGGCACTTAGTGAGTTCTCAGCAGTTTGTCCTTGCATAGAAATGCCTGATGGTTGCAGGTTTCCCACTGACTCCAGTGCTCCTCAGGGCCAGAAAGTGGCTTCATCATCTCTCCTCCCAGAGGCCCCAAGTATGGTAGTTGATCACCACACCATATAAGCTGGAAATTCTGTACTCAAATGACATCAATTCCCTTTTTGTTGTTGTTGTTGTTGTTGTTACACAGGACAGCCTGACCCTCCTGAACTCTGGCAAGGTCCCTGGAACCCCAGTCTGGGTTCAGTTGAGCATGCTGTGGGCCACTGATCTGTGGGGAAGATGCTGATGGCTCTTCCTGGGAACACAGTAGCACTGCATTTGGAAGATGAACAGAAGCAACAGTGATGGAGGTGACTACTCCAAAGGCACATGATGCACCCTCCATGACCTGTTATCTTTGAGATCCCCAAAGGCTCCTTTTCTTCTGCCCTACTTCAAACAGCTGTAAGTTCCTCAGGTGGAAACAGGTTGCAGGGCTATGGAGAATAAATCCATTGAGATATAAAGGATCTATTAGTCTGATCTAAAGAATGCTATTTGGTCAATTCTAGCTTTCTTTTATCCTTTCTCCTTCCTTCCTTCTTTCCTCCCTCCTTCCTTCCTTCCTTATTTTCTTCCTTCCTTTCTTTCTTCTTCCTTCTTCCCTCCTTCCTTCCTTCCTTCCTTCCTTCCTTTCTTCTTCCTTCTTCCTTCCTTCCTTTCTTTCTTCTTCCTTCTTCCCTCCTTCCCTCCTTCCTTCCTTCCTTCCTTCCTTCCTTCCTTCCTTCCTTCCTTCCTTTCTTTTTTTTTTTTTTTGGTTTTTGGGCCACACCCGGCAGTGCTCAGGGGTTACTCCTGGCTGTCTGCTCAGAAATAGCTCCTGGCAGGCATGGGGGACCATATGGGACACCGGGGATTCGAACCAAGCCAGTCTGGATCGGCTGCTTGCAAGGCAAACGCCGCTGTGCTATCTCTCCGGGCCCTCCTTTCTTTTTCTTTCTTTCTTTCTTTCTTTCTTTCTTTCTTTCTTTTTCTTTCTTTCTTTCTTTCTTTCTTTCTTTCTTCTTTCTTTCTTTCTTTCTTTTGTTCCTTCCTTCTTTCTCTCTTCTTTCTCTCTTTCTTTCTTCTTCTTTCTTTCTTTCTTTCTCTCTCTCTCTCTTTCTTTCTTTCTTTCTTTCTTTCTTTCTTTCTTTCTTTCTTCCTTCCTTCCTTCCTTCCTTCCTTCCTTCCTTCCTTCCTTCCTTCCTTCCTTCCTTCCTTCCTTCCTTCCTTCCTTCCTTCCTTCCTTCCTTCCTTCCTTCCTTCCTTCCTTCCTTCCTTCCTTCCTTCCTTTACCTGGCAGTAATCAGCACTTATTTCTGGCTCTGCATTCAAGAATCACTCCTGGCAGGGGTACTGAGCTCAAACCTGTGTTGGTCATATGCAAGGCAAGTGTCTCAACCTTTGTGTTACCTCTCTGGCCCTTCACTTTTTTTCCCCTTGATTTTTGGGCCATGTCCTATGGTGCTCAGGGGTTAGTCCTGGCTCTATGCTCAGAAATGGCCCCTGAACATGCTGTGGGGATTATATGTGGTATTGGGGATTTGATCCAGAATCAGCCATCGAAAAATACAAGTGCCTTAATTTCTGTGCTATCTCTCTAATTTACTTTTTTGTTGTTGTTGTTTTTGGGCCACACCTGTTTGATGCTCAGGGGTTACTCCTGGCTATGCGCTCAGAAATCGCCCCTGGCTTGGGGGGACCATATGGGACGCTGGGGGATCGAACCGTGGTCCATCCTACGCTAGCGCTTGCAAGGCAGACACCTTACCTCTAGCGCCACCTTCTCAGCCCCTAATTCTTTACTTTTACTTTATTTGGTTTTGGGGGCCACACCTAGCAGTGTTCAGGGGCTACTCCTGGTTCTGCACTCAGGTTATCACTCCTGGTGGGACTCAGGGAACCATATGGGATGTTGGGGGATCAAACCCAGGTTGTATGTGTGCAAGAAAACACCCTACCTGCTGTACTATCACTCCTGCCCCAGCCATCACTTTTTCTTAAAATCAAATCACCATGTGAAGGTGGGTATTCTTTACATGACTGAAACCCAACTATAATCATATTTGTAATCAAGGTGTTTAAATAAATATATTAATACAAATATTAATGGCATCAATTAATAAATGTTAATAACATTGATTATGTTAATGATTTAATACTGATTAAATTGTGTAAAGCACTATATTTTGCATGATTTAAATAAAATTATTATGCTTTAAAAAATCAAATCACCATGAATTACGAAGTTACAAATGATTGCATTTCAGGCGTATAATGTTCAATGTTCCAACACCAATCTCTTCACCAGTGTCCACTTCCTTTCATCAATGTCCACAGTTTCCCTCCAGCTCTGGAGCCTGCCTCTATGATAGACGCTTTTCTTTTCTCTTTTTTCATTTTAGGCACTGTGGTTTGCAACATTATTACTGAAAGGATATTATGCATATCACATTACTTCCTCTAAGCACCCAGTCTTTGTCCAGAGTGGTCATTTCCTTTTTTCCTTCTGTCATTATCATAGTGGTCCCTTCTCGAACGGTCCCCAGTGGCAAGCTTCTAAGGACCAGTCCTCCTGCTCTTCATTTCTTTGCCTTTGGGTTTTAGTTACTCCCTTACCACTATTTTATTTTTAATATCTTGAATATGAGTGAGATCATTCTGTGTCTGATCCTCTCTCTCTGATTAATTTTACTAAGCACAATACTCTTTAGATCCATCCTTGATCAGCAGGGTCTATCTTTTCTTCCACCTTTTCTTACAGTCGAGTCATAAATGTACCATATGTTCCATAGTTTTGTTCTCCATCTCCTCTGTTCTTGGACACTTGGGTTGTTTCTGATTTTTGGCTCTTGTAAAAAGCGCTGCAATAAACCAAGTGCAACTGTCTTTTCTGCACTAAGTTTTTGCTGTATTCCCGGGAGTGGAACTGATGGGTCATATGAAAACCCAATTCCTAGTTTCTTGTCTTCCAAAAAAGTCAAGATGGTGGGCATTCCCAACAATAGAAATTAGGGTCCCTTTCCTCCCACATCCTTGCCAACATTTAGTGGTGTTGTTGATGTGTGCCGGACTCTGATATGATATGACATCTCATGTGGTTTTGATTCATATTTCCCTGATGATTATTGAGAGAGAGCATTTTATTATTATGTTTTTTGGCCATTTGTATTTCTTTTTTGAGGAAGTCTCTGTTCATCTCTTCTCCCCATTTTTTGATGGGCTTGGATTTCTTTTCTTGAAAAGTTCTTCCAGTGCTTCATGTATCTTGGATATTAATCCTTTATCAGATGAGTGGTGAGCAGACAGTATTTCTCGGTCTGTGGGCTGTCTTGGTATTCTGGTCATTATTTCCTTTGAGGTGCAGATGATTCTGGTTTTTGGGCCACACCCGGTAACGCTCAGGGGTTACTCCTGGCTATGTGCTCAGAAGTCGCTCCTGGCTTGGGGGACCATATGGGACGCCGGGGGATCGAACCGCGGTCCGTCTCCTAGGCTAGCGCAGGTAAGGCAGGCACCTTACCTCCAGCGCCACCGCCCGGCCCCGAGGTGCAGATGATTCTAAATTTAATGTAACCCAATCTTTTTTTCTTTGCTTCCACATCCAAACCTTCACTTCTATTTCTTTTTGTTTGATTGTACTTGACCCAACTAGCAGTGCTCAGAGCTTATCCTGGCTCTTCATTCAGAGATCCCTCCTGACAGGGTTCAGAGGACCATATGGAGTGTTGAGATTGAACCTGGGTTGGCTGTGTTCAAGGCAAGCATCCTATCTGCTGTGCTATCTCTGAAGTCCCATTTCTGTCTTTTGTTTTATTTTGTCTTGTTTAGGGTTTTTTTTTTTTTTTTGGTTGTACCACACCCAGTGATACTCAGGCTCTATTCCTGGCTATGTGCTCAGAAATCACTCCTAACTTGGAGTCCATATGGGCACACTGGGGATAGAACCAAGTTTGTCCTGGGTTAGCTGAGTGCAAGGCAAATGCCTACCACTGTGCTATCGTTCTGGCCCCTCTTGTTTAATTTTTTTTTTTTTTTTTGGTTTTTGGGTCACACCTAGCACTGCTCAGGGGTTCTTCCTGGCTCTATGCTCAGAAATCGTCCCTGGCAGGCGCAGGGGACCATATGGGATGCCAGGATTCGATCCACCGTCCTTCTGCATGGAAGGCAAACGCCTTACCTCCATGCTATTTCTCCTGCTCCTCTTGTTTAGTTTTGATTTAGTTTTTATTTTGGGCCCTACTTAGCAGGTCTTCTCTCCTCAAGAGTTAGTCCTTGAGGGCTTGGGGAACCATATGGGATGCCAGGAATTGAACCTGGGTCAACCACTTGCAAATGTTCTACCTGCTGTACTACACCCCCCCCAACTTCTATTTTTTTTTTTTTTTGAATTTTGGGTCACACCCGGCAGCACTCAGAGGTTACTCCTGGCTCTAGGCTCAGAAATTGCTCCCGGCAGGCTCGGGGGGACTCTATGGGATGCTGGGATTCAAACCACTGTCCTTCGGCATGAAAGGCAAACATCCTACCTCTATGCTATCTTTCCGGCCCCTTTATTTCCTTTTCTATATTTATTTATTTATTTATTTATTTATTTATTTATTTATTTATTTATTTATTTATTTATTTATTTATAGTTTTTAGGCCACACCTGGCAGCTCTCAGGGGTTACTCCTAGATCTGCACTTTGAAATCACTCCTGGGAGGCTCAGGGGATCATATGGGCTGCCGGGAATCAAACCCAGGCCCATCTTAAGTAGGCCACATGCAAGGCAAACATCCTACCCATTGTACTATCCGGCCCCAGACACACTTCTATTTCTTAAGAAAGTTGCTTTCTTTGTCTCCCTCCTTCCCTTTCTTCCCGGTTTTTTTCTTTGATACAGTTTTAGTAGCTGTGCCTCTCAGGAAACACTCTTCTGTTAGATAACATCAAAGCAAAGCCTTGGGTTAGCACTTCCCCTTGGGAAAGCCAGAGAGGGGAGACTCACACGCACCACACTGGGCTAGGAGAGAGAAAGGCTGCTGGCTTGCTAATTAGATTTTGGCCACATTTCTGACTATTGTGAATAGTGCTGGGATGAACCTAGGAGTGCCGAGGTCTTTCCTGCATTGTGTTTGGGGCCTTTGGGGTATGTTCTCAGGAGTGGAGTTGCTGGGTTTAGGTGAGCAGAAACTTCTAGAAGTGGAACCTGGATCTTGCTGATCAGGAACAGTTTCTTGGATTTATGAATTGAAGGAAGGCACTGATGGAACAGGCTCTTTTAACTTGGGGGTGCTTACCCTGATTTTATCTAACCACCTCTGACTTCAAGCCAAATAGAGGCCAATCAGAACTCCACTTCTTTTTTTTTTTTTTTGGTTTTTGGGCCACACCCGTTTGATGCCTAGGGGCTACTCCTGGCTATGCGCTCAGAAGTCGCTCCTGGTTTGGGGGGACCATATGGGACGCCGGGGGATTGAACCTCAGTCCGTCCTACGCCTAGCGCTTGCAAGGCAGCACCTTACCTCTAGCGCCACCTTCCCGGCCCCAGAACTCCACTTCTGATCAGCATACACATCTCACTCTAAATCAATCGAATCAGAGGGGCAAGAGTGATAGTATAGTGGGACAGTGTTTTGCTTGCAACGCAGCCAATCAGGAGTGATCTGGGGTTCTATCCCTGGCACCCCATATGATCCTAGAGCTTGCCAGAGTGATCTGAGTGCAGGCCAGAGTAATCCCTGAATGTGCCGGGTGTGCCCCCTAAAACAAACTAATAAACAAACAAAAAGATAATTAAATCAAAAGCAGTTTGTAGCCATCAAACATCAGCTCTGATCCATTTATTCATTTGATTTCTTCACATACTGACTAGCCACTGTTCTGTGCCCTGAAGCTCAATACTCTATGGGGTAAAGGGAGCAGAAAAGAAAGTGGGGACAGGGAATTGATCCTAGAGCCGTGATCACCCACTCAGACCCCTAGAGCTGAATGAAGCAGAGACACTCAAGTCTGAGACCCAGGAGGAGAGTAAACACTTCATGAAGAATCATTGAGGAGGGCTTCCAAATTGGGGGTAAAACACTGGACAGGAGGTGTGGCCTAGACAAGGAAGGCTTGGCTGGCAGGCAGAGGGAATGTGACCCCCTTGGTTCCACCTTCCTTGGTTAAGGGTGAAGATGTGGGGGGTAGAGGATAGCACAGAGGTAAGGCGTTTGCCTTGCATGCAGAAGGTAGCATGAAGGTAAGGCTTTGCCTTGCATGCAGAAAGGACCGTGGTTCAAATCCCAGCATTCCATATGGTTCCCCTGAGCCTGCCAGGAGCCATATCTGAGCATAGAGCCAAGAGTAACCCCTGAGCTCTGCCGGGTGTGACTAAAAAAAAAAAAAAGGTGAAGATGGGACTGAGCCAGGGTGGGAGAAGGCACCTCCGGGGCAATGCTGCTGCTGCTTCGCTGTAGAATATTATTCTGGAAGCTGGAGAGATGGTGGGACAGAGTATAGAAAGCCTGAGTTAGAAGGGCTGGGGGTGGGGTGAGTTCCTTTAAGCTCCATCTGCTCTTTCAGGACAGATGGACAAATGCCTAGGGAGTATGTTACCAAGGATTTACACCCGCAGCCACAGATCTTTCCGGTCATTCCTTAAAGTGCTACCATTAAAAATTAATTTTTGTGTATTTGCCTCCTCCCTGCCTTGCATTTTTTGGGCAGTGTTATAAAGGGGGTTCACTTTTGGCAGGCACAATGGCTGATTGGTTCTCAGGGAGCCATATGATATTGGGAATCAAACCTGGGCTTTTACATGCAAAGCATGCACCCCTTTCTGTTGAGACACTGCCAGCATATTCATCTCAAATGTTAAGCACATTTGGAAGAAAGAATGTGGGACTATAAAGAGGATATAAACAATTTACCCATATCCCCAAAACTACAAGGCATTCGGTTTTTATAAGAAGTTTTCTCCTTCTCCTTGTTTTCCTTCCTTCCTTCTTTCTTTTTTCTTTCTTCCTTTTTTCTCTCCTTCCTTTCTTCCTTCTTTCTCTCCTTCCTTCCTCTTTCTTTCTCTTTCTTTCTTTCTTTCTTTCCTTCCTTCCTTCCTTCCTTCCTTCTTTCTTTCTTTCTTTCTTTCTTTCTTTCTTTCTTTCTTTCTTTCTTTTTCTTTCTTTCTTTCTTTCTTTCTTTCTTTCTTTCTTTCTTTCTTTCTTTCTTTCTTTCTTTCTTTCTTTCTTTCTTTCTTTTTCTTTCTTTCTTTCTTTCTTTCTTTCTTTCTTTCTTTCTTTCTTTCTTTCTTTCTTTCTTATTCTTTCTTTCTTTCCTTTCTTTTCTTTCTTTCTTTCTCTCTCTCCCTCCTCTCTTTTCTTCTTTCTTTCTTTCTTTCTTTTCTTTCTTTCTTTCTTTCTTTTCTTTTCTTTCTTTCTTTCTTTCTTTCTTTCTTTCTTTCTTTCTTTCTTTCTTTCTTCTTTCTTTCTTCTTCCTTCCTTTCTTTCCTTCTCCCCCTCTCTTCTTTTCTTCGCACACAGCAATGCTCAAGACTTGCTCTTGGCTTTATGCTCAAAGATCACTCCTGGCAGGACTTAGGGGACCATATATAGTGCCGGAGAATTGAATCTTGGTTAGTTGCTTGCAAGCCCTGCCTGTGGTACTACCTCTCCAGTCCCAAGTCACCCTCCTTTTAAAAGAAAATGTGTCGGTGTCTTTCCTCATCTTTTATCGCAGTTTTAAGTTCCAGGAGAAAGTTGCTCATCTTTTTGGAATTTAACTGCCCTGTCCATGCAGTGGGACAGCAAGGCCCGGTTGTACTATCTTACAACATCCTTCTGAGCCCATCAACACAGGTGACTTTACAGTTCAGAGGCAGGGGTAGGTCAGTAGGTCACCTTGGGGACAGGGGTTAGAACTGAGGCTGCAGCTAGAAGGCTGGGGTTACAGGAGGGAAGGGAAGGCTGGGGGGTGAACAGGAGTCACCCCCCAACTTTCCCAGGCAACCCTGACCTGGGCACTCACCATTCTTGGAAGCCACAGGGGGCACCCTGCCCATTTCCCATCAGGCCATGCATTCCCCAGTGAGGAATTACAAGCAGGCCTGGAATTCCTTGATTCTGCCAGCTCATGCCTGGGGGGATGGCTGGGGGGGCGGTGTGTGGATCATGGCTGGGGGTTTGGAGCCACAGTGTTCCTGGGGACAACAATGATGTAATCCAAGGACTTGCCTTTGGAGAGTGGCCTGGTCTGGGGGACAAAGTGGCATGCATACATGTCTGCATGAGTGTACAGGTATTCTGTGTGCTTGCGTATATGGTGTACCCATGTGTGGCTATGTATGTGTGCATGAGTATGCACATGTACACCCGTGTTGTGTGTTGTGCTGTGCATCTGCACTGGGGGGCCCAGCAGGCTCCATCCCCAGCCCCCGCTCGCCTTGGGCTGATTCATGGAGGCAGGTAGCTGCATGTGGAGGCCTCAAGAATGCCTTCTCGCGCATACCTGTGGTGGACGTGAGAGTCTGGGAGCAGCTGCGGGGCTGCCCAGGAATCTAGGCATCCGTGGGGGAGGAGAGGGGGAGCCCAGACTTGCACCACGGAGTCAGTGTGTGCACTGGAAGGGGCACAAGGGGAGGGGGCAGGCACCCTGACTAGAACTGTGCTATCAGGACTTTTTTTTTTTTTTTTTTTGGTTTTTGGGTCACACCCGGCAGTGCTCAGGGGTTAGTCCTGGCTCTATGCTCAGAAATCGCTCCTGGCAGCCCTCGGGGAACCATATGGGATGCCGGGATTCAAACCACTCTCCTTCTGCATTGCAAGGCAAATGCCCTACCTTCTTGCTACTCTCTCCGGCCCCATAATTTGTTTATTTATTATTATATTATTATTTATTTATTTTTTGAGCAGCACCTGGTGATGCTCAGGGGTTTACTCCTGAGCTCTGCACTCAGAAATCGCTCCTGGCTTGGGGATTGTGGAGGAAAACCACATGGGATCCAGGGGAATCCAACTTGCGACTCTCATGGGCAAGGAACGAAGGACGCCTAATCGCTTGTGCCACCACTCCGGCTATCAGGACACTTTCTCACCCCCACCGCGGCCCACAGGCCACAGACTCTGGCTCTGAGCTGGTGTGCAGCCATGTCTCCCGAACACTGACTATGTGCTGATCTGTCATCATATGCTATTGATGACCCCAACCCGTGTGTTCACGGATGCCCCTGCCATGCCCGTCCACTGGCAGGGTGGCAAGAGCACAGTTGCTCTCATGATCCCAGTTTCTTTCTTTCGCAGTCGCCACACCCAGGGGACATACCCCACTCTTGTGAGCTGCAATTCTTCTCAGGCTGCTGTGGTGGTGTCACTCACGAGCCATCCTGAGCCCCAGGAGTGCTTGAAAGTCCTGAGAGAAGTTGGGCTCTATTCCAGACTCCCAACCCTATAGCTGAGGTCCAAGCATTGTGCCCTCAAATCTCAGAGCCTCAGTTTCCTCTTCAGCCCTTCCCAGGGGCTGGAAGGCCTGAGTGAGTCTGCTTGCTGAGTCTAAAATGTAGACACAACACTCACATGCACATGGACACACATATAGACTCATTCCCACTACTCATGGCACTACTACTCACACTTACCACATACCTCATAAATATTCACACACATATTCACCTCGCCACACACACTCACATGCATTCTCTCTCATAATCACACTTAGGCTCTGGCACACTCACACTCAACATTCACGCTCAAGTTCGCACCTAGGCTCTATCATATCCACGCTCAGCTGGATATATGAGAGCTGCTATGCAGATGGGGTTAGTAAAGAAACCCCCTCTGCTATGACGCTCTGGACTATTGTGCGGGGAGGGTGGAAGCCTCAAGGCTCTACACAAGCAATGTCACCCCAATTGGGAGAGACCTGGGACCCTTTCTAGCATCAGAAAGCAGGCCTGAGCTGGAGAAATAGTACAGCCTGTAGGGCGTTTGCCCTTACGGTCACCTGATCCAGGATGAATGGTGGTTCGAATCTTGGCATCCCATATGGTCCCCCAAACCTGCCAGGAGGGATTTTTCTGAGAGCAGAGCCAAGAGTAACCCCTGAGTGCTGCTGGATGTGACCCAAAAAAACCAAAAAAAAAAAGAGAAGAAGAAGAAAGGAAGAGAGAGAAAGAAAGAAAGAGAGAGAGAGAAAGAGAGAAGAAGAAAAAAGAAAGATAAGAAATATCTTAGAAAGAAGAAAGAAAGAAGAAGAAAGAAAGAGAAGAGAAGAGAAGAGGAGGAGAAGAGAAGAGAAGAGAAGATGGAAGAGAAGAGAAGAGAGAGAAGAGAGAGAAGAGAAGAGAAGAGAAGAGAAGAGAAGAGAGAAAGAGAAGAGAAGAGAAGAAGACGAAAAGAAAGTAGGCCCAAGGGGAGCAATAAGTCCTGGACATGTAAGGGTAAGGAACACACATGACGACATTTGCCATGTGTGTCCCGCTGTGCACCACAGCTGTCCTTCCTGCAGATCTCTGCTGGTCTTCAGCTTCTTAGCATCCCAGACCTAATAATCAGAGCTCTGTACCTTCTAGGAAAGACTGAATAAGTTTCATTTTGGGAGGTGCTTCCCTTCCTTCACCCTCCCCTCCAGGCTTGTGTGTGCTTGTGTTTGTGATCCTGGGTGAGAGGACAGGCGGGGCCATTCTGCTGATCTGGGGGGGGCTTCTCTCCTCTCTGACTCATACCGGGGCAGTCCAGCAGCTTTCTGGGAGCTGCTTAGAACCTCCTGCAAGGTTTTAGGGGTGTTCTGGAGCCAACGCCACCTGGCTGGCAGGGCCCAGGGAGCAAATCTCTCCTCTCTGCAATAACCTCAGGAAACCACGTGACAGCACATGGAGCAGGAATATCACGGCACAGAAACGGGCAAACAGATCCCAGGCACACACACCCATTCCAAGCAGTTATAGCCCTTATCAGCATACCACAGCCCTGCCTGCAGCTGTGCCAACCCCACACCCAGTGCCAGGACCAGTCAGCCAGTGGCACCGCTGCACAACCCCGTGAGATGATTGTCTGTCACAGCCCCATTTGTATCAGATCCGGGCTCATCGTTTACACGGATGGCTCCACTCCAGGTCTCCGCCCAGCCCTGAGATTTAACTGTCAGAGCCTTGTTCACTTAGCAGAGAGTCTGGGGGGCTCTCTGTGTGAAGGTCCTATACGAGTCCCCCCCCACTTCCAGGTGTCTCTGAACTGACATCCTGCTGGGTCATTGTCACCTCCTGTCCTGGGTTTTGGGAAAAGGCTGGAATGCAGGTCAGGAGGTCCTGGACACCTCATAGTTTGCTGTGATCAATTTGACCTGCTGTAGTTAGAGACTCACACCCCTTTCTAGCTGGGGTGGCTTGTCCTGTCTTTCTCCCCAGAGAGATGCCACCATACTATGTACCTTCGCTGCGGGAACTTAGCAATTAGCCCAGACAAGCTTAGTGGACCGCACACTGAACACCCCAGAACTTGTGACAGAGATTCTGCTTCAAAACACTCCCTGCTCCCTCCCCCAACCCCAGAATCTGGATTTGTGTTTCTGGGGAGCCCACACCCAGTGGTGCTCCGAGGGTGGTTCCTCAAGATTAAACCAACTTTCCAGCGTGCAAGGCACCACCAGCTCAGCCGCCCAGCGCACTCACCCAACTCTCTCAAAAACAAAAATAAAATAAAATAAAAAACTGGATTTTTTTTTTTCGTCCGAGGAGCAGCAACAGCACCCGCCGGTGGCTAGGTCGCGCCTAGCCCTTGACAGATGGCCCGGTTAGGAACAGGGTGCCCCTTTCCCCCTCTCCACCTGACAAAGAGACAAACCCCTTTGGGGACTCCCCGGAGGAGCAAAGGTTGTCTCGAACCCTCGACGATGCTCCGTGTCAGCCCATGCAGTCCGGGGTTTCTGGGCTTGGGTGCGGTGCATACAAGACACGCTCCTCCGCAGACGTCTAGGGCTTCCCTCGGCCTCTCAATCTCACTCTGGGTACTCTCGGGGGAGAAAAATCCTATGCAACCTCCCATCCCGACCAAGGGCGACATAGTCTCCGGGTTTCCCGCCAGGTTGGCCCCCATCTCCGCCCCTGCGAGGCCATGTAAGTTTCAGCGGAGGCGCGCACCTGGCCTGGAAAAGAATGGGCGTGGCCCTAGCAGAGCAAACCACGCCCACTAGCCGGGAGGGATAAGACAGCGAGCCAATAGAGCGGGGGGCTCGCCGCAGGCCACGGCCCTCTCCCAGAAGCCCCGCCCCTCCCTATTTAAGCCCCCGGCAGTGGCTGGTGGCGGCGCTGCGCGCGCGAGCGGCGCGAGGGACTGCGAGAGGGGTCCCCCGGCACCATGCGCCCCTCGCCCGGCCTGGCCGCGCTCTGCCTGCTGGCGCTGCCCCGCTGCCGCCGCCGGCCGCCTACTTCGGGTCAGTGCCCCTCCTCCGATCGCCTGGTCGTCCTCCCAGAACCCGCAGCTCAGCCCCTTACTTCTTCTGGGGGTCGGATGGTGGGGGACCCCTCTCTTGGGTGGGAGCTCGAGCTCTGCACCGGCTTAGGCAGCTCGGTTGATGCATCTGATGCTCGGGTCCCCTCCCCAAAGGCCTCGATCCCCGATACCCCCTGCCCAAGCCCCGGTGCTCAAGCGTGTTCTCCGACCCTGCGGGTTTCAAACATCCCCACCTTGTCTCCGATGTCCCCCCATCCCAGGGTCCAGTCCCCAGCCACAGCCGTCGATTTGCGATGCCCCTCCTGAGCCCCGGAGCCCGGGAGGTGGGGCGCGGCGTGCGGGCTGGGATGATGGACCCGGGCCGAGCAGGTATCATGCGCAGGCCGGGAGGGGAAGGGGATACCCCAAGATTGAGAAACTGTCAGCCACCCCGTTGCCAGAGGAAGGACTCTGTCTTGGCTGAGGGAACCGGATCAAATCTTAGCTCTAAGTGGTGGGGACCGTCTCAGGACTCAAAGGATGGAGAGGGAGACAAGTGAAGGCAGACATCTGTCTGCCTGGGGAGTGTCGGAAAGGAAGTTTTAGGCTGATTTGTTTCCTTCTTCTGGGCTCCTGGATTGCAGGAACTAAGGGTGAAAAACGGGGTTCTAGTTTTTCAACCCCTTTCTGACCCTGCGCCAAGCAACCTACAGTAATAATCTTTGTGGTCTTCAACTTGAATCCAGGGGAGGTCTGTCTCCAGTAGTGACAAAGGTAGGAAAAAGGGAACCAGGGACTTCTGGAGACTTGCCCTCCAGGGCCTTTGGCAGAGGGGACAGAACTGCTCCTGCTGCTCACACCTGGGGCTGGTGACCACTGGCTTTAGCATCAGACAGTGACCGCCCCCCCCCCCCCAGGTGTAAAGGAGGTGCAACTGCCCAAATGCTGGCTGTGTGTTTCCCCATTGCTGGTGTCCTGGGGAAGACAACTCAGTCTCTGGGGCTCAGTTTCCTTTTTTTTGCCTTTTGTACTGGGAAGGGGCTGAAGTTGACCTGGATGGTGATTTTGTGTTGGGGTGCTGCTGTTGCTTGGACAGGAGGTGTGAGTTCAGCCTCCCAGCTCTGTCACTTATATGCACTTCACTTCACTCCTCTGTGCCCTTAGTTTCTCCTCTGTGAAATGAGAATAGGGGCACAGTTCATAGGAGGATTGTGTACATCAGTGTAGTGAGACATTTTTCTGCATGCTTGTGCTCACACCAGGGCTAATGGTGTTTTTATATTATTATTGTTTTTATTATTGTTGTTGTTGTTGTTAGAGGGATTTCCAGGCAGTGCTCAGAGCCCTGAAGATCCAATCAGCAATTCTCAGTCAACCAGGTCAACAGTTCAATGCCAGATCCAGTTTAAATATCAGTTTAAAACCATGCTGGAGTGAGACTGTGAGACAATCAATGTCTCTTTCCCTTCTCCAGTATCATTATTATCTGGTTATGATTATAAGATAAATGTATGGAAACTTGGCAAAAGAAAACCAAAAAGTCAGAAGTTTAACTTCTTGAGGGTCTTTGAAATCACGGAAAGCATAGACTTAAGCCCAGGGTTGAAGAGTTCAGACAGGGGATAAGGCGTTTGCTTTGCAATGAGGGCTGATGTGGGTTCCACCTCTGTGCTCCATGCACTGCCAGGAGTGATCCCTGAGCAGCGAAGCCAGGAGTAAAATCCCCAGCACTGCCATGTATGGTCACCCAAAACAGAGGAGCTATCCAAAAGAACATCTAGTCCAACTCCAGGCTTCAGGCAGATCTTGTGTCGCTTCCCAGTTTTTCAGAGGAAGCAGCCCTCACACTGCCAAGCCACAATGCTTGTCTTGAGCCTGACACCTATTCTGTCATTGGTGATAATGTGGTAACTTGAATCCAGCTTACAAATGCTTTTTTCCCATGATTCCTATTACACTTGGTCAGCAGGGCCACTCCAGGGGCATGCTGGATGGGTATCAAGTAGCTCCAAAGTTCTGAGGGTCAGAGAGGTCCATGACTGAGGTTAGCATGGGTGGGGGGAGGTTAGAGGATAGACTATGTCCTCAGGAGCCTACTGCAAAGTAGCCCCTCTCTCCACTGGTTTAATGTTTACACTGTTCTACAGTGCCTGGAGAGACCTCTCTCATTTCTCCTCTGTTCTCAGTAGTGGTAGAAGGCTCTAAGTCCTGCTAGGGGTGTCTGGTGTACCTCGAAGAATACAGCCTGTACTCAATGGGGTCACAAACATATTAGGACCCAGAGCTGTGTGGGTTTGAGTTGCCCTGGATAGCTCTTGGCGTTCTTAGTTCAGTTCTTAGTTTTCTTAGTTCCTTCTCCATCTTTCCTGAAGCTTAAGGGTTCCTGGGGGATGCAGATGCCCTAGGAATTCTGCAGATGAATTTCAGTGGTCTTTTTGGGGGAACGCACACCTAGAGATATATATTTAGTGGTTACTTCTGGCTCTGTGCTCAGGCACTCCTAGAGGGGTTGGTGGACTACATGCAATGCTGGGATCAAATCCTTTTTTTGTTTGTTGGTATTTGGGTCACACCGGCAGTGCTCAGGAATTACTTCTGGCTCTGCGCTCAGAAGTTGCTTCTGGCTGCGGGGACCATATGGGATGCTGGTGATCAAACTTGCTTCCATCCTGGGTTAGCCACATGCAAGCAAACACCCTATCATTGTGCTACTACTCCAGTCCCTCGATCAACCCTTTAAAGGCTTGTCTTACTTTCTTGGTGGGTCATATGTGACCTCTGCATTGGCTTCCATGCTATCTCTCCAGCCCCTCATTTTGTTTTGTTTTGTTTTCCCCCCTTGGGGCTAAACTCAGCATACCTGGGGGAAATGGACTCTATGTAAGAGGTGACTCCCAGCAACACTTGGAGGCTTTGTGGTACCCAGGATCAAACCTGGACTTCACAACTGCAAAATGTGCTTAGTGCATTGAACTACCTCCCCAGCCTGATAGTACATCTTAAATCTGCTGTGGGGCTCACCCATATGCAATCTCTGGCCACAGTGGTTCTCTGTACACCCTCACATTGCGGTTTCTCAAATACGGAGCTGAGTATAGATCCTGACCACCCCCCTCTCCCCAAAAATATAATATTAACATATTCATTATATTGGTGTGAGGCTGAGCTGAGATGAAGATGAGGGCAGGGGTGCCCTGGCACATACTAAGTGCTCGGGACAGGCTCATTGTTAGTGGTTTATGGGGATTATTGGGCTTGGCAGGTCATTTTGTGGTGAAATAAAAGACTTAAAAGATCATGTTGGGGCCAGAGAGATAGCATAGGTGGGTAGGGCATTTTCCTTGCATTCAATTGATCTGGTTCAATCCCCACATCCCTGAGTCCTGCCAGGAGTAATCCCTGAGTGCAGAGTCAGGAGTTAAGATCTCAAGCATGACCAGGTGCTGCCCCCCACAAAAACAAAACAAAAAATTTAATTAATTGGCTTACCTACAATAAAATGTACATATACCAAGAGCACAGGTGGGTTTTCAACAAAGCAGCTCAGTAGACACTGTAAGTATCTCTGTCATTCTAAGTCCCCAATTACCTCTTTGCAGGTGACAAACCCTCCCACCCCAGCTCCCCCAGGGGGCCACCTCTTCTATGTTTTTTTGCCACTCTACATGAGTTTTGTCCATTGTAGCAGTTCATATAAGTGAAATTGGGTGACTTTGGAGCTGAATTCCATTGCTTGAAATCACGATTTGGAGATGTTGCCATGTTTTGCATGGATCGGTACACCTTCCTTTTTATTGCTCAATAGTGATCCATGTATTATGGCTTGTTTATTCATTAACCAGGTGATGCACTTGAGTATGTTTTCAATTTGGATTTATTCCAAATGAAGTTGCTATTATTTTTATATAAAATTATATATCCCCGGGACCAGAGAAGATAGCATAGAGATAAGTGTTTGCCGTGCATGCAGAAGAACTGTGGTTCAAATCCCAGCATCCCATATGGTCCCTCCAGCCTGCCAGGAACGATTTCTGAGCATAGAGCCTGGAGTAACCCCTGAGCACTGCCGGGGTTGTGACCCAAAAAACCAAAAAAATTTATATATTCTGGAGGCCAGAGTGATATCAGAGCAGGAGTGCATTTACCATGTATGCAACTGACCCAGGTTCAATCTCTGGTATCCCATATGGTTCCCCCAAGCCTGCTGGAGTGATTTCTGATGTGCTTCCTGAGCACTGCTGGGTGTGACCCAAAAATAAAACAAACAAAAATTACATGTCCTTCTGTGGACCTTTTTTATGTTTTGTTTTTTAATTATTCTTGGACAAATGTTTACCATATTTGCAGGCGTATAAGACGACCCCCTAATTTTGCAGGTTAAAAACATAGGTTTAGGGGGCTGGCGAAGGTGGGCGCTAGAGGTAAGGTGTCTGCCTTGCAAGCGCTAGCCAAGGAAAGGACACGGTTCAATCCCCCAGCGTCCACATATGGTCCCCCCAAGCCAGGGGCAATTTCTGAGCGCTTAGCCAGGAGTAACCCCTGAGCATCAAATGGTGTGGCCCGGAAAAACCAAACAAACAAACAAACCAAACAAAAACATAGGTTTAGGCCTATATTCGCTGTATCAGACAGAACGTTCCTGTGCTGCATATGTATCACATTGAGCCATCACAACAAGCAAAGGTTCAGAGGTTCTACTGTAATAGACTTCCCTCTCTGACTCTGGCCAATCTGAGCAGGCTTTTGACAGTATAGATTTGGTCCAGAACATTGTCTAATTTGTATGTTTCAAAAAGCCTGCCTTGGATTGGCTGAGTCAGAGGCGGGTCAGAGCAGCCTTGCAGTGATTGTGCAGGATCGAGTTGGAAAATTCATTTTGTGGCAATATTCAGACAATTTTCGTTTAGCGGCATATTGAAACATTTTTCGGGATATACTCGGTGTATAAGATGACCCCCGATTTTTGGTTGACTTTTTTTTTGTTTCAAAAGTCGTCTTATGGGCCTGGAGAGATAGCATAGCAGTGTTTGCCTTGCAAGCAGCCGATCCAGGTCCAAAGGTGGTTGGTTCGAATCCCGGTGTCCCATATGGTCCCCCGTGCCTCCCAGGAGCTATTTCTGAGCAGACAGCCAGGAGTAACTGAGCTGTCTGCTGGGTGTGGCCCCCCCCAAAAAAAAAGTCATCTTATACGCCAGAAAATACGGTAGATTTGTATATTTGGATCTTATGGTATCACGTTAAACTTTATTTATTTTTAAAATGTCTAAATCATATATGTATGTTTTTTTGGTTTTTGGGTCTAAATCATATTTTAAAGTGGTTGTACCAGGACTAGAGTGTTAGCACAGCAGTAGGGCATTTGCCTTGCATGCGGTTGACCTGGGACCAACCCAGGTTCAATCCCTGGCATCCCATATGGTCCCTCAAGCCTGAAGGAGCAATTTCTGAGCACAGAACCAAGAGTAACTTCAGAGCAGCCACCAGGTGCAGCCCCAAAACAAACAAACAAAAAAAAGCGGTTGTACAGCTTTCACAGTACTGTTTTCTTGTGTCAGTCTTTTTTTTTTTTGGGGGGGGGGTCACACCCAGCAGTGCTCAGGGGTTACTTCTGGCTCTGAGCTCAGAAATTATTCCTGGCAGGCTCGGGGGACCATATGGGATGCCGGGATTTGAACCACCGTCCATCTTCCTGCAAGGCAAACGCCCTACCTCCATGCTATCTCTCCCGCCTCAAAGTGAACATTTTTCATGTGATTATTAATCCTCTAATGGTATTTTTCTCTGAGCTGTCTTCTTCCTGAATTATAAGAATTTATTATATATTTTTGATTAGAATGCTTGGCCAGGAACTATTGGCAATACTTTCTCCCTGTCTATGGCTTGCCTTTTCCTTTTCTTACTGGCATGTTATGAAGAACAGATGTTTGAATTTTTATTTGCTTTTGTACTAGGGATAGAACTCAGGGCCTCATACATCAAAGCATGCATTATACCACTGAGCTATTTCTGCAGCCAAATGCTGTATTTATTTATGTTTTGAAGTATATCAAGTTTATTAGGAAATAAAAGGAGATAAGGTGAAAGGCAAGGTAAAATATATGGTCAAGAGAGAACACAGGCTTCTCCCAAACCATTATCTCAAGTGGGAGATACAGATGGGGACACGCGGATATGGCCAGCACATGCGCCCAAAGGCTTTAATTTTGAAGTCGAATGTTTCAACTCTTTGGGATCTGGTTTGTATTTGTTTGTTTCTTGTCCAAGAAATCTCCACCTACCAGAGTTTCCAAAGGTCTCCTTCAGCTTTTTCTTCTAGAAGCTTTATAATTTCATCTTGTAGACATGAATTCTTTTTGAGATACTTTTATGTCTGATATCAGCTAATGGACTGCCACGGTTTATTGTTTTCCATGTACTTATTTAGTGTCCCAGCACGAGTTGTTGAAAATATAGTCCTTTCTCTACTATCTTTATTGATAATTATAATTGCATTGTCTAGTAGGGCCTTTTTCTGAATTCTCTGTCTTGTTTCATCAACCTATATGCTTCTCTCTGTGCCAGTACCCTACAGTCTTGATTATCATAGCTGTGCAGTAAGCCCTGAAAATAACTTTTATAAGATCTCTAACTGTTCTTCTTCAAAATGTTTGGGTATAATGGGGCCGGAGAGATAGCATGGAGGTAGGGCATTTGCCTAGTATGCAGAAGGACGGTGGTTCAAATCCCGGCATCCCATATGGTCCCCCAAGCCTGCCAGGAATAATTTCTGAGCATAGAGCCAGGAGTAACCCCTGAGTGCTGCTGGGTGTGACCCAAAAACAAAAAATAATTTGGGGGTATTATAGATCCTCTTTACATCTACATTAGAAAAAAAAAAGGGGGCCGAGAGATGGCACAGTGGTAGGGCATTTTCCTTATACGTACCCAACCCAGGACAGACTGTGGTTCAAGTCTCAGCATCTCATATGGTCCCCCTGTGCCTGCCAGGAGCAATTTTTGAGCACAGAGCCAGGAGTATTGCCCTCTGAGCGCTGCCTAGCTGTGACCACCCCCCCCCCAAAAAAAAATAGAAAAATAGGAGATCTCTCTCTACTTTTGGAGAAGCTATACTTTACTCCCGAACATGCTACTCTCTTTCTTATCCTCTCCCTTTCCTTTCTCAGAATTCTAAATAAAAACTGTTTTTTTTTTCATTTAAAAAATAAATTGGGGGGCCGGGAGAGATAGCATGGAGGTAAGGCGTTTGCCTTTCATGCAGAAGGTCATCGGTTCGAATCCCGGCGTCCCATATGGTCCCCTGTGCCTCGCCAGGAGCAATATTCTGAGCATGGAGCCAGGAGTAACCCCTGAGCACTGCCAGGTGTGACCCAAAAACCACCAAAAAAAAAAAAATTGGGATGCGTAAAGCTAGACTACACACAGTGAGATTAAGGCTTCCTTCTGGCTCTGCACTCAAGTATCACTCCTTGTGGTGCTTGGGGGAATCAGATGTGATGTCAGAAGTTGAACTGGGTCCGCCCTTTACAAGGTAACAGGTAAAACAATCTTACCTGTTGTCTTTTCTCTCTGGCCTTCTGTATAAATCGTATATCAGTTTGGGAAAATGTATAAGAAAGACTGCTATATTTTAATGGGGCTTCCTCCTCTAGGTCTATTTTTTGGGAGATTAACACTGACAGGGGTGAATACTGGTAAGAAGTTGATCTAGCAACTCTCCATATTTCTCTATTTAAGGTTATGCATTTGGGGGTAATTTTAGCTTTTGGGGGTAATTTTAGCATTTGGGAATAATTTTCAGCATACAGGTCAATATTTTAAAAATGTGTCCTGAGTATTTTATGTATTGGATGGTTTTGCTTTTATGAAACCTTTTTAGAAATTAATTGGGTTCCGAGAAAAACAGGGTTGGAGGGAAGAAAGTGTAAAAGAAATTTATTGCTTTGGGTGGTAGATTGAAAGCCAAAAACGATAAGCATCATTGTGTTTGGGGAAGGAATTCAGGCCGGCGTGTCCCTGGCTTAGCCGTAAGCCCTGAGGAATTGAGCTCCAGAGTTGGGCTCAGGGTCAAGCCTGAGTCCTAGTGGATCAAGGATGGAGTTTCTGGGGCTGAAAAGAGGAGAGACAAGGAAGGGCTGCAGGGCAGAGGGGTTCCTCTCCAGGCTGGAACCTCCTGAAAAGAGAGGATATGCTCAGAAAGAGTGGGGATCAGAAGGAGGGGAGCCAGACCCCAGTAGGGTGATTTTCATCATACAGGTCTCACATATATTTTATTTATTTATTTTATTTAGGTTTTTTCAGCCACACCTGGTGATGCTCAGGGATTACTCCTGGCTATGCGCTAAGAATAGCTCCTGCATGGGCTGGAATTAGCATGGAAGGTAGGGCGTTTGCCTTGCATGCAGTAAGGACAGTAGTTTTGAGTCTCGGCATCTCATATGGTCCCTCGAGCCTTGCCAGGGATGATTTCTGAGTGGTAGAGCCAGGAGTAAACCCCTGAGTGCTGCCGGATGTGACCCCCCAAAAAACAAACACAACAACAAAAAGAAATTGCCCTGGCTTGGGGGACCGTATAGGATGCCAGGGGGATCGAACCGAAGTCTATCCTAGGCTAGGGCAAGCAAGACAGATGCCTTACCACTTGTGTCACATATATTTTAATAAGATTCCTAAGTATTTTTATTTATTGATTGGTATTGTTCTTACTTAACAACATTTATTTAATACATTTTTGGGGGGAGGAAGACCACATTCAGCAATGCCCAGGGGTTACTCCTCCTGGTTCTGTACTCAGGAATCACTCCTCTTGCTGCTCTAGGGACCATATGGGATGCCAGAGATGAAACCTGGGTTGGTCACATGTCAAGCAATTACCTTACATGCTGTACTATCTCTCTGGCTCCCTTTTTAAAATAATGTTAAACAAACATTAATGCCCATTTTAGTGAAGGATTTGGGCAGTGTATTGTACTTTTAATTTGCATTTTACCATTGACCCTTACACATCCATCCAATACTCTAGGATGGCCCACAAGCACTGGGCTTAGAGACATGCAAATCCTCCAAACAATCACTTCCCAACTAGCACTTGGGGTCAGCAGTGAGTTGTTTTGACCTCATGACGCCCCCTCTATGAAGTGGGCCAATTCTTTCCTTCAAGGTGGTCTTGAGAACTGAGTACATGTCTGTCTGCCCCCCCACTATGTCCAGTCCTGGAAGTGCGAGGGTCACTGGTTTTGGATGACAAAACATGTGAATAGAGTTGCTCACACGATCCTCCAGTGGTCTAGAGGATTTATTTATTTGTTTGTTTGTTTATTTATTTGTTTGTTTTGGAGTCACACCTAGGGGCATTCAGATTTACTCCTGGCTCTGCTCTCAGAAATCACTCCTGGCAGGACCAGGGATATTGGGAATTGAACCTAGGTTGACTGTGTGCAAGGCAAACACCCTACCTGCTGTGCTATTGCTCCAGGCCCTGGCCAGATACTTTAGAAAGAGAACCTAATGCATCGAACCAATGTGTGCCGGGTTCAATCCCTGGCACCACTGAGGGGGCCCTGCTGGATCTGAGCATTGCAGGGTTTGAATCTACCATATTCTTGTGTCCAGTTCAGAACATCCAAATCTCTGGAAGTGGCTCCCGGTCCCTTCTGGGCATCATTTGATAGTCCTACCTCTCTACCCCACAGCCAAACACACAAAAGAAATCTTCATATCTTAGCTAAGCAGTGGCTTTGGTGACATCTGTTTCTCTGCTTCATCTTTGTTGCCATCCCCACACCATGTATGACAATCCTTGTCAGCCCAGCACTTCATGTTCTCCATTTCACTTAGCCACTGAGGTAGCCCGAGAGGTTAGATAGGGCTCATTCACGGGTGAGTGAGGGAGAAAGCTCTCAGAATCTCAGTCCCTTGCCCCAAGTCACACAGCTAGTGACTGGCAGCACTGAGGTTTGAATTCTAGTCTAGCAGAATCCAGAGCCAAACTCCCTTCATCCGTGCCTGCCATGGGCCATCAGGTGAGCCCTGGCCCAAGCTACCTCCCCCAGGGAAGCTCTGACCCTCTCTCCCATCACCTCCACCCTCGCTTTGGCACATTGTCATAGGCATCTGGTACATCACGTGTCTCAACTCTGGGTGTTCTGCCCAGTTTTGCAGTGCTCATGCTTCCAGTTCAGGCAGGGCTTCCTCCAGGTCAAGGCCTTGGGCCCTGCTGTTGGCTGCATCTCCTTGTCCCAGTGCCTGGCAGTGCTTCTTGGCCTGCAGTGTGTGTGGGGGTGGGCAGCTCCCTCTTCTCTCCCTGGCCCCTTCTTCCCTCTCCTGCTGCATCAATGCTATGAGGGAAGAAAGGAAGGCAGAAGGCACAGGCAGAAGACACTCTCCCCCATATCCAATCCTGGAAATATCAGAGACAACTGCATCGTGTCCTGCAGGCACAAGCCCCTGGTGCCCCAATGTGTGTGAGGGGTTTAGAAAGGGAACTTAACACAGCCAGCAGTGTATTTGAGAACATTCCTAGCAAGGCTGCTCCCTGGAACCCAGCACTTGAGTCCTGTTGCAGAAAAGCACAGACAGGGTGCTAAAAAGATCATCCATGTTCTCCTGTTTGGCTCTAGGCAGGACCTCATTGTTCTGAGAGCTCCCCATGTCTGGACTAACACCATGCGGTGACTGGAGCTTTCTGGAGTTCATGGTTGCAGCAAGTAGGGACAAAGCAGATCCACAGCAGAGCTCAGGCACCTGCCAGAAGAACTTTAAGAGAGAAGGAGCTAGAGGAGAGTCTGAGGAAACAGCTCAGCAGCCTGATCCTAGGCTTGGAGCAAGTGCTGTCTGCCCAGCCAGCTCATTACAGGAACTAAGTAAGGTTCAGATGGAACTGGTCTTACTCACCAAGTCCCCACATCTCATGGGGCCTGAGCAAGCCAACGGTTGTGGGGGTGGCCCATGGTAACCAGGAATCTCATGGATCTGGCCCTGGGGTGAGCACACAGTGGGCTATGGTCTGAGCCCTGTGCAGGTTCTCTTAGTCATTATTTTGAGCCCTGCGGGTCCTTGTAGTCTGGAGAGTATTGAGGGGGTGCAGAGATCCCCTGAGGTCCCATGATAAGCCAGCATGGAGGCCTTGGAGTGGGGGAGGGATGACAGGAGAGCTTAGTGCTGTACTGAGGTGGAACATGGGAGGGATTGATGCTGTCACCAGAGGTCTGTTTGGGTTGGGGACAGGGAAATTCTTGGGGATGAGAGACCATGGCAGAGCCAATCAGTTCATAGGCCACTGGAAGAGATGAACTATTTTGCCCTGAGGAGGAAGGAAAAAATGCCAACTGTGCAGCACTGAGAGTTTCATAACCACAAAGGTGGAAGAAAACAAAGAGTGTGATGGGGCTGGCAAGTCAGGGGGACTTCCTGAAGGAGGCAGCCACGATATGGAACCTCCTAGCATGATAAAGGAGCAAGGATAGGATCCTTGGCTGAGTCCCCTTCCCCAGTCCTTGCAGGGTTTTTTGTTTGTTTGTTTGTTTGTTTTTGGGGTGGTCACACCTGGTGGCACTCAGGGGTTACTCCTGGCTCTGTGCTCAGAAATTGCTCCTGGCAGGCTCGGGGGACCATATGGGATGCTGGAATTTGAACCGCTGTCCATCCTGGGTAGGTAGCGTGCAAGGCAAATGTCCTACCTCTGTGTTATCTCTCCAGCCCCAAGTCCCTGCAGTTTTGAATCAAGCATTGAAAGGCAGTGATGACACAGAGAGCAGAGCACTGGGCATTGGAGAAAGGACAGGGGTTAAGGTATTTACCTTGCATGTAAATGGCCCAGATCAAGCCCCAGTGCTACCCACATCATGATCCCTTGAGCAGAGAACCAGGTGGAGGTCTGAGCATCATGAACCCCCAAAATGAGTCAGGAGGGGCAGGAGCGATAACACAGCATTTAGGTAATTTGTCTTGCATATAGTCAACATGAATTCAATCTCAGCAGCCCTGATGGTCCCCTGAATCTGCCAAGAATGATTTTTGAGCACAGATCCAGTACCCACTGAGCACCTCCAGGTATGGCCTAAAAACAAAACCAAAAACAAACAAAAATTGCAGGGGTCCCCAGGAGCTATTTTTTTTTTTAAACTGGGAAAAGCTCAACTGGAAGCAAGATGTGGAGGTTGACTCGTTCATGAGGGCAGAAAATACTTGGACTAAGAGTCTCTGCCCCAGCGAGGTGGGCTCAGGTGAGGGCCCTTTAGATGGAGCCCCATGCCTCAGAACTGCCTCTGCCTGTTGGTCCTCCTAGGTAGAGGCAATGCATGTTCCTACATCAGGCGGTTGGTTCTGAGGCCCCAGAGCTGACAGGTTGGATGTGGGGCATCCTGGGAGCCAAATGGGCAGGGGAGTTAGCACCAAAGCCCTGTGAGCCCAGAGCAACAAGTGTGTGTGTGTTTTGCTCGTGTGTGTGTGTGTGTGTGTGTGTGTGTGTGTGTTTTGCTCATCAGGGGCATAGCATCCCGGGGGTGGGGGTACTGGCTTTCCCCCTCTTGTGAGGAGGAGTCCAGAGCCCAGAGAGGCTCGAGCTGGTCACATTGGCCAGAGGTTGGCCTTTGTGTGGTTGAACTGGGGGTGGACTGGATGGAGGCTCTGGGCCCAGAATCCCTCTGTAAGGGTCAGAGAGGTCAGCCACTACTGCTTTTCCCAATAGTCCTCTGATCTCACACTAGTTTCTCTTAAATCAGGTTGGACCTGGGAAACATGCCTTTGAGGAGCTCAGTCCCCTCTTTTCTTGATCCATTGAGCTTCTGTCCTGCTGAGAGCAGCAGAGTCACTGCCCAGGACTGTGGCCAAGGAGAGACCCAGAAGAGACCCAGCTCTGAAGGGTCTGGACACCCACTCCCCAGGTGTCTTCTCTCCCTCACTGAAGTGCCTTGGGGCAATCAGTGAGTCAGGCTTACCAGGTTTCTTTTCTGATTGTTTGTTTTGGGGCTACACCTAGCGTGCTCAGGGCTTACTTCTCACTGTGCGATCACTTCTGGTTGGACTTGGAGCCCTGAAATAGAGCCAAGTTGGCCTCCGGCAGGGCAACCCTCCTCCTTCCCGCTGTCCTATCTGTAAGGGTCCCACTAAGCTTCTTTTCCTGCAAACCTTCTGGTCCCAGGAATATACACTGGTGAGAGCTGATTTTTATTTCCTTGAAGTGTGGCATTGAAGCTAAAAGCAGGAATCAGTCAGGAGGCGGGGTACAAGCCCAGCTCTGCTGCACACCTGGGGTCACCTCATATGAACTCCTGGCAGGTCAGAGCAAAGCCCTGCACCTTGGCAGGCCATGGGCCCTCCTGCCCTCTGCGGCAGCCTCTGGGACACCTCCAGCAGGGACTGAGCCTCTGGACAGAGTGTTCTGGAAGGATTCCTCCAGCCCCCAGCACACGCAGTGGTTCCAAGGATGTGCATTTGGACTCAGCCCAGGAAAGCAGGAGAGACTCAGAGTCCCAGCTGTGAGCGGTGCCTCTGCACAGGAGGAACCTCGCCTTTGGAGAGCTCTGTCCCCTTTCTCTACCGATGGCAGCTGAGCCAACTGTGCCCGCTGCAGGAAAGGAGGGTGCATGGAGGCTTCCTCTTGCTTTCTAGCCTGTGCCTGATCAAGTAAGTGCAGGATGGGAGGAGACGGAGGCACTTCTCAGCTTGTTGAGATGCGGCATGTGTGTGCTGTGTAGGCAGCGCTGCCCACTGAGCTGCTGGCACGTGGCTGGTCTCCTGGTGCTTCCTCAGCAGCAGCCCTGTGCCAGGCGGGAAGTGCAGCTATTCTGGGAGACACAAAGCTGCAGCTGGGCCAGGCTCTCCTCCTTCTCTGGGGGCAGGGCAATGGGGACCCAACTCAGTCCTCCAGGGGTTTATGGAGCCCCAGGGGTTCAGAACAGGGTGTAAAGCTGGCTGGACCCAGAGAGGTGGAGTCCAGACAGGGAGAGCAGTGAACACTGGGCCTCATTCCCAGTCCGCTGTGGCTATGGGGGCCTAAGCTGCATTCAATAAACTCCTTTAGACACACACACACACACACACACACACACACACACACACACACACACACACGTAATTTTTTCATGGTGCCAGGAATTGAACCTAGGGCCTCACCCATTCAAGGCAATATTCCCCTCCCTGGCTCTCGTGGAGGTGATTAAAAGGGTGATTAGCAAGGAAGGAGCCTGGAGGAAGCAGGGGATGGGGGTGGAGGTTGCCCATGTGGACAGATAGTCCCAAGGGCCCCTTCTCTGGAGGGAGGGAGGAATGGAAGTAAGCACTCTACAGAACCCCTGGAGACCGGGCACAAAGAGTGACTGTAGGGACACCCTTTGAGGAAGAGCCACCCGGAACCAGGCCTAATAGCCTGGGCCAGACTCTGGGAGATTCGGGAAGTGTAAAGGATGGAGGGGTGGAGTGGAATGTGTGTATGAGTATTGCATATGGGCATAGCTTATAGCTTGTGGTGCAGGAGAACAGATAAACACATTTATATGTATGTGTGTGCTGCATTGAGTATTCATGTATTGAGTATACATATATGTATGTGTCTGTATATGTGTGTGTCTAGATGTGTGCATGTGCTCTTACCAGTGTTTTTATTCATGTATGTGTACCTGTGTGTGTATTTGTGCGTATATGTGTGTTTGCATATGCACACACTCATGTGCATACCCGGCCTGCAGGGATCAGTGGGGCCTGCAGAGTCAGTCAGAGGTCTGAGATGAAAGCACAAAGGGAGCACTCACCATGCAAACGGGCCAGGCGGAAGCCTGTTATCTGGAGCATCAAGGGCTTCACGGGCCAGGCCAATGCTCCAGGCAGGGCAAAGCTTTCCCAGTTCCCAGGCATCTGCCTGAAGTTGGCATAGACTCTGGTGCCAGGCAGTGCTCCTGACCCCTCCTGCTAAGGGTCCAGTCATTCTGGCATTACCTGGTGCCCTGGGAACTGCCAGCCTTGTCCTGTGCCACTCAGCCCCTACATCCTGGGGGTGGCTTCCTCTGAAACCATCAGACCTTCTAGAGCAGAACCAAGGCTGGGCTAGGGAGGGTGGAAGGACAGAGTCTGGGGCACCCCTGGCCCACGGGAAATCTCCACTAGCCAGCTCTCTCTGGTGGCTAAGGGTCCTCTCTGGATGCTATTCCTGCCCTCTTCTCCTAAGTCCCCACAAAACAGGCAGGGTAGGACCAGTGGAAGTCAAGTTCTCAACAAAGCAGTAGTTCTGACCCTGCTCCCTGCACAGCTCTGAATCACTCCTGAGCTGGTACAAACCTTCTTTCTTTCTCCTGGAATCTAGAGGGGTTCCGAATTGTGTCTGGTTTTGTTTTGGGGCTACACCGAGCAGTGTTATGCTCAGGGCCAACTCCTAGCTCTGTGCTCAGAGATTACTCCTAGTGGTGTTCAGGGACCCTATGCAGTGCTGGGGGCTGAACTTGAACTGTTCATATGCAAGGCAAGTGCCTTACCCTCTGTCCTATCTCTGTTGCACCCAGAATTATTATTATTATTATTATTATTATTATTATTATTATTATTATTTGGTTTTTGGGTCACACCCTGTGGTGCTCAGGCATTACTCCTGGCTCTGCGCTCAGAAATTGCTCCTGGCAGGCACGGGGGAACATATGGGATGTTGGGGTTTGAATCACCGACCATCCTGGATCGGCTGCGTGCAAGGCAGACACCCTACTGCTGTGCTATCACTCCAGCCCCTTCCTCCAGAATATGTTTGACCTTAGTCAAGTTTGCTCTAAGCTGTGTGTACCCCAAAGACAGGATATGTTCAGCTCTTATATACAGCTGCTAAACAGTAATGATACTTTGAGTCAGAGACAGGTGTTAAGACTTGATTTTTGCGTGGCAAATCCAGGTTTGATCTCAGGGAGGAGATGTGGTTCCTCAAGTACCTCCAAGTATAACCTCTGAGCATAGAGCCAGGAGTAATACCTGACCACACCCAGGTGTGACCCCAACCACCCTCTTCAATGCTTCACAGTTAGTGCACATAATCTGTGCATCGCTCCAGGAGGAGGGAGGTTGTGGCTGACCCTTGTGGTTTGGATCCCTATGCACCTGTCATCACCACTGCCCATGCCTATGTAAGGGGAGATGAGCTCAGGGGCCAGGCAGCTTCCCCAGGTCACCTTGAGGAGGGCACCCTGGGACCCCACTCTAGGCTAGCTAGCATAGTCTGGCAGTCAGAGGGTTCTAGCCTTCAGAGGTGAGTGACTTGTGGTCCTGAAATCTCTTCTTGTTTTTGTTTTTGTTTTTGTGTCATACTCAGCATTACTCAGGGTTTACTCTTGACACTGCGCTCAGAAATCACTCCTGGCAGGCTTGGGGGACCATATGAGATACTAGGGATCGAACTCGGGCCAGCAGCATTTAAGGCAAACAGCCTACTTGCTGTGCTATCACTTCAGCTCCTCCCTGGGATCTTCTTACAAGCCAGTTTCCTGGAGAACCCCCGTCCCTTGTCTGGAAGAACCTACTTTTGCTTCCCTCAAGGTCACTCCAGGTGGGACCACTTTAGTCAAAACTGCAGACAGGGGGCCGGAGAGATAGCATGGAGGTAAAGCATTTGCCTTTCATGCAGGAGGTCATCGGTTCGAATCCCGGCGTCCCATATGGTCCCCCGTGCCTGCCAGGAGCAATTTCTGAGCCTGGAGCCAGGAATAACCCCTGAGCACTGCCGGGTGTGACCCAAAAACCAAAAAAAAAAAAAAAAAAAAAAAAAAACTGCAGACAGGGTGAATGTTGGCAACTGTGGAGGAATTCCAGGGAACCCCTTGAATTTCCTCACTCAAGGTGGCCACAAGTGTCATAGGCTCTGTCTGGAGGGTGGGTGGGTGCTTCTGATCTGGTTGCCAGCTTGACATAGGCGCAGGGACAGAGGGCGCAGACCAAGGTCATAATAGCGAGAAGGGGCTGATCATATCCAGGAGTGGAGGTTGAGGAGCTGGACCATCAGCTTGGATGGGTAGGGCCCCACAGAGGCAGGGGTGGGGAAGAGCACAGCCAAAGCTGGAGGAGCTGATGTGAGAGGGGGAGACCTGGGGACTCAGGGGCATGGAGTTACCCAGAAACCCAGAAGCACCTCCACATAGAAGAGGATGCACATGTATATAGCTGACCTGGGTTCGAGCCCCGACATCCCATATGGTGCCTAGAATCTGTCAGGATAGATTCATGAGTGTAGAACCAGGAGTAACTCCTGAGCACTGCTGGGTATGCCCTCACCAAAAAAAAAAAAAAAAAAAAAGTAGAAGAAAAAAAAAAACAATTAAAGGAAAGTGGACCCCCAAAAGTCTCTGCATCTTGGGCCCAGCCAGCTCCGGACACTGAACATGCATAGCCTTGGGCAGCCCAGGGTCCAGTGTGGCCTAAGGCTGCTATGCGCTTGACTGCCTTTCCTGATCATTAATCTCTACTAAGTGTCATTACCGCTAATAAAATTAACCGACTTTATACCGGACTCCGTGGACCATCAATCACAAGGTCTATTACATCAAATTAAAAAAACAGGTGCCTGGGGTAAGGGTGTTTGCCAAGCCAGCTTGTATGGGACAGAGCTTGTGTCCCACAGCTGGCACTCAGGTCATCATCAGGGTAAGTTAGTCCAACCCTGAGCCTTGGTACTGGATTTCAGGTAGGGCTGTCCCCGGCCAGAGGAACACACTCCAAGAAGACCCAAGATTGCCTTTCACCAAATTCTCTCCCTTTTTCTCTGTACAATCAATTCTTCCGGCGGTGCTCAGGGGTTACTCCTGGCTGTCTGCTCAGAAATAGCTCCTGGCAGGCACGGGGGACCATATGGGACACCGGGATTCGAACCAACCACCTTTGGTCCTGGATCGGCTGCTTGCAAGGCAAACGCCGCTGTGCTATCTCTCCGGGCCCCCAATCAATTCTTCTTTGCACCAGCTTCCTTTACCTTCTGAATTACAGCCCAGTTACCCAAAGAAAGTGAAAGAAAGCGCTGGTGAGTTGCAGTAACTCACTTTCCCAACTCCCAGAGAAAGGCCTAATTGGCCACTATGGGTCATGTGACTCTCATTAGTCCAATCAACAGGCCAGAGCAGCAAGGGTAGGTGGTTGCAAAAGACTGATGGGGGTAGTCCGGTAGCCATGTCAGTGCAAGAGACAGCCTAGGATATGTTGGCAGTAGTAATTAAAGGTCTTAGAAACAAACTTTCAAAAAGCCAGTAAGGCATTTGCATTGCACACTGCTAACCCAGATCTGATCCTGGGCATCCCTCATGGTTCCCCCAAAAAGCCTCTAGAAGTAATTCCTGAGTGCAGAGCCAGGTGTATATAGCTGGGTGTGGCCCCAAATAAAAAGTGATGGGTAGCATAGGCAATACTATAAAGATAATAAAATGTACACACTATGTAAAATAAAACATGCAAAGTATAATTAATTTATAACTTAGCAGCTATGACATGATCATAGTTGATCATGTGTCTTTATTGCCATTTGGGCCTTATCTTGAAAGATATGCATCCCTGTTTGTCAGATTTCTCACTTTCCCCTTTGTTTTCTCATCTGTGCTCTCCTCAACTGTGATAAAGGAGGCCCCAAGTTTCTGAGACATGGGAGCCATGTCAGCTCTGAGATACTGGTACAGGGAGGAGGGCATCTGGGGGTCAGACTGGCGGCTCCCCTTCTCTCCCACCAGCCTGGAAGCGGTTAGGGTGGGGCGCCACAGCTGGAGTTGACCTGGGATTCCATGTAGGACTTGCCAGGGCTCAGGCTGGAAGGGTTTAGGGCCAGGATGCTGGGAGGTGTTTTGGGTGCAGAGTCGGTAGACTGGAAATTTCCCCATTTTCCACCAGATTAATGATTAACGGGTCCCTGCTCTCACCCTGTCTGGGAGGGGAGCCCAGGGCCAGACTGGGCTCTAGGATCTGATAGCATCTGTCTCTCTGCTCAGACCTTTACGGAGATAAGCTGGAACCCAGAGGCGCTTTCTGGGCCCCGGCCAGCATGGGCAACAGGCGGTGTGGCCTCCGGCCCAGCTGTCCTCACGGGCAGGTGGATACAAACTGGAGTGCTTGGTGGAGCATGACCTCTGCCCTCTTGGCGCGCCTTACTGCGGTCTGCAAGTACCTACCCAAACCACTGCCTCGAGATTTACACCTCAACCCTTTCACGTGGTGTCTTCCAAAACAGGGCTGCTTCTTTCAGCTGGGGCACTGCCCAACCCAGGACACAGACCCTTCCAACATAGGTAGCTCATCGGTGGCTTCAGGGTAGCTGCAGCTCAGTTCTAACTCTGGTACACCCAGGCTGCCAATCACCAATCTGTTTATGTTCCTGAGACCTTGGAATTCGCCCACATGAGAGAGGAAAGCCTCCTACAAGGGGAAAGAACTTGGAGACAGGGGCCCGAGAGATAGCACAGCAGTAGGGCATTTGTCTTGCATGCTGCCGACCCGAGAGGATTCCAGTTCAATTCCCTGCATCCCATATGGTTCCCTGAGCCTGCCAGGAGCAATTTCTGAGTGCATGGCCTGAAGTAACCCCTAAGCACCGCTGGGTGTGATCCAAAAAATAATCAATTAATAAATAAATGAAGGTTTTTAAAAAGTGAAAAAAAAATAAAAAAGGACTTGGAGACACAGCAACTGGCAGGAAGGGGCCAGCAGGATGCAGGCACTGTGTCTGGTGCATTTTAGGTGTTCCTCTGCAAAGCACCAAAGGTGAATTCGCTCTTTCTATCTGTCAAATGAGGAAATGAAGCCTCTTATCATAGCTGGGAAGAGGCAGACAGGCTTCAAAGTGGGCAGCTAGACTCTAGCCCCCATGGAATATGATCAGAGCAGAGCAAATGGTCTGGAATGGATGCAATGTATGCAGATGGAAATTCGTCCTCCTCACCTTCATCACAGCCCCTACTCCTTACTCTCCCTTCCATCTGTCCATCCCAGTGTCCCCACTTCTCTCTGTGCCAGGCACTAGTAGCCCGTGATGGGCTTGCTCTTGGCATCGTGGAATAAGTTAGGTGTGAGGCTGTTTGAGTAGCAGCAGTGCCATGGGAGGCAGAGATGGATATAGGACCAGCCAGTATCTCAGTGCCTCCGTATCTCTTCCTCCTCTCCCCTAATGGTAAATATAATATACAGGTTTTTAGGCCCCAGGTCCAACCAAATGGATCCAGATGGCTAGATGTGGGGTGTGAGAATATGTATTTGGGGAGATTGGTCCATATCGGTTGTATTCAGAGAGGGGCCACACCTGGTGAGTGCTCTGGGATTACTCCTGGCAGTGCTTTGGGACCACTCCTGGATCTGTGCTCAAGGATCACTCTAGGCAAGGCTCAGGGGACCAAAAGGGATTTAAAATCGGGGTTGCCTTGTGCCAGAGAAGAGTCTTAACTACACCTGGAGGGGCAAACAAGCTTGCTCAGGAGAGGTGGGAGGAGGGTTGGGAGGATGGTTGGTGGGGGGTGGTCCAGGGAAGAGGGTTCTGGAGTAGAGGGTCATAGGAAGGAGGGTCCTGCACTCTCTCCAGCCTCTAGAAGCTGCATTTTAATAGGACTCCAGGTGAATTTTGCTTTTGTTTTTGGGCCACACTCGTGATGCTCAAGGGGTTACTCTTAGTGATACTTGGAGGACCATATGGGGTCCTACTCGCTATGCTATCTCTCTGACCCCAACCCAGATGAATTTTAAAGGACAGATGTGCAGGGCTGGGGAGGGGACTGCAATTTGCTCTCCAGAAAGCTTGTGTCTGGACCCAGTCAGGCCCTTGATCAGCTACTCAGCTGCTCTCGGGAAAATGGCGACCTGCCTATGGGCTGCTGGAGCCTTTGCAGAACAATAGGAAACCTGCGGAGCCTCTTCACCCTTCTGCCTCCTGTCCCCCAGACTCTGCCCCTGGGTCCAGCCTTATTATCATTTCCCAGGCTCACTCCTGCCCCTCTCCTACCCTCAGCTTGACCGGAAGGGAGGTGCTGACACCCTTCCCAGGCCCAGGCACCACGGCATCATTGGCGCAGAGTGGGGCCCACCTGAGACAGTGTGACCTGCTGAAGCTGTCCCGCCGCCAGAAGCAGTTGTGCCGCCGGGAGCCGGGCCTGGCCGAGACACTTCAGGATGCTGCCCACCTCGGCCTGCTGGAGTGCCAGTTCCAATTCCGGCATGAGCGCTGGAACTGCAGCCTGGAGGGGCGAACTGGCTTGCTCAAGAGAGGTGGGAAGAGGGTTGGGAGGATGGTCCTGGGGCGGAAGGTTCTGGGGAGGATGGTTAGGAAGGAGTACCTGGAAGAAGGGGGCGGGGGCAGCCAGGAGGACAGAGCCCAGGATGAGGGAAGGAGGGAACTGGGGGAAGCTGCCTCTCAACTCTCTCAGTCCCTGTGTCCTAGCCAGGAAATGAGAGGAAGAAGAAGGTTCTGGCTTGTTCCTAGAGCAGTCAGATGAGATGGGAGATGGCCACTGTCCCCTTCTTCAGCTTCTTCTACCTGCATGTGCTCTTGTACCTGCTCACAATGCACACATACATACACAGACATACGTGAGCATGTACCTGTACACACATAGATATACCCATGTGAACACACATCAGAGGGACAGAAGATACTCAGCAGTTAACCAACTGATATGACACTGGCTGAACTTCTGTTTTCATTGGTCATGGCCCCAAAGCCTTTGTTTCTTCCCCTTCATTCCAACCTTTCCTCCATCTCCCCATGCTTCCATGTCTCTATCCCTTCATCCCAACATCCCTCCGTTCTTCCATCCCTCCATCTCTTTATCCTTCCATCCCTCCATCCTTCTATCTCTCTATCCTTCTGTCCCTCCATCCTTCCATCCCTCTTGGTCTCATCCCTTAGCATGACCCTTCTGCAAATACACAAAAAAACAGTCCCTCGGGGCCGGAGAGATAGCATGGAGGTAAGGCATTTGCCTTTCATGCAGAAGGTCATTGGTTCAAATCCTGGCATCCTCCCACATAGTCCCTCGAGCCTGCCAGGAACGATTTCTGAGCATAGAGCCAGGAGTAACCCCTGAGCGCTGCCAGGTGTGACCCAAAAACAAAAAACAAAAAAAGAAAAGAAAAGAAAAGAAAAGAAAAGAAAAACAGTCCCTCATGGTCTTGAATTTAAGGGAACAAGTGACTAGGAGGCTGCCCTGGGTTCAGTTCTCAGGGTCCTGCACCCTTGCCTTGCTCAGGCTAGGCCCCTCACCCCAATTCTAACACAGGTTTCAAGGAGACGGCCTTCCTGTATGCGGTGTCCTCAGCTGCACTCACGCACACACTGGCCCGGGCCTGCAGTGCCGGCCGTCTGGAGCGCTGCACCTGTGATGACTCCCCGGGAATGCAGAGCCGGCAGGCCTGGCAGTGGGGTGTGTGCGGAGACAACCTTAAGTACAGCACAAAGTTCTTGAGCCACTTCCTGGGGCCCAAGCGTGGAAGCAAAGACTTGCGGGCACGGGCAGATGCCCACAACACCCACGTGGGCATCAAGGTGCGTGGACCCC
Source organism: Suncus etruscus (assembly GCF_024139225.1). Classification (NCBI taxonomy): domain Eukaryota; kingdom Metazoa; phylum Chordata; class Mammalia; order Eulipotyphla; family Soricidae; genus Suncus; species Suncus etruscus. Next base: position 192,753,150 of record NC_064848.1, on the reverse strand, counting down.
ACCAGCCCTCACCTTACCCCACTGCCCCTCACACACAGCCTGCCCTACCCTGTCCACCAGTACCCCTGGACACGCCACCAGTACCCCTGGACACTTTGTGCTCAGGATTGGTTTCAGGTTCTGGGTGAGGACTTCCTCAGTGAGTGGGCAGCATTGGGGGGGGGTGTCTAGGAAGGGTCTTCCCAGAGGTCTTAGAAACTGATCTGGCCTGAAAACTCAGCTCTGGTGCAGTCCCCACCCATACCTGTAGTTGGGCAGACAGGAGATTCCAAAGATAGGAACATACTTTGTGGAGATCACACAGTAGCAGATGGTAGAGTGCATCCCCATGTCTCAACTGAGAGCTTTTTCCAAGTTGGTGTGCATCAGGGGTGTCTAGCCAGGGATGCTGGATGGGTCCATCATGCTGTTTTGGGGCTCCTCGGCTATAGTGGCACCCAGGAGGGGTTTGAGTCCCACCTGGCCTCAGGCACTCCCCATTCCTTTCCCTGCGACTTTGGCTGTGATTGGGGAGACTGAGTGATGGTACCCATCCTGCCCCCCCCCCCACAGGCCGTGAAGAGTGGCCTCAGGACCACATGCAAGTGCCATGGCGTGTCGGGCTCCTGCGCGGTGCGAACCTGCTGGAAGCAACTGTCCCTGTTCCGTGAGACAGGACAGGCACTGAAGCTGCGCTACGAGGCGGCTGTCAAGGTGTCCAGTGCCACCAATGAGGCCCTGGGCCACCTGGAGCTGTGGGCCCCGGCCAGGTCCGGCAGCCCCTCGAAGGGCCCGGCACCCCGGCCAGGAGACCTGGTGTACATGGAGGACTCACCCAGCTTCTGCCGGCCCAGCAAGTACTCGCCAGGGACAGCAGGCCGGGCCTGCTCACGGGAGGCCAGCTGCAGCAGCCTGTGCTGTGGCCGTGGCTATGATACCCAGAGCCGCCTGGTGGCCTTCTCCTGCCACTGCCAGGTACAATGGTGCTGCTACGTGGAGTGCCAGCAGTGTGCGCAGGAGGAGCTGGTATATACCTGCAAGCACTAGGCCGCTGCCCAGTGGCTGGCTAAGCATTGCCAGCATCCGCCTTGGTTCGCTACCTGGAGACTCCCCCACAGCTGTTTCTTTGAGCAGGTGCCCCCAGTGATCCTTCTCTGCCTGACTCTCAGTCCTACCCTCCCGTAACACTCAGCGAGGAGGTTCGGCTGCACCCCAGAATCCAGGATCTCCACCCTAATCAAGGATTCTGGGGCAGAGGGAGACCAGGAAGGGTTTGGAAGTCAACAGAGACACTCTAAAGTCCTGATGATTGTGGAGTTGTTGGAGGCTCAGTCTCTGGGGCAGGAGAGCAGAAGGTTGAGACTGCCTTCTCTTAGCCCAATGGGCTAGTCTGGCTCCTGGGCCTTGCTGGACCTGTGGGGAGCCACTGGATCACAGGGGTGCACCCCTTGCTGCACAAGAGATAGAAAGGAGATGGTATAATGGAACAAAAAGTTCCCTGGGCTCCATCCATTCACTAATGGCTCAGCAGCCCCATGTTCTTGCTTTGGGTTTTCAAACTACCTGTGGGGCAGCCTCTGTGTCTGGAACACTGAGATAGCCAATGCCCCTCCAGCTCTGTTATACCCCGTGGAGGCAAGACATCAGGCAGAGCTAGGGCTCAGGTGGGGACTCAAGACCACGTAGGGACACAGTGATCTCTGCTTCCCCTGGCCCATGGAACTTTTAATCCCAGGGCAGAAGAAAGGGAGAGTTTCCAGGCCAGGGACTCAGTAAGTCTACTTTCTGGGTAGGACTTGTGCCTGTTCCTTGCAGACCCCACCAGCACTGAGTCAAAACTTCCCTTGTGTCCCAAGGCTGAGTCTCTGGAAGGCTGAGTAGGTCTGGATGATTCCCAGGGCTGGGGACATTCTTCCTGAGCTGCTGTCCAAAACCCCTTCACTTCTTACCCTCACCCTGGATCCCCACTGTGAACAGAAGTGACTTTCAAATCCTCAGATCCCATGCTGGTGTGACCCCGCATGCATACACCCACACACATGCAAACGGACATGCTCCATTGAGTGCCATGGACCCCCTCCTGCCTGCTTCTTTCCTCTGCCATTTTAGGTAGCTCCTTCACCCAGAGTAGCACCTGTAGCCAGCATGGAAGAGGAGGCAATGGCTCCTTCCCATGCCTTTCACCACTGTGTGTCTACCCACCTGACCTTTCTGCCAACTTCCTTTCTCCCTGAGCCCAGAGTGACTGACCCTCCATCCAACACTCAGAGATTTCCATGCTGGCCACACCAGGAAAAACCCTGGACTCATGGCATGAGAAAGCAGCTGGGCCCCATGGGACTGACCGCCTGGAGAGGCCTGAGGATATCTGGGCAGCAGGGCCAGAGGTCTGACTGGCAGAATGAGGAATCAGATCCGCCAGCACCTCTGCAGGCTCCCAGTGCCCTTGCTGGAGGAGGGAGAAAGGGCAGATGCCGGAGATGGAGGTTGCGGGCAGGGGCGGGGCAGGCTCTTAAGGGTCCACTGCTTCCTTCATTCTGCTCATTCCCTTTCCCTTCCGTTTGCTCCCAAAGGTCACCTCAGCTGACTCTGCAGGGGCCCTGCAGGCCAGCAACATGCCCCCCCAGCTCTCCTGTCACACTTTCAGGGGGCACCACAGGGTATTTTCTGTCTACCTCACTTATCTAGTTGTTAGGGCAAAGGAGAATAATTTATATAGCTAAGATATATGAGAGAATATTTATGATATTTATATGTTTCTATGTCCTTCCCTCTACCCTGGCAGCACCCGGGGGTTCTATCCAGCCAGGAGCTATCTATGGGGGCAGATGGAGCCGGGAGCAGTCTCCTCAGATTGTCCTCCAGATTGGGGAGTGACTGGCCCCTCCAGAGGCAAGTGCTGAGTCTTGCTAGTTCCCGGAGCCCCACCTCTGTTGGGCAGAGCCCCTCCTCCGAATGACTGCCAGGATGAAGCCCCCTTCCTTACCTTCACAAAGCACTTTTGAGCTTCAGAAACACTTTGCCCCTTGTTCTCACTGGATGTTGGGTGTGCTGGGACCTGGAAGGGGTAGTGGGAAGGTGCGGCAATAGAGGTTCCCTCACTGTAAGTTTTGCAGATGTGACTCAGAACTGGAGGGACTGTGCTCACAGGCATACAGAGGCTGAAGGCATACCATTCCTGGGTTTCCAAAAAGGCCAGGACCCAGCTGCTGGGCATCCTCAGCTTGGACACACACTTCCTGGACCCAGGCATGACCACCTTACTGGCTGAGTGTGACCCTGGCCCACTGGATCTGCACAGCATGTTGGCATTTCTGCAGGTGGACTTGCGCACCCTGGGCCACTGAGGGTTCTGGGGAAGACACCCAGGGTCACCCCCATTGGCTCCTCCCTTCTGCCACCTGCACCCTGTCAGGCCTTATTTGCTCTTGTATATGTTTTTCTTTTCAAATGAATTATTTTCCACTGGAGTTCTGGCTTCTCTTGCAAAATTTCTGGCTTTTATAAACAGCCATCTTCCCTCCTGGCTACAGCCAGCTAGAGAGAAGGGGGAGCTTTCTCAGATTATAGGAGGGGTGTCCCCAGTGTACTGAGAACCCCCCCAGACATACACATTAACAGATGTACCCCCATAGCATCTGTACAAACCCTCAAGTTTGTCATTTTCCAGAGTTTCCTTCCTCCACAATCCTGAATTTCACACACTTTTTTGTAATGGTGCTTTGTGTTTAGGACACCTCCTGCAGTGCTCAGGGCCATTCCTGCCAGTGCTCAAGGGACTGTGCAGTGCCAGGAATTGAATCTGGGGCTCCCACATGTACAGCATGCCTTCCAGACTTCTGACCTATCTCCGGTGCCTCTTAAAATAAAGCATGGTGCCAGTGGGCCCAGAGTGATAGTACAATGGGTAGAGCATTTGCCTTGCATGTGGCTGACCCAGGTTCAACCCCTGGCAATTCCATTTGGTCCCCAGAGCCTTCCAGGAGTAATTTCTACTTGCAGAACCAGGAGTAACCTCTGAGTGCTGCTGGGTGTGGCACCAAAATAAAACACACACACACACACACACACACACACACACACACATACACACACACAACCCACATGGTGCCAGAGAGATAACACAGTAGGTAAGGTACCTGCTTAGTATGCAGTTGATCCAAATTCAATGTCTGGCATCATTTAAGGTCCCCAAAACCTGTCAGGAATAATTACTGAGCGCAAAGCAGGAGTAATGTCTGAGAATAGCTAGGCATGGACCAGAAGTGAAAATAAAAAAGATATACTGTGCATCCATCAAGTATCCATTCAATTAAACTTCAACAATTGTTTGAGGAAAGCTTCCTAAATGCCAGCAACCAAGTCCCTGCCTTATGGGGCTGATGTACTGGTGGGTGGGGGCTTGGTGGGAAGAGATGACCAGCTAATAAACCTCTATCTAATGTACCGGTTTGGCCTCTGTTCATTGCACTAACGCAGCCTCTGACACGAACCTTCCACCTTATGGGGAAGTAATGAAGATGGCATGAAGCTGAGGCTCTGGGAAACCACAGCCTGAAGTGGGGTGAGGCCTGGAACACATATCTGTTGGCCTGCAAGGTGGGCTCTCTACTCCTCCTGATGAGGGACACATTCTGGGGAAATCAAGGCTGACCCCTAGTTCTTCCTCTGGCCATGCTGCTTTTGGAAGTCTTATGTTCCCATTCTGCTCCAGCCTCTGGGACAGAGGGAGGGAGAAGGTCACTTTCTGATTTTGTTTTTTGTTTGTTTGTTTGCCTTTGGTACCACACCTGAAGATGCTCAAGAATTCAGGGGTCACTCCTGGCTCTGCACTCAGGAATCACTCCTGGCAGTGGTCAGTGCTCATAGGGGAGGTTGGGGATCAATCTGAGTTGGCTTCGTGCAATGGAAATGCATTCCCCGTTGTACTATCCAACCCTGGGGGCCTGTTCTGTTCATAAGGCAGACACACAGCCCCATAGCCCCCTGAGATCCATGAGGGTTCCAAGGAGGTACCAGAGGAGTGTCCACATTCACTCCAGCGTTCTAGGAGGAAACCAGCCAATTCAGGGTAGGACAAAGCCAGACGCAATGGGTCACTGCAGGTCCCTCATTGTCTTTCTCTTTCCAGCCCCATCAGGCAGGCTCCCTTCCTCCCCTTTCTTTGCAGATAGGGAAAATGAGGCCAAAGTGGTGAGTGACTCTCTGGAGGCCTCTAGGTCTTAGGTCTCTGTCCCAAAGCTCTCTGTCCTTTCATTCTTACTTTAGCCTCCCCTCACTGTACCCTGTCCTGATCCTGCTACTGACCAAGCACAGATTCCCAAACCGGATCCTGAGTTGCTGAGAGCAGTCACACTCCTGGAGGTGCCTCTTGAGATGCCCCCTTGATGCCACTTTGCTCGGGACAGCTCCTCCCATAAAAGCACTGGGCCTCATTTTTCTACCTGTTCATCAGTCCATTCACTGATCTAAATATTCATCTATTCATTTATCGATTCATGTGCTCATTCATTTGTGAGAATATTCCAGGCACCGAGTTAAGCTTTGGCAACCAGATTTGTTTTATTTTAGTGCAATACCTGGCAGTGCTAAGATCCTAACCCCCCAGTGCAAAGCTTGGGGTCACTTGTAGGGGCATTCAGAAGATCATGCAGTGCCACAGAGGGGACCAGGGCTGTGCACACATAGCCTGTTCATTAGCCCTCTCAGCCACCCTCTGGGCCCAGCTTCCATCGTAGAGGCTTAGCAGTACCCCAGCACGCTGATCCCTATCAGCCCCACTCTGAGCCTTGAGGGCTTCCCAACTCTATGCCCAGGACTGAGATGTCCCCCAAGTTATGAATGAAGCATCTGGGATGGGTCTGAGGTCATTTTCTCTGAGCCATGGACTCCTTAGGGCATGTTGGGGTGAGCCCAGATACCTGGTTTCCAGCAGGCAGGAAGAAAATCACCTCTAGGCAACAAATATAGCCTGCCCAGTCCTGCTCTGAAGTAAAGGCCAAAGACTAGAGGGAAGATTTGAAGGGATATGTGTGTGTGGAGCATTGTGGAGGGAGCATGGTGAATGCCCCCCAATTCTCTTTCACTGACTGCTCATCTCCCGTCCTTTGCCTGACTCCACAAATACAAGTTTACCAATGGGCGGCACTAGGCAGGTGCAGGGATCCAGACACCCAAGCCTAGGCTTAGCCTTGGGGAAGTTGCAATTACAGTGACCCAAGGGCTGGATCCAATCAGGAGGGGCAAGTGAGGGGTAGCGATCCATACTGGATGGTGCTCAGAGGGTTATGCTGTGCAGAAGCCTGAACCCAGGATTGCATCCAGCCCTTTGTGCCTCTCCCTGCTGTCACCCCAGGCCCTTTGTGTCCCAGTTTATATGAGAAGAAACAAATTCAGAGAGCTTCCTTGTCTTACCTATGCTGAGGTTCAATCCTGGGCATTCCATATGGGCCCCCAAGCACCACCAGGAATAATTCCTGAGTGTAGAGTCAAGAGTAACCCCTGAGCACTGCTAGGTATTTCCCAGACCCTGTCCCCCACAAAAAATGAATAGAAATACTGAAGAATACAAGTAAATAGCCGCTGGAGAGGATAGGAGGGCCTCAGTGGGGGAACACACACTTCATAGTTGTGTTGCATGGCCCAGGGTCTCACCTGGCCCTATGGGAAGAAAGGCCTGACCGGAAGTGCAGAGCCAGGCCTGGACAAAGTCCTGGACACAGCTAAGCTGGCCTGGGGAATTGGTTGGATATGATTCAATGTGGCTACTGACACCTTCCTCCCTCTCGCTTGGGCCTCCCTCTGCTAACTCCCCCTCCTCCCCTCACTTTCTCCCTCCTCCCTGCATACCTGCCTCTGGGGTGTCTCTCCTCCGTCCCCAGGGGCTGTGAGGCCCACATTCCTCCCTGCCTCTCTCAGGCCCATCAGCGTGTTGATGCTGGAGTTGTTCCGCAGAGCCAAGCCCAGACCTCCTGGTGCGGGCCCCCACAGAGAAGAGTGGGCAACTGAGAGCTGGAGCCTGTGGGAGCCCATAGACAAGCTGACCCAGTGCCCGAATTCCTGCCCCCATGTGCAAACAAGTCTGGGATGGCCAAGGGGAGCCCCCTTTTCTGGGTGCCCGAACCCAGCCTTGGACTGGGGTGACAAGTCCTAATCTCAGCTGCCTTCCCTAAGCTGCTTCCCAAAGCCCCCTCCCATAGCCCACCCCGGATCACCTGACTCCAATGCATTTTAATTCCGAGCTGATTTCTGCTTGTTGGCAACTTGTCATTCCTGAAATTGCTTTCTCTGCCCAGAGGCGGGAGATGTCAGAGCCATGCAGGTGTTACCAGGCTCTGCCCCCACCCCACATCCCCCCCAAGTTCAGGAAGGATTAAGGGGTGTGGGGGTGCACATTAGAACCTCAAGCTCTGCTTCTCAAATTTCCCTGGAGAGCTGGGGGCTGCCGAGAACTGCCTGGATCTTCCTCTCCTGCCCCAAGACAGAGGCCCAGAGCTGAGCCCATGGAGCAGTGGCGGCTGCCCACGGCTGTCAGTGATGAACCTTCCTGGTCACCACACCTGACAGAATCTTGAGATAATACTGCCAGGGGGTGTCTTTCCTGTTTCACAGGTGAGAGCACTGAGGCCCAGAGATCTGAGGTCACATTGCAAAAGGGGTGGCGGAGCTCCTGTGCCTGAGTCCCAGTTGGGATTGGGGGGGGTCTAGAAAAAGATGCCCCCCACATCCTTCTTGCTGAATTTGAATACTGTGGGTGAAACTGCTCCCTAACTTGCTTATTGCCCTCGGTGATTATTTGCTGCTGCTGACATTTTTTTGTTATTTTTGGCTTGTTTTGGGCCACAACCAACTCTATACTCAAGCATCACTCCTAACTGTACTCAGGGATCATTCCTGGCAGGGGTCTCAAACTCGAGGCCCTCGGGCCGTTTGCAGCCCTCCGTACGACATTTTGTGGCCCTGCCCTAGAGGAATCTTTTTTTGTTTTGTTTTGTTTTAGTTGTTTAGGTCACACCCCCCAATGTTCAAGGTTTACTACTGACTTTGCACTTAAGGATCACCCCGACTTTCCCTCCTGCAGCCCCCAGGTAAATTGAGTTTGAGACCCCTGTGTATGTGTTCAGAGAACCCTAAGGGTGCCAGGGATTGAATCAAGTTGGTCACATACAAGGCAAGCGTCCTCCCCGCTGTGTTATCTCTCAGGCCTTCACGTTGACAGTTTTTTCCCCTTGGCCTGCACCCTAATGATTAGCGCTGTCCCTGAGTGTTGGCATCCTTCCTTTCATTGGATGATGAGTGAAATGATGAAGGAATGGAAGGATTTGTGCCTGATTCTCTGTCCTGCTGATCTGCCCCTGTTCCCACCCATGGCGAGCATGCTGCCAGAAGAGCTTCCTGTTTCAGCGGACGCCACTTCTCTGACATGTTGGCTGCTCACAAACCATGCCCCCTGCCCTTCTCTCTTCTCCCTTTTTGTCCCTTCACTCCCTCTTGCCTCTGGTGTCTTGGCAATTTCAGCCACTAGACCGAAACTCTGCAGGGACCAGGACCTGGTGTCTCCGGAAGGGAGCTGCCCTCTGATGCCAACCACCACAGGAAGTGAGCATACCCAGTTAGATCAGTGCAGCCCACTGGGGCCCTGGGAAGGAGCATCAGAAGCTACACATTATCCTGTACCTCCTGCTCCCCCAGGATGAACTTCTTTTCTGGAGAGGAAGGACCACATTTGACAGTGGTTAGGGTGACTTCTGGCTTTGCACTCAGGAATTATTCCTGGGGGTGGTGGAACCTAGGGGACCATATAGGATTTCTGGGATCAAACCTAGGTTGACTTATTGGAAGGCAAATGCTCTACCTGCTATACTATCTTTCAAGCTCCACGATAAACTTCTAGCTCTTCAAAATATCATTCATGGCTGTGTGTCCCTGAGCCTTGGCCTAGGCCAGAGCTAGAAATATGTCCATGGCTAGTAGGGAATCCACACTGGACCTCATCTGGCTTGCTGCAATTATTATGTTGGCACCAAGTGTTTTAATAAAAAGGCTTTTCCAAGAATGTATGTATAGTACAGCAAGTAGGGAGCTTGTCTTGCACATGATGGACCCAGATTTGATCCCCAGAACTCCATAAAGTCCCCTGAGCCCTGCCAGGAGTGATCTCTGAGTACAGAGCCAGAAGTAAGCTCTGTGACTCTGTGCACAGTTGGGTATGGACCCAAAGCAAAAACAAAGAAGCAAAAAATCAGAAAAAAGGCCTTTCCAGTTCTCTCTTCCTTTTACTGCAGGCTCAAGTCAACCCCAGCTGGTAGGGGGACAAACAGAGAAGAGGAGCAGAAGAGATAAGACAAAGGGTTAAGGTACCAGCGTTGCAGACGGCCAACTCAGGTCCTAGTCCCTGAGCTCTGCTGAGTTTGTCCCAACTCCCTCCTCCCCAGGCAACTAAGTAAAATCAAATGTCCATACATCTCAGATCTAGTGAGGCCCTTTTTCACGTCACAGATAAGAAACGGCAGCAGGGGTCGGAGCAGTGGTGCAGACCAGTAAGGTACCTGCCTAGGCGCTAGCCTAGGACAGACCACTGTTCGATCCCCCATATGGTCCCCAAAGCCAGGAATGATTTCTGAGTGCATAGCCAGGAGTAACCCCTGAGCATCACCAGGTGTGGCCCAAAAAAGAAATGGCAGCAGTAGCATCTGGAACTATCACAGGGTCAGAACCAGGTAGGCACCAGTTCTGAAGTATGGGGGACTTCACAGCCTCCTCACTCTGCACTTTGTGATTATTCACTGAGGGCTACGATGCCTGTTCCAATGGTAGAAAAAGAAAATGAAAATCAGGAAATGAAATCAGGATCCATGATCCAGGAGAGTCCCAAGGAAGTGGTGGTTACAGGTCTGAGAATAAAATGGGGAAGAGGTTTGCTTGCCCAGCATGTGGGCAGCCCCAGGATCTCTCCCCAGCACCATGAAACAAAAATCAAAACTATTCCGCAATCCAGTGAAAGTCTATGAGGAGTCCCAGGAGCAGAAGAGAGTTCCTGTTCTTTGCTCAGCCTCATCAGATGGCCAGCAAAGCCAGTGGTAGAGCTGAGATCTCCAGAGAGATACACAGATGACAGATAGACCCCATGCAAACAGTTCTACTACATGCCTGCACCATGCAGTATCCAGGCATGAAGAAGTGTTTCCACTCCTTAGGGATCTGCTCCCCACACTCTTTGGGCTGAAGAGACATGTCCCCCGCAGATGCATTCAGGGACTGGGAAATAGGGCAGGAGAACTGGGAGCCTGTTCACTGTGCCCTTTGTTCTGGCTTTGGAACTGTTTTATGCACTAATAGTAAAAAGGAAAAGAGTCAAAATGGACAAAAAAATAAAGTGATATCATAAGGTGATTGGAAGGATTGGGGTACCCATGTTCAGTGTCTGTTACATTCATATCTTCTTTTTGTTTTGTTTTGGGGAGGTGCTCAGGGTTTGCTCATGGTTCTGCATTTAGGAGTCATACCCAGCAGTGCTCAAGGGTTACTCCTGGCTCTGCATTCATAAATTACTCCTAGTGGATTTTGGGAGACCATCTGGAATGCTAGAGATTGAACCTGGATCAGCTGCATGCAAGGCAAACAACCTGCCTGCAGTGCTATTGCTCTGGCCTCTTTTTATTTTTTTTTTGGGGGGGGGGGGTCATACCTAGTAGTGCCCAGGGCTTATTCATGGTTATGTGCTCGGGGATCACTCCTGGAGGAACTCAGAGAACTATATATGGTCTAGGGCAGTGGTCGGCAACCTTTTTTTTTTCAACTGAGCCAAATCTCGCCAAAACCACGATTGAAATTTATTTTGAGGGCCATAAAGGGCGCGCACTGACAGAGGATAGGAGCAGAGTCCTGACTCCTGGAGCGGCCACACGGCACACAGAAGAGTCATATTAAAAGTGTAAAGAGCCACATGTGGCTCGAGAGCCGCAGGTTGCCGACCACTGGTCTAGGGAGTGAAGCCCATTCAGCTTCACACAAGGCAAGAGCCTCATCTGCTATACTGTCACTGTGGCCCAACAAAGGTGTCTTTCTTTCTTTGGTTTCTGGGCTGCACTCAGTGGTGTTAGGAATCACTCCTGGCTCAGAGCCAGGGATCCCTCTAGGCTAGGGGATACTTGGGAGCCCCTGGATAGAAAGAGAAACCTTATGAAAAGACACACATTAGCCCTTTGAGCTCGTTCTTTGGCCCCAGAACTATTGTTATCCCCAAACATGGTTGCTGCCATCAGTAGAGACAAGGTGCAGGGATTAGGCTGTGAGGTTGTGAGGCCATCCTTGGTGGCAGGCCTCTCATCACCACTGTTACAATCACAGGTGACCCAGCTCTTGCCTGGGTACAGAAGGCAGAGAGAAGGACTCAGCTCAGCAAGTCCCATTCACAGGAAGTCTAAATTTCTTAGAATCAAGACCCCTTAAATGCAGGACTCAACCAACCAGTCTCAGCTATATCTTGTAGGAACAACAACCCAGTTTGTGACACAGACCAAGTCTCTCTATGAACATAAGGGACAGGTGCTCCAGGCTGCACACAGCACATGGTCCTACGACCAAGTGAGAACCCTGAAAAACACTCAATAGGGATCAAGTTTCATGGGTACCCTGCCCAGTGCCAGGCAGGAAGCTGTGTGCCTTGATAGGTTCCTGGAAAAACCCTAAGGAAAGACATCTGATCACAGCTGATACATCTGGGCAAGAAGTAATTGCCTACAGCCTCTTTCTGGCCACCAAACTTTTATGTATTTTTGTTTGTTTGAGGGACTTTTTTGTTGTTGTTTTTTGTTTTTGGGTCACTCTTGGTGTTCAAGGCTTCCTCCTGTTTCTGAGCTCAGGAATCCCTTATGGTGGTACTCAGGGGATCCTATGGGGTGCCTGGGAATTGAACCTTCATTGATTGCATACAAGACAAAGTCCTACTAGCTGTGCTGTCTCTTCAGACCCAGGCTACCAAATACTCACTTGCCCATCAGGGGTTCTGGGTTTCTTCTCCAGCACCACAACAAAAACCCACCAGTTTCTAAATAAAGACCCAGACAGTTGGTGACATTAAGAACCATTCTGCAGAGCTGGAGCAATAATAGAGCAATAATAATAATAGGGTATTTACCTTGCATGCCGCCTACCTTGGTTCAATTTCAGACATCCTAAAGACTCCCCAAGCCTGCCAGGACTTATTTATGAGCGCAGAGCTAGGAATAAGCCCTGAATATGCCAGGTGTGTCCTCAAAACAAGAACAAACAAAAAGAATTATTTGCATTCAGCCCTTCATCTTTCAGCCTGTCGGTTCAGGGTATTGAAGGTGACCAGAATCTATCTTAGTGGTGGCTCATGGGACCATCTTGTGGACAGTTCACCTTCCCCATGAGACACATCTCACCACACATTCATCCTAGGGGGACACCAAAGACACACCAAAGATCCTGCTAAGGGAGCCCCAGAGGCCCTGGTAGATGCAGGCAATATTTAGGGATGTTTCAGGCTTCCCAGATGGGCCCTCCTGGGAATCCCTGGCTCTGTCCTCAGTGCTGTAAGGAAATCAGGACATAGAAAGAAGCCTGGAAGACCTGTTACCATGTTAAGTGGGGACAAGATCATCTTCCACCCCCCCCCCCCAGAAGATCTCAGAGACATCTTCAAGCCCTTGCACAGAATTCCTCATAGGAAAAGAAGCATTTCCTGTGACCCACACAACCCTCAGCACAGCCCTTATCAGGGTCTTATTGACCACAATGACAGGGACCACATAATTATGACTTTAATATCTGGAAGTATGAGGGGACAGGGGCTCTGCAGACCTGGAGGGGTTCCCTCAGATCAGCTGCTCACCCCAGGAAGTGCCCTCTCCTCTCACCCAGCCAGGGAAGACCCCTGAGCCCCCTGGCTGGCCAGCTCAGGGCAGCTGCTGTCTTTGTCCACAGCTTTGCCAAGGCTGGAGCAGGTAGGTCTGACCGACCGACTCTACTTCAGAGTCCGTGGCTCCATCGACTGATCCAGGGGTTTTTATGGCCTTTCTTTGGGAATAGTCTCCTTGGGTCAGGGACTTTGGATGACCTTTGACCTTTTGAGAGCAAGGACAGACTTGACTTGCTGTCCTGATAGTCTGTCTTTCCAGGAGGGGGCCTCTCTATCCCTAATTCCTGCCTCCTCTATAAAATTTGAGTTTGAGGAGCTAACGCAACACCCGAGCATGAAAACTCACTTGTGCATTGTGCTTCAGAGTCAGCTTAGCCTCTGTCAGGACGACTCCCTTTGCTGTTATGGTATCACTCTGCTGCCTCCCCTGGACCTCCAGAAACCCCTTTCATATCACTGGGTCCTGCCTGAGTGTCCTGCCAGGCCCTGTCTCCTTTCAGCTTTGCATCTCTCTGGCCCCCTCCCGCCTATCTTCCCCACCACCACCACCACCACCACCTCCCACTGCCCTTGGCAGCCTAATAATGCTGCTGTCACTTCAGATTAGAGCCTATTACGTTCCTTCATCTCAGCTTAAAATTTTTGTGGTTTCCCAGCTCTGCCTAAAGTGCTCAGTGAGGGGTGGGGCTGCCCAGCTGGAGGAAGCAGGAGAAGAATGCAGCCCTGAGCTCGCAGGTGAGCTTTCCTGGACTCCTGCCCACTTATAGAGGGTAGGTGAGGGGAAGGAGGGAACCCTTCTGAGACCTGCTCCTCAGACAGGATAGCAGGATTCAGCCATCTCAGCCTCAGGGCCCCAGGGTTGTCTCAACACTGTGTCCCCAACAAGTGAGACTTGGGAGACTTGGTATGGGCCCAGGTAATGGGTTCTGCAGTTGGGAAACTCCTAGAAAACCCAGGATCCTGAGGGGCCCAGCTATGGGAGAGGGAGTCCAGCCCTTAGATCTCAGCCTCCGGGGGGGCTTTCTCTTTCTCCCACCATAGCCCTTCTCAGACCTCGCCCCAAGCTTCTTCCTTTAGTTCCTTTAGTCCTCAACCCTGGGAGTAGGGGCCCTGCAGGAACTCCAGGGAAGGCTCTCAGGAAGAGATTAAAGTGGGTGCATGGGAGGGGTGGGAGTGCAAGGAGAGGCTGGAGTCAGGACTTTGTAGGGTACTCTGTGGACTTGCCTTACTCCCAAAACTTCTGAACCAAGGAAGAAACTGAGGCATGGGGCTCCTACCACTAGGAAGCTGGGAAGGATGTGAAATGAGAGAGAGAGAATGGGAAGTTCCCTTATAGCTGAGGCTCTTGAGGCTCTGGGAATAGGACTGTGAAGGTCAGAATTAGCCCAATATGGCTGCAGCTACTCTGGCAGTCATGGCACCTTCCCAACTGCCGTGTCAGTCCCCCATGTCAGGCACCTGACAGGGCATAACTTAGGCCCTTGGACAGAGGAGGAAACTGAGGCTCTGAGGCATGAAGCCAAGTCACTGGGGCAAAGCTGAGCCTGAACTCAAAGGAGAAGGGTGTCTCAGGGTCCTGAGGAGCCCAGTGGAGGTATAAATCTCCCCCAGGTGAAGTCAGCCTTCTCCCCCAGAGCTAAGGGGCTTGCAGCAGGGATGGGGCCTCTTCTCTGGGCCCCTCAACCCTTCAGTGTTCTGCAGCTCCTTCTGGAGGGTGTTGGTTGGCCTGTAAAATATGCCACAGAGAGGAGCTGGGGAGATAGGATGGTGCTTGCCTCTTGATAGACCCAGGTTCAATCCCTGGCACTCCATATTTGCACCTCCAGGAATAAGAACAGAGCTTCTGGGCCCGGAGAGATAGCACAGCGGCATTTGCCTTGCAAGCAGCTGATCCAGGACCAAAGGTGGTTGGTTCAAATCCCAGTGTCCCATATGGTCCCCCGTGCCTGCCAGGAGCTATTTCTGAGCAGACAGCCAGGAGTAAACCCTGAGCATTGCTGGGTGTGGCCCAAAAACCAAAAACCAAAAACCAAAAAAAAAAAAAAAAAAAAAAAAAAAAGAACAAAGTTCTGAGAGGAGTCTCAAAACAAAACCAAGAGAAAGAAATAAAATGCCAGGTAGAAAGACAACCCACTCTCCCGGGTCCCCTACCTTGGGTCCCACAGTCTCTGCTACCCACATCAGGCTCTCACTCTGCTCCCTAGATAGCCCACAGGGGTGCTGAAACACATTTTTTTGTTTTTTGTTTTGGGATCACACCTGGCAGAGCTCAGGGTTACTCCTGGCTGTCTGCTCAGAAATTGCCCCTAGCAGGCATGGGGGACCATATGGGATGCCAGGATTCAAACCACCATCCTTCTGCATACAAGGCAAATGCCCTGCCCCACCTCCATGCTATCTCTCTGGCCCCCAGCAGAGACACTTTTTAAGAAGGCTTCAGTGACCCCAGGACACCCTTGGCTCCAAATGACTCTGTTTCAAGTTTTTTGTGGGGGTATTTGGGGCCACACCTGGCAGTGCTCAGGGCTTAACTCCTGACTGGGCTCGAAGGAACATATGAGATGCCGAGGATTGAACCCTGGTCTTCCATGTGTGAAGCAAGCACCCTCCCCACTGCCCTATCCCTTCAGTCCCTGTGTGACTTTTGAAAATAAATTTCTCCAGGATTTAATATCATCAGTGAATGTTTGCTTGGTATACCTATTTTATGGTCATGTAAAAATTCTTCATGTGAAAAGAACTGGCAAGTGGGAAGAGGTCCCAGAGCCCCAGTGGTGAAGTCTCTGGGGGATTTTTCTGGGGTGTCAGGCCTGTATCCTGTTCTGGGCAGGGCATTAAAAGCTGCGGAAGTAGGCCCGGAGAGATAGCACAGCGGCGTTTGCCTTGCAAGCAGCTGATCCAGGACCAAAGGTGGTTGGTTCGAATCCCAGTGTCCCATATGATCCCTCGTGCCTGCCAGGAGTATCCCCTGAGCAACACCAGGTGTGGCCCTAAAACAAACAAACAAACAAACAAAAGCTGCGGAAGTAACAGGGAAAAGTGCTGGTTTGTGTCTTGTCAGGGGAGAGCTCAGCTGGGCCCACAGGGGCTCCCTCTGGAACCAGCCCATGGACACCCTGCTTCTAGGGTTTCTGGATCACCTATGTTCCCGAAGACCAGCCCAGCTGGACCAGAAGGGATGATGGTTGTAATCTTAGGTCAGACCTCAGACCTCAGCGCTCAGCTGCCCCATCCTACTGTGTCTTGATTTTCTGAGTATCTAAAGGTGCTGATCTGCCCCACTTTGTCCTCTGCTGACACAAAAGCAGCCCTCTGCCTTGGGGGCCATCCATGCCTGGACCCTCAGAGGTGCCACCCTCAAATGGCTAGTCAGGGAGCCCGGCCCAGATGGCTCTGAGGGTTAAGCCCAGCATTAGGTACAGAGGATTGAAGCTAGGGATTCAATTCAAACCCCAGCCTGCAGGGAGTTAGTACTCTGAGCCCTGGCTTTGGGGCCTGGTCAGGCGCCTGTAACTCCCATCGAAGCAGGTTCTGCCTTGAAGGTCACTGGGTGAAGTGCAGGAATCGGGTCAGACAGGTGCCAGGAAACCTACCAATTGGATAATTAGGCATGTCCGACCCCTCATCCCTGTAGGGGCAGACACGGACCTCCACTGCCTTCTCCACAGCTGGACGGAAGCACAGGGCGCCAAGGGGGTCCCCTGGTGGAATGCGCCGGCCCCGTGGTGGGCTCTGGGACTGAAGGCCCGGCTGACAGATCTAAGGCTGCCGCCTACCACTAGGTCCCCGTGGGGCGGCCAGCGACCTCCCTCCTGTGGAATGAGGAGCCCCACTCCTCCCTACCTGGCGTTTAATCTTTAATGCAGCCCAGCTGCCCTCAGGCAGGACCCATCAACCCACCCGCTCTGATAAAAGCGATAATTAGCTCTTTTTCAACTTTTCACTTCTTCCCCCACTGGGCTCTGATGTGTGAGCGTTGGGAGAATTCCAGCTAATGGACCTGCCCTCAGCCAATTCCCGGGCCCTTGCCGGCTGGCCGGAATGTGCGGGGTCATTAGCCAGGCCTCCCGGGCAGGGGCCAGTGGTGGGGACTTGCACGCCTGCCCAATCTGGGGGTGTCTCAGTCGCCCGCCCGGGGAGCGAGCCCAGTCCATGCACAGCAGGCCTGCCCAGACCCGCTGGGGCCCACCCTCAGAGGAAGCCCCTTCTCTCCATGGAGCAGAGCCCCCGGAAAGTGGCCATAGGCTCTCGGGGGGCCAGGCTGAAAGGACGACGCAAGGCCATCTGTCCTCAGGCATCCTCCTGTATCCAGGCTGGGAGACCAGCCTAGGTTCAGCCATGGGTCAGTGTGGAAGACCGCCCCATCGGGGATCTGTAATAACTAACTTGCTCAAGGCTCCTCTTCCTTCCCAAGTGCTTCCAGAGAGCTCAGGACAGAGCCTGACGGGCTGGGAGCCACCACTGTGTAGCAAGGGGGCGGGTCTGGCTAAGTTCCTCTTCCTTGGACCAACCCCACCAGCACCCAAACATACACAGGTCAGATGCCCAAGTCTCTGGCTCCCATCATTAAGGCTGCAGTGCCCAGGGGTCCGATGGCCCAGAGCTCCCAAGGTCTACAGCTGTGTTTTCAGGGGCAAAGCAAGTCACTGATACCTATCAGAGGTCAGAGGTCATGGCCAGGACTACCATCCATGGTGCTATGGCAGCCCAGAACTACATTGGCCAGAAGAGCCCATGAAGGGTCCCCATGATCTGGTGTGCCAAGTATGAGCACCTTCCCTTTGTGTCCTTGTGTGTAAAGAACTGTCCAATGGGCCCCTATGGGTTGCTTTTCTGGTACAGACCCAAGTCTGCTGCTTTGTTCCTGGGCACAGAGAGGTAATGCTATGGAGACCTCTGGACTGCTTTTCTCATGCCCAAACCAGGCCTAAATTCTCACCAGGAACCTTCAGAAGAGGATGTGAGAAGGGGCCTGTGGGTGAGCCCAGAATCCTTCCTGCCCAGTCAGGGCCTCCTCAATGAATGTCTCTTTTTCTAGAAGGAACCATAGCAGGTAGGACAAAGGGATTCCTGAAGGAAGCAGCACAAATGCCATACCATCAGAGTAGAACATTGGGTTCAGCATCATCAAATTCAAAATCCTACCCACCTGCCAAAAGGTGAATGTTTGTCCCCACTTTTCAGCTTTGGTTACCACTGGGATATTGCTGAGATATCCCAAGTAAAAGGCAGAGAATTCATCACCTCTTTCTACTTCCCTCAACTCCTCTAGCTAATAAATTAGTGGCTTGATGCAGAAAGAAAAAGTAGACAAAAGAAACCTGGGTCATATTGATTCCATAGATATCAAAGAAACCTTAGTATTGGTAGCATAGAGAGCAAAGAGGTCCTAGGAATGCTGAGGAAAATCATTGAAGAGAAAGCAGTCTGGGCACTTACTCTTCAAGAGAGCCTGAAAATATCTGCTGAGTTGCCAGCTGTAAATATCGCATACCATTTTGTCCAGCTCCAGGAAATGTCCAGGAAAGAAGATTCAGAAGGGAGTATAGTGATTGCTGAGGACACAGAAGAAAGGGGGGGGGGGGATTATTGCTAACAGGTGTGGGTTAGTGGGGTGATGATGAAATTGCTCTGGGATTAGCCATGAAGTCACATACTTATATACTAAAAACTACTGGATCATAAGCTTAGTTATTTTCTTATTTTTGGCTTTGACTTTGGAGCTATTCCAAGGTGCTTGGGGGCCATGGGATGCCAGGGATTGAAACCCAGGCCTCCTACATAAAAAGGATGTGCTCTGGCCACTAGAGTGCTTGTTCTCTCTCTCTCTCTCTCTCTCTCTCTCTCTCTCTCTTTCTCTCTCTCTCTCTCTCTTTCTCTCTCTCTCTCTCTCTCCCTCCCTCCCCCCCCACTACCTTCAGAGGGTGCATTAGAAACAGGGTATGGCTCAGCAGTAAATCATGTGCCATTCAGGTAGGAGATCCTGGGCTTGATATTTGGTACAACTGAAAACAAACAAACAAACAAAAGGGTGAACTATATTGTATATGAATTCTATACTAGGTCTGTAATCGGTCATTATCATTACTAGCTCATTTCACAGTGGCCCTCCCCAGAGGTAGTGGAGTGGTTGACAGCACAGAGGTTAGGGCATATGCCAAGCACCTCACCATTGATCTGTGGGTTCAATTCCTGGCATTACCTGGTCCCCTAAGCATGATAGAGTGTGGTCATTGGAGGCATCCAGCACTGCAAGAGTTGAGCAACATGGCATCCTCAGGCCAGTTGACTGAAAGTCACCAGTGGAGACCCCAGAACATCCTGAGTGCTGCTTGGGAGCTTCTCCACTCCCCAAAAAAAGAGCTCTGGGGTGGATAGGTGAGTACTGCCTCAAAAGCAACTCCCTGAGTGGGCAGGGGGTAGGTGAACTGTTGAGTTGTCTGTTGTTTTTCCCTGTGCTCCAAACCAAGCCCAGTTCTGTCTCTAAGTGGTTTATGAAGAAAAGGGGGAGCCTGTGGATGATACTTGTGCAAAACTGCAAAACTGGTGGGAAAGGAATGGGATGTCAATGCTAAGGGCACAATGGACTAAACAGGCATGGGCCTCATACACATGGGAGACTCAGTCATTCAATGGCACCTAGGATATATATATATATATATATATACACACACACACACACACACACACACACACCTGGGGTAAGAGAGAGGGAGAAAGAGAGAGAGAATAGGCTGTGGCAGGAAGTTTTTACTTGGCCAAGTTTTAACAACAAACAAGGCAGTTTGTGGCCAAGCAATCTAGAGGAAAACAAACAGAGCAAGGCACTGAGAGGGACAAGGATGGGGTTACCAGGAAGCTAAAGGGAAAAACACAAAATGCTCTGGTCTGTCCTGCAGTACCCAACAGACAGGATGAATAGCCAACTCCCTGCATCTTCCTAACACAGAGAACTTGTGTTTGATTAGATATCCCACCTTCTCAGGGAAGGGATTGCCATTCTAGCCATTCAGGAATAAATCCTAGAAGAATGGATGGATGATGGATGGATGGATGGATGGATGGATGGATAAATGGATGGGTGGATGAATAGATGGATAGATGGATGAATGGATGAATGAAAGGGTGGATGGATGGATAGATAGATGGATGTATGACTAAATGGATGCTAGATGGGTGGATGAATTGATGATGAACAAGTAGAAGGATGGATGATGGTTGAATGAATAATATCTGTATATTATTTTATAATATATGTTTACAGGTAAATGTCATCATACCTTTGCCCCAGTACTTGTTTTTCTAGTTTCCCCTCTATACTTCATCAAAAAGATAAAAGAAGCATAGGAATCCTAAACTTGAAATCTGTCTAAACCTTCCAATGATCCTCTTCTGGAGGCTAACAGTCAATGGGGCCTATCCCAGCCAGAAACTCAAAAGGATCAAAGTGCCCAGGACTGCATGGAACTCAGCCTCGGTCTCGGAGATAAAGCAATTCTGTCTCTGCTGTCACCTCCCAACTAAGGGAGGAACTTCCCACCCCATGATCCTAGAGCCAGGCTTCCCCTTGTCACAAAGCTTCCATTTTTTCCGAAGTCAAGCTCTTCGTACTATGACACAATTCAGACCTGAGAGCCCATTTATGACTCTGGAGAAAGAAATCCTGGCCCCCTCTAGCCTCAATGCATGACCTTGATCCTTTCAGTAAGCACTGTCAGCTAAGACATCCCTCCCACCATGCAAGCAGAGAAGGCAGCTCTGCTGCCTGAGTTGGCCCAGCCAGGTACCACGAAGACAGCTAAGCCCATGATGGGTTGTTTCACCCTAAAGCCCCTGGCCTGGGGGAGGGGGGCTCCTGTGTGCCTGTGAGCCCAGCCCTGCAGGTCAGGGTCAGTGTGAAGGAAAACCCCACCCAGCAGTGAACAAGTGCTAGGCCATCTTTCCACAGCATCTGGGAGGAATGGGCAGGGCCGGATGTGGGCCGCTGACCTTCTCCCTTCCTCCTGGGGAGGAAGCTCCTCCTGTAGCCACCTTTGTGCTGACCACTGGGCGGTCCCAAATGTGCAGCCTGTCTGTCGCTCTCTTCCTGAGTTCGAGGTTCCCCAGCAGGCCCAGCCCAGCCCCCACTCTCCAGAAAGCCAAGCCTGGGAAGGAGCTGGGTGGGGTGGGAGCCCAGTGTCTGGGTGGGTGGGGTGAGAGGCAAGGAGCAGAGGCCAAGCTTGGGCCATCACCAACCTCTCATGGAGCCTGGCTCCCTCCTCCCCATCCCTATAAGAAAGTAACTCGGGTCAGAAAGAACTTCCCTGAAAAAACAGAGTCTGTTATTTGGGTCTGTCAAAAGCCTGTGCTGAGCCCAGTAGGTGGGTAAAAAACGAGCAGGAAAGCTGGTCAATAAATTCTATGTAAGGGGCCGGAGAGATAGCATGGAGGTAAGGCGTTTGCCTTTCATGCAGAAGGTCATTGGTTCGAATCCCTGCATCCCATATGGTCCCCCGTGCTTGCCAGGAGCAATTCCTGAGCATGGAGCCAGGAGTAACCTCTGAGCACTGCTGAGTGAGACCCAAAAACCACACACACACAAAAAATTCTATGTAAGACTGGGATATATGGCTTAGTAAAGAGCACATGCCTTAGCATGTATGAGGTCAATGTTTGATTCCAGGCATTGAAGTCAGTCAAAAATATTTGGGGGGGGGAGGAGGGTTGTGGGTCACACCCAGAAGTGAGCAGGGCTCACTTACTCCTGGCTCAGAGATCACTCCTGCCCATGTTCTGGGCACCCTATAGATAGTGCCAGAGTTGGCCATGTGCAAGATTATGTGTCTTAACCACTGCCCCATCTCTCAAGCCCAAATACATTTTTTGTTTATTTGGTTTGAAGTCATATCCGGCAATGCTCAGGAGTCATTCCTACTGCTGTACTCAGGAATCACTCCTGGAAGAGCCAAAGGGACCATATAGGATGTTGTGGACTCAATACAATTTATTTAATAAAATTCTCCAGTATTCTGTAGCCTGTTTTCTTTATAATCATTAACTTATTAAACCCTCCTAGGAGTGGCTGGAGTGATAACACAGTGGTAGGGCATTTGCCTTGCATACTGCTGACCTGGACGAACTTGGGGTTAATTTCTGGTATCCTATATGGTCCCCCAAGCCCGCCAGGAGCGATGTCTGAACACAGAGCCAGGAGAAACCCTGGAGCGCTACTGTGTGTCGCCCAAAAAGCAAAATAAATAAATAAATAAATAAATAAATAAATAAATAAATAAATAAATAAATAAAATAAACTCCCCACAAGGATGGTACCAATATCATAGCAATTTCATAGATGTAGAGTCAGAGGCACAAGGAAGTGATAGAACTTGGCTGAAAATGCCTGTCACATACATAACAAAGCTGAGTGTCAATTGAGGCTGTGGAGCCTATGTTCAGCTAAAAGGCACAGAGTGAGAGAGGCACTGAGTGAGCAGCTCATGGGCCCCGACCTGTCCAGAACCCACAGTCAGGCACATCAGCCTGGGACTGGCCAAAGCTGCCTATGCGTGGGAGTGTGGGGCGCACAGGGTGATGGAATCCATACCTTGCAGGTGCTGTGGGGAGTGGGAAAACACAGAGAGGGAGTCCAGCACTCTCCAGCGCTGTGCCAGCTACTTTCAAACATGGGCTTTCATGGATCCTCAGCAGAATCTCTGTAAGGATCTTCTTTGGTCCTTATCCAAGAGCCAGCCCAGCTCTCTCATAGCAAAGTCAGGCAGCCTTCCACCACCCCAGGCTCTCCCAGGCACCCTTGGCCAGTGGATTCTGAGAATTCAAGCAACCTGCCAAAGACAACAGGGGCTGCCTGAGGCAGCATTTGAACACAGGCCTTTCTGAGGTCTCTGTGAGCAGTTGCCCATACCATGGGTTCTTCTTAAACCTGCAGGCTGCAAGCCAGGGCTCAGCTTGTGAGGAAGAAGAGAGGCGAGTGCTGCTGGCTGCAGGGGAAGAGAAGGCAGAGTGGGGAGTCCCTAGTGCTTCCGGCGAGAGAGCCCATTTGGCAGGGCTCTGGGGGAGGATCAGTATCCAGCCCATCATCTGGCAGAGCTTTGGCGATCCCTACCGGACTCAGTTTTCCAGGCTAAGTAGAAACAAAAATGGGGAAACAAGACCCTTGGGATTGCTCTCTGATTGCACAGAACTTCCTACAAATAGAGCAAATAAAAAACCCTCAGCAACTTTCTTAGGGCTTCAGGCCCTTGAACCTTAGCTTCAGCTAAAGGAGACAGTTTAGGCCCTGCTCCTTGGGTGAACTGCGGGGCAGTCCAGTCTGGGTGACCAAAAAACACCCTGGTCCCCCAACCCTAACCCCATGGGAATGTGCTGGATTCCAGGAGCTGAGACACTGCAGAATCCCCTCCAAGAAGCCCAATGTTCAGGCAGGTCTATGGGCCACTATTTGAAGGTTCGTGATGGATGAGCCCCTACTCTGCTGCCAGGCCCGCCGGTCCCCCTCAGTGCACCCTGCACTCTGTGAGGTCTGGCTTGTGTAGGGAGGCCTGTCTGTCGGGACATGCTAGCCCCCAGGCCAACCCGCCTGCCTGAGATCCCTGTGTCAGCCCCATGCCTCCGGGTCCAGAGCGCTTCCCTTTCAAAGCTGCAAAGCTGAGATTGCCATTAATGTCCCTTGCTTGTCTCCCTGAGGCACTGAAAGGAGAGTGAGGGCTTGGCGGAGGGGCCCTGCTGCTGAGGGTCCTGGCCTGGAGGAGGTGGGGGCTGTGAAGACCCCCTCTCTGTTCTCTGTGGAGGCCAGCTGTGAGGTGCGGCAGAGAGGGGTTCCTGACCAACTCTCACAGAAGAGAATACTTCAGTCTCATGCCCTTTAGGACAGAGCACCTCCCTCCTGTGTCTGGTCCCCTTCTGGAAACCTCATTTGCTTCTGGCACAGCCAGTGCTGATCCCTGGGACAAAAAGCCCTATGGAGGGCTATTAAGACTGCAGGACAGGGGACCCCATTTGTGCTTTAGCAAATGCTCCCCTGGGTGGATGAGTGTTGTCTTAATATAAATTGATGAGTCCTATCATTCCTCCCCCTGCAGGATGGAAGGTGCTCTGGGTGCAGGGTAGTTCCTGAGCTCTGCTTTCCCAGAGCCCACTGTACCTCCAGACTTCCTGAAGCAAGGGTGTGTGTGTGTGTGTGTGTGTGTGTGTGTGTGTGTGTGTGTGTGTGTGTGTGTGTGTGTCATAAGTCATGTCCTTGATCCAAAAGGTGGAGTTCTGGGCTAGAGTTGGGACCAACTCAAGTCTATCAGGGTTTTGCACTCCGTGGAATATTCTGCAGTCTTAAGGAAAGATAAAATTGGAGTCAGAGCAATAGTGTAGTGGCAGAGCACTTACCTTGTATGTGGCCAACTCAGGTTTGATCCCTGGCAGCCCAGATGGTCCTCCGAGCACTACCAGGAATGATCCATGAGTGGCAGGTAAAGGTTAAGCCCTTATCACCTCTGGGTATGGCCCTAAACCAAAAGAAACAAAACAAAACAAAAAAGATGGAATTATGCAAGTTGGATGGAACCAAAGAGTATCAAGTAAGTCTAAGGGTAGGGCTAGAGAGATAGTGCAGTGTGTAACGCTTCTGCAGGGCACGAGCCTTGCATTTAGCCTGTCCAAGTATAATCCCTGATACCCCAACACTACCTGGAGTGATCCCTGAGTGCAGAAGCCCAAGCACAGCTGGGTGTAACTTAAAACCCAAACCAAACAAACCCACCCCCTACCTTCACAAAAAAAGCGGTAATGAAAAACATCAAATGTTTTCTCTCATCTGTAGCATCTACAGAAACAAAACAAGGGCATGGAAAGTATCAGCTAATGGCAAACCTTTGGCTTTGGGTTATTTTTTTTTTTTTTTTGATTTTTGGGCCACACCCGGTGACGCTCAGGGGTTACTCCTGGCTATGCGCTCAGAAGTCGCTCCTGGCTTGGGGAACCATATGGGACGCTGGGGGATCGAACCACGGGTCCGTCCAAGGCTAGCGCAGGCAAGGGAGGCACCTTACATCTAGCGCCACCACCCGGCCCCATGGCTTTGGGTTATAAACTGAGAATGCCAAGCTGGACAGGGATAACACTGGTGTATTGAAGGTAATAGGGGCAATTGGCCAAGGGTCTTGGAAACTTCTGCTGTCTAGGGTGTCATAAAAATACATCAAAACTGGGGCCGGAGAGATAGCACAGCCATAGAGCATTTGCCTTGCAAGCAGTTGATCCAGGAGGGATGGTGGTTCGAATCCTGACATCCCATATGGTCCCCTGAGCCTGCCAGGAGTGATATCTGAGCACAGAGCCAGGAGTAACCCCTGAGTGCCACCAGGTGTGACCCAAAAACCAAAACCAAAACCAAAAAACAAAAAAAAACCATCAACTGTATGAGTCAACACTACTGTAAGTAAGGGACCCAAACTATAATAGTAATTGGGGAAGGGGGCATTGGATAGCCAGCAGGGCTCAGGGACAAATCACCTGTTGACTCCAGTATGATACAGAGTGGGTACAACTGAACACCTGTAACAAGTAAACAAGATCACAGACATCCACTGACAGATCCAAAGAGCCTGATTTGGAAATTCAGACTCAGACTTCCTGTGAACCTTACTACCAGCCCTACCCTGACAGAAATTCGGGACCCTACAAAAGGAGGCAGAAATGACCAAAGAAGTGTTGCTTATAAAGAGGGAAGAATGGGAGATATCCTTGAAGAGTTCTTCCACTGCTGGACCCTCTTAGCTCCCAGCACTGGTACAATGCCTGCCTAGATCCTAACCTCAGAATGGGTATTTGAGGGTCCATCACTTTCCCTCACAGTGAAGATTTTTCAGGAGGAGGAAAATGGGGAAGCAAGATCGTTTTTAAGGAAATTTATTTAGAAAGATGAGGGGAGAATCTCTTGCTTGAGAGAACTCTCAAGAAGTAAGATATGTATTCTAGGGAGACAGGCAAGCCCCGAATGACTTTCAGAAGGAGTTTTTCGACAGTTTTTCCAAGTGAATTTTCCTGGAGTTCTGCAGACATAAATGCTAACCTGGGTATTGCCACAGGACTTGCACAGTTGATGCGCATCTCATAATCTCAGATTCTTCTGCAGTTTTTCCATTTTTGAGGGGTCCACTCTTGTCTGAGTAGGCCCCAGGTTTTCAGCATCTGGTGGCATCTCAGTTTCTCTGATTCTAAGAGCTCCAGATTTACATGCTAAAGGGCTGTGTTCTCCATGCCTTTGGGCAACATCAGAGCTGGGAAATCTCTGCTTAAGGTTTTACTATTACTATTTCCCTAAAGTACATTTGGGGGGTTGGTGGAGAGACCCTACTTATCTGCTTACAACAGAAGATTCCCTGAAGGGGTGATCTAAGCATCCCTCAGAGTCCTGAGTCTTTAGGTTTCAATTACTGACCTCATGCTGTGAGCCAGACCCTGCAATGCCCAGACTGGGGGACAGACCCTAGTGCAGGTCCCCACTTGCCCCCCTGTGTGAGGTCTGCAGGAAGAGATCAATCCTGAGTGCAGAGACTGACCTCAGCCCCCACCTCCCACATCAGGTAACCCCAACCATCACTACTTTCATGGAACCACAACTTCCTGCCCCCACGGGGCGTACTCACCCCCTTGAGCACCTCCTCCACTGTCTTCCTCTGGCCTCTCTCCCTCCAAGCACAGACTGCTCCAGGGAACCCCACAGGCTGGTGGAAGAAGTTTCTCTGCCTGTCCAGGGCTAAGTAGAGGTCCCTGTGCCTCAGGGCCCTGGGAGCCACTTAGCAAGAGGATGAGCAGACCTTTGCCCCTATTGCTGGGGGTCCAGTTCCCCCATGACCTGGGGCCACATCAGTCAGTGATAAGAGAGACTTTCCAGCCCCTTTTATCCTGTTTACAACACACAGCCTCCAGAACAGAACCTGCCCCCACCTGGCTCCTGGCTGTTGAGGTTGATGGGGTGAGGGATAGTGGCTTCCTGGGGACCCCTCTCCACCTGGGGCCATCCCCTCTCCCAGTTGTTTCCTAGAAGGAGCCCTACAGGCTTGTTTTTCTTTGCATTCAGGGATGTCATTCTCCTTGCCTGTTTTGCTTTAAACCGAGGGACTTGAGAACTTCTCCTGCAATCCAAGACAGTGAAATTGTTTCTCTGACTTTGGGGGGGGGTGATGGATAGCTGATGGGTAGTTGTCTCCAGACCCCCCCCCCCAATGAATTGAGATTAAGTTTCTCTGGCTTTGCTGGAGGCGGGGATGGGGAGTGGGAAAGCTATTGGGGAAGTTGGTCACAGTCCCCAGCAGAATCTTCAGGTGTCTTGCTCACCTGTAATCCAAGCCCATGTCAGATGGAAAAGACAGTACAAGACATTCATAGTTCCCTCTCTGGCTGTGAGTTCTGTAGCCTCGGACATATTATTTTTCCAAAGCTCAGCTGCTTGTCGGGAAATACCAAGATGGAGACACCTGGAGACACCTGGTCTCTCCTCTACCCTGTAAATAGAACAGTCAAGCCTAGTTCTGCCTCTGGGTGTCAACTGAGGACCAGCTCTGCAAGTTGGACAGAGGCTCCAGTGCTGAACTCACACCTGATTTGCAGGGGTTCTTGCTTCAACTTCCAGCACCACAGAGACCTCCAAGCACTTCCCTGCCCCCTACTGCCTGTTCCCAAATTAAGCCAGGAGTAGCCTGTGAACATCACCAGGCGTGATTCAAACTTCACCTATCAAAGTGTCTCTGCCAACGCTGATAATTCACAAAGATCTAGCTGGCAAAGCATTCTGGGCTTCCAAAATTGTAGGCAGATTGGAAAGTGAGAAGAGTGAATTGATGAGAAACAGCCTATTTGGAGGCAATGGATGTCTTGCTAGGCACAAGCCTTGCACCAGGAACTGAGATGATGCTGGGGGATGCAGGGATGCAGGGACCAGCTTCTGCCTTCAGGCTGGGGAACAGAAAGATTAATTGCATCTGTAACTATCCAGTGGAAGCACTGGGAGTCAGAGGAGCACAGAGGTGTTCCAAGCCAGCTGGCATATCAGGGATGTCCCTCAAGGGAGATGAAACCAGACCTGAGATCTGAATGAATGGGAATTAATTAGGTCTAAAGAGAAGGAAAGATGTTTGCAGCACAAGGAACCATAGGTGCAAAGCCAGAGGACAAAGGCCCTTGTGAACAGAGCTGTGAGTTCTCATGATGGGCCATTTTTGTTGGAGAGTGCCAGGTGTGGCTGCAGGCTGCTGTGCCTTTAAGTAGGAAGGGAACTTGCCACCTCTATTCGAAGAGAAGGCCCCACAGTTGTCACTCCAAAACAGTCTACCCTGGAAGCTTATTTTGCTGCTATCTGATATTTTTGAAGACCAGTGGTAAAGCTGGCAAAATGGCAGTGGGCAGGGTCTCTGCCTTTATCTGATCTGTGGTACTCAGGCATGTTCTATTTGTGCTCTCCGGGGCTTGCTGTAGTACATAGGCATTCACTGAGGCATCTGGCCTCCATGCTCACACATCTCTAGTTACAGTATTTAGGTTCACACCTTTTGCTTGGGATATACTTTAGGGGGAGGCAGTTAGCAGCCCTCTGGGGTGACTTCATCGTGCTGGAGGACCATGCAGTACCAGAGATTAAACCTGGGGCTCTTGCATGGAAGGCACATGCCGTGGGCCTTTGTGTCATCTCCATGGACATATAATTTCTCATCATTTTGCTTATATAGATGGGGCCCATATAATAATACTCGCCTCACAAACCCTGCAGGGAGCCTGCTTAAATGACAGAGTAAATGGTTAAACACATGTTTCTTGCAGCATCTCCAAGTTGTACTACTAAAGTAGTACTTTTCTCTGGTTTCCCTCTCATTTAACCACAATGACCAAAGTCTGTAGCCAGAGTCATTTGCCTAAAAGCTAAATATGATGAAAGATGGGATTGATGAAAGATACTGACTCACAGGCCAAACTTATTCCATGGCTCCTTGCTACCAAGAAAAGAAAGTGTCTTAGCCTGATGTGACCAGTCTGTCTCTCTTGCCTTTGTCGCTAGTAATCTCAAATCATCCATACTTCTGACACACCATGTCTCTATTTTTGCTTTTATTATTTCTTTCTTCTGGGAAGCTCTTCCCTCTAGGTTTATGTTTTTTGAGATTCAGTTCAAATATCATTGCCTCTTTTAAGTCTTCTAGAGTTAGTCCCAGACTAGGTTAAGTGTCCCTTCTATGTTCTGGCATAGTTTCTAATGATCTCTATCCCACATTAACACACAACAACCTAATTAGATAATTGTCAGTTATTTCCCTACTAACACAGGCAGGGAAAACGTCCTAAAGCAGACTTCTTTAATGCAAGCAAAATTTAAAAACTTCTGTGGCAAGCTGATGTGTGTATCT
The DNA here is from genome assembly GCF_024139225.1 of Suncus etruscus. Taxonomy (NCBI): domain Eukaryota; kingdom Metazoa; phylum Chordata; class Mammalia; order Eulipotyphla; family Soricidae; genus Suncus; species Suncus etruscus. Next base: position 192,723,897 of record NC_064848.1, on the reverse strand, counting down.
TTTTTTCTATCCCAACCCTTTCTTGCTCATACATAGTATGAGCTCAGTAAATATATGTAGGATGACTCACAGAGCATAACTGATGGGTTAACTCAAATGGACTCTGGTGGACCTACAAGAGTTTAAGTAAGGGAAAGGAGAGAGATTCCATAGAGAATGATGGCTGTGAGGCTCACTGTCCATCTGGTATAGTTAGAACTGGAAAAGGAATGGGAAAGAAGTCTAAAGAGCAGCAAGATAGAAGTAAGGAAATTCTTCTCTTTAAAGAAAGTTCTAAGAATATAGAAGCTTCTGGACTTCAATTTCTCTTTTTAGTTTGGCCACACACACACACACACACACACACAAAACACACTGGTTTGGGAGCCACACCTGATGGTGCTCAGGGATTACTTCTGGCAGGCTCTGGGGATTATATGGGATTCTGGGGATCGAACCAGGGTTGGCAACATGCAATGCAAATGCCCTACCCGCTGTGCAATTGCTCCCGCCCAGATTTGTTAATTTTATTTATTTATTTATTTTTGTTTTTTGGGTCACACCCAGCGCTCTCAGGGGTTACTCCTGGCTCTATGCTCAGAAATCGATTGCTCCTGGCAGGCTTGGGGGACCATATGGGATGCTGAGATTCGAACCACCGACCTTCTGCATGCAAGGCAAACACTTTACCTCCATGCTATCTCTCTGGCCTCAGATTTGTTAATTTTTTGGGGGGCCACACCCGGCAGTGCTCAGGGGTTACTCCCAGCTGTCTGATCAGAAATAGCTCCTGGCAGGCACGGGAGACCATATGGGACACCGGGATTCGAACCAACCACCTTTGGTCCTGGATCGGCTGCTTGCAAGGCAAATGCCGCTGTGCTATCTCTCCGGGCCCAGATTTGTTAATTTTTTTTTTTTTTTTTTTTTGGTTTTTGGGTCACACCTGGCAGTGCTCAGGGGTTATTCCTGGCTCCAGGCTCAGAAATTGCTCCTGGCAGGCACAGGGGACCATATGGGGCGCCGGGATTCGAACCGATGACCTCCTGCATGAAAGGCAAACGCCTTACCTCCATGCTATCTCTCCGGCCCCAGATTTGTTAATTTTTAAAGATTTTAATTAATTGCATTTGGTTACTGGGCACTCCTATTTTATTTCCTTTCAGAGAAACATACTTTGTATCATTTGTAGCACTCATGCCACTCAACACTGGGAGAGATGACAGATTTGAGGGTTGTCTTCTTCCTTTTCCATATCTGTGCCTGGGAGTAACAGATGCTCCTTAATAACTATTTGAATAAATGGAAAAATGATGTTTGGGAAAGAAAGAACATGGGTGGACAGTATCCTGAGACACAAAACTGGGTGGGAGCTAGGATACAGGAAAATAAAAGCATCATATTTTGACATATCAAGTATGTCAAGGGAAGAGGCGTATCTCTTCCCTAGGGAGGAGCTACAGATAAGCCTGGGAGGATGGAAAGTCATCAGGTCTCGGCGCAGAGGGGTGCAGAGACTCAAGCATCTCAATCTTTCAAATTCATTCAGGCCAGAGCAATAGTACAACGTGGAAGGCACTTGCCTTGCATGTGTCTAATCTGGGTTGGACCCCAGCAACCCAATTGGTTCTCCCTGAGCACTGCCAGGAGTGGAGTGATCTCTGAGTGCAGTACTAGGAATAAATCCTGAGCATATAAACAAGGTAGCCCAGGTGTCACCTTCTATATTGACTTTTCCTCAATCTCCTATTGGTCCCAAGCCCAGGTCAACTCAATTTCTTTGGCCTTTTCCACCTTCTAAATATTTATTCGTACATATTTATATGTACGAATATGTAATATAGGTCATATTTATGCCTATTTCTTTTCCTAGACCAAGGTCTCTTTCGGATAAGAAAGAAGTCAGGTTCACCCCCATGGGGCCATCAATGGAGGACTTAGCTGGAAGAATGCCTGAGAAGCTATCCTATACTTTTGAGACACAGAAGCATGCGCCAGAAGCGACAACTGAATCATATTCTAGACGAACAGCAGAGCAATTTTAGCTCGGAGGGAGCAGGCAGCCCCGAGCAGGGAGAATAGCGCAGGTGCCCGCCCAGGTGTCCTCGCAGGTGTCCTCGCAGGTGTCTTCGTCTGTATTCACGCGCCAGCCACCAGCCTGGCTCTAAGGGCCTCAAAGCCCCTTCTCAGAGTCTGCCCACATCCATGCCTGATCTCCTGCTGACGACAATCTCCGACCAAAACCGCGCTGGCTCGTCCACCATCTCAAGAAAAACCTCTGGACACACTTATCCGATTTTCTCTCGGCTCTGGCCTCCTTTTCTTTGCTATCTGGTGACCTCCATTTTAGTAAGGCGCGAGTGCAGGCAGCTCCAGGCAACAGGTGACAGAGGGTCCTTCTGAGACCGGAAACCGGAAGTCGTAAACCGGAAGCCGGAAGAGGGGCGACGGTGAGGACGTGGTCGGCGGAATTCCGAGCCGGACGGGGGCTCAGCTCGGCTCAGCGATATGGAGCCGCTGTACCAGCAAACGCTCAAGTGAGGGCGGGTCGGGACGCGGGTGGGGGCGCGAAGCAAGATCGGGTGAGGCCGGTGTGGGGAAACGAAGGCCTGGGCCCTACTCCAGTGCTCCCCGGGACGCCGTTCATCATGGTGCTGACTGGGCCAGCTTGGAAGGGCTTTAATACCCACAAGGGGTGGGGCGTTTGCCTTGCATGCAGAAGGACGGGGGTTCGAATCCCGGCATCCCATAAGGTCCCCCGAGCCTGCCAGGGGCGATTTCTGAACGCAGAGCCAGGAGGAACCCCTGAGCGCTGCCGGGTGTGACCCCAAAACCAAAATAAATAAATAAATAAGTAAATGCCCCTAAGAGACACCTTCTGTCTTGGCGATCGGAGGGACCGGCCTAGTGGCCCGAGGACGTTGGTCTCTCGACCCAGTCATTAGCCATTGGGGAGAGCCGGTGACGGGAGCATCACACCTGGAGGTCATAGTACTTAGTCCAGCACCTGCCTTGGACTTGCCCGGGATGATGGTGCCTCGTCCCTCTGCCCCTCTTGCATTGTTTGGTCGCAGTCAGGGTTGGACGGAGGGTGAATGGACCGCGTCCAGGGGACCCCCCTCTCGGGGCAGAGTGCACAATCCCAGTGGTGTGGGCCCCTGCCTGCCTGGCGGTGTTTTGTGCCCCCCACTTCTCACCGGACTGGTGCTCCCACAGCTGTGTTCTTCCTTCCTTCCTTCCTTCCTTCCTTCCTTCCTTCCTTCCTTCCTTCCTTCCTTCCTTCCTTCCTTCCTTCCTTCCTTCCTTCTTTTCTTCCCTTTCTCCCTCCCTCTTTTCTTTTCTTTTCTTTTCTTTTTTTCTTCTTTTCTTTCTTTCTGTTCCAAAACTGGCCGAGATATAGGTGGTTGATTGTGGTAAATAGAGGTCATTCTCTGGTAAGGGGGAGGCGTTGGATAAATAGGGCCACACCGGGTGACACCAGGTTTAGATCGGTGCTCTGGGATTGGGGACGTGTATGTGTTCGGGTATCCAACCTGGGGCCTCCCACATGCGAGACCTCTTATGCTTGGCAGTGAGTAGTAAAACATACAAAGATTAATCACCTAAGAGTTAGATGTTTAGGACCATATAGACTTGAGATAAAGGCCCTTGCTTTGCCTGCGATCGACCCTACCTCTAATCCTTGACACTTTATATGGCATTCCAGCATTGTAGCCAGAAATAACTTCTGAGCACCACCTGGTGTGGCCCCCCAAAACTTAATAATAATAAAAGTTAGCTAGCTGAGGCTGGAGAGATAGCATGGAGGTAAGGTGTTTGCCTTTCATGCAGAAGGTCATCAGTTCAAATCCGAGCGTCCCATATGGTCTCCCATGCCTGCCAGGAGCAATTTCTGAGCATGGAGCCAGGAATAACCCCTGAGCACTGCCGGGTGTGACCCAAAAACAAAACAAAACAAAAGTTAGCTGTTTTTAGAATCTTTTGGTTGGGGCCACACCTGGTTGTGCTCAGGGGTAACACTTGACTCTGGACTCAGAAATTACTCCTGGCTGTACTTGGACATATGGGGTGCTAGGAATCGAACCCAGATTGTCTGCATGCTGGGCAAACACCCTACTTGTTATACTCTGGCCCCGGCTATGCAGTTTGAAATCTTTGCCATTATTTGATTTGCTACTTAAACATCTAAACTCTTAAGAGTACACTTCTATGAAGTTATGTGCATTCGCAGTCTGTGTAACCATCACTTCTATCCACTTCCTATCACTGAGCAGAAACTAAGGCATTCATTAAGCAGCATCTTCTCATTCCTCAAGGCCCTGGTACTGTCCATTCTGCTTTCTGGCTCAAAATTGGCCTGTTCTAGCCCTAGACCCAGTGCTTGTCCTTCTGTGTCTGCCTTTTCGGAATGTTTCCCATATCCTTTTTATGGAGCTCACACTCACACATCCGCACACACACCACAGGCACACAATTCCACTTATGTCTTCATGTGTCTGTGGTAGACACTGGTACTTTCCCCTTAAGTTGCTGTGTACGTTGGTGTGTATGTTTGATTCTTAATTTCTTTTTTTTTTTTTTTTTTTTTTGGTATATACGAAAACTTTTATGTTGGAGTTACATTCTGATGGGACCACTTACCCCTATTGAATTATCTGTAAAAACACCACTTTGGGGGGGCGGAGATATAGCACGGAGGTAAGGCGTTTGCCTCTCATGCAGAAGGTCAGTGGTTCGAATCCCGGCGTCCCATATGGTCCCCTGAGCCTGCCAGGAGTGATTTCTGAGCATAGAGCCAGGAGTAACCCCTGAGCACTGCCGGGTGTGACCCAAAAACCAAAAACCAAAATAACAAAACAAAACAAAAAAAAAACCCCACTACTTTAGAACATGAGAAATAAGAAAGGCGGTGGAGTACTCTCCTTTATCTTGAAGTTTAGGGTTTCTTCTTCATACTCCTCTTTTTTTTGTTTGTTTTTTTTTTTTGTTTGTTTCTCTCTCTCTCTTTTTTTTTTTTAATGCAATGGCATTAAAATGACAAGGATGAAGGAGGTGTTGGGAGAAATCCTCAGGACACTGATGGAGGGAAAAGGACTCTGATGATGGGTCTGATGTTGGAATGGTGGATGCATGAAAAGTGTGATTAACAGGATAATAAACCCTGGTACCTCAAAAAGGGTTTTAAAAATAAAGAAAATGGCAGGAAGACTTGATCAGAGTTTTTCCTATTCTCCACATAAAAGTCCTGGGCAGGGACTTATAAGTTAAACCTGGACTTAGTATGGGGAAAGAATGCAGTTGAAGCTCTCAGTTTAGGAGCCAGAAGTGACTCCTGAGCTTAATGCTGGGAGTAACCCTTCAGTATCACCAGGTGTGACTCACAAAGCAACAGAGAAAATAGGAACGTATCTGTGCTGTTAATTATTGTGTAATGGACAGGACAGCTCGTTTGATCCAATTTATTCTCCAGCATGATTTTGTTCCAGATTCTTGGCACCATATAGATGCAGTAAGCACTTGGGTCACAGTAGTCTCTTTGAACTCAAATCTGGAGAATTGCTAGATATGTGGGGTCCCAAAGCAGACATGTAGCATGTGGGTGAACTGCTCACCTCTGCAAACTGCCAGCCACCTTTCCTGGATTTCCATCGACCCTCCAGCTCTGCTGGTTTTCCTCAAAGACAATGACTGAATATTTTAATTTTGTGGTTCCTGTAGTTTCTGGCAGCTGCTCAGCTCTGCTTTTATGATATGAGAAGAGACACATGATAGTAGCGAATGGGGGTGACAAGGTAACAAAACTGAAAAGTTCTAATGAACCAGATCTGCCGTGCCATCCCATCAGGCCCTATCCTGTGCCCTCACTTGCTCTGTACTTATTGAGCACCTGTTACATGTGATGGGTTTCCTCCTGGGGTTGACAGGACAAGACAGCCCTGCAGCTGGGCACTGGGGCACTGGGCAGGACATGAGAGTTCTGGGATTGGACCCTTTCTGCCTGTGTCCTCATCCATCAGCTGTAGTTTAAGGCTTCCTTAAGCTCCTTGGAGCCAGGAACTAGGTGTCTATAAATGCGAAACCATGGAGTTCTATGGTCAACATCTGCAATTGTGGAAAATAGAGATGTATAGTTGAATGGACATAGTACTTAGGGGTTAATTTTACTGGAATTTTGAACCCAGTATTTGATTATCTTGACATATCTCTGAAAGTACTTTGGAATCAGATACTTTTTTCATCTTTATTTTTAGACTAGCTTTTGGAGGGAGGTTGGGCCACACACAGAGATGCTCAGTGGTTACTCTGGCTCTGCACTCAGGAATTACCAGGGTTCATGTGGGATGCTGGCGATGTAATCTGGGCCGGCTGAATGCAAGGCAAAAGTCCTACTCACTGAACATCACTCCGATCCCATGGATCAACTTTTTGAAAGCTCCTGAATAACTAAACGTGAATTAAAAAAACTAAGAAACTAAACCCAACCTTTTAACCCACAGGGCATTAGAATGAAATTTATGGAAGAAAAGCTAATGGATTGACTTTTATTTTAGGGCAGGGGTCTCAAACTCGCGGCCCGCGGTCGGCCTTCAAATATCACAGTATTCGCGCTTATTCGCTTACCGAATAATCGCAATAAAAATCGCATTAGTAAGAAAAAATTGCATTAAACATTCGCATACACCCAGCAGTTCCGTTCGGGGTATGCAAATGTTTAATGCAATTTTTTGCGATTTTTTTTCTTACTAATGCGATTTTTCATTGTGAATATTCGGTAAGCAAATAATCACGAATAGTTTGCGCCTAGTGCAGACATCATTTCCGCTGCACTTGCCCACTGTCCCTTGCATTATCTGAGGCCTAAGGGAGAGAAGTTTATTACAGAATTAGATTTTGTCATACCTTCATCATGACTTCATCAAAGCCTGCAGTGAAGAGAAAGATTGATGACGAGCACAGACAATTTCAGGAAAAGTGGGAGATGCAGTATTTCTTTGTTGAGCACAGGGGCATCCCCACATGCTTTATTTACTCAGAGAAAGTTGCAGTGCACACGGAATACAACTTGAAACGCCATTATTCAACTAAACATGCTGAGGAATGTGCAAAATATTAAGGAATTGAAAGAGCCAAGCAGGTTGCCAGTTTTAAAGCATGTCTAATGAGGCAACAAGATTTCTTCAAGAAAACAACCAAAATGAATGTTGCATCAGTCGAAGCTAGTTACATGGTTAGTGAGATGATTGCTAAGGCAGGGAAACCATTCACAGAAGGAGAGTTTGTTTAAAAAAGAATGCATGTTACAGGCTGCAAGTATTATCTGTCCGGAAAAGAAAGGTCAGTTTAGCAAAATCAGCCTTTCTGCCAACACTGTGGCAGAGTGCATTTCTAACATGTCAAGTGACATTTATTATCAACTGTGAGAAAGCCAAATGTTTTGATGCGTACTCAGTTGCTCTTGATGATGGCACAGATATAACAGACACTGCGCAATTTTGAATTGACAGAGGAGCTGCTCACAATGCATGGCCAGACCACTGCTAATGAGATATTTCGGCATCTGTGTGATGCCATTGAGAATGCAGGTTTGCCATGGAAGAGGTTTGTTGGAATAATAACCAATGGAGCACCATTGATGACAGGGAGGAAAAATGGACTGGTGGCACTTGTTCAAAAAAACTTGAAGAGGAGGGAGTAGAGAAGGCCATTGCTCTTCACTGCATAATCCATCAGCAGGCCCTTTGCAGTAAATGCCTGCTGTGTGACAATCTGATGCCTGTTGTTGTGAAATGCATCAACCAAATCAGATCCAGGGGCTTAAAGCACAGGAGGTTCCATGCCTTTTTTTTTTTTTTTTTTTTTTTTTTTGGTTTTTGGGCCACACTTGGCGGTGCTCAGGGGTTATTCCTGGCTGTCTGCTCAGAAATAGCTCCTGGCAGGCATGGGGGACCATATGGGACACCGGGATTCGAACTAACCACCTTTGGTCCTGGATCAGCTACTTGCAAGGCAAACGCCGCTGTGCTATCTCTCCGGGCCCAGTTTCATGCTTTTTTTAGAGGAAATGGAGTCAGAATATGGAGATGTGCTCTATTTCACCGAGATACGTTGGCTTAGCAGGGGAAATGTCCTGAAAAGATGTTTTGAGTTGAGAGAAGAAGTGAAAGCCTTTATGGAGAAGGATGGGAATGCTGTTTCTGAGTTGAGTGATCACAAATGGCTCATGGACTTAGCTTTTCTTGTTGACATCACACATAAATTGAATGTACTAAACAAGATGTTACAAGGCCCGGGGCAGCTTATCAGTGCTGCCTATGACAACGTGAGAGCATTCTCCACAAAACTTGTGTTATGGAAATCCCAGCTCTCAGACAAACCTTTGCCATTTCCCAGCATGCAAGGAACTTGTGGATGCAGGCATACCATTCAGTGGTGAGAAATATGTTGATGCCATTTTTAAGCTAGAGAAGGAATTTGATCACAGATTTGCAGACTTCAAAAAGCACAGAGCCACTTTCCAAATTTTTGTGGACCCTTTTTTCTTTGATGTGCAAGTTGCCCCTCCTGTGCTTCAAATGGAGCTCATTGACCTGCTATGCAACTCTGATTTCAAAGCCAAGTTCAGGGAGATTAGTGGAAAAGCAGACATGCATGGCCAATTTTTGAGAGAATTGCCCCCCCCAGCTTCCCTGAGCTTTCCCGAATGTTCAAGTGCACCATGTACCTTTTTGGGAGCACATATTTGTGTGAAAAGTTATTCTCCACATTGAATTTCAGTAAGTCAAAATACAGGTCTAGACTTAATGATGATCATCTTCAAGCCATACTAAGGGTCTCAACTGCTTCCTCTCTAAAGCCAAATGTGGTTCAGATTTGTGAGAAGTGCTGTCAAGCCTCTGGCAGCAAGGAATAGGCAAAAGATGCCATGTTCAGAAGAACTGTTCATGATCTCCACTCAATGTTCTATTCATGTTCAGAAGAAATAATTAAAACTACTAATAATGACGTTTGAGGACTTTTTTCTTTTTTTTTGTGAAATCCTTATGTGGCCCTGCTTCACCCCGACTTTGCCTCCTGCGGCCCCCAGGTAAATTTAGTTTGAGACCCCTGTTTTAGGGGGAATCCCATTTATTGTAATGATACCCACATTTTTTTTCCTCATTTTTATATAGTCCAAGAATTTTTCCTGGTTCTTATCCCCAGAGATACTGATTCAGTAGGTATAGAGCCCAGGAAGCTCTTTCTTCTTTTGGTTGGTGGGGGCATTTATTAATTTTGGTTATTGAAACCTCTCTTTTTACCGTGGAGACAGAAGCTACCAAGTTAATTGTTTATTGTCTCAAATGGGGCAGTCGAACTAGAGCTTCAACACACTCTGATTTGGTGGTGGCATTGAACCAGGACCTCACATGCAGAGCGAGTGTAGTACTGCTGGGTTGCATCCCAGCCCTTCAACCTAAATTTCTCTCTTCTCCTCTCCTCTCTCTCCTCTCCCCCCTCCTCTCTTCTCGGTTCCCTCTTTTGCCCTCTCTTCATTCCCCTATCCCCTCCCCTTTCTTCTCCTTCCCCATTTATTTCACTTTTATTTTGCAGTGCCAGATTAAACTCAGATGTCATGCATGCAAGGTATGTACTCTGTCCACTGAGCCACATCCCTGGCCTCTCGACCTAGATCCTTTAAACTCCAAAATCCCGTTTTTTGGTCACAGTGGTTAGCATATGAAGTGGGGAGCAGCAGTGCCTTGGCCTTTATTTATTGCTTTATTTATTTTTAGGTTTTACTTCCAGGTCTGGAGAGGGGCCTTAACACAGGGTTGAAGGCACTCTTGAATCCCCAGTACCACATATAGTTGGTTCTCTGAGCACTGTACGTTGTCACTCCTGAGCATCTAGGTATGGCCCAGCCTCCTCAATAATAAATAGATAATAAAATGTGTCCCAGTTCTCTTGATCTTATAAAATAAAATAGCAGCGGCCTTGCTTGAGTCTCTACTTGGTAGTCATCTTCCGAGTCCCCGTGGGACTCTCCATGCCCAAGGTCTCATGGACCCTCAAAAACAAGGCACAAACTTCTGAAAGTCGCCAGTATCCACTTCCCCAAGTCTCCCTTGTGCTCACCTGTTCCTTATTGGCTTTAGTGTGTCATCTGAATTCCCAGTTCAGTTTAAAACAGATTTTTCCACTTGGCATATAGTAGTTCTCACCATGCCTTTCATACTTGCTTTGTTGTTTTGCATTTATTTCCTCTCAGGCATGAAATGAAGAGATTGGGATCACTTTTTGATCATACCTTTTCTAGTTCGTTCAGAGCAAATAGAGAATGGATGGGAAGAATCAGTAATGTTTACCTGAAGTTTCCCTGGAGCGTCTTAAAATTGATCCTTTGTAGCTTAGAAAATAATAAAAGCCACCTGGAAAGCTTTTAACGTTTTGTAGATATTGGCATCACTTCTTCCAGGCAGCCTTGGAGAGATTAAGAATTGTGGACTGGTCAAGTCTTCGTTCTACTTTGGCCGGGAAGAGCCTTCCTAAAATTTTAAGACCATTCTACCCTTGTGACCTTGGTTAGTGTCTAGCTCACCCTCCTCCTCTTCACCCTCTTCCCTTTCCCCCCCTCTTGCATCCCCCCCATTTTACAGAGGAGACCATTTGTTTTTGGCTTATTTGTTAAACTGACCTCTATCACCTTGTAGTTGCTGCCTATGGTTCGGAATCTCAGGTATCTTCCTTGAGCAGCCAGTGAAGAAGTCCCTGTGGGTTCTGCATTTGCACTAGCATTATTTTTGGAGGACGAGGGAGATGCTGGGATTGCACCCAGTGCCTCACACATGCAAGGTTTATGCCCACTCACTGAGCCAAGCCCCATCGCTTGACTTTGTTTTGTTCTTTGGTCCCTGAGACTTCCTCTTACTCTCTTTGTTTCTTTTTGTTTTGGGGCCACATCCAGCGGTGCTCAGGGGTTACTCCTGGCTGGCTCTGCTCAGAAATCATTCCTGGCAGGCTTGGGAGATCATATAGGATGTTGGGATTCGAACCTGGGTCCCGGGTCATCCGTGCACAGGGCAAATGCCCTACTGCTGTGCTATCTCTCCGGCCCTCCCTTTGTTTTGGGATTTTTGGATTGTGTTTTGGGGCCACACTGAGCTGAGCTCGGGGCTTACTCCTGACTTGGTACTTGAGGCTCATTTCTGGCAGTGTTCAGGAGTGCTGGAGCTCGAGCCTGGGTCAGCCACGTTGCTCTGCCTGCTGCTGTACTCTCCAGCCCTCACTTCTTCTTTTCTGACATCTTTCTCAGCTGCTGCTCAGAAACTTTCCCCTGAGCCTGTGGCTCCTCAAAATGAATCTGATTCTAGAGCTCTCTCGCTTGCTGTTTCAAAAGCCCAGAGTCAGGGTACTTTTCAGTCCCTGATGAATTCCATCTTGCTGTTTTAGCCCAAACTCAAATGCCTATTTTTGTTCTGCTTATAGTATCATAACCATTCATATAACATAGACTTGTGTATAACTTACATGGGCATAATTTGATTTAGGCTATTTGTTGGGGAAAGGTAGCATACTCGCTGGTGCTACGGGCTCACTTATGACTCAGTCTATTTCTGTAAAGTTCAGGGAACCATAAGGGTGTCAGTAATTTTTTTTTTTTTTTTTGGTTTTTGGTTTTTGGGCCACACCTGGCGTTGCTCAGGGGTTACTCCTGGCTGTCTGCTCAGAAATAGCTCCTGGCAGGCACGGGGGACCATATGGGACACCGGGATTCGAACCAACCACCTTTGGTCCTGGATCAGCTGCTTGCAAGGCAAACACCACTGTGCTATCTCTCCGGGCCCAGGGTGTCAGTAATTTAACCTGAGTTGACCACATGCAAGGCAAATGTCCTACCCACTGCTTTCTCTTCAGCCCAGAACACCCCCCCCCCCGCCTTTTTAATGGCAAAACATAGATACAGACTCTATCATGTGATGGGCACAGGGCCACTATATATAAGCAATATATATATTGCCCCAAATCCCCAGATTGGTTTTTCTTGCCCATTTTCCCCTTCTGGGGCCAGAGTTGATCTGGTCTCTCTCTCTCTCCCTCTCCCTCTCCCTCTCCCTCTCTCTCCCTCTCTCCCTCTCTCTATCTCTCTCCCTCCCTCCCTCTCTCTCCCCTCTTTCCTCTCTTCTCCCTCTCCTCCCCTCTTCTCCCTTCCCCTCTTCTTCCCCTCCCCTCCCCTCCACTCCTCTCCTCTCTTCTCCTCTCAGCTGACCTCTTTGCTTCCTTCTTCCTTTGTAAGAAATTTTAGGAGGCAGAGCAATATTACAGCAGATAAGGCATTTGCCCTCTTGCCTTGTGACCAATTCCTAGCACTGCAATCCCTGCCAGGAGTGATTCCTGAGCACAGCCAGGGAAAAGCCATGAGCCACACTGGGTGTGGCCTAAAGATTCCCCCAAATTAAAAAACAAACAAACCATATATTCTTGTGTCTTGATAATGCCAGCAGATTCCCGGTTTGCTCTTTGAAGCTCGCAGGAAAGTGTAGCTCCCTGTTTGCAGTCAGGCCTTTTGCAAGTCCAGACTCCTTTCCATGACCACTGCCACCTAGTTCTCAAGCTGGCCCAAGTGTAGGGTCCTCCAGCTGCCTTCCTGCCCCTGCAGAGGCTGCCTGACACTTCAGAAACCCCAGGAGTACTACAGGGCTGCCTTTGCTTCTGGTGTCTTGGGTCATGTTAAAAGGACAGAGCAGAGCCAGGGAAGTATTCAGTTGAAAGCAACTCTGGGCTTCTGCTTGGGGTCAGGCCATTTTTTTTTTTTTAATTTCCTCTCTCTCCTCTATAGGGGGAGTGTTGGTCATGGTTTGGGATGTGCACTGTGGAGGTGGTGGCTGAGCTGTTCCTTAAGAATTTGGAATAGGGGGGCTGGAGAGATAGCACAGTGGTAGGGCATCTACCTTGCACGTACGTGGCTGATCTGGGAGGGACCTGGTTCAATTCCCGGCTCAATTCCCAGCATCCCATATGATTCCCCCAGTCTGCCAGGCACTATTTCTGAGTGCAGAACCAGGAGTAACCTCTGAGCACCGCTGGGTGTGGCCCAACAATCAATCAATCAATAAAAATAAAGTAAAAAAAAAAAAGAATTTGGAATAAAGACTGGAGTGGTAGCACAATGGTAGGGCATTAGCCTTGCACGTGGCTGACCCAGGACGCACCTGGGTTCGATCTCTGGCATCCCATATGTTCCCCCAAACCTGCCAGGAGCGATTTCTGAGCGCAGAGTCAGGAGTAATCCCTGAGTGCAGCCGGGTGTGGCCCCAAAAACACAAAACCAGGAATATATTGGGGCTGGAGTGATAGTACAGCAAATAAGGAGCTTGCCTTGCATATGGCCAACCTGGGTTCAATACTCAGAATTTTATATGGTCCACACCACCAGGAGTGATCTCTAAAGGCAAGCCAGGAATAAGCCCTGAGCATCCCCACATGTGGCCCCAAAACAAACAGAACCTGAAAGCATCAGGATATTGGAGCTCAGCAGCTTCTTCCCTGTAGCTCCCGAAGCAGGGAGAACCTGAAGCTGCAGGAGATGTTGGGGGTGGGGAGCTGTGGTTGCCATGGCCTGGGGACCTAACATCAGATTGTGCCAAAGGCCAGGGGGCTGTGTTGGCCTTTCTCACTCACCTCAATTGCTAGAAATTACTGTTTACCAAACAGATGATTCCTATCTTCAAACCACTAATCACATCTCCACCCTCTCTGGTGCCCAGTGCTCTGTGGGTGAATCCACAGTCACTCCGCCTTGTGTATCAATCATTGTCTTCATCTTTTTCTTCGCCCACTGAAATTCCCAACTGCCCCTGCTCAGCCAGGCCCCTTTATTCCCTGGCCTGCACTTTCTGTTGGCTCGCATTAGCTGTGCTCAACTCCGGTCTCCCTGTGTCTTTCTGACCTGTTACGTTCTGATTGTGCACTTTTTCAAGGACACGGGTGCTTCCTCTCCTGCTCTTTGACTCTCCCTGGACTAACCACTACAGTGCTCAGTGCATGGGGTCAAAGAACATCCCAGAGAATGGACTGGGCCAGGGCCATCTGGGGCTTTGCTTGGTAACTCTAGTAACTGTTGAGTTTATCTCAGAGATGGCCGGGCAGCCCATAAGAGTCAACTCAGTATCATTCAAACAGTGTCAAAGTCTCCAAAGCCTCCCCAAGCCATGTTGCCCAGGGCCACATGCAAATTCTGCAGTCGTGATGCTGTCCACTTAAATCATAACATACTGCCACCAGAGCAATCGTTCAGCAGCTAAGGTGCTTGCCAATTTAACCATAGGGGATATATGGTCCCCTGAACTCGCCAGGAATAATTCCTGAGTGCAGAGCCAGGGGTAATCTCTGAACACCACTTCGTGTGGCAAACAACAATAATGACAACTTTTTTCATTCTATGCTGGCAAGTGGGAAAATGGCCTTTGCAAGCGCTCTTGACTCCTGTCTCATTCATTTCTTCCTCCTTTCTTTGATAGGCAGATCCATGAGATCCAGTCAAACATGGGACGCCTAGAGACAGCTGACAAGCAATCTGTGCACCGTGAGTAATTCACTCTGCTGAGCAGAGTCCTGACTCGGTGCTAATGGGCTGGGTTTCCTGCCTGTGTTTCTGCCCTGGGGCTCAGTGATTAAGGAAAGTGAGTTTTCTGTTGTTAAGGTGGACAGAAACCTCCCCCTTCACCCCCCAAACCAGAGTCCTTGATTTCCCTGATTGAATCGTGCCTTTGGAATCCCACCAGTCTCCCTCCTTCACCCCCCCCCCCCCAATCAACCTGATGGGGCCCTCTGAGGCTGGGGTGCTGTGCTCAATCTGTCTCCATCTGATTACTCAGCCCCTAGAGGAATGTACTCCTCCCAGGCTCAATCCCCAGGAGGAGCCAGCTGGGAACAACCCCTGAGCACCACCAAATGTGTGCCCCCTCCCCCCATCCCTCTATATCATGGAACATTCAGCTCTTAAATTGGCCATGGTAGTTTCTTAGCCAAGGATGGTGGCTGCTTAGTGAGAAGTGAGGAGCATTATTTCCACATAGTTTCATTTGAGAAGATGGCTTCTTTCTGGCTATGAGTTTTTTTTCTGTGGTAAGAAGAGGTACTTTTACCCAGAGGATCACAGGCCCTCCACTCTACTCCCTCCACACCCCATTTCCTATCCCCACTGCTAACCACAGCCAGGCCCTTTTCTCCTGCCTGCACCCCTCCTTTCTGATCTCTCCTCTACTCTGTGCCTAAACTCTGTCATGTCTCCAGCTTGCTCTTAGTTTTGGTCCCCTGGAGGCCGCCTTCTAGGCAGCTTCCCTATCAGTTCCTTAGGTGGCAAGAAACTTCTTTTGTGCCATTGACTTTCTCTTCATTTGCTCTGTTTGCCTTCCATAATCTAAATGTTCCTGATTAGAAATGGAAAAGAGGTCATTGCAAGTGTAGCCAAAAGGATAAGAAAAATAGCTGTAGTTATCATATCGTTCCCTCCGTGGATTCTTTCCTGCGCCTTTTCCTATTGATATTTGTTCTATTTTGGGGACTCTGACTCCAGCCCACCATTTCTGCGGGAAGCCTTACAGGACCTCTTTTCTGGCTTTTATAGAGTAGTCTGCATTTGTGCTCTGCATTATTATCATTATTATTTATATTTGGCAGTTGAAAAAGACATTCTGTATCCAGATGCTGTATTTTGTTTTTAATAATTATGGGAGGAGGGGTCACCAAAAAATAACTCAATGAACCCAGCACATGATTTGCACCCGGAGACCCAGCTCTCATCTCTGGCACTGGTTGGGTTTAGCCTCTGCTATTCTGTTGGGTGACCCCATAACAAAAGTAAATTTGTCCCAGAGAGATAGCCCAGCTGTGTTTGCCTTGCAAGCAGCCGATCCAGGACCAAAGGTGGTTGGTTCGAATCCCGGTGTCCCATATGGTCCCCTGTGCCTGCCAGGAGTTATTTCCGAGCAGACAGCCAGGAGTAACCCCTGAGCATTGCCCCCCTGAGCATCGCCGGGTGTGGCCCAAAAACCAAAAAAAAAAAAAAAAGTAAATTTGTCTAGGTAACCTTTAAGTATTTCAGTTTATTTTCCAAAGGCAGAAAAGTTTTACAAATTTACCTTCTGCTTTTAATATGTATTATTATTATTATGTATTTTTGGTTTGGGCTCACACCTGGCGATGCTCAAGGACTTATCATTTTTCATTCAGTAATCACTCCTGATGGTGCTAAAGATCAAACCCTGGTTGGCTACATGCAAGGCAAACGTCTTACCTTACTATCACTCCAGCCCCTCAGCTTTTTACTAAAAATTGATATTCAGGCCGGGCAGTACAAAGCACTTGCCTTGCATGTTGCAGACACAGATTTAGTTCCTGGCAGCACTGGTCCCCTGGCACTGCAAGCAATTGGATTGGATTGCTCTCATCTCCCCCACTCCCAACCCAGCATACTCAGGCCTTCCATGTTTCTTGGTCCTCTGACCTGGTTGAGAATTGCTAGGAGGGCTCCCCAGACTTTCTGAGCACTGCTCCAGAGATCCAACCCACCTCCTCTTTTTTTTTTTTTTACCTTGCTATGGTATTAGCAACTAGCTATCTGTATCAATTTGGAACATGATTTACAGCATCACTTGGGTTTTTGGCATGAGTATTTTCCCCACTGCTCATTAGTTTGTGTATTTTTCTCCATTTGAAATAAATGTTTTTGAGTTTTTTGGAAATGCAAAAAGGAAATAAGATACATTTAACTTAGCATTCTAATTTAAGCTCACTTGTCTTTCCCAGTAATTTCTCTCTCTTTTTTTAATCTTTTATGCAGTAGTAGAAAACGAAATCCAAGCAAGCATTGACCAGATATTCAGCCAACTTGAACGTTTGGAGATTTTGTCCAGCAAGGAACTTCCTAACAAAAGACAGAATGCCAAACTGTAAGTGTGCTGACTCCTGGCCTGTTGAGGCAGGTCCTTCTTGCAGGGCTGTCTGTGGGATACTCTGAAAATCCATCCACTCCCTCCTTTTCAAATGAAGACTGCAGAGAGAAAGCACAATTCTAGCTGAATGAAAGTCCTCGAATAAAACGGGAATCAATGCTCCTGAGCCGTGTGCCCTCTGACCTGGCTCAGCCCAGGGCTGCTGGAAGCTTAATGCCGTGAGGGTCTTTACCTCTGCTCTGTACCTGGGTTGAAATGAAATCTTGCTCTGAATCACTTTACGTATCTATTTATAACAAAATGCAGATCCAGTGTCTGGTTATCTGTGGGACACCCTCCCCACAAATTACAAAATTACAATGATACCATGTCATCACCTCCACCCCAGCCTCTGCTGCAAGAAAATTATTCTGAACCTCATTGATCCTTTGCTCCAAAGATGCCCTGAGGCGGTTTCTCGGAGCACCATATAATCCAGTGAAGGTCAGGAAGAGGTTATTGACCCTGTTTCCTGTCACCTGCTCCCTGTCATGCATCCAGGATCAGAGACCCGCAGGGATTCCAGTCATGCTGCAGGCACCTTGGACTGCTGCTTTACCTGGTTTCGGGAGGGAGCTGGCCTGGCGATAGGGGAAGCGGCAGGGGGATCAGCAGGGAGATCAGATTCAGCCTGCTGTGCTGCCTGAGTTCCTGAATTCCAACCTCCACCCCTCTCTCCATTTCAGCCGTGTGGACCAGTTAAAGTATGATGTTCAGCACCTGCAGACTGCTCTTAGAAACTTCCAGCATCGGCGATATACGATGGAGCTGCAGGAGAGACAGCGAGAGGAACTTCTGTCTCGCACTTTCACCACCAATGTAAGATGTGGGGAGTCCCCACAGATGTTCACAGCTTATGGGGGCTGCTTTCTCTTAGGGGGCTTGAACCAGCTCACATGGAAGGCCTGCTCTGGACAGACCTAAGCCAGGATTCTCTCTAGCACAGTAATCTACAGTGGAAGTTCTGAGATGAAGGAATAGCAGAGGTTAATGTGGGGTGGTCTGCTGCTGTTGCTGCTGCTGGGGGAGTAAAGACAGATGAGAACTTGGGCCTTTTTTGGGGGGGGGGGTCAAACCTGACACCTCTCAGAAATTGCTACTGGCAAGCTCAGGGAACCATATGGGATGCCAGGGATCCAACCCAGGTCCATCCTGGTGGGCAACGTGCAAGGCAAGTGCTATCACTTTGGCCGGGCCATTTTTAAATGGGGCAGCTGCCCTGGCTCTGGCCTGTTTGTGGGTCCATGGTCAGATGCATGAGATGCTTTTGCCCCTACTCTGAGCAGCAATTAGGAAGAATTTGTTGTGGTGTTTTGTAGCTGCATTGCTTTACTAGGCCTGGCTGATTCTGGCTGGCCCTGTTGGTCTGTGTGTTCATTCCTAGTTTTTTCTCCCTGCCTTTACTCTCTGTAGGGTCATTCCCTGCATCTCCCTAGAAAACATACTGGCCATTCTCAAGTCCTCTGTAAAATATATTTCAGTGAATAGGTAGACTTAGTTATTTTGTTTTTGTGGGTTTTGTTTGTTTGGGGTCACATCCAGCAATGCCCAGAGGTTACTCTCAGCTTAGTGCTTAAATGATTATGTGGTACAGGGGATTAAACTGGGCTCTGGCATAAAAAAGCAAGGTCTCCAACAATATGAGCTATCTATCATCTCAATTCTGTTTTTTTGTGAGCTGGTTGTTTTTTGTTTTGTTGTTTTGGTTTTATTTTTAATGTACGGGTATTTCCTAGTTCTTTTTTTTTTTCTTCAGTTTTTGGGTCATACCTGGTAGTCCCTGTAAACCATCTCCCCTGCTTGCTTATAATTTTTTGCCTGTTTTTGGGCCAGCGGTTCTTCCTGTCTCTGTACTAAGAAATCACTCCTAGTAGCCTCTGAAGGCCAAATGGGAAGCTGGGGATCAAACCTAGATTAGCTGTGTGCAAGGCAAGTGCCCTACCCACTGCACTATTGCTCTTCTTCTTCTTCTTCTTTTTCTTTTTTTTTTTGGTTTTTGGGTCACACCCAGCACCACTCAGGTGTTCCTCCTGGCTCTACACTCAGAAATTGCTCCTGGCAGGCTCAAGGGACCATATGGGATGCCGGGATTCGAACCACCATCCTTTCTGCATGCATGGCAAACACTCTACCTCCATGCTATCTCTCTGGCCCCAGGATTTTCTTTTCTTTCTTTCTTTCTTTTTTTTTTGTTTGTTTTTGGGCCACACCCTGCGATGCTCAGGGGTTACTCCTGGCTATCTGCTCAGAAATAGCTTCTGGCAAACACAGGAGACCTTATGGGACACCAGGATTCGAACCCAACCACCTTAGGTTCTGGATCGGCTGCTTGCAAGGCAAACACCGCTGTGCTATCTCTCCGGCCCCAGGATTTTCTTAATAGCATTTTCTTTATTGTAAATGCAGTTTATAATATATTTAACATGCAAAATAAGTATTGATCAAATGTTCACATTATCAGTGAGGCTTCCTGTCCACAGCAGGCTGCAAATGGTTAAGGTTTGGGGGACTCAAGTCTCACTTCAATTTGTGAGTGTGCAAACATTGGTACCCCTAACACCAGTACTGTTCATGGGCCAGACAAACAAGCTGGAGGATCTAGAAACTGTGGCCTACTTTTTTATTATTATTTTTGGCCATACACTCTGCTGCTTGGGCACTGCTCCCAGTCCCGTGCTCCTGATAGGTGCTCCTGATTGGGCTGGCATCAGAGCATGGAGTCAGCCTACGAGCTCTCCGCCCTGGAAACAGAAATGTGGCTTTCTTACTAAGCTCATGACTCTCGGTCACAGGTTTGGTGCCAAGGTTCAGGCACTCACTTTCCTGCAGCTATGGTTCAAGCCTCAGCAACGTGTCTAGGTCCCTAAGATTTTACCTTTTTTAAAAGCATTTAATAGTATTTACCATTGATCAGAGGCAGGATTATTGCCAACAATTGTTTCCTTCTGATTTCCTAGAAAATTTAAAGGCTTAGGAATGTGAATTAATAGTTCTAATTCTCAAACTTAAAAAAAAAATCATATCTGAAAAATCCAGAACAGGTCCTCAAGATACTAGCTTTTGGGGCTGGCGAGGTGGCGCTAGAGGTAAGGTGCCTTGCAAGCGCTAGC
The DNA here is from genome assembly GCF_024139225.1 of Suncus etruscus. Taxonomy (NCBI): domain Eukaryota; kingdom Metazoa; phylum Chordata; class Mammalia; order Eulipotyphla; family Soricidae; genus Suncus; species Suncus etruscus. The sequence continues at coordinate 192,703,835 of NC_064848.1, read as the reverse complement.
CAAGGAAGGACCGCAGTTCGATCCCCCAGCGTCCCATATGGTCCCCCCAAGCCAGGGGCAATTTCTGAGCACTTAGCCAGGAGTAATCCCTGAGCATCAAACGGGTGTGGCCCGAAAAACCAAAAAAAAAAAAAAAAAATACTAGCTCTCCACCTGGGTTCTAAGAGTTAAGAACAATACTTTATAGAGTCCGGGTCTTCCTCCCCCCACTTGTTTTCTGTAGCACTTGCAACAGCAGTTGTCTGTGATCTATATTGCATCTCTTTCTCTGCTAAAGGTCATAGAAATACACCTGGATCACATAAATCAGAGAGAGGGGAGGGGAGAGGGGAGGAATAGAAGAGAGCTGAGGGGAAGGTAAGAGAGGAGAGGAAGTGGTGTTCAGTTTTCTTTCTTTTCTGCCCCCAGTTTTCTTTCTTTTATGCCCCCTCTCCCCTTTGTGCCGTGGGACTCTTTTGGGTCTTTCCATTTGGGGGACCCTATCCAGAGGAGCTCAGGAGCTACTCCTGCCTCAAGGCTTGGGAAGCTTTTTCTAGCTCTGCCCAGGGGATCAGGTGGTGCAGGGATTGGACCTGGTTTCCCATGTGCAGAGCAAGTGTCTCTGCCCTTTGAGCATCTCCCTGACCCCTCAAGGTTTATTTTCTATTTGGTTTTTTGTTTGTTTTGTTTTGGCCACACTCAACGGTGTTCAGGGGTTACTTCTGCCTCTTCGCTCAGCAATCGCCCCTGGCAGGCTTGGGGGACCATATGGAATGCCAGGAATCGAATCACCTGTCCATCTTGGGTTGGTCTACTGCTGTGCTTTCTCTCATTTTCGATTTGGAAATAGTTTTATGTTTATATTGTTATCTGTTATCTCGCCTTGATCTAGACTTCATTTTATATTGCACCCAAGCATGCTCAGGTGGTCTAGGAGCCTTTCTGGCAAGAATCTGTCCTGTTCTATGCTAAGAAGCTATAGTTCATCTCTCTGTGAGCTAATGGCCTATTGGTCATACACTTTCAGGTGGCATGTAAGAAAGAGCCAGTATAAAAACGTAATACTTGAGTCAGTGGCTTAGTAAGTTAATAGATGTCTAGTTGGTTCACTCCTGGTCCAGAATTCGGATCTGCCAAACATGAACTATGTGTAGAACCCATGAAATATAGAGAGTATGGGCTAGGGTGTGGTCCGGGTGGTAGGAGGCCTGGTTGGATACTAATGGCTCAGTGCTAGTGCTAGTGGCCAATGTACCACTATCCTGCTGTGTCAGCATGCAAAGAAAGCAAAGGCAGTTCCTTTCTATGAGTTGTGGGGATGATGAACATCCATGAAAAGTGATCCTCAACTTGCGCAGGAAAGGAAAGGTGCTTTAACCCATGGTTCCAGCTGAGAGTGGTGACGGGCCCTACTTGGTACGCAGCTGTCCAGTACTGGTGACAGCAGCATTGAGGCTGTCAGAGCTGGCTTCTTTTTCTGTCTCCTGTCTGGCCCCATAAAGCAAGTGTCTTAATTCTGGTATTCTCTCATGCCTGCTCTTAGGCTAAGGTGCAGGCCAAGTGGAACACAGCCGATTAGAATTCCATTGCTTCTATCCTTCCTTCCTTCACAGAGTTGCTTAGCTTCCCAGGAGACGGGATCCCCCAGCTCCAAGAGATCTTCCAGAGAGCAATTGCTTTTCTCCATAGTCAGTCTCAGCAGGACTAGCTGTTGCTAGAATGGCTGCATGCATAAATGCATGAGAGGGAAGCCAGAGAAGGGACTTTTGGAAGACACTTTCATAGCCCTCTCTGGAGAAATGGCTTGAGTTGCTCTTCCTGAGCAGGAGGCAGGAATAAGTAGGGGTGGGTAGCAGATCAATTCTGAGGTGCTCCTGGTAGTAGTGCTTCTCCTCAGCCTGGAGGCCCCCAGTCCCTGTTCTGCTCTGCTGGGTCCTTCACTTGGTTCTTGAAGCATTTTCTCAGGCTCCTCTGGCACATTTGATGCTGTAGGCCCTCGGAGCAGACCAGCCAGATTAATCAAGTGCCTGCGTTTCTTTCACAGGACTCTGACACCACCATCCCCATGGATGAATCACTGCAGTTTAACTCCTCCCTCCAGAAAATCCACCACGGCATGGATGAGCTCATTGGCGGCGGCCACAGTATTCTGGAGGGACTGAGGGCCCAGAGGCTGACTTTGAAGGTGGGGGTTCCGCTAGGGGACATACAGCCAAGGCCTTTTGTTTTAGCTTTATGCTACAGTGTGGTACTACCTGAGTTTGTGTTGGGATTGTGTGTTCCCAGTGGGTGAGACTGTGTGGTGACACAGAGCCCCAGAGATTTGGTTCCCTCCCATTGGTGGGCACTGTGGTGCCGGGGCAGAGAAAAGCCCTTCTTCAGGTCAGGATTTCTTGTGTGTGTGCGGCACACTGTGAGGTGGCATCGCTTTGAGCCTTCTCCCATTCACTGAACTTAGCAGAGAAATGGTTGTTGAATCCTCTCAGGAGAAGGCAGGTGTGACTGGGCCTTGGTTGCCCACCTCTGTGCTTACTGTAGAGTCCCCGCCCCAAACAGCCTGCTGTGGGGGACCTTTCTCTACACTTGACTGAACCCCTTGGCTGGGCTCTCATATGAGTTGCCCTCCAGCACGGGGTGTTAAGGCCTGTGACCCCTTTGCACTTTGCAGTCTTGGGCAGCCGAAGCAGCTGTGCCCCATAGGCTGTGCCCTGGGGCCCCCGGGAGTATTTTCCAGAAACATTCCCCAGACTCTGATGTCAGGCGTGATGTTCAGCCTCTGCCCTTTTCCTGTGTCAGCCCTAATGGATAAGGGTGTATGCGCTGCCAGTTATCAGGGCGTGGTCCCCTGTGACAGACACGCTCCCCAAGTGGTGAGAAAGGGACACTTAGAAAGCAGGAGCCTTTATCTGCGTTTTTGTTGGACTGTGTCAGGCCTGCCAACTTGGCCGGACTTTGGCATGTTCCTGCCACCTTAGTGGGACACGCCCAGGCTGCCCTGCTGTGCCCCTGACTCCCCCCTCCCCCCGACCGCCTGCAAGCTCCAGCTCCTGGTGCCCAGAAGGTGCCCTCAAACTCATACTGGAGGACTGGCTGCTTCCCCTGCTCAGAAAACCAGCAAGGCCCCTGGAGGACCAGATTCACTACCAGTGTCAACCAAGGGGATTAGCCATTGGCCCCAGCCACTTTGTACTTCCTCCCTGCCTGGTTCCTGTGCCATCCTGCTTGACTGTCCCCAGCAGTAGGAGCTCTAGGTTGCTGTTTGAGGGTTCTAGCTCTGTTTCCTCTGCACACCCGCTGCTGCCTATGTCCGGAATTGCCTCCTCCCATATCTGGGGACTTTTCTGCTTGAACCCTGTGAATGTAGGAAGGTGCAGGGTCCTGATTTAGGGCCTTGTATTAATTAAAACATTTTGGAAATGTATAGTACTTTGAGGTGATTTCAGCAGCTTTTTTGCATTTGTTTTGCAGCCACACCTGGCGGTGCTCAGGGATTACTCCTGGCTCTGCACTCAGACATTACTCCTGACAGTGCTCGGGCACCATAGGGAATGCTGGGGCTCAAACTGGGTTGGCCACTTTTAAGGCAAACACCCTCCCTGCTATGCTATCACTTTGGTCCCAGTGATTTTAGAAGATTGACACTTGAATTTTATACAGTGATAAAATTATTCGTGCTGTCCAAGCTAAGCAGGATTTCTAGCCAGAATCTAGTCTTTGCACTGCTTCAGGGAAGTCTGGCAGTAATGACATTTGATGTGAGCTTTCTCTCTCCATAAGGATCAATAATTTCTGTTTGTTTTGGGGTCACACCCAGTGACACTCAGGGGTTACTCCTGGCTCTGCACTGAGATATCGCTCCTGGCAGACTCGGGGGACTATATGGATCACTGGTAATCAAATCCAGGCCTTTTCCTGGGTCGGCTGCATGCAAGGCAAATGCCCAACCGCTGCGCCCCCAGAATAGATAACGATTGTACAGAATTAGCTTTTGTTCTTCTGTCCATGAGGCCTAATCTTGCTTCTGTTGCTCGTTCCCTGTGTGTGTATTAAATGGATTGGGGGGCCGGAGAGATAGCATGGAGTTAAGGTGTTTGCCTTGCATACAGAAGGTCAGTGGTTCGAATCCTGGCATCCCATATGGTTTCTCGAGCCTGCCAGGAGCAATTTGTGTAGAGCCAGGAGTGACCCCTGAACGCTGCGGGGTGTGACCCAAAAACCAAAAAAAAAAAAATTACAGTTATGGTCTGGAGAGATAGCATGAAGGTAGGGCGTTTGCCTTGCATGCAGAAGGATGGTGGTTTGAATCCTGGCATCCCAGATGGTCCCCTGAGCCTGCCAGGAGTGATTTCTGAGTGTAGAGCCAGGAGTAACCCCTGAGTGCTGCCGGGTGTGATTCAAAAACAAAAAACCAAAAAAATGGATTGGGGTCCCCAGGGCAGATGTATTGGGGTGATGTGCGGAGAAGTGACTGGTACCTTTCCAGCATTTGTTTATATCTGTTACTTGACAGAAATGGGATGTGCTTCAAAGTAAACATTAGAGAGCAGAGAGGAAGGGCAGGTTGGGTACTTGGGTTGTGGGTTTAGGAATAAAATGCCCATTTGTTTAGGTGGCGTGCGATGACATGTATCTGTAGGGTTGTGGTCACTGTTGCTGTCATCCTGTCTTGCATACCTGAAAACCTACATGAGGACCCCACTTCCTGCCTCTCAGTAGCTTCTCCCAGAGTGAGAATTTAGGAGTGGAAGCAGAGAGCAATGTTTGTTTTTCTTTTGGCCATACCTGGCATTGCTCAGGGGATACTCCTGGCTCTGTGCTCAGGAAACACTCCTGGTAGTGCTTGGGGGTCCATCTGGAATGCTGGAGATTGAACCCAGTTTGCCCTAGGCAAACAAGTGTTTTACCTGCTGTCCTACCTTTTCCAGCCCTGCAGAGAATATTTTTTTTTGTTTTTTAATATCTTTTACTGGAAAATACTGTTTACTGAAAATGTTTACTGAAAAGTTTTTATTGGATCTGATTTATATACTGCAAGGTCAGCATATCTGATCCTCTTCACAGGTTGATTAACAGCCAAACACCCTTGCTGGGGAGACCCAGACTGTCTCTCCCTCCTGAGAGAGCCTCCATCCCCCTTAAGTCTGGCCCTTTCCACAGGCAGCCGCTATCCAGCCCATCTGTTTCCCCACAAGGCCATTTGCCCCTTCAAGGCCACTATTCACCCTGCTGAAGCACTCTCCGCCCTTCCCATGCTGCTGCAGACTGGCCCTGAGCACCTTTTTGTGGCCAAACCGGAGCAAGCCCCTGGGGTACTTTTGACAGGGGAACCGTGTCAGCACCATCCTCCAGGTTTCCTTCCGGAATCTGGTTTATAGTTCCACCTTTGGTGTGTAATTCTGTAAGATGTCCCGCATTAATTTTTTACATATCTGTCTATATAAAACCAGGTCCACTTTTTGTTTTTGTTTTTGTTTTTGTTTTGTTTTTGGCCCATACCCGTTTGACGCTCAGGGGTTACTCCTGGCTTGGGGGGACCATATGGGACTCCGGGGGATCGAACTGCCGTCCGTCCTACGCTAGCACTTGCAAAGCAGACACCTTACCTTTAGCGCCACCTTCCGGGCCCCTGGGTCCACTTTTTCACACTTCGCTGTTATCAGGATGATTGAGACCTGTGGAGACACGTGCATGCGTTTACACTCCAGCCATTTGTGGCAAAAGTTGGCCTTTTCCCCTGGCTTTGCTCAAAAGCTACATGGCTCCAATCCAGTGAGAATGGATCTTGTTGTGGCCACTGCTGCTTTTTATAGGCTGGCCGCTAGACCAGGACGCTGTGTGTGGGGAAGGCCCCATGTCGTGATGACAGTTACTGTCCCTGCTGACTCCATCTTCCTTCCTCTCCCTCTGTCTGCCCCAGGGGACCCAGAAGAAGATCCTGGACATTGCCAACATGCTGGGCTTGTCCAACACAGTGATGCGGCTCATCGAGAAGCGGGCCTTCCAGGACAAGTACTTCATGATTGGGGGCATGCTCCTCACCTGTGTCATCATGTTCCTTGTGGTGAATTACCTGACCTGAGCTGACCCCACCTATGTCTGTGTGTGAGTGTGTGTGCCTGAAAGGGGGGTGCGTGTCTGTCTCAGCTCCAGAGCCCTGGGAAGGAAACGTCATATGGAACCTCGGGGAAGTTTTCATCTCTGTTTTCTCTGCCATCTTGGAGGGAAAGCCAAGGCTACTGAGATGCTCGGTGCTTAGGAAATGAAAGACATACCACCCCCTCCTTTCTCTCTCTCTCTTACAACCTCACTGGGAGCCTGAGGATCCAGGCATGAGGAAGGAAGGGGAGGAGAAGGGCTTTGTTCACATCACCAGTGTATGCTGGGAGGGTTCATTGCTGAGCTGAGTGGCCCGGCCTGACTACACGCTGCCATTACTGCCTTTCTGGAGCCTCGTAGCTGGGCCCGTGCAGCTCTGGCTGCTCGCTACCTCCCCTCATCTCCAAGTGGCATACAGCTGACTTATACTCAGCACTTTTGTGGATACATTACCTGTAAGAAACAGGCATTGCCCATTTGCTAACAAAGAGTTAAGATTTTCCACATTACATTTTGTAGGCATTGCCCCATTCTAATGTGAAGTGAATGTTCTTCCCCGGGAATATCCACTCTTGGGACCACAACAGTCCAGTCTTTGTGTCCCTTCCCCTGCTTCCCCCCGCCCCACAGTATTTGATGGAATGGTTGACTTCACATTCCACCATGGCACCTTGGCCACCTTGCCCACCCCCCAACTCCCTCCCTCTCCAAGTCCAGGCTTCAGTGGGTCCTTTGCCCCTTGGAAAGAAGCTGTGAAATAGTGACAAGCCAGTTAGTTACCATCTCCTCCTAGATCAGCACCTCTCAGCTTTTATTTTTCCCTGTCTTGAACCTCAGCAGCAGCAGCCACCGGCCGAGCCCCCATTGCCCCAGTAAGCATGTGCCACGTGGAGCATGCCCAGTGTGGGAGAATCTTCAGGAATGGGACTCTGACTAGATGTAGCTTAGACTGGCTGATCAATGCCTATGTCTGGTGTAATGGGTGGCTGAGCGCCAGAGACCAGGTTAGCATTTTCCCTGCCCATAGGCCCCTCCAGACCTTGATTTGGTAGCTTCATGGCAACACAGTAATATTCAGAATTTCCTGAAGAGCTGGAAACCTGCTTAGTATTACCCCACCTCCACCTGGGACTGTGCAAATGTCTTCTCCCACACCCCTGTGTGCAACTCTCTTTGGGTGACTATTTCCTGATTGTCACCGACTTTTGACATGGGCTTTTTGAATACTGAGTTGTCTGTTTAGTTTTTTGGTGGAATCTCCCTTTGTTCTTACCCCTCTGCACTCACAGAGGGCCCCAGGTTTCCTAGGAAGGGGGAATCGTAAAGGAAGTGAGGCCCTGAGTGTCGGTGGGAGCCCTAGGGACGGACGAGGCAGCTCCAGGACAGATGTGAGTTTGAAAAGCCACTTGAAGGTCTCCCCTTACCTGTCTCCCGCCATCCCAGCGACCCAGCATAGGACTCAGCAGTTCCTGAAGTGGTTTGTAAACACAGCTCTGGCTGCGCTGAGAATGGCCCCTAAGAGCCACGTGTGTACAAGAAGCAGTCTGCTTGCTTCAGCCAGAAGTCTTCATGCTCCAGTTTGCAGTTCATTCTGCCTACCACACATATACAAAGTACAAGGAGCAGTAGTCATGGTGCCATAGCACATCTGGAGATATGGGGACACAGAACATGTGTATGCCCAGGACTGCCTTAAAACCTGGACCCAAACCAGGTGCCCAAGTCCAGGGAAGGCCCGGCCCCAAGGAAGGAGCACCCTCTAGTGGACTTGTAGTTTCAGCAGTGCTCCTGACACCTGCGGGTGTGTAAGACAAGTGGGTTGCCTGAGGAATGCGGAATCCCTTCAGTTCGTGAACATTTGGTTGGTGACAAAGTTTGAAACAGCCTTACTTTCAGTTTGTGTAAGTCAGAGGGTCTTGACTGTGGTAGGTGTCACTGGTTCTCCCCGGTCCTGTTTCCCTGATGAATGTGGGTCTGGGAGATTCGTATCTATCACATCCATTGTTTTCGGAGTACTTAACTTGAATAAAATTGAGATTTATTTTTATTTAGAAAACTATTTTTAAGTTCTTTGCCATTCATAGTTGTGTCATTATTTCCCAGACTAGATATTCTCCAAGAGTGCTCAGGTCAGGGCTGGCCACTTCAGAAGCAGCTGGGAAACTTGCTTCATGACAGGTTCACTGAGGACACCCCAAACTTGAATTAGGATGGCCTTTTAGTCTTAAGGGAATTTCATGTATGTATTGTACCACTGCTGTGTTGATAGAGGTTTGAGGTTTGAAGATTATAACATTTGGGGGGGGGGTGGGCAGACTAGAGAGAGAATACAATGGGTAGGGCTCTTGTCTTGCATGTTGCCAACCTGGGTTCAACCCCTAGCACCACATATGGTTGGTCCCCTGAACCTGACAGGAGTAATTCCCAAATGAGAATCAGGACATTGCCAAGTATAACCCCAAAACAACTCAAAAATAGCATTTGAAAGTTTAGTAAGTCCAAAATGACGTCATATTTGTTTCAGTATGAGCTGTCTTCTTCCACAAGAGATTTGAAGAGACCACGAGGCCTACAGAGTATAAGGAAGTGAGGACCAAGAACGAATCTGAATGTCAGCAGCAGAAAAGTTGCAGGGGCCATGGGAGCCCCCATGGAAATGCCCTGGGAAGTCCCTAGCATGCTTTGGGTCTCTGCAGCAGAAGCCAGAAGCCTCTCCGCACTGTGCGGTTACTGTCTAGATGGGGTTAGTGACCCTGAGGACTAACTTGCTGGGTTTCCGTGGCCCTGTCCAGTGACCACGTCCATAACCAAAGGTGGGTCCTTCCTGGTTCCCTGTACCACTGAGGAGACTCGTACTTGTCTAGTGGTCCCTTGGCCAGCTGGCTCCCCATATTGTCTGCCTCTAAAGCCCAAAGCTCTTCAGTGTCATCGCCACCCACCCCACCCCCAATGCTCCTGGTAGGTCTAAGGACCCAGCTGCAAGGCCTTGGTGCAACTCCTTAGCTGAGTGGGGAGAGGGCAATTGGGGGAATGAATTGGGTGAATTGGGTGTAATATACAGTCTGGCCACTAAGGGGAGTTGTCATGCCATCCTCTGGCTGCTCTGAGCTAGGTGGACCTTGGGACTTCGCTCCAGAGTCTACTGAGTCCTGGCTCTCCCCTGAAATCCAGGTCCTGGTGTCTGAGATGCCCCTTCCCATCCCTTCTATATATGGACTCATTGTTGATGAGCCTAGACTAAGCCTGGAATGTGCCCTTTCATTTCCTGTGGCTGGAAGTGAGGTGTCCCATGGATCATTACTAAGTCTCCCACTATGGGCCAAACTCTGACCAGGCCTGCCCTGCCTCATTCCTACATTACTAAAATACGGAACCTTCACCCTCGGGGTCCTGATGATCTTTCCAAGTCCGCACTGTGTAGGTGTGCCTGACTACTTGGAGAGCATTGGGAGACTGGATAGTTTCCAGGTGATGGTGATTTGCCGGTCAGAGCGAGGGATTTCTGGTTGTTTTTTGGTTTGGGGACCACACACTTCAGTGCTCAGAGATGACCCCTGGTAGGTTCAGGGGATCATATGGGGGTACCAGAGATCAAACCCAGGTAGGCAGTATGCAAGGCCAGGGTCCTGCATCTGTGCTGTGACCCTGGCAGAAACTATTCTAGCAGAGATGCTTCTCCAAGGCTGTTCTGGTAGCCACGCAGCCTTGCCTGGCCACAGCCTTCCTGCTGGCCATGCAGAAATAGACTTCTCCATTGCTGGGGGCTCAGCAGCCCTTCCATTGCCTGGTATCCCCATGCCTGCCAAGGAAAGTGCTTGGGTGTAAGGAAACTTTCACTCTCCTCTCGAGGGCCCCCCACTCTGGAACTCTTGGCTGTTGACTTGCCACAGAGACTCTGCCCGAGACTCCAGCACCACCACTTCTCACAGCATATCTCTGGCTCTGCAAATTCCCTGGGGGAGCAGCAGGTGGTGGTGTGAGATGGTGGCACTTTGGCCCTGTGCCTGTAAGAGGTAGCCAGAGTTTGTCACCTGCTGAGGCCACTGATGGGCCACTCTGGTCCCCACCATGGGAAATAACTGTCATGCGTGGGCTAGTCAGGACGGGTTCCACATTTCACAATGGACTGTTGTTCTAACCTTATGCTTATTGACCAGGGGGGAACCACCTTGGCTGTCTGGGGAGTAGAACGGGTGGGCCTGGAGTAAACAGGTTCTGGCCTCCCTGGGGATACTAAGTCTGAAGCTGCTGGGGCTTATGGGGCTGAGAGGAGGAGTATGTGGCCCTGGGGGTTTCTGAGCTGTAATTCCATAAATCTCTTCCTTGCCCCTGTGACAGACTCCATGGGGTCCTGTTGCTGAGCACCCACTACTCAGCATCCTGAGGCTTGAAGTCTCTGCTGTCACTTATTCAGCAATGTGGTGGCCAGAGTGATAGCACAGTGGCAGGGTGTAGGCCAAGGTCAACCTGGGATGGACCTGGGTCCAGTTTCCAGCATCCCATATGGTTCCCTGAACCTGCCAGAAGTGATTTCTGAGTGCAGAGCCAGGAGTAACCCCTGAGCACCGCTGGGTGTGGCCTCCCAAAAAAAGCAATGAGGTTTTGATTTTGGGGTCACCCCATGATCCTAGGATTGTTCCTGCTTCAGTGCTCAGGATTAGCTCCTGGTGATGGTCAGAGGACAATGTGGTGCTGAAACTCAGACTGGGGCTTCCGCACACCCAAGCCTGCATCATACCCAGATCAACCCCCAGTTCTTGGGCTCAGCTTTTGAAACTCGGGCTTGTGGCCCTTTGTGGGATCTTGTAGCTGAAGCAGGGTTGGGTATCTTCAAAACATACAGTGACATTTGAAAGTTTCAGAAAGTGCAACAGCCAGATATTAACTCTAAGTCAGAGACAGAATGCCCTGAGGTGTTTCTGGCCCATACACTCCAGAATTGGGGTCAGGAGAACCCTGGGCAGCCTTGCCAGGGTTGCTGTGTGGTGCACTGTGCCATGATGTGGTTACTGGGAAGGATGGGGAGCATGAGATTGCTGGCTTAATGAGATGCCGAGAAACGGGGCTGATGAGATCTCAACTGCTGGGTTGGCTCCATAATCCGACATGCTGAGCATATCTCTGGATGCAGGGGTCATGGGTTCAACCCTGTATTACACAGACCCCTGAGCTGAGAATGACCCAAGTTCTGAGTTGGAAGTAGCTCCTAGTACTATTGGGTGGAACAACAACAAAAATCTGTTGGGTTCCCAAGTCCCAGACTAGGTAAAACAAGTGGAAGGGGACTCAGGGACCCCCTAGCCTGACTTTTGCAGGGAACATTACTAGCTAAAGGCCACTTGCCCAGTTGGAAATGAGAGCACCTCAATCAGTGAGGTCACTGCATCATTCTAGGCTCCTGCCTGATCTCCCTTGTACCTCCACCTCTGCTGTCCCATCTGCAGGCTGTAGTCCTACCCCATTTCACCCTCTGGCCTGGCACTGGACCTTAGTCTCATCAGCACCTCTAACCAAGCCAGAGGACTTTCTGTCTCGGGAACATATCCCGGAGCCCATAGACACCCACAGATGCTAGCCGGACTGTGATGTTCCTCAAAGGACGAGGCAGGTTCCCAGGGTGCTCATGCACAGACGAATGGCCTTCACCCCATGCTTGTTCCCATGACAACAGCAGGCTCCTACCCCAGCATTTCCCTCCTAGGTTCCCAGCCTGATAGCTTGAGCCAGGCTCTTTGCCCTCCTGCCCTCCAGCCTACAGCTCCACATCCCAGCCCCAACTGCGACTTTGCTCTTGCAAATAACTGTCTCATCACTTCTTGGTTGCTTGATTGGGGGGTCACAGTGGCTGTGCTCAGGGATCAGGGGGACCATATTGCAGTGCTGCCGATTGAATCCTGGTTGGCTGTGCCAGGCAGGTGTCCTACCCATTGTGCTATCTCTCTGGTTCCTTGCCACTTCAAAACACTCTGCAACCTGTAATCCACCCTAGGGTTAGGGTTAGTCAACACCTGGTGTGCAGGACTCCTTGCCCCTCAGCCCTCCTTCAGGACCTTGTTCTTATTGCACAAGACTGGCAGGGGGGGAGATCAGGGAAGACAGGGATCGGGGGACAGGCTGCCATCATACTTGGAGCTCGGAGAAAGCAGTTATCAGGGTGAGGGAGCGAAGCGGAGATCCTTCCCCGACGTTTCCAGGCATCCATTTGAGACACACCAAAGGGGAGCGGAGAGGATACATTTGCACAGTGACTCCAGAAGGGTCTCCATGGCAACCGCTCCCCCAAAACCCACTCCTGACAGTCGCAACCACAGGAGCTCGCGAGGACATCTCTGGGGGTGGACGTCTGTGTGGGGGCTCATGGCACGGCTTCCTTTTTATTCCTCTGATGAAGGAAGTGCTGGCGGCAGGCAACAAGGAGTCTGGGAGCCTGAGCCAAAAGCACTGTCAGAAGACGCCTCAGAGGGGTCCAGCTGCTATAGAATGTTCCAGCAGCATGTATTGGCTTGGGGGGGGGGAACCACCGGCCCTGCCACCACCCACCTCGCGTGGACAAGAGGCCCTGAAGCCCCACTGCTCAGGTCTGCCTGTGATGGAGTCTCAGCCATGAGATGGGGTGACAGAACTGATTTGCTGTCTGTACCTCCACATCCCCCACAGCGAAATGCATAATCTGCTTTGAAGAACTGTGGAGAGGCACTGAATAGCATGGAGGGGCTTGTATCAAGCCAAGAAGCCCAGGGTAGAGACAGGGTGGGGAGACCTAGGAGCATCAAGGCAGTCTGGAAGCTGCTATCTGGGCTCCCCTCCATGGCAGAACCACTATGGTCACTGAGAAAAGTTTTAGAGCCAAAGTAAAAGTGTTTATGTTCTGTACGATGCCACCAACATCTGCTTTGTTTTTGTGTGTTTTGGGAGTGGTTACAACTGGTGGTACCCAGAGATTACTCCTGGCTCTTCGCTCAGGAGTCACTCTTGGTGGTGCTCAGGGGAACATGTGGTGTTGGGGGTAGAACTCAGGTTTCTGTGTGCAAAGCAAGTGCCCTACTGCTAACTATGGTCCCTGTTGGTTTTGTTTTTAGCCCAGCAGTGCTGGGAGGGAGGGGGATCATATCCATGTGGTTATGGGCGTCGAAGTCAAGTCAGTAATTGTGACCCCCGATGGGGGACCCCCGACCCGAGGGGGGTTTGAGAATGAGGATCACGAAGTAATTCGTGGGTCACAAGCGGGATCCGACCTGAAATGGAGGAAAGAGGCTGAGAAAGAAACGAGCTCAAGTCAAACGGGTCTGATCAAGAGCCAAGGTTTATTGGAAGGGGGCTAGCTTTTATAGTTAAGCAAAATACGGACGTAACAGTCAGTACTTTTCCATGGTGTCTATAGAAAAGTAGGGGGGTCGTACAGGACGGACTTTCCAGTTTTACAGCATACCCTTAGATCATACAGACATTCTTTTACAATGGTAGCTTAACAGGATGTGATCTATATCTTATCAACTCAGGAGGTTTATTGGAGCATCTTGTGGCTATTGCTAACTGAACTATATGGCTGTTCTTTCCTTTAGGCCCATGGGGGAAATGCCACAGTACAGCCTGTCAGGTGTGCAGGCCTTTGGTTTCTCAGGTATCAGAGACTCCATTTGCTCTCTAAGTCTTATGGCTTCCAACAAGTAATGAGAAAGCAAGTGCTTGCCTTCCACTACCTGCAGTCTGTACTACCTGCAGTTTTTATTTTTTTTTTTATCTTTGGTTTTTGGGCCACACCCGGCGGTGCTCAGGGGTTACTCCTGGCTGTCTGCTCAGAAGTAGCTCCTGGCAGGCACGGGGAACCATATGGGACACCGGGATTCGAACCAACCACCTTAGGTCCTGGATCGGCTGCTTGCAAGGCAAACGCCGCTGTGCTATCCCTCTGGGCCCTACCTGCAGTTTTTAGAATATCCTAAGTTCACTTTCCTCAATACACTCATCTTTAAAGAACATTTTTTTTGTTTGGGGAACACACCCAGTAGTGCTCAGTGATCACTCTGGTGGGCTCAGGGGACTATAAAGGATGCCGGGGAACTAACCCGGGTTGGCCACTTGCAAGGCAAGCACCCTACCATCTATACTATCGCTCTAGCCACCCTATCGGTTTTATCTTCAGTGATTCCCTGAGCTCTTGTACTCAGACCGAGTGAGAAATTTTAAAACAAGGAGAGGGATTTTGGCTTTGGGGGATAAGCAGGAAGGGAAAAGGCATCATTGACTAGAGCCGAGAAAAGGCTCTGCTGGATCTCTTGTCGGCATTTGGTTTACTTTTTTTGTTTGCTTTGTTTTAAGGGCCACACCTGACTATGCTTGGAGATTAATTCTGGCTCTGTGCATAGGAATCACTGCTGGCAGACTGAGGGGACCATTCTTGTTGGCATTTGAGAGCCTGCATCGGGGAAGAGTGCTATGGGACTGACTGATGAAGTATTAAAATTATACCTCTCTTTATGCAATAGAGAGGATGCCGAGTACAATCATTCCTTTTTTATTTGTTTAGGGGCTCTTAAACAGTAGTCAAGGACTCCTGGATCCACTCCCCTAAGATTTTTGGCCAAATGAGCCACAGTTTAATGTGAGGCCTGAAAATATGGGACTTAAGGAATCCAGTAGTGCCAGCCCCCTCCCTGGCCTTCCTGGGGTGCTCAAGGCAGCACCAGTTGGGCCTACAGCATCATGGTGCTGGGGTTTGCCTTCACTTCTGTACTATCTTCCTGACCCCAGTCAGTTCCTTTGGAAAATAAACCTTTTCATAACATGGATAGCACCCCTCATATCAATCATAGAGAGAAGGGGGTATTCATCCATGACAGGCTCTCCCTCACCTCACTGTCCTCCCATGGCTTTCCCCTTCCTTATTTGCCCCCCTAAAACATTCATTCTTCCATCCCTGGAGGGTCTCAAACCACTCTCTCTGACCCACCTTTTGCACACTGAGCAGGGAGGAAGAAATTGCTAGAATGAGGGCATCTGAAGACGGGTCCTCAGGCAAGACGTCACAGGCCACTACCATGAAGAAACCAAGATGGCGGAGCTTCTAGGAGGGTCCAGAAGACCTGAAAATGGTCGCCCTCCTTCAGGCATAACTAATGTCTGTGATGGATGCCCTGGGCATCTCTTCGAACATCAGAGTGGACAGTAGAGGCTGATATCCTTCAGTCCCCAAAGGATTCTTGTGTCCTCTTCTTAGATTCCTGGCCTTGAGTCAGGCAGTCAGGGAACTTGGGGTTGAGACTTAGGGAAGAGAAACCCAGAGCACAGAAAAGGCAGCCCTGAAGGCTCCATACTTCCATTCATTCCCAAATTCACTCACATAAGTAAAATATTGCCAGGCAGACTCAGGCTGGGTGCTGGGGACCCAGTGGTGGGACCCAGTGATGGGGGCAGTGGGTAGGGAACAAGGTCCAGGAGGTGATGAAAGAACATTCCCAGAACCTTCCTGCTTAGGAATTTGAACCCAGCATTCAGGGTAGACTTTCAAAACTCAATAGTGAGAAAACAGCCCATTTTTTAAATTAATTAATTTTTGGCTGGGAGATTGGGCCACATTTAGTTGTGCTCAGGGCTTACTCTGGCTCTGCACTCAGGTGGGGCTCAGGACCATATGAGGTGTCAGAATTTAAACCTGGGACACCTACATGCAAGGCAAGTAAGTATCCTACCCACTGTACTATCCTACACTGTCCTATCTCTTTGGCTCCCACAACCCACATTTTCAAACAAAACAGCAGACACTTCACAATGAAGATTGACAAAAAATACATACATGAAAAGATGTTCAGCGTCACATTTGTGGGAAGGATCATTTGGGGGGAGACCCAGAGGTGATGGTGAAGAGGAATTGACTCTGGTAGGTATGTGGGATTGGTATCTATGTGCATGAACATGCCTACCTATATGATAAATCATTGTGACTAATAAAATACACCCTCCAAAATCACTGTTCCCTTCGCAAACACACATCTCAACTGCCCAAAGCTTGTACGCAGCCTGTAATAGAAAGATTTGTGTCCACACAAACAAAACACACAAATGACACCCAAAGAAACCTGATGCTGCTGAGTATATGGCGCTGCGAGGACCCTCATTGGTCATGGGTGACTGACAGTACAGCTACTCCACATGCCTCTGGGACCCAACAATATGAAACCAAGCAAAAGGGAACCTTTTCTTCATACAGACACACAACGACTGTGTGCAAATATTTATCAGTCACCAACCCTGGCTTTCAGGTTCCTCTACTGGAGAAAGACAATAGAAAAATGAAATGAGGGCCTGGAGCAATAGCAGAGTGGCTAAGGCTATTGCCTTGCATGTGACCGATATAAGTTTGGTTCCCAGTATCTCATATCCTGAGCCTGCTAGGAGTAATTTTTTTGAGTACAGAGCCATGAGTAAGCCCTGAGCACCATTGGGTGTGGCCCAAAAATGAAAAAGAAAAAAGAAAAGAAAAAAAGAAAAATTGTGATATGTGAACCAGACCAATAGCACAATGGGTTCCATTTGCCTTGCATGCATCCTACTTGAATTCAAACTTCAGCACCCCAGGTGGTTCCCCGAATCCTGCCAGGAGGGATTCATAAGTGCAGAGTTAGGAGTAATTCCTGAGCACAGCTGGATGTGGCTCAAGACGCAAAAATAAATTAAATTAATTTAATTAAAATTTAACTTATGTCTATGTGATAGAATATGACATTAACCTTAAGAGAAGGAATGAGGGTCTGGCGGTGGCACTAGAGGTAAGGTGCCTGCCTTGCCTGTGCTAGCCTTGGATGGACTGCGGTTCAATCCCCCGGTTTCCCATATGGTCCCCCAAGCCAGGAGCGACTTCTGAGCGCATAGCCAGGAGTAACCCCTGAGCATTACTGGGTGTGGCCAAAAAAACAAAAAAAAAAAAAAAAAGGAATGAATTAGTGTGTGTCCTGCAGAGTTTATCTTATTTTATATTTTTTGATATTTTGGCCATACTCAAAGATGTTCAGGGTTGCTCCTGCCTCTGTGCCCTGGGATTGCAATACAAGGCATCAAGTCTGGGCCTTCCCCTGGAAGGAATTTGCTCCAGTCTGTTGAGCTTGCTTCAGCCCTGAAATGAGTTATTCACACATGCATCAAGTGGATGCATTAAGACAAGTAGAAGAAGCCCGACTGAAAATACTCCATGTGGCATGACTCCATTGATGAGACATTTTGAAAAATAAAAATCGGGGGTGGATGGAGGGCCCAGAGAGAGAGAACTCAAAAGGCCCAGCACTTGCTTTCATGCAGGAGATCCGGACACTTGCAGAGTTGACTCCTGTGCACACAGCTTGGATTAGTCCCCAGCACTGCTGAGTGTGCCCTGCAAACCCAAAAGCCATCAAAGAAAACTGCTACAGGAACAGAGTATAAATCTCTGGCCAAATGCAAAAAGGAGGACAGATGGGCCACAAAGGAGCAGCTGGAGAAGGTTGGGCTTAGTTTGTGTTTGTGCTGATCATATGTCTCTAAGCATCCATAGTCCAGGAACCAAATATTTTTCACCACAACTATTAAAATGAAAATGTATAGAGTAGTTACTTTGATGGGAATTTTGGGAAGAAATGAGGTAGAAATCAAATATAAGGGGAAGGGGTTGGAGCAGTGGTGCAGGGCGTAAGACATCTGCCTTGAGTGCGCTAACCTAGGACAGACAGAGGTTCAATTCCCCCTGGCATTTCATATGGTCCCCCCAAGCCCTGAGTGTCACAGGGTGTGGCCAAAAAACAAAAACAAAACATAAACAAAAATACAAGGGGAAAATACTTTGGTAGATAGAAAAGATAATGATTCTAGAAGATGTTGAGTCACACCTGGCATAGCTCAGAGTGGATTCTATGCTCTGTGAGGTACTAGGAGTTGAACCTGGGCCCCTGGCATGCAAAGCCTGAATTTGACCCTTTGATCTATCTCCTTCCCTGGCTGGGTCATCAGAATTTACATAGTTGAAGTCTGTGTTTTTGTCCAGGAAGAAAACAGATTGATTAATTGTACACTGTGTTTTTATTTTGGGGAAGTTGTACCCAGGTATTCTCAGGAGTCATTCCTGGCAGGCTCAGGAACTATATGGGATACTGGGGATGGAATCCAGGTTCCAAAGCCCCCCAGCCTACAGGCATGATTGCCAGCAGAACTAATGTGGTGCAGGCCTAGTCTCCTGCCTGAAGAAGAGATGCAGTCCTGTCAGATACTGCTGAGAAAAGGCCACAGGTGCCCTAAGTTAGCATTGGCAAGATAGCAACAATTAACTTATTAAATATTAATTCATAATGAGATTTAACAATGCCAAGTAGATGAAAAATTGTGTGCCTTTGCCCCTTGCAGTTAAAAAAGGATTGCTAGAACAGACCCGACTTACCCTAAGCTGCCTTTCCCAAGCTGGAAGAATTTACAATAATAATTTTTGCTGCTTTCCCCAAGCTGCTAGAATTTACAATTATATTTTTTGGGCCGGTTACTTAGTAACATGTAGGTTACGAGAATGTTTGGTCTTTTTAAGAATTGCATATGCTCCCTTTTTACAATAGTTCCTTAGTTTAAGCATTCATAGACAATGGGCTTGTGTTTTGTTCATGAATAATAATAGTAAAATGATATCCACAAGAAAAAGAATAACTATTTTTTGATTTCTGTCTAGAATAAATGAAACTGATGATAGTAGTACAAAGAATTTATAGACTACATAGAATGTTTAGATGGTTGTTTAATGATTGTGCTGAGGCATAATGTTTAACCCTGTGGCTAAAAATCATGTCATGCTTGACCTACTGCAAGTTACTACTATTGATAATTATCTGCTTAAATATGGAAGGGAAACTTTGAATAAACAGGCTCAGATCCAGCAGCTCCTGAGTGTGTCTGGTCTCTGAGTAACCAATCATCACTGATTCCTTGCTCCTGTCCTTCTGCCGAGTAACCCTGAAGCCGCTCTCCATGCTGCCCAATTTGGCTTGCCTGTAGCATGCAGATTGGCCACATACCAGACAAATGCCCCATCTACTGTACTATCACTCCGGTCCCCAATTGTAGGCTTTTTTTTTTTAAGATGCTATTTCAAATTAAGGATACCCCTTGGGAGAAGAAAAACAAATGGAAATTTCCAAAGCAATAGAAGGCATGAAAAAAGAAACATAAAAATGTGGTTGGGGGTGGGTGGAGAGATAGCATAGAGGTAGGGCATTTGTCTTACATACAGAAGGATAGTGGTTCGAATTCTGGCATCTCATATGGTCCCCCGAGCCTGGCAGGAGCGATTCTGAGCATAGCGCCCGGAGTAATCCCTGATCGCTGCTGGGTGTTACTCAAAAACCAAAAATAAATAACTAAAAATAAAAATGTGGTCGGACTCAGAGAAATAATACAAGCAGGTTAGGTGTGCTTGGTTTGTACATGGCTAATCCAGTCTGGTCTTGGACAATGCATGTAGATCTCTGAGCACTCCTCAAGGAGTACAAAGCCAGAAGTAAGCTTTGAGCTCAGCCAAAACTCAAAAAAGGTGATAAATATAAAACATTGCTTAAATGCACAAATAAACCCAAATAAACTGGTATTCACAATAAATGAAAACAGGAAGCATGTTAGTGAAAAAGACATGCACTTTCTCTTTTGACTTTTTGGACTACACCCAAGGGTACTTAGGGCTTACTCCTGGCTCTGTGCTCAGGGATCACTCCTGGTGGGGCTTGGGGCATTATATACAGTGTCAGGGATGAAATCAGGTCAGATGCATGCAAAGCAAATGCCAAATGCCTTCCCTGCTGTACTGTCTCTCTAGCCCCTAGACATGCACTCGAATTGCATCTCTTTATTATTATTCGCCCCCATTCCTTCCTTTGGTGTTTTTTTGGGGGGCCACACCCAGTGATGCTCAGGGGTTACTGTTGACTATGCTCAGAAATCACTCCTGGCTTGAGAGACCATATGAGACACCGCGGGATGGAATCTTGGTCCGTCCTAGGTCAGCTGCATGCACGGCAAATGCCCTATCGCTGTGCCACCGCTCCAGCCCCTTCTTTGGTGTTTTGTTGAGATGATACATGCTTGGGTGTGGTGTTCCCACCCCAGGTATGATGCTCCTGGGGTCATATGCCCTATATGCTTACTGGGGTTCCCATTCGTTGAGTTGGTGTGCTTGCATGGAAGTGTTGTAGGGTTCACACAGGTACACGCTGGAGCTCCCACATTTATTCATCTCTTGCCAGTGTATTTTTTGGCCACTCTTCAGAGATCACACACTTTAGTTGTGGTGTTTGTCCATACCTGGCTGTATGCTTGAGGCCATACACTGTGGTGTGACATCAGGGACCTAGATCACAGAACAGTTCTGTGCACGTGGGCAGCATCAGGGAACACACTTAGACCTCATGTTTGCGAGGCAGGCACCTTAATTCAAGGAGCCATCTCCTAGGACTTAAAAACACACACATCGAGTTATAGAAATGTTAAGAGCAGCTAAATATTTGCCTTGCATAGGAAAAAGTGGTCAGGGCTAGAGAGAGAATATGGCAGGTTAGTTACTCTCTTTGAACGTGGACAACCCTGGTTTTATTTCCAACACGACATATGTGTAGTATGTTTTATGTATATACTATGTAGTGTGTAGTACTCATAAGCACAACAGTGATCCTAAACACAAGCCATGTGTACCCCGACCTCTCTCCCAAATAACAAATAAACATTAAAATACATATTTTAAATACAGTTGTATTTGATGTGCCTAAAATATAACGACACTGAAAACTTGCAAAGGGAAGGATGAAGCAAAGAAGACATTAACCAAAATCAGACTGCTTGGGCCCGGAGAGATAGCACAGTGGTGTTTGCCTTGCAAGCAGCCGATCCAGGACCAAAGGTGGTTGGTTCGAATCCCGGTGTCCCATATGGTCCCCTGTGCCTGCCAGGAGCTATTTCTGAGCAGACAGCCAGGAGTAACCCCTGAGCACCGCCGGGTGTGACCCAAAAAAAAAAAAATCAGGCTGCTTTAGAAATAGTAATATTCAACAATGCATTTTTATTTTATATTACTGAAGATAGAATTCTGTCCTAAGTCTGTGAGTCAATTTGTATGTTTTTTATAAAATTATTTAATTAAACCACTGTGAGATACACAGTTGTAAAGTTGTTCATAATTGAGTTTCAGTCATACAATGTACAACACCCTTCACCAGTGCACATTTGCAGCTGCTATGTCCCCAGTTTCCCTCCTTCCCTCCCCCTTGCCTGCCCCTATTGCAGATGTCTCTCTCCATCTTTGTCTCTGTCTCTGTCTCTCTATCTCCCTTTCCCCTTAGGTTCCAGTTTGCAATATTGCTACTGAAAATGCCTATTATTTTCCCTCCTTTCAGCATCCAGTTCTTGTCCAGAGTGATAATTTCCAATTCTCTTTGTCATAATCCAACTCTCATTGTCATACTTGTTCCTTCTCTGCCCTAACTGCACTCCCCCACTCTTTGGGGCAAGCTTCCTACCATGGACAGGTCCTGTGAGGCGATTTGTAAGAAAAAGAATCATGGTTTCTGTCTTAGAGACTTACGTAAGGAGGATGATCTCAAGACTCTAAGTTCTATAATAAACAATATTGGCTTATTCTATAGACCCCATCAGATGATATTTCCCCTCACAAAAAAAATGAGACCATGAAGTGAAACATCCCTAAAATTCCTTGAATAAAAAAACCATTTATTGAGCTTCATAATTCACAGTGATTCAATAAAAAATTTTAAAGCCATTCATTAAACAATAAAATCGTTGGTTTTGAAAGATTCCCCTGTTCCCCATAAAACAGGCTTTTATTTAGTCCCATCCCTGACAAGTGAATCCAAACTGGTCTTGTGACTCATTTTGATAAATAAGATGTGATAGAAGAAAATGTGTCAGTTCTGAGCTGGAGCCTTAGGCTGGCCTGGAGAGCTTCATCTTTGCATTTGGGGGAAGGCAGCTGTGCCGTTTCTATAGAGACCATGTGGCAATGTCTGGGGGAGGAGAGGAGCCCCAAGACCCTCCCAGGAGAGGAAAGACTTGCCCCGTGCCACCCTGGCTGCTTCTGCCAAGTCTTCACACCAGCCCAGAGATTCCCAAACTGATGAGACCTGGACCTTTTTTTCAGGAAAATAATTAACAAACCACAAATCTTACCTTTCCCCTGGCTCTACGCTCAAAAACTGCTCCTGGCAAGCTCAGGGGACCATATGGGATGCCGGGATTTGAACCACTATTCTTCTGCATGCAAGGCAAATGCCTTATCTCCATGCTATCTCTCTGGTTCCCCAAATCTTACCATTTAAAGAGACAGAAAGTGTCTCATCCCAGTGATACTGGAGGCTACTTTCAGTGGCCCCAGAAACTTTGGTTAACTCAACTCCAGTCAGTTAAATTGGACCAACTTGTAGTGGCAACCGAGCCACCCTGCTGATCCGTGGATGCCCATCAACCCATAGGATCATGGACATAAGACAAGGATCATCATTTCACACCACATGCGTGGTCTATGTCAGTGCTGGACAAAACCCCAAGAATTAATTTTAAAGGGGGCCAGAGGCTGTGCTTGCAAATAATTGTCATAAATATGTGTTGTCCCTTTGAATAATACTTCCAGGGATGTGTCACGAACCTACATCTTACACATGAAGAAACTGATGTGTGGGGCCGGAGAGATAGCACAGCAGTAGGGCATTTGCCTTGCACAAGGCTGACTTGAACAGACTGTGGTTTGAATCTTGGCATCCCATATGGTCCCCTGTGCCTGCCAGGAGCAACTTCTGATCACAGAGCTAGGAGTAACCCATGAATGCCGCTGCCACCCAAGGAGCTGAGAGATGAAAAACAAGATGTTTGGGGAGCAAATGTGCCTCTCTGAAATAGAGCTCCCTGTAAGTTGTTATTCTTTTCTCCTTCTGTCCCATCCCCTCCTAGCTCTCTCCTCCTCCTCTGCCTTCCCCTCTCCTCCTTTCTGCTTCCTTTCCTTCCCATGCTCTCCTCTCTTCTGTTTCTCCCCTCCCCTCCCCTTGTTTCCTTCCCCTCTTCTCCCCTTTCCTTCTCTTTCATTTTCTTCTTTTTTTTTTTTTTTGGTTTTTGGGTCACACCTGGCAGTGCTCAGGGGTTATTCCTGGCTCCAGGCTCAGAAATTGCTCCTGGCAGGCACAGGGGACCATATGGGGCGCCGGGATTCGAACCGATGACCTCCTGCATGAAAGGCAAACGCCTTACCTCCATGCTATCTCTCCGGCCCCCTTTCATTTTCTTCTTTTCCCTTCCATTTGCTTTCCTCTCTTCTCCACTTCTCTTCCCTTCCCTTGTTTTCCACTTTCTTCCCTTCTCTTTACCTTCTCTTTCCATGTTCAGAGTTGACTCCTGACTCTGTGCTCAGGAATCACTCCTGGTAGAACTCAGGGGACCACATGTGGTACCAGGAATCAAACCCAGATTAGCCGAGTGAAAGACAAGCATCCTACCTGTTGTACTGTCTCTCCAGCCTCCAATTGGTCTTTTTGATTCTGTGATCCTGAGGAGCAAAGCAGACTCAGAAGGGAAAGTGGATCCCACAAATAGGTAAACGATTTAAATGGGAGGTTTGGGAGGTTTTACTGTAGCTTTGATGCTTTTCCTAACAAGCACGAATCACCTCGGTGATTGGTGAATCCTGCACCTTCTCCCTGGCCATCTTCTCTCCTGGACCACAGAGCAACACCCCACATCCCTCATCTTCCATCAGGATGCCCAGTGCTTGGATGTGGCGAACAACAGAATCTTATGGGGTCTCCTCACCCCATAGCCCAGGCAAGTTTCTGGGACTCTGCAGGAATTAGGACTCTTGTTGCTCCTCATCTCAGCCTCACAGGTGAGAAAACTTGGGAGGCATGGAGGAGCTGTCGCTTCTGCCAAAGTCTTTCACGCAAAAAGGGCAAGGAGACTGCAAAAACTCTTAGAACAAGCATTCAAGTCCGGCAAAAAGTCTGCCTCCTAACTCTTTCAGGCCAGGATCTCTGAAATCCAAGAAGGCCCTCTGGACACACACATGCACTCTCTCTCTCTCTCTCTCTCTCTCTCTCTCTCTCTCTCTCTCTCTCTCTCTCTCTCTCTCTCTCTCTCTCTCTCTCTCACACACACACACACACACACACACACACACACATCTAGAAAGTGAGTCCCAGACTCCTGGTGGCAGCTTGAACTCAGCCCTGTGGAAGAGCTTGGACCACAGGACAAAGCTCAGGGCACACCACAATTATGAGATCAGCTCCTCTGGGCCCTCACTTGGTGTTACAATAAAAAAAAAAAACCTCGGCCTCTTCAAAAACTGATTAAAAGTCTAAATTGGAAACGGAGGAGAAAAAAGACTGTATTTAAAGTGGACTGATTTTCTGAATATGACCTGCGCCTTGAATTTGGATTTCGACTTTGGAAATTTTGGACTGGACTTTTAGTTTAAATAACTTTGAACATCCAAAAGCCCTCTGCAAAAAAAGCTGTGGCCGAAAAAAACCGTCCAAAGTGACGCCCAGAGGGAAAAGCGGAAAAAAGCTTCTAAAAACCCCTAAGTGGCAATGCCTGCGGATCGGATCAGATTGGATCGGCTGGGCTCGGCTCGGCTGGGCTCCGCTTGGCCTGGAAAAGCAGCGAGCCTGGGATCCACCCTCCAAATCTCAAAGGTTAAATGGCTCTAGCGAACCGGCCTGCAGAAAGTTTACAGAAGCCACGTGGTGAGATCAGCGTGGGACAAACCAGCATCTGAACTTTAAAAGTTTACAAAAGCCACGTGGTAAGATCAGCGTGGGACAAATTAATCATTTTAAGTATAGGAACTAAGCGGGTAGTCTTATATTTTACTCATAGTTGGTGATGGGATAAGTTTTAGTTAGTGGTTAAAAAATAAAAATAAAAGGGAGGTAATACAGTTTAGCCCATTTAAACATCTGATTTCTAACCACCTGCATCTTTGTCTTAGTCATTTTCTTTATAATTTAAATTTGTTTTGTTGTCTTTCATAGTTAATAATTTCAATTGCAAAATGTTTTACTGTGTATTTTAATGTACTTAGCCTGTTTTTAAAATGTATGTTAAACATTTATGCTGTAGTACTTGTGTATAGGAAAGGTTTTTAGGAACAAAAAGTTCCCCCAATATAGTTTAAAAGTATAGAAACATGAAAGTTCCGGAATAGTGCTTGGTAAAAAAGCATTAATAGAATTTTAGGTTACAAGTGTATAGTATATTTTGCAAAAATGTTATGTTTTTGAAAAGGGCTGGTATATTAATTTTCACTTTATTACGTTGTTGTATGAAAATATTAACACACCTTTGGCTAAAGGTGGAGTCAGAATTACAAAAAGGGTCTTTATATTTCAGAAAGGGGGGAAATGTAGTGTACCCAAAACCCACCTAGTGTACCCAAAACCCACCCATTTCTGGGAGGGGTCTTGGGAACCGGATAGTAGGTGTAACCCTACCTGCAAGACCCAGCCCATTCCAGGGAGGGGTCTTGGAAAGAATAGATAAACCTCTGAGCCAGGGGATTCGGCCCTTTTGCCGTTTCTCTCTTTGCCCGGCTGGGCTCCCTGGCTTTTGGACCTTGGCCCTTTGGCTCTTTGGGCCGCATGGAGCCCAAAGGGAAGATGGCTGAAAAGAGGATAAGATGCAGGGCAAGCCTAGAATGGCTGAATGCTTGAAAGGTTATAAGTAGGCCACATGCATGGTGGCTAGGGCCTGAATAAAGTTGTTGCTTCCTGACGCCTGCGTGTGAGTGAGTGATTTCACCTGGGCCTGGGACTCACCAGCTGAATGGGGTTGTGAAGCCACGTGACCTGGAATGGCATCCATCACCATCCAGCCCCATCCAGCTCCATCCTTAGTTATGTAATACAACAACTTGGGAGGCAAAGTTTCCCCAGACAAAGAAAAGAAATGATCTGGCAGGAAAGAGAGCATCGCAGGTAGGGAATTAACTGACCCTGGTTCCATCCCTGATACCCTACAGGGCCCCTCAAGAGCCACCCAGAGTAATCCCTGAGCACAGAGCCAGGAGTAAGCCCTGACAACTCCTGGATGTGACTCTACACCCAAAATTTTTCTTGTTTTTTTGTTTGTTTGTTTGTTTGGTTTCTTTTGGTTTTTTGGGTCACACTGGCAGCGCTCAGAGGTTATTTCTGGCTCTGCACTCAGAAATTGCTCCTGGCAGGCATGGAGGGACCATATGGGTTGCCGGGATTCTAATTACCGTTTGTCCTGGATCAGCTTCATGCAAGGCAAATGGCCTACCACTGTTCTATCTCTCCAACCTCTTTTGTGTGGTTTTTGTTTTCTGCTCCATATTTAGTGGAGCTGAGGAATTACTTCTGGTCCTATATAGTCCTAGGGGACTATATAGGATGCTAGGAATCAAACCTGGCTCAGCCACATCCTCCCTGCTGTGTACTATTTCTCTGGACCCATCCACAGGGTCAATCCAGGTCCACAGTACTGAGTGCCCCTGCGCTGGGATACACAGAAGAAGGAAAGGCAAAGGAGGGGTGAGAGAAGAGCTCGTGGCCCTGGTGGGAAGGTCTGTGATTTCACTTTGCACTTAGGTGCCTGACATGACTCTCCTTCTTCCCCAAGTGACACAGCTGCTTAGGAGCTGGTTAGTTGCCATGGCAACCTGGTTCCAGCGATCATCTCCATGGCGATTCATGGGAGTTTTGCACCCTTCTGGTAACACACATGGGCTGCCCATATGTACATGGCAGAAAATTTATCGAAGCCACATTTTTAGAAGTGGGTCCTCTTACCAAGCCAGACTGCAGTCAGGAGGTTTGGTGGCAGCTAGGACCCAGAACAGGCTGAACAACACTGATGTTATTGAGATTTAACACCTTGGAAGGTATTTTTTTTGTTTGTTTGTTTAGTTTTGTTGTTTGAGCCCACCTAGTGGTGCTCAGGGCTTACACCTGACTCTGTGCACAAGGACTAGTCCTGGCAGGGCTTGGAGACCATATGGGATGCTGGGGATCAAACCTGGGTTGATTGCCTGCAAGGCAAACATCTTACCTGCTGTACTATTGCTCCAGAACCATTCACATAAGAGTTTTGTTGTTGTTGTTGTTTTATTTTGTTTTTTTTGGGGGGGGGCACACCTGGCAGTGCCCAGGGGTTACTTCTGGTTCTGTGCTCAGGAATCACTCCTGGCAGGCTCAGGGGACCAAATGGAGTGCTGGGGATCAGGTCCAGATCATCTGAGTGCAAAGCAAACACCCTACTTACTATATTATTGCTCTGGCCAACATCAGAGCTTCTTAAACTTACCATAGACATAGATAAAGCCTATGTCATACCTAGAGCCCAGCCTAGGACAAAGCCTCAGAGTCCTCAATGCTGGCAAAAATGGGCAGGATGAGGCAAGAGATGGCACAATCTCCTTGGTACCCCCAGAGTGCCACCTCCTGCTTGCCATGTTCTCTGCCTTTCAGTTTGGGGCACCCCTGAGCTGTTATCTCCCTTTGTGGCTGACCTCACTTGCCTGCGATATGGATACCTCTTCAACATGATCTAACCAGCCTTTTCAGAAAATTTTTCAGAAAATCCACTGATAAGGATTTTTCTATTTTGTGATTGTTGCTATTGTGGGGTACATCCAGCTTCTAGCATTGCAGGGGTGTATGAAATCCACACAGAGCAGTGCTGGGGCATTTGATCTAAAGGAATCAAATCCAAAGTCTCACATATACAATCCATATGCATCACCATTCTGAGTCTTGACCCTGCCTTGGATTTTTTTTGTAATGTTAGTCCTCGGGTTTATTTTAGCTTTTGCTTTTGGGTCACACCTGGAGATGCTCAGGGGTTACTCTTGGCTCTGTATTCTTGGCAGTGCTCAGGGAACCATATGGAATGCTAAGGATCAAACCTGGGCCAGCATGTACAAATTAAGAGTCCTACCCATGGTTTTATCCAGCCCACTGTATGCAGAATTCTGATGGTGCATCACAAAGTATTGATATGAATATTTTGTCCATATGCCCACCTTTCCTTTTCCTTTTCCTTTTAGTGTTTGTAGCAACCAACTTATTTTCTGTTTTTCCACAGGGAAATGATCGCCTTTATTTTGTACGTTCAATCCTGGCATAGCCTGAAGACAGAATCCACTTTTTATTTTACTTTTCATACTGTAGTCATTCTGACAGTGGGGTGGGGCATTTTCTTCCATCACCAGCAGCAGAGCCATGTAGTGACTCCTGATGGGGAGTCACCAACATATTCAGCAACAAAATCAGAACCCCAAAATGTTCCCCCATCACTGGGGCTAAGGAGAAAGGGAGCCTTCATCCATTGTGAATGGGAATGTTGACTGGTTCACCTATTGGGAAACACAATATGGATAGACCTTTAAAAATTAGAATTAGGGGCTAGAGCAATAGCACAGTGGGTAGGGTATTTGTCTTCAACACAACCAACCCGGGTTCAATCCCTGGCATCTCATAGGGTCCCCCAACCCTGCCAGGAAAAACTTCTGAGCTGAGAATCAGGAGTAACTACTTAGTGCCACCAGGTGTGGCCTAAAAGAAAATAAGATTAAAAACTAGAATTTATTTTCCATATGCCCCAGTAATCCTTCTTATTATTATTTACCCCAAGTCTAAGAATAGTCCAAAAATTCTATTTAGATAAGTCATCTGGGGACTGAAGAGAAAGCACAGAAGGTAGGACAATTGCCTTGCTCATGATCAACCCTATTTCTATCCCTGGTATCCCAGATGGTCCCCAAGCACTTCCACGAGTGATTCCTCACCAAGAGTGTGGCCTCTCCCCAGAAAAAATTCAGAAAGCATAAAATGACAGATAAGCCCTCTATATTCCTATGTTCACGGCAGTATGCTTCGCAATAGCCAAAATATCTAAACAACCCAAATTTCCAAGAACAGATGAGTGGATAAAAAAAAAAAAAAACCTGGTACATTTACATAGTAAAATACTACCTTGAATAAAGAAAAGAAAAAAAATTTTGCAATTTGCCACTATGTGGATGCATATGGAGAATGTCATGCTGAGTGAAGATAGTCAGAGAGAGAGAAATAGATACCAAATGATCTTTTATCTTCAGGATATAAGGAAATATAGTAAGGGAATAACAACTGCCAAAGGCAACGGAAACTGAGAACCAGTCTTTAGTAGGAAACAGATCACTGGAGAGTGCTTTGGGGAGGAATAGGATGAGGGGGTGTCTGGGACCGTGGAGGAGGGAAGTGAACACTGGTGTGGGTGCAGTGATGGAATGTTTTGTGCATGAAACCCTGCAGTTCCCAATCCTGCAAATCACGGTGCCTGAAATCCATTTTTTTAGATGTTTCTTCAACATCCCAAGCCAGGAAATGAACTCCAACACCTGTTAGTCACTTTCAAAGGGCCCTTTTGAACTTAGGAAGATTCGAGCTTGAACTCTGATGACAAGCTATGGGTCTTAGACAAGAGCCCAAGCCTAATTTGAGCCTTGGCTGGTGTAGCAAAGCTTGACATCTGCCTTGGAGGAAATGAGTTGTGGGCTGTTGGATAACTAATCTCCATCTATTCCGGATAATTCATTTTTGCTGGTGCTTATCACTCACTGGATTAAAGCATCTTTGGATTGGTCCCTTACCCTACCTGTTCTCCACCCATTTGTGGTCTTTGGCTTCCCAATAAAGAAAGACCCTGGGTCTCAGGGAGAAACTGCTTGTGCCTGTTGCCTTAGTGTTAGGAGTGGAAAACTAGTGGTTTTCCTGTCCAATCTCCTTCAACTTTGTGTGGATTATTTCCTGTGTTGGTATTTCCAGACCCAAGTCTCCCCAATCCCTTAGGATTGGGCCATGAGGCCTCCACTCCAGTGGGCTATGAGAAAAACCAAGCAGAGTCATGAGTTTGGGTCAGAAGAGTGGTCCTGAGCTGGAGAGATAGCATGGAAGTAGGGCGTTTGCCTTTCATGCAGAAGGACTGTGGTTCGAATCCTGGCATCCCATATGGTCCCCCGAGCCTGCCAGGAGTGATTTCTGAGTGCAGAGCCAGGAGTGGCCTCTGAGCACTGCTGGGTGTGACCCAAAAACAAACAAACAACAACAATGACAAACAAAACAAAACAAAACAGAAGAGTGGTTCTGGAGAGACCTACAGAGGGAGAGACCTGAGCTGATGGATCTGATGGAGGTGGTGGTTCACTCTCCTTCTTTTTTTTTTTTTTTTTTTTGGTTTTTGGGCCACACCCGGTAACGCTCAGGGGTTACTCCTGGCTATGCGCTCAGAAGTCGCTCCTGGCTTGGGGGACCATATGGGACGCCGGGGGATCGAACCGCGGTCCGTCTCCTAGGCTAGCGCAGGTAAGGCAGGCACCTTACCTCCAGCGCCACCGCCCCGGCCCCTCACTCTCCTTCTTATGCTATTTCTTTTGTTGCATGGTTTGGGTTCCTATGAACCTGAAGTCAATATTGGTGGGGATTATTCACCCCAAAATTTAATACACACAGGTGGGCAAACTTGCAGGCATGTTTGAACTTCCATGTGAGCTTTGATTTCTTTCTTTGCTTCCCTCAAGGATGGTAAATTGTGGGCCTTATACCACATTCTCCCTCTCTCCCTCTCTCCCTCTCTCCCTCTCTCCCTTTCTCTCTCTCTCTCTCTCTCTCTCTCTCTCTCTCCCCTCTCTCTCTCTAGTTCTAGAAAGAACTAGAAAGTTCCAGAATAGTCCCCATAAGTGAAAGTTTCCTTATCCATGATTGAAAGGCACCCCTCATGCATTCTGGGCATAAGACTATCAGGTACCAAGACTAAGTAGGTTCTGTCTCAGGACATCCCCTCTTTCTCCAAAGCCTGGACAGTTTCTTTGGACTAAGTTAAAGATCAGGACTCCGGACAGCCCACAAACTTCCTGTGATATTTTTAGTGGGGAGAGAAGGATCCAGACTGGCAGTGCTCCAGGACCATGTAATGCTGTACAGGAGCTCCTGGAGGCAGAGCCTGGTGCTCAGCTCTTTGCATCTTCTCTCTGATCCAGCTGCTGTGGTCTTGATTGACAAGAGACTCGAGGGGTGCATAGAGATGCTGCCACAAACCCCACTAGCATCCTTTGTCTGGATCATAGGTGCTTGCACTCGTGTACTCTTAGAATACTGGGTGGGAGCTGTTCTTGTCTCTGCCACTTCCCACGCTCCCCTCTTTGCCATGAAGCCTCCTCTTGATGCTCTGGCTCTTCCGGGAGAGACTTCTGGGAGGGCTGCTGCCAGGAACCCACTAAGCAGTGCTCTGTGTGAATCCTGCTCCTGCATAAGAAGGATGGAAAGTGGATGTTGTGATGCAAGCTCTCCTCCAGCCCCAACCCCCAGGAGACATTTGCTAGTGAGGGCACAATGAGTCCCCTACTAAGCATTCCTGAATTAAAGGAAGGGAAACCAGAGGCCAGAGCAATAGAACAGCAGGTAGCTGTTGCTTTGCACACAGCAACCCCAGGTTGGGGCCCCAGCACTCCATATGGTTCCCTGAACACTCCATATGGTTCCCCAAGCACAGCCAGGAGTAATTCCTGAGTGCAGAACTAGGAGTAATCCTGAGCATTGCTGGATATGACCCATAAACAAACAAACAAAAAAAAAAAAAAAAAAGGAAGGGAAACTAGCAGCAAAGACTTTGAGCTGGTCTCTGCTTGGAACGAATCCCCATCCCCAGGGTGAGTGGCCCTGAGAGCTGAGAGCAAGGCAGTTGAAGCCCAGGGCTTCAGGGGCTAAGGGCCAGGACTGACTCTGGCTCTGCCATGTCCCCTCTCACCTGGCCCACCACAGAGTCTGGCCCTCAGGAAGACCCACAATAGACTCCAAATAAGTGAATCAACAAAGACAAGTTGATTACACTGAATTTTGGTTTTGTCTTCTTGAAACAAACAAACAATGAGACTGGAGAGATAGTCTAGTGGGCAGGGCACTTGTCTAGCATGCTACCAACCTGGATTATATTCCCAGCATTCCATAGGGTTACTTGATATCAACCAGGAATGATTCCTAAGTGCACAGCCAGTAAACCTTTAGCATTGCCAGGAGTGTACACACCTCCAAAGCAAAATAAATGTAAATAGGGCCAAGGAGATAGCTCAAAGTTTTGGGGATAGGAGCCTAACTTTGATCCCTAGCACCACAGGAGCACCATTCCTCTACAGCCTGGTCAAGTAATACTAAGGGAGGTCCTAGACAAAACAAAACAAAACAAAAAAGACCAAAAGAATGGTATCAGTCATAATTGACCAAGTAATCTTCCAGGGCAAACAAGACCATGAGACCATGTAGAATGAAAACTGGAGTGACCCAGCCTGCATTGAATGCTAGCTCTGTCCCTGTCTCTAGCTATGTGACTACAGATGAATTTGCTGACCCTCTGTCCACATCTGTAAAATAGAATAGTAATGAAATCCTCCACGAGGGCAGAAGCTCTGGTTTTATTTTTGTTCTGCTTCAGAATAAGCTTTGAAAACTACAAGGACTTGGAAAGTAAAAATGACTCTCTCTCTCTCTCTCTCTCTCTCTCTCTCCTCTCTCTCTCTCCCCCTCCCTCCTTTTCTTCTCTCCCTCCCTCCCTCCCTCCCCCTTCCCCCAGGGGATCTCATTTTAGAGAGCCTGAACTATTGTGCTGGAAAAGAATTCCTACAAGAAACAGCCATAAACAACACTATAATGACTCTTGTCTTGGGTCTATTACAAGTCAGGTGCTGTGCTGGCTTCTCTGCACACCTCTCTTCCCACACCGCAGTGGGTCCTAATGCTTCCATCAAATAGAGGAGAAAGCTGGGACACAGCGTTACCGCCTCGGATTCACAGAATCAGCAAGCAGGACAACCAGGATTTCCAAGAACGGGAAATCTTAGGTCTTCTAAATTCAGAAACTCTGCTGATTTGGCCCCATCTTGGTGGGTCCTCATAGGAAGAGGTCCCTACACCCCTTCTCCATGCTTTACTCCATGCTCCAGACTTATGACTGTGCTCCGGTTCCAGCTTTCCTTGGAGCACTGATCCTTACACTCTTACATAACCGTGTCCCCTGTCCCCACGGTTTATATAAAAAGACTCAGTAATCAGTACAGACCCTTCCTTCGGGAGAACCAGAGGCTACACATGGGACCCGGCTTCCCCAGCTTCCTCTGGTCTCTCCTGTCTAAGGCTTGAGGCTCTGGGGGAAATATTAGAGCAGGCACATCAGTGATGGCGGGCCCAGCATGCAGCCTCGCATATAGACCTGTCTTCTATTCCTTTGGTTCCTCTCCAGGGAGGAAATTCTTAAAGCTTCCCCACAATGGCTTTTCTAGCCCAACAAATCACTGACACCTCACTCCTGAGTCCTCTCTTGCTCCCAGCACCATTTGAGGCAGGTCCAGCTTCTCAGAGGAAAACTCTGCTGGGTGTTTGCTTTCATGCCAACAGACAGAAAAGTGTAAACCTGGGATTAACCCCCTCACCCCCAGTTCCTATTGGCCTGTCATTGGGGGTCTCTATGAGGATGAGCTATTTCCTGGGCTGCATTGTCCTACCTTTTATTTTGTTGTTTGTTTTGTTTTGTTTTGTTTGGGGGGGCCACACCTTGTGATGCTCAGGGGTTACTCCTTGCTATGTGCTCAAAAATCGCCCTTGGCTTGGGGGACCATATGGGACTCTGGGGGATTGAACTGCAGTCCCTCCAAGTTAAGTGTGCAAAGCAAATGCCCTACTGCTTGCGCCACGGCTCCAGCCCCACTGTTCCACTTTTTGTTGTTGTTGTTGTTGTTGTTGTTCCAGACACCTAGTATGGTCTGAGCCCCAGCCCTCTCTTTCTAGGTCCAGTCAGAGACTCAGACATCCAAATCACTCACAGTTGCTCTTCCCAAATCAGACTGGTATGACTGGCAAGTTACACTGAATTTTCCAGAGAAGGTTTTACACAATCACAGATCCTGTACAAGGTGTTTCTGGCCTCCACAAAGTGTTTCAGACCATCGCCATCTTGGCCTGTCTGAATGGCTGAACCCATGTTCCTGGGTCTGATATTGGGATGGCGGGGGTCTAGGAGAAGGGGATGTATCCTGATTACAATGATTTTAGAAACAGGAAGCTCCAGGGGTCAGGAAAATTCTAGGTCTTTCTTAGTGACCTTCTGTATTTTTGACACCCCCTGCCCCCAATATGGAACTAGTACTAAAATGTTTTGTCTGCTTCTCCCAACACCAGTTAAGACTTCAGCCAGAGAGTAGAGAAAGCAGACCTCACCTCAAAAACCCAAGTACTTTGCATTTGGACAGTTGGCGAGTCCTACCTCCATCCAGGTACGCTGGTTCCTTAGTGTGTCTTCCACTGATGGTCCAAATCCCCTGTACAAATAGACTGGGGGTCCATTTTCTGCCTTTTATTTATTTTGGCTTTGGGGCCACACACTGGCTATACTCAGGGCTTACTTCTGCCTTGGTGCTCAGGGATCACTCCTGACAGGCTCCGGTGAGTGACTATATGGGGTTCAGGGGATGAAATGCTAGGGGACCACATTCAAGGCAAGTGCCCAACCCATAGTACTATTTCTTCAGCCCCTCCATTTCCTGCTTTTTAAACATCCTAGACCCTTTCCTGCAAAACAAAAACAAAACCAACTCCTCAGTCAGCTGCCCTCACTGTGGGTGCAATTAGGACCCTTCTGGGGGAGACTGCTCACCTCCCTGGGTAGGGATAGATTAAATCCATTAATGAGACCTAAGTAGATCTCCACCCCCATTTCGTTTCACTTATTCTAGGCAAAGATGTGTTTGATTTTTCTGTTCCCCCTTTTAGACTCATGTCATGGATCCTTTTCACCCCCAACTTATGTAATAATCAATTCAAATTTCCTAGCAATCAAATCGATTTTAACTTCTGTTTCTGTTTGATTCCCACTCCTAGGGTTAGTGATCCTTCGGCTAAATGCTTGCCTCAGGACATCTATCTACAGATCATACAATACACACAAACACACCCCACGGATACTTCACACATAGCCCCACACAAAGACCACACAACATAAAGACCACACACGTACACATACACACCCTAAACATACAACAACACAGTCAGTTCATCACACACACATACACACACCCCACGCAGCCACACATACACATACACAGAGGCAGGGGTGGGAAACCGCCTGAAGATCAGGCCTGAAGACTCTCATTTTATTACAAGAATTCTTTCCAAATGCAAAAATCAGCAAGGAGACCCGGACCCAATATCTGTCCCCTCACCTTTCAGTGACTTTAAGCCCCAAGTTGTTGCCCAAAGCCCCCACCCCCGGCCTTGAACTTCTGTTTCTCTGAAACCGCTGGACTCCCCCCCCCCCAGTCCTCCCCAGTGCTCCCCATTAACTCCTGCAAGGCTGGAGCCCACATTGGACCGAGTCGGGTCCAGTAGATCGATCCCTTTCCGGAGCCGCCGCAGACAGCCGCTAGTCCTGCCGTGTCGCCGGGCTGAAGGACGAGGGCTCCGGGCTTTCGGGTCCCGTCTCCGAGCTACCCCGAGAGGGCGTCCAACGGGGGGTGGGGGCGCGTGCCAGGCGCTCTAGTACAGCCCCAGGATGGCAGCGCCCGCGTCCTTGGAGGGCCGGCGCTCCTGCACCAGAAAGTTGATCATGCCCTCGGACTTGAGCAGCAGGTTGCAGCCCAGGAAGAAGACGCCGAAGAGCACGGTGATCGACAGCACGCAGAGCACGGCGATCTGCGCCACGCGCGCCACCCACAGGCTGCGCTCGTCCGGAGCCAGTCCCGCGGGGACCCCGTCGCTGGCGGCCAGGGGCGCGTCCCCCGGGCTGCAGCAGCCCAGCCACGTGCCCAGACTGTGGCTGCGGTTCCCCAGGGCGGCCTCGCCCTGCAAGTCGCTGTGGTTCAGGAAGGTCGCGTTCATCGCGCTCGGAGGCGCCCCGGGGCTCTCGGAGCGGGCGTTTTGGGGGAGAGGCGCGGGGAAGATCGGGGCGGCGAGGAGAGGCGGAGGGAGGGCAGGAGACTGTCCAAGCGTATGGCACCCCTCGGGCCGCCTGCCCCTGGAGCGCGGGCGGGATGCGGCGGCCCGGAGGAGCGAGCAACAGGCGAGCGGACGCGGCAGTCGCAGACCGAGCCCGGAGCCGGGAGCCGGGAGCCGGGAGCCGAGCTGTTCGGGGACGCAACTACTGATCAATTTCCCGCCGCTCCGCCCCGGGAAGCCCCGCCCCCCTAAAAAGGCACACCCCTTAGCAACGCCCCGCCACACTGAAACACCTATTTCCAAAAACGACCCCGCCCCTTAGCAACGCCCCGCCCTCTCACCCAGGAACGCCACCGCCCACAGAAATAGCCACGCCCCTCTGAAACCGCCACTCGGGGCAGGTCCAGCCTCAAGACCATTGCCGGCGTCTTCCAAGACTGGGTACGGCCTAAGGCAAGGCAAGCCATGCGCCCTACCCGCTATACGATGGTTCCAATCCTTAGAAGCACAAACTTTTCCCAAGGACTCAGCTCAGTTTCAGGAATCGGCCTCTTGGCAGTTAAACCAAGTCCTCTCTGAGTGAGATTCTTTACCCAAGTCTCTGGTGTGAGATTCTTACGATGCGTTTCATTCATTGGGCTGCTGTCATCTAGGGCTGCCTGCTTTCTCCCTTACCCCTCGCTTTCTGGGCATCCCGGAATTTCTTGACCATGGGAGGGTAACCTCCCAAAGCTGTTGTTACGGTGACAAACGCCCTCTGTCTTCTTTCCACCCCACCTAAAAATAAAGGGTTTCTTCCTTTTGGGGGGGAAATCTCACCCAGGGGGCGCTCAAGAGTTAGTTTAGCTCTGTGCTCAAAATTACTCCTGCCCGGTTCTGGGTACCATATGGGATGCTGGGCATAATATGGGATGTCGTTTCTGTTCTTAAAGGGTTTCTTCCTTCCTTCCTTCCTTCCTTCCTTCCTTCCTTCCTTCCTTCCTTCCTCCCTCCTTCCTTTCTTCCTTCCTTCCTTCCTCCCTCCTTCCTTCCTTCCTCCCTCCCTACTTCCTTCTTCCCTCCCTCTCTCCTTCCTCCCTCCCTCCTTCCTTCCTTTTCTTCCTTTCTCCTTCCTTCCTTTCTTTCCTTCCTTCCTCCTTTTCTTCCTTCCTCCTTCCTTCCTTTCTCTCCTTCCTTCATTTCTTCTCCTTCCTTCCTTCCTTCCTTCCTTCCTTCCTTCCTTCC